>NC_073378.1:83655256-84855256 GCF_028641065.1 Leucoraja erinaceus
TCCAGAGTTGCTGCCTGACCCGTTGAGTCACTTCAGAATTTTGTGCCTAGCTTTGTCCCGGCCCCACCTCCACACCAGTTTTCTCCCCACTACTACAATCAGTCTGAAGAAGGGGTTTGACCCAAAATTATCACCTATCGATGTTCTCCAGATATGCTGCTGAATTACTCCAGCATGTTATATCTTTACCTGTGCTGTACTGTTCTATGTTCTATATTTAACAACAATTAACAATTAGTTTATTCGTAGAAAAATGAATGTCATATGCAAGAATTATTGTGACATTTAATTGTTTGTGACATTGCAAATGAAGTGGTACGCTCGTGTAATGTTCAGGTAGATTTCATTGAATGTGAAGCATTTTATTGAATGTGAAGCATTTTAAGATATGCTGCAAATATGAAAGATGCTATTAGTTGTTGTTTTTCAGCATCTTAGTTTTCATAATTGTACATTTAAAGACATTGAACTGAGTGGGACCAAGTGATATTGACAAGCGGATGAGGCAGGAGAAAAGTGGTAGGAAGCAATGGATTGGAGGCTGAGGAGAGAAAAGGGAAGGGGTGTCATTAGCAGGGTAGGTCTGGGAAGGACAGAAATCAAATGCTTTTTGCACGGGGTTGGGCCCATCTGCACTTTACAGCCAATTATATTTGGGCACCATGCCAAAGAGATTGGGCAGAAAGAGGAATGTGTTGTGAGAGGTTACCACAAAAACAGAAAACCCGCTTAATTCAGAAACATGACAAACCACAGACTTAATGTCAATGGTTGTGTGAAAATGGCCTTAAATCTAAATGGAAAAAAGCTTGCTCGGAGAAGCTGGAGGCATGTCAGTTTAATTAGAAAACATTAATTCCACTTTATTCAAGTATTAATATTAAGCTGAGGATGTCAGATACTTTGTAATCTGTAAACATCATAGCTATTTTAGTAAACATCATAGCTATTTTATATTTTAACGTATATATTTTAACATTGAAATTGCTACAGGAATGGAGCCAAATGTTTCTCAATAAAATGACTGGCACACATGCCAGTTTTAATTTAGCAACATACACTGATGAGTCTTCAATGGCACAGATCACGTTTAGGCTGTCTTTCTCTTGCCAATTGTCTTTCAAAATGGCACTCCTTGCTCTTCAGCTTATGCTCTGATTCTCACGATCTTCCACTCTGCATCTTCCCATCATTCCTGATTGTCTGTCTTTTTCAGTTGCTCATCTCCACTTGCTCGCTTTGTATTTTTAGAACCCCCCAACCCCTTTCATTTTTTTCTCTAAATATTGTTCTACAATTTAACTGTGTGTTTCTCTGCTGTTAGCATCACTCAGTTGCTCTTCCAGCCTCTTTTTTGCTTGCTGTCAGATTGTCCTCCTCTTTACTCTTTTGTTCTTAGCCAAGTACATCATAAATATAGTCACCGACTGTAAGGATTAGGGAAGAACACTGAGTTGGCAGGACCTGGCATGATTGAGGGAGAGGATCTCTCTAGGTCTGTATATTTACAGTTATAAAAACCCAGAGGTTTTTTTTCCCCAAGGCAAGGGGAGGTGAGGAGGATATCGGAGGTTGGAGAAAGAACTGAAATATAGACTAACGAGCCACAATAAAAATAGGTCGTATAGTGGACCATTGCAGCAGCGAGCTTGCAGAGGATTAAAATTATAGCATAATGCTAAATGTTCTTTTACAGCATAGTATATGACCTAAATCAGGGGTATAACAATCTAGTTGTACCTCAGAACAATTTGCTCTGTATAATTTCCCTGCATCAAAGAAAGTCTTTTCTTTTGACAAATGTTTTGTAAAAAAATCTCCTTTACGTTCACACCTGTCTGCTATAAATCTTTGATTCACAATTCAGCAATACACATCTATACCAAAATCTGTATTTCCCATTCTTTGATTTTAATAATCAGAAAGTCCAATAGACTTCATTGTGGATATGAAATTTCTTATCATGTTCTGACCTTTAGCCACATGCATTATCTTTCTTTTAATAAATGCTCTATCAATGTTTTATGCTCATGAGCAAAAAGGAGCAACATCCAGTTGAATATGCTATGATCATACAATTTGTATTTCAAAACAAACAATGGAGAACTGCATATATTTTTATTAAAATATATCTGCTTGTTTATACGTGCTCACTTGGTGCTGCATATATTCTTGATATCTTTAGACTTTAGATTTCAGACTTCAGAGATACTGTATGGAAACAGGTCCTTTGGCGCACCGAGTTCATGCCTACTAGCGATCACCCTCTACACCAGTGTTATCCTACACACTAGTGACGATTTACAATCTACAGAAGCCAATTAACCTACAAACGTGTACATCTTTGGAGTGTTGGAGGAAACCAGAACACCTGGAGAAAACCCACGCGGTCACAGAGAGACCGTACATACTCCGTACAGACAGCACACGTAGTCAGGATTAAAACCCGTCTTTGGTGCTGTAAGGCAGCAACTCTACCAGTGTGTCACTCTGCTGCCCCATATCCCTGTGGATAAATATAATTCAGAAATAATTTGATTATATGAACAAGGATGAAAGCTGATTATTTAAAACAAATGTCCACATGTGTTGCTGAATAATCCACTGTGGGTGCTTGCTCAGTAATATGACAACTGGCTGCCTGTCTGACAAAGCTGCTGTTTTATCTGACGACAGCGAATCAATGACACCTGAACGTGAAATAGTAGAGTCAAGATTCCAATATGGTCAAAATGGGAAAATGAGAGAATAAGCAAAGAGTTCAGAGTAAAATTCTACAGAAGATGTTTTACTTGATATCTTTTTTTCTTTGACTCTTTCAACTTGCATGTTAATCAATACCTTTTCTGATTGCCGCTTTTCCTCACAAAGAGAAATAATCATTCTCCGGGAAAGGTTACTCTTTAAAGTCTGATCAAAAATCTCCCAGGATTTAGCAGTTTGGGTTTCACTGCTTTTGAATGCATTGGAGCTTAAAGCCATGCTTAGATCACAAAACAAGAAGATTAATGTTGTGCTGTTTTACATATGAATGAGCATCAGAAGTAATGAGACTGGGGTTGGTCTTGTTCCCTGTTAAATGCTGTTTACTGTTAAATAAGCATACTCATCACTTATTTATATTGCAATTTTTTTTTCTCTCTGAATTTACAGTAGTCACCAAGAAGCACTGAAAGACAGATAAATAATTCAAATAATGGCTCTGTATTGCCTGAGATTCATTTGTTATTTAAGGTGTAATCCTTATAATTGGTTTAAGAGGACATCTTTAAATCCCTAAGATCAAAAGCTCAAGAAACTGCTGTTTGGATTTGCATGCAGTTTCTGTTGTGTGTACAATGGAAAATAGCTTAGAGCACATTCTTAATCCTTGTCAACAGTTCCAAGAGATACAGTTTTGGCACTATGTCCTAACCTGAAACATTATCTCAAGTGTTTCCTGTATTTCCTGCTCCTTCTCCCTCAGTATATAAATGCGTTTTTGCTTTACTTATAATATTCCATGGTCTTTCAAATTCAGGTTAGGTGGTCATTGACAAGTTGTGGCTATCCAGGGTTAACTGTGGTAATCAGAGTCTCCACCAACATGAAGGAAAGATGCTGCTTAATAATGAGTAAATTATATACCCTGACAAAGGTGAATTTCACAATGTGTTTTGTCTCTCCTTGATTTCATAGCATTTTGAAACTGCCGGGTCTCTCTCTTCGAATACCTACCTCCCTCATTTCAGATTCCCTCGTTTATACTTAACTTGTGTCATTTAATTCCTAAATGTCAGTACGTAGTCAGCATTTCCTCCACAATATTGCTCCTCATAAAACCCTCTGAGCTGTCACATAATGACAGGCATAAATATGTGGATCAATTTCTAAAGATATGCTGTCATCACCCAGTTCTACCTCTCCACCAGCTCCCTGGATAAGAGAACAAGAAGATAAGGATTAGATGGAGCATTCGGCCACGGGGCTGATTCTTTGATATATTTGTCTCTGTGCTAATTGTCCAAATTGCACTCATCTGATTTCCAGTTTCCTCAGCTCAGTGTTTGAGCAGTTCAGGCAATATTGTGCAAAGAGAAATAAAGTTAACATTTCAAGTCCTTAGACAATACTGGGGAGGAGAGAAGACAAGTAGGTCTTAAATTGCAGAGAGGCTCGAGGAGGAATGTACTGGACAAGGGGAATATCTCTGATAAGGCCTGATTGCTGTGGGGATAAATTGTAGAGGTCAACTAGCCAATGTGTTAATGGGGCCAATTAGAAAAGGAAAAATGATCAAGCTCTGAAATAAGATCAGTTCAAGAGTGAGAGTGCAAACGAATAAATGTAAAAGTCAATAATTATAGGGATATGGGACATATGGGACCCAGGAGGTCAAGGCTGTGCTAATAAAGAGAGAAAGTCTAAGATGATATTAGAGATGGAAGCCTTGTAGCACTATTCCTCAAGCTTACATTGGATATTATTGAAAAGGTGCAAGAGGCTACAGTCAGGTAGCACAGAATGGTAAACATAGAAACATAGAAAATAGGTGCAGGAGTAGGCCATTCGGGCCTTTGAGCCTGCACCGCCATTCAATATGATCATGGCTGTTCATCCTACTCAGTATCCCATACCTGCCTTCTCCCCATACCCCCTGATCCCTTTAGCCACAAGGGCCACATCTAACTCCCTCTTAAATATAGCCAATGAACTGGCCTCGACTATCTTCTGTGGCAGAGAATTCCAGAGATTCACCACTCTCTGTGTGAAAAATGTTTTTCTCATCTGTCCTAAAAGATTTCCCCCTTATCCTTAAACTGTGACCCCTTGTTCTGGACTTCCCCAACATCAGGAACAATCTTCCTGCATCTAGCCTGTCCAACCCCTTAAGAATTTTGTAAGTTTCTATAAGATTCCCCATCAATCTTCTAAATTCTAGCGAGTACAAGCCGAGTCTATCCAGTCTTTCTTCATATGAAAGTCCTGACATCCCAGGAATCAGTCTGATGAACCTTCTCTGTACTCCCTCTATGGTAATGGGATGAACACTTACAGTGACTGATAACAACAAGCTATGAGCCATTGCTATGAATTAATGGTATATCCCGTGCAAAGCTATCAACCAATTTGTGTTTAGTTCCACCATGTGGAAGAGATCATATTGCGAACACCAAGTGCAATATCAATACCAATTGGAAGAGGTTCAAGTGAATTGTTCAAAGATCTCCATATTTGATATCTTGTCCAAACTTTGTCCAGACATGGTCCAAAAATTCCATCTGTATGCCAATGCTGTTAAGGGTACTGCCATTAGCTGCATACTTTCACCTTACATTTGACCTTCTGAAGTGCAACATCTCGTACTTGCACGAGTTAAACTCCATCTGTGATTTTTCTGTCCGTGTGTTTTTAATTTATCTATATCCTGCTGTATCCTTTCATGAGCTTTTACACTGCCTGCAACTCCACAAATTTTGCGTGCCATCTGTAAACATACTAAATAACACATCTACATTTTCATCCGTCATTGATTGACATATATAGATATGGATATCGATATAGATATATACATAAACATACAGTATATACATACATACACACACACACACACACACACATATATATATATATATACATATACACATACATATATATATACACACATATATATACATTCACACACACACGTGTGTGTGTGTGTGTGTGTGTGTGTGTGTGTGTGTGTGTGTGTGTGTGTGTGTGTGTATGTGTGTGTGTGTGTGTGTGTGTGTGTGTGTGTGTGTGTGTGTGTGTGTGTGTGTGTGTGTGTGTGTGTGTGTGTGTGTGTGTGTGTGTGTGTGTGTGTGTGTGTGTGTGTGTGTGTGTGTGTGTGTGTGTGTGTGTGTGTGTGTGTGTGTGTGTGTGTGTGTGTGTGTGTGTGTGTGTGTGTGTGTGTGTGTGTGTGTGTGTGTGTGTGTGTGTGTGTGTGTGTGTGTGTGTGTGTCCAACTGAAGTCAATATAGACCACATCCACTGCCATAATCTCATCAATCGGCTTTGTCAATTCCTCAACAACAACAAAAAATCAAGTTTATAAGGCGCTGAAGACCTGGTCAAAGCCATATTAACTGTTCCAAAATATCCTATTGTCTTCTACAGTGAGTAAATCCTATCCTGAAAAATCCTGCCCAAATACTTCAAAACCCACAAAATGAAGATCACTGTCCTATAATTTCTTGGTTTATCCCTATTTCCCTTCCTAAACAATGGACAACATTGGTCACTCTCCATGTTCTCAAAAAAGTTGGAAACCGATTGTTTATGAAAAAAAACTGGTACCTGAATTAGTGAAAGAATAATATGTGAAAAGAAAAAATAGGAGATAATGGAAGAGAATTATAATGAAATAAATTACAAAAGGTAAAAATGCCAAATGAGAAGAGGATGAAGACTGATGCAGACACAATTAATTAACATTCTGATTGGTGTTAACTTTCCATCTTGTGACAGCGCCCTCTCCTCGGATGCTGCTCTAATCCCTGTCACTGCTGACAGGCCAGGAGAGGCCAATCCCCAGCATCACTGGTAACAGCTGGGTACCATTAGCTGGCATCAGATTGCCCCATCCTGAATCTTGTCCACATACTTCTTAAAAACCCAGGCATTTCAGCCATAGGGGGAGAAAGGAGAGGGTGGGAGACTAAGCAGGAGAGAACGAAGAAGAAATAGGAAGAAACAAGAGAGAGATGAAGGGAAAAATAGTGTGACGCCTTCCTGCTAACTGTGTTCCCCTGCTGCAGGTTTGATGAAGGCTGGGCCTCTGGGGGCAAACCTGAGACCACCAGCACCACTGTGCAGTCAAGACAGTGCTGCTGGGAAGAAGCCCTAGACAGCTAACTTCTCTTCTGAGATGAAGACTGAGTGGCTGGAGCAAGACTCAGATGCCAGTGCTCCTTCCTGCCCATGAATAACAAGGGACTGTGCCCACAGACAGTGGCAATGATTAGAGTGCCATAATACCCAGAGAGTGCCAGTGCTGCCTCTTCAAGCCAAAAACGGAGCCACCAGTATAAGTCTGAGACCGACAGCACCTTTTCTTGAGGCAAGGGTGAGCTGCAGGTAAAAGCCTGAGATTGCCACACCTCCTCCTTCGAGACCAAGACTGAGTTGCCAGGACAAGCCCGAGATTACCAGCGCCACCGCACATGATCCACGATGACAAGACTGTGCCCACATATGATGCTGGACCTTCTTGTCACGATAAATGAAACATCATGTAAGTTTGCACGAATGCAGCTGTCACTTTGGTCACTGCTGACTGTTGTGCTATTCCCGATGCCACTAACCTTATGAAGTGTGGCCTCGACAACCTCCAGGCTCATTACAGAACTAAAAATCAGATTGTATATGCTGTGAAAAGTATGTAGAGGTGGTGTGACAGCATCCTCTCCCTTGGATGTTGATCTGATATCTTTCACTGGCTGACAGGTCAGGAGAGGCTATTCCTCAGCATCATGTGTAATAGCTGGGTCCAAATAGCTGACATTGGTTGTTCACTTGAACCTCGTCAACTTACTCCCCATAAAACCCAGGCATTCTAGCCAGAGGGATAGACTGGGAGAAGAGAAAGTATGAGAGATGAAGCAGGAGAGAAATGGGAAAAATGACAAACAAATGAAGGGATGGAGACAAAGCAGAGTGCATCTCTGCCAGCCGTGTGCCCCAGTCGTAACATTGAGGAAGACTGAGCCACTGAGACAAACCTGAGACCATCACCACCACCGTGTGGTCAAGACTGGACTGCCGGAAAACAAGCCTGACACAGCCAGCACCTCTACTTAAGCCCAAGACTGAATGGCTGGGGTAAGCCTGAGATGCTAGAACCTCTTCCTGCCCACAAACAACGAGGGACTGTGCTCACACAAGCAGAAGCAATGACCGGCTGCCAGGATTATCCAGAGACTGCCAGCATTGCCTCTTCAAGCCAGAAACGGAGCTGCCAGGAAGAAACCTGTACTGCCAGCACCTCCTCTCGAGGCAAGGGTGAACTGCAGGGAGAAGCCTGAGATCACCATGACTCCTCCTTCGAAGACAAGGGCTATGCCCGAGATCGCCAGCATGATTGTACTTTGATGTCCGGTGGGGGCGCTGCACTGGCAGCAGCCCTGTCAGCAGCGTGTTAGTCTTT
This sequence comes from Leucoraja erinaceus, assembly GCF_028641065.1. NCBI lineage: Eukaryota > Metazoa > Chordata > Chondrichthyes > Rajiformes > Rajidae > Leucoraja > Leucoraja erinaceus. The sequence goes on from NC_073378.1 coordinate 83,663,406, forward strand.
TTCAACTTTTTTTATTTTTTTAGTATGTCTTAAAGTCTGTTTTTAGTGTTTCTTAGTGTGTTTTGTGTGGGGGGTGGTGTGGGGGGGTAAGGGGGAAACCGTTTCGGCCGCCTCCTCCATGGAGAGGCGACTTTTTCCAGTTCGCCTCCCCCGTGGCCTAACAGCGAGGATTGGCGCGGCCTTTCCCGGAGACGCACCCGGGGCTCGGGGCTCCGGCGGCGGGTGCAGCGTGGACTGTCAGCATGGAGCTGGGGCTCGCTGGAGGGGAGCGCTCCGTTCCGTTGGCCCGCAGCAGACGGCAGCCTGAAGCCGCAGTCTGCACAGCTCCAGCTGGCGCGGCGTCTACAGCCCGGGATCCCTCGTGGGGGACCCGGGGGGAAGAAGAAGCTTCCACCGCCGGCCCGCGGCCATCTTCTACCGCGGGTCCGGTATGGACTTACATCACCCCTGGAGGGGAGCTTCGACCGCCGGCCCTGCAGACTGCGGTGCTTACGGCTGCGACGTGGAGGGAACTTTAAATCTTCGGCCGCCGGCCTGCGGCCTACACCAACTAAAAGCCGCGGTCTCCGGTGGGGAGGAGCCGACTCTGGACTTACCTGGACTTGTACCTTGTCCTTTTACCATCTGGACGCCCGCAGCAACGGCTGCGGAGGGTTGAGGTCCCGACCACGGGGGGAAATGGAGGAGGACTGGCCAAATTGTGTGCCTTCCACCACAGTGATGAATGCTGTGGTGGATGTTTATGTTAAAAATGTATTGTGTTTTTGTGTGTGCCCTTTATCATTGTATCGCTGCTGACGTATCATTTCACTTGCACTTTTTGTGCAATGTGACAAATAAACCGTTGTATTGTATTTTATTGTATTGTATTGATGCCAAGGGACAGCTCTCCCATGTGGTCCTGGACTGTCTTCCACTGTAAATAGAAAACATCCTACTGCGAGTGTCGGTGTGTCAAACCCGGTGATATCCCCAATGCAACAATGTATATAATAAAAACTTGAACATATTGTGGTTATTCTCTGCAGAAAATAAAATTATACTAAACATTAAAATTCTCTGAGTGTTGTCTCCTTTTCTTGTCCTTGTCTCCTTGGCTTCCATGTTTTCCTCTTCCATGCAGGAAGATTGTTCCCGATGTTGGGGAAGTCCAGGACAAGGGGTCACAGCTGAAGGATAAGGGGGAATCCTTTAAAACCGAGATGAGAAGAACTTTTTTCACACAGAGAGTGGTGAATCTCTGGAACTCTCTGCCACAGAGGGTAGTTGAGGCCAGTTCATTGGCTATATTTAAGAGGGAGTTAGATGTGGCCCTTGTGGCTAATGGGATCAGGGGGTATTGAGAGAAGGCAGGTACGGGATACTGAGTTGGATGATCAGCCATGATCATATTGAATGGCGGTGCAGGCTCGAAGGGCCGAATGGCCTACTCCTGCACCTAATTTCTATGTTTCTATGTTTCTATTTCTCTTTGGGCAATCTCTCTGGATCAAGAATGACTGTTTTATTCTGGGTTTTGTGGACCCTGAGATGGTTCCAAAGCATGGTTTCCTGGTTCTCAATAGCATCTTCAATACTCTCCCATCTTGATTGACATAGGCCTGAAATTCCCAGATGTCAGTGAGAATTTTTCATTTTTTCAAGGAAGCTATGAACATCTTGAATGTTTTAGGAGATGCAAGGAACTGCAGATGCGGTTTACAAAAAAACCCACAAAGTGCTGGTGTAACTCCGCTGGCCAGGCAGCATCTCCGGAGAACATGTATAAGTAATGTTTCGGGTTGGGACCCTTCTTCAGACTGATTCAGACTGATTCTGAAGAAGGGTCCGGACACAAAATGTTCTCCAGAGATGCTGCCTGGTCCGTTGAGTTACTCCAGCACTTTATGCCTTTACTTTAATATTTGACTCTGCCTGGTAATCTCCTCTCACAACTTAAGTCAGAGTGGAGAATTTCGAACAAGACAAAATCCTAATTTATCTCTGAAATTCTCTGGGTAGTGGAAGCTTAATCATTAGAAGAAATTATAGTGGCAAAATATTTGACAGATCATGGAATAGAAAGATATAGAGAAGTGGTGCAAGAGTTGGTGCTAGCAAGGACCAGCCATAAATCAGATTATTGGTGGGTTAGGCTAAAAGGGCCTGATGGCCTTGTCCTGCACCTATTTTCTTGTATTCTAGCTTTAATTTAAACTAAACTAGCCAACTAATTTAGTGGTGGAAGATAAAATACCACTTAACTTAAAATTCACTACATTGGAATTAGTGGCTTCCATTATGGGACATACTTTGTTCTCTCGATTTCATGACAATTATATAATTTATTTTCAGATATCTGCACACAATATTCCGTGCTAAATTAGTCCCAATACACTTAGGAATTGCCCGTCAACAATATACTCAATTACATGTCTGCAATTTATCCCTGACCACCTGTTATTGTGGATCATATATACAGCTGTTTTTTTCATACCTCTCTTCGTGAAATATGACTAGCTTTCTATCAGGGTGAGTAAAGACATACTGTAGGTGAATAGACTACTGCTGATATAGAACAATGGCCATGCAGTGCCAGAGGTGCTATAACACAAAGCATGTCTAATGATAAACGTGTAGAATTACATGAAAATAACACAAACCTTGTATATGTCTGGCATAGATTACGAGAGTATGCGTTTTGAAAAATGCAAGTTGATAAAAGAATTGTGTATTTTATTCATAATATTATGAACTTTTCAAAGGAGAATACACAAAATGTTGTATGTTTGCTTATAATCCAAGTACCATTTTGTATATAGGTACAACCCCATTGTGCTGTAAGCAAAACTTTACTCAAATATCATGAAAAATCTTTCCATAGAACAGCAATCACATTAACCTCTTCACCCTCAACCTCACTATTAATATATAATGGGCCTGCCCCACTTAGGCGGCTCTTTAGGTGACTGCCAGCGACAGGTTTTAATGGAATTCACCTACGACACCTGGCGACAACCTACGCCAACACCTACGTCAACCTACAACAGCAAACATTGTCGCCACTGTCGCCGAAATGTTTTCAACATGTAGTTGCCCAAATAAATTGCCCTAGCGGGTCAGGCCCATTACACTTGCTTCTATATGTAATAACAAGGAATTGCAGGTGCTGGTTTATACCAAAGACAGACACAAAATGCTGTAGAAACTCAGTAGGTCAGGCAGCATCCCTCAAGACGTTGATGTTGGGACCCTTTTCAAATTATTGTGGTGGAGGGAGGGGCAAGAAAGAAAGCTGGGTGAGAAAAGGGGCAGCATAGAGCATGGCTGGTTATGGGGAAACACAGGCAAGGGGGTTAATTGATAGGCAGATTGTTAGACAAAGGCCAGAGATGAAGTGATTGCGTAAGTCCGTGGGGTTAAAACTGCGAATTATTAAGCCCGGGGGTTAGAAAAGTTGTGAATTTTGTATCCATTGTAAATGGTACAAGTGTAGTGGGAGGGGGGGAAACGGTGCAAGAACAGCCAGGTTTCGGGGGGGGGGGGGGGGGGGGGGGGGGGGGTTGTGGGGGGGGGGGGGGTCAGGGGGTTAAATGGGGGGGGGGGTTCTTGGGGGGAGAACGGGGAGGGGGAAGGAGGCTGTTTGCTAGTTACTTAAATTTGGTAAATTTTATGTTCACAATATTTGGTTGTTAGCTACCCAAGGTATGAGGAATTATGAGGTACAGTTCCTCCAGTTTACATCTGGTCTCACTCTTGCAATAGAGGAGGCCCAGATAGAAAGGTCAGTAAGAGAATAGGAAGAGAGTTGAAATGGTTAGCAACCGAGAGATTCGGTTGACCTTGGCGGATCGAGGATAAGTTCTGCAAAGCAGTCACCGAGTCTATACTTGGTCTGCAGAAGACCACATCGGGAACACCAGGTGCAGTAGATGAGGTTAGAGAAGGTGCATGTGAACTTCTGTCTCACCTGGAAGGACTGCTGAGATCCCTAGATGGAAACGAGGGAAGAGGTATGGGGGACAGGTGTTACATCTCCTGCAATTGCAGAGAAAAGTATCTGGGGTGGGGTGGGGTGTGGGAAGGGATGAGTGAACCAATGTGCTTCTATATAACAGCTTATAATGTAGAACGTGGGCATTTTAAGTGGATGTTCAAAGTGGGCATTTTAAATGGATATTTGATTAAAAAGTATTAAAAAAGGGAATTACACCAAAAGTTTGTTTATAATCAAAAAAAGATAAGGTTGTCATTTATGATTAATTTAAAGAAGTCAAAGAGTTATACATTTTTTCTTTACAAAATTATAAAATATTTAAAAGGGCTTTAAACTATTTGCACATTCAGTATTCAAAGCATCAAACCTTTTGGCTCTGAAACAAAAATCAGAGTGTACAAGGTTCAACTGAAAAAAGCTGTTAAAGGAAGCACATAAATCTTATTATGGTATAAGATTTTGAAAGTTTACTTTACTGATATGCTTGGGTAAATGTTTAAATTGTAAAAGTGTGTAAGTCAACACTTTGCAAATATTTACAATCAAGCTTACATATTGGCTGGAATGATTTTAAAATGCAAGGCACTGTGTAAGGTGCATTAGCTGATCCAAATGCCAGTCTATAGATCTGAAAGACTAAAGATCACATCACTGGGAGGCTGACAGTAGTGACACTTTGCAAAGTGCCAAATGATTTATGCCAATGTCCTGCTTGATGATACTATTATAGACAGTGCTGTCGTTAAAGAGTCCCAGCTGACTTCTGCCTGCATTTATGCTGCACAAATTATAGGCAAGACCAAAAGATCGAACTCTTCCTTCCAATAAATTTGCATGCACAGGACAGCATAACTGAGGTCAGTAGCCATTGGGTGTCTGGGTGCTATTGACATTTAAAGTGGCATGGACCTCTGAAATGTTAAATCTTTATACATTGTGTCTAAGAACATTCAGACTGAGAGAAAGTTTATTGTATTGCATACTTCAGCGAAAACGTGAAATAATCTGTAATGTGGTCCCTACTATGTAACTTATAGGCAACGCATGTATGAATAAGCACTTGCGATCATCATTAACTGGTGCATTGCCGGTATAGTTTCCAAATCTGCTGTTCATTCTATTCACGTTTTATTTTTGTTTTCCCATTTTAATTTAAGTGATTTTTCACCTTTATTCATTGATTGCCAAAGTCCATTCCATTCCATAGATTATCTATTGGTTTTCCAGCGATAGAACTATTCAAGACAATATTTTACATTGGCAATTATTGTCATTGTCAAAGACCCCTTTGTCCACTGAGTCTATGCTGTCCATCAACCACTTCTGTACATTGTCCTATTATATTTTGGCCACAATATTAACATTATTGGTGGCTTATTGTCATTGTTTATTGTCAGTGTTCATTGTGCTGATGCTTAATTGCTAGCTTCAGCTGAAGATCCACCCGTAAAAGCAAACTTGCATCACTGTTCATTTATAAATATGTAATCCTATGGTAAATTTTCATTACTGACAATCTTGCAGATCGTTCCCTCTGCACCATTTTTCACATTTATGTGCAGTGGAGTGTGGAATTATTGAGATATTTTTGTCTCCATTGTGCAAGAATTCAAGTATATAAAAACCTGAGGCTAGTGGCAACTGAAATATTGCCTGATAATGTGTGCCTACCTAGTCCAGCAGAAACATGTTTTCCTCCATGAGAACATAGACACAACAGTGACGGGTAGAACCTTCTGTGACCTCAGCCCTTTTCATGTATCTCTCTATCATCAACATATACTTTTTGTACGGTACACAAAAATGCTGGAGAAACTCAGCGGGTGCAGCAGAATCTATGGAGCGAAGGAAATAGGTGACGTTTCGGGCCGAAACCCTTCTTCAGACTTTTTGTACACTTCTTTCCCACAAACTTTCAGCCCATGCACCTCCCTCCTACGGACCTCAATTTTTTGTGTTTACCCCACAATACTGCATCATCTCTAATATGAATGGCAATAGTTAATCCTTGTAATCTTACACTTCCTGTACTAATCTTACCTGTTTGAATGATGCCAATCTGAAGGATGGTGTGGCCAAACAATAATGTTCTGCCAGATAGAACTGAGAAAGTTATAGAAAGAGAGAACTTTCATTCAGCTGGAACAATTTTAATTATAAAACTAAATTACAGGTCAAATGAAAACAGAAAATATCGGAAACACTCAGCCGGTTAAGCAGCATCTGTAGAAAGGGAAACAGAGTTAATATTTTAATCCTGATCAGCCCAGACATTTACTCAGATACTGTTTCCACAGATACTGTTTGACCTGAGTGTTTCCAACATTTTCTATTTTTATTTCAGATTTCCAGCTTCTGTAGGTTTTTTTAATTTAAATTACAGATGTTCAGTCCTACTTCTGTTTTGCTAATACACGAAATCACTCACAGAAAGCCTGAACCGTTTACGTTAAATTTAAAAGGATGGGTGTTTTGGTCCGACTTTAATTATTGAATAACAAAGATCCTGTCATCGTAAGGCACCTTATCAAACATGGAAGGTTCCAAGTTTATGTTTTGAATTTAGCATTCAGTAATTTTATCCCACATGCCCTGACCTACCCCTTCCTAGGGTTAGAAATCGCTCACTTCCCTCTATGCTAGAGTAATCATCACCATAAGGAGGCAGCACTGTAATGCTGCATGCTGGATATATCCTTTAATGTACTCTACAATGGCTGGTCAAACAAAAAGCCTGTGAATAGAATGCCCTTGCTATAATCTCTACTACAGAGATGCATTTTAAAATGATGTTTGAGAGAAAGTGCTAAATAGACCATTGAAGCCTGTCCTTTCACACAACCCCTACTCGCAATGAATGGTAGAAAAACATTTTCAGTTTGTATGCCCTTTTAAATTTATATGTGTTTTTTGATGTTTTGCAACCAATTGTAAAATCCTTGTGTTTACTATGTCATTTCAGATTGCGCTGATTAGTGAGTTTAAAACATTTGTAATGCTTTCGGTTTCATTATTGATTAAACTGGATGAAAAAATTTTTATTTGGTGATGCATGTATTATTGGATAAATGGGTGTACAATCCCAGTGCTGTTTCATGAAAAATGCCTATGGTCCTGTACAGATAGTTTTCCCCTTTTTAGTCCTGGGAAGTTTGACGTTCTTGCACAGCCTAAAACCACAAACTTCCCGACAGAGAGTACTCTAGGGTTTTGCTGACTCTTCTCTGCTAAGAAGCAGCTCTGAGAGGTCAGTGTCCATTGACTTCTTGCAATGTCCCAGCATTGATTCATTCAGTGGACTTCACTGGAGATGAATGAATGCAAGTACATGAGGTAAGCTTTAGGTAATGCACATTATTTGAATTAATGGTATATAAAAGTTTTAAAGTGTATTTGGCCTTGTAAATATAGTTTTTTTTTGTCAGTGCAATAACTATAAGACTCGGTAAATTCAGGATGGAAACATGTTACTCTGGAAATTCATTTAGGCATTTTTGGTTATGGAAATAGGACTATTTTTAAAAGCTAACAACCACAGTCAGCTAGGTTCCTTTAATTACGGACTATCTTTCACGCTCCTCCCCCACGTAATCTATACTCTGGCCCACAGACTTCTTCCCCAGCTTTCCACTTGCACCCTCCCAGGTTTGTCTCCACTGTTCTCTGGTCATCCCTCCTCCACAAATAGCCTTAATTACCGCTTGACTTTGTCCCTGACCTCTTACCAACACTCCTCCCCCAGCCCCACAACTGCCTCATCTGATTACATGAATGCAATAAAATGTTTAATTTTCTGCCTCCAGCAAATGACCTTGGGTTGCTTCATATATCTGCTTTATATATTGCTATACCCAGAAAATTTAAACTTATTAAGCTGCTGGCAGTCATTCTGATATTTAGAAATGTATGTGACTCATGTGATGGATCAGAAAGCATCTGGGTTTATAGGGAAGTTGGTAGAGTGGTTACGAAGTACACAACAGACAACATTGGCTTCGAGAGTAACAAACCATTTGCTGCAGGAACTTAGTGGATTGAGCAGCATCCCTGGAGGGAAATGGACAGTCATCATTATAGATTGGAATCCTTCAACTGGACTGATGAGGGATCCTGACCCAAAATGTCAACTGTTCATTTCCCTCCACAGATGCTGCTGGACCCACTGAGTTCCTCCGGCAGATTGTTGTTCCAGATTCCTGCATCCACAGGCTCTTGTGTCAACATTGACTTCCATCTGATTTTCTTGGACCCACAATGTCCTGCACCATTTGCTCCCAGGCAGATAAAATTGTGACACTTTGGAGCCTTTTGGATAGGCACATAGATAAGCAGAGAATGGAAAAATATTAAGGTTTAGGTTTAGGTTTATTATTAGGTACACAAAAATGCTGGAGAAACTCAGCGGGTGCAGCAGCATCTATGGAGCGAAGGAAATAGGCAACATTTCGGGCTGAAACTCTTCTTCAGACTGATGAGGGGTGGGGGGAGGCGGGGAGAAGAAAGGAAAAAGGAGGAGGAAGAGCCCGAGGGCTGAGGGAGAGGTCGGAAGGGGAGGAGACAGCAAGGGTTAACAGAATTGTGAGAATTCAATGTTCATGCATAGGTTTATTCTTAATATATATATACAGAGGTACTGTGAACATTTTTGTTTTGCGTGCAATGTAATCAAATCAGATAATATTGTGTGCATTTTAATACAATCCAGTCGAACACAGGTACAATAGATAGGGTGAAGGGAAAGATACAGAGTGCAGAATATAGTTATCATCATTATGGAGCAGCAGTTCCATAGATAAAGTTTAATGTCCGTTATGAAGAGATGAATTTAACGACATCACGTTAGACACGGTCATTGTGGGCTGAAGGGTGTAAGAAGGAACTACAGATGTTGGTTTAAACTGAAGATAGACACAACAAGCTGGATTAACTCAGTGGGACAGGCAGCATCTCTGGAGAGAAGGAATGGGTGAACCAGTGTGACGAAAGGTCTTGACCCAAAACGTCACCCATTCCTTCTCTCCAGAGATGCTGCCTGTCCTCCTGAGTTACTCCAGCTTGTTGTGTCTATCTTGTTTGCTGAAGGGCCTGTTCCTGTGCTGCACTGTTCAATGTTCTAATACACTATTGTGCATGAAAGCCTGAGATGTCCGGAAGGCGAAGTGCCACTGCACATGATTGTTTATTCTACTGCTGCACTCACCTCAGAGGGCAAGCAGTGACCTGCTGAATGAAGGATCCAGATGCATCTTGTCATCTTCTCCAGGCCAGTAAGGCCAAGAGTGCAACAGCGATCTCATTAATTTGTGTAGCGTCTTCACTCCTGTGGAAAAAGACAAGTGCAGATAATCGCTTTACCTATTTAACAATATTTCACTGGTTTTAATTATTCATTCATTATTCTGTTTTAATTACAATTATTCGTTTTTAATTTTTTTATTTGTTTTTAATTATTTAAATCAAATAATTTAAGTAATTGTCTTAGATTTTTTTAAACGGTTTAAATTCAAATTCAAATTTATTGTCACATGCACCAATTAAGGTACAGTGATATTTGAGTTACCATGCAGCCATACAATTCAAATAACACAACACAATTAAAAGAATGATAGAACGTTACATAAACATCCAACACAGTGATCACTGTGATGGAAGACAACTATAAAATCCTTTTATAGCCTTTGTCAGTTTATGCTAAGGCAGGACCTCGGCATGTGCTGTCTGAGGCCTCCTCAATGCTTGGAGCTCGCTCTATCTCACTGGACACCTTTCAAGTATGGGTTTAGTCAGTTGGTTCCAGGAAAGCAAGTGTGTGTAGATCAACAACTGGTGGCAAGTCCAGGACAATCTAACCCTTTACTTTAAATTATGATATCTTAAGTGTAATATGATGTATCTATCTAAAATCTGCAATTTTTTTTTAATGCCTCTGAATTACCACTCAATGAATTAAAACATTGTTTTACATTGTGCAATGCTTAATGTATTCTTAAGAGGAAGCATTGAAGGTAATGGTTTTTAATAAGAGAATATTTTAGGTGTGTCCCTCAAGCTTGAATTATGGAATTGTGCATGTGTAATGTGCATGGTAATTGGGAATCAGTGTTTTTCTACAGAACTTTTAAAAATAGCAAAATGTTTTAAGGAACGTTACTGAAGTCAGGAAACAAGAAATAAGGATAATTTGGTTACAGTCTCCAAGTGAGAAATTCCCAATCTTTGTGAGAAATCATTTGCAGTCTATCTAAAATCTAACACTACAGGTCTTCCCAAGGTTTCAAGAGAAATTCCCAGGAACAGCTGTAACTGGGCAGCCAGCAGGTACATGAAGAGCACCCACCAGCCAGCATCACTGACTCAGTGATAGACACTAAATTCTGGAGTAACTCAGCGGGACAGGCAGCATCTCTGGAGGGAAGGAATAGGTGACGTTTCGGGTCGAGACCCTTCTTCACTCAATGAATGAGTGAGTCGCCCAGACAGAACATGGATAGAGTTCCCCTGATCTTCCTACATTTCCACCTGCTCGTTGCACAGATCTCATCTCCAAATACATCAAGTGAGTAAGCCAGCACTCACAGCTCTGCTTGGCTTGACCCATTGATGTGGCTCATTCGTACATACTGGCGTCACTCGGTCAGGTGCTAGTAACTTGGGGAGGACTTGTATGGAAAACTATGTGTTCTATTGAATGTGGGTGCTTGAAAGAAAGATTAAATTATTCATGAGCTTTTGATGAAGCAGTAATCGTCAAATTCACATCCATTAAATATTTTGGGCACAGATTTGTTTTGCATCTAACATTGCGCCCATAACATGCATTAAAGACGTCAGCCTGGGGCTTGGAACAGATTTGTCTTTCACTTTCTGCAAAAGAAAGCGATGTGTTATGGAATATTTTGCTCGACCACAAGATTCATCCACTTTATGCTCAATTTTTAAAGTAGGTGTAAAACACCTGCTTAATGCACTAAAACAACCTAATCCTTTTACATGTTATGTTACAGGGGAGATTTGGCAAGCAAAATCATGAAGCCAGTCTCTATTTTTTTACAAATATACGTAGGGTTAGGAGCAATGTACAATCTACCCAAACTTGCACACAACACAGACATAAACGTTATCTATTTAAAGCATTGTTCTAAGATATTTCCAAACCTAGAAATGACTGCTGGAATGTTGTCAAAAAATCCTCAACTTCCCAGAAGAATATAAATTGACAAATTACTAAATCTTAGTTAACAGATTAGTTCGGTAACTGAAAGAGTCTTCGTTAGTTTAGTTCACTTTACTTTATTGGCACATGTACCGAGGTACAGTGAAAAACTTTTGTTTTGTGCAACAGTACTCTCTCCCTGGATGAAGAAATAGAGACACAAAAGGGCAGGAAATTGAAAAGAATGACTCACCACTCTAAGGACTGAACATCGTTCTCAAGGCGGCAAATTCCCATTCTTTAGTAATCAACAAGGGAGTGTTTACCAAAAAAATTGATGGACTAAAGGGTTCTTATTTATATGTGTGCAGATTTATTTACTTTGCATTGACGTAAATAGCTTGGAATAATTTATATTTTAAAGGAGCCACATAAATTGTAGCTTTGGTTATCCTGCCAATGCCAGTGGGAATTTCGCCCATTATGCCTTACAATGCACAACAGTTGACCTTGCCGTCATTTTGCAGTGATTAGTATGTGCTCCATGTGACTACAGTCTGATCACTCTAAATTCATGGGTGTATCATTAAGCAAGTCATTAGTTCTTAATTTGCTGCTTACAATTAAAGCTAAATTCCACATTACCAATTTGGACATTTTACACTCAGTCATTTAGAAAGACAACAAGGGAAAATAGGTTGCAGGGCTGCTGTTTTTAAGACTGCAACTTTGGGGGCTTTTACATCAAGGTGAATGGGCAGTCAGAGATTTTCTTTAGCGCATTACCTTTCCAGGTTGTTTGGTGTCTTGACATTTTACAGCACCTTTCCACAGTCCTGGCGCAGAGAGGGGTGTATGGTGAATTAGCACTCAATGCTGGTGCTGCCTTGTTGCGTCTTGGAGAAATAGGACTTTCTGTGTCTCAAGCTTTTGCTTTCATTAAGGAGCCTTTAGAAATCTGAAGCAATAAATTCTTGCATTTTTCTCCTCTAGCCTGGTCCCTACCCTTGCTTCCCTCATGTGAATTAGGCAAGAGATAACTGCATTTGGTGTGCAGTTTAAGATTTTGCAGCCAGCATTGAGAAATGAATTAAAGTCTGTGTTACAGCCACTGAATGGAGTCCTTACCTTTCCTATGTATGAATGTAATTGTAGTACCACCAGATGTGTGTGGGGAAATCCATTGTTTCCAATTGAGTTGTGGAGTCATCACTTTCTGAAACTTGTTACTGATAGTTAGAGGTCACTGATTGAGCTCAGGACACTGAAAAGTTAGAAGAATGAGATTGAGATTTTCCAATTTCTGTGTGGCATGGCCTGACATTTGTCTGAATAAAGTGTGAAGTAATTTGTGAAATGTCTATGAATCTAAGCAGTATTTAAGGAGACGATACCATCAACACAGTTGATTGATGCAGTGGTCAGGGTGTACATAAACTGCAAAAGCATAAGTGTGAAGAGTGTCCTTTAGATCCTCTGCCTTATAATAATTGGGAAGGTAGCTTTATTGTACCTATTGATGAGGATATATTTGAAAATAAATTAGATCCCATGTTGGCACATTTTTATGCATAACCAAAATTCAGTTTTGGCTTAAAACAGGATACAAAATTGGGGATAGACACAAAATGCTGGAGTAATTCAGTGGGTCAGATAACATGTCTGGTGAAAATGGATAGGTGCCGTTTTAGGTTGGGACCCTTCAATTAAAAATTGGGGACAGGGTTTTGTGAAATGCAACCTCAGGTAATGCATAAAGGACCCTGCCTGCACATTGGCCTCTAAAACCATCGACCACTTCCAGGATTTAATTCTTATTTGGGTTCCCCAATCCATCGGCATATGCCCCCAGTCCATCAGCAATCCAATTATAAAATGATGTCCCAACTCTTGTGTTCAATGCACTGCCAATGAAGGCAAGCATACTATAATGCCTTCTTCATCATCACCTTCTTCATCTGTAATATTACTTTCAGGCAATTGATTCTGTGAACCCTAGGTCTCTCTGTTCAACGGCACTCCTAGGGGGTCAATCATTCTGTATGTCCTGCCTGGTTTAACTTCCCAAAATGCACCTTATCACTATTGTCGGAGTTAAATCTCTATGACTATTCAAATTTATAGTTGATTAATAGCCCGTTGTAACCTTGCGCAACCTTCTTCACTGTTCACTATTACATCAACTTTGTTGTTATCTACAAACTTATGGATTATGCCACCTACATTCTCATCCGAATCATTAACATATATGACAAACAACAAAGGATCAAGCATCGATCCTTGGACACACCACGAGTCACAGGCCCCCAATCTGAAAAACAACCCTCCACTCCCGCGGTCACCAAGCTAACATTATATCCAGATAGCTAGCACACTCTATTTCCCATGCATTTAACCTTCCAAAACATCCTACACAGTAGGGTCTTATCAACGTCCATCACCCTGCTCTCACCAATCCACTTGGATACCTCTTCAAAAACCTCACTCACATTTTGCGGCACAATTTCCCATGCATAGAGCTATGTTTGCTATCCATAATTAATCCTTGTCTTCACAAATGGAAACAAATCCTGTCAGTGAAGAGAGTCAACAGGCTCAAATATCTGGGCGTTAACAACTCGAATGACCGAAGCTGGACCCAGCACAAAGGTACAATCACAAAGAATGCCTCTGATTTCTTAGAAGTTTAAAGAGAATTGACATATCAAGAATCTCACTTTTAATTATCGTACGTACCGGCAACAGAATAATGAAATGCTTGCTGCAGCTTAACACATCCATTAATGCAATAACACACAATAAGTATACAATAATCAAAAATACAATTAATTATCATATCTATATTACTAAAAGTAAGATCTTGCCCACTTCCTGTTTTTCTGTTTCATGATTTTTGAAACAAGAGGATTTTCCCCATCGATGAAAAATAAAAGAGTTATTAATGTTATAAAAATGTTGCCATTCTCTCTGTTGCCCCTGCTGGTGGGAGGGGGAGGGACTATAAAATCCGGAAGTGTTGTGCCTCACTCAGTCTCTGCAAGATGGAGGAAGCGAAGATGGAGGAAGGTCTGAGCTGTGAATAACACTGAACACGTGTCTACTCAACTGTGAGTGCCCTTAATGTGGTTTGAAAATTAAAATGTGGTTACTTTGAAATGCTGCACTGCAAATGTTTGTTGGTGGTGGTAACGGCTTTGAAATGCTGTACTGTAAATGGTTGTTGGTGGTGGTAACTGCTTTGAAATGCTACACTGCAAATGGTTGTTGGTGGTGGTAACCGCACAATGTCCTGTTTGCACTCTATATTGATAAAAGAAATGTTGTGGAGGGGGAGGTGGAGGGGGAGGTGGAGGTCGTGGTCGTGACTCTGTCTGAGCTGTGAATCAACTGAACACACTGAATGCCTACTGAACTCTGTGTGGTGTTTATGTGGTGTTTTGTGTGGTTTTATGGTGGTTTCACCCTGCTTGAAATGGTATGAAACTGCATTTGAATGTGGTGGCCTTGCACCCTGCATGAAATGGTATGAAACTGCACTTGAATTTGGTGGCCTTGCACCCTGCTTGAAATGGCATTAAACAGCACTAGCATTTGGTAGCCTTGCACCCTGCTTGAAGTGGTATGAAAGTGCACTTGAGTTTGGTGGCCCTGCACCCTGCTTGAAGTGGGAAGGAACTGCACTTGAGTTTGGTGGCCCTGCATCTTGCTTGAAGTGGTATGAAACTGCACTTGAATTTGGAGGACTTGCACCCTGCTTGAAGTGGTAGGAAACTGCACCTGAATTTGTTGGCCTTGCACCCTGCTTTAAGTGGTATGAAACTGCAATTGAATTTGGTTGCCTTGCACCCTGCTTGAAATGGAATTTCAAGGAATAGCCGTGAGTCAACTGCTCGCCCACCAGCCGTGAGTGAGCTGCCAGCACATTAGGCTTGAGTGACTGAGCTGTCACCCCAAGGATCCATTTGGCCCACAATGTCCATACTAGCCCTCTGGAAACCAGTGCCTTCAGCCCACAACACCCAAACTAGCACTCCAGAAAGCCCCCCCCCCCGCCCTCCCTCCCTCCACTGGCTACCAATATTGGAATTGGTGGAGAGGTGGAATATTGCGTTGGGGGACCAGCCCTCCCGTGTCTAGTCTAGTGACTCATTGTTTCCCATTGCTCATCCAATAATGGTGCTATCTTCTGATGAGGAAGTCAAGGATCCAATTGTACAGTGACAAGCAGAGACAGCAAGATAGCATCCCCCGTTGATCTGTTGTGGTGGCAGGTGAATTGTAGCAGGTCCAGATCCATATTAAGGCAGGAGTAAATATGCATCATAACCAACTTCTCAAGGCACTGTGTCACCACAGATGTTAATGTCACCAGTCAGTAGTCATTGAGGCATGTCACCTTGTTCTTCTTAGATACTGGTATTATGTGTGTCCTCTTGATGTTGATGGGGAATCCCTTCCAATTACTTTCCCACCATCAATGTTGGCCACGTTGGCCTGTAGTTTCCTGCCATATCCTTGTTGATCTTCATAAATAAGGCACAATGTTAGTTATTCTCCAGTGTTCTAATGCCTTGCCTGTGGCTAATGAAGTTACAAAAATGTTGTTAGGTGTCCCAGCAATAATCCCCTCATTTGCTTCCTATAACATACTAGCATACACCTGTTCAGGTCCCGGAGATTCATCCACCTGTTAGAAACTCCAACTCTTCCATAATGTTGATATGCTCCAGAATATCACTCTAATCTTCCCTGAACACATTAGCTTCGATATTTTAGTTTTAGTTTTAGAGATACAGCGCAGAAACCGGCCACTAAACCCACCGAGTCCGCATCGGCCAGCGATCCCTGCACATTAACACTATCCTACACACACTAGGGACAAGTTACACTTAAACCAATCCGATTAATCTATAAACCTGTACGTCTTTTCAGTGTGGGAGATACAGAAGATCTCAGAGAAAACCCACGCGGTCACGAGGAGAACATGCAAGCGCTGTAAGGCAGCAACTCTACCGCTGAGCCACCATGCCGGCCTGTGCTGTCCTCCTCCACAATAACTTCATATGAGAAGTATTGATTAAGACCTCACATATTTACTGTGGCTCCACACATATACTGATACAATCTACTTTTAATCCCAACGTGTACGGTGATGCATTTTGGCAGATCTAATGAGGATAGGGCATACATTGTGCTCAGTAGGGTCCGAGGGCATGTTAAGGAATGGAGGAATTTTAAAGTGTACTTAAGAGATCCTGAAAGATGGCAGCAGCAATATGGTTGTGAAAAGGTGGATGGCATTTCGATCTCCCTGCATGGATAAGAGATAGAGGTAGCCACAAGGAACGGAAAATACACACAAAGTGCTGAAGTAACTCAGCTGGTCAGGCAGAATCTCTGGAAGACATGGATAAGTGACATTTTGGTTCAAGATTCTTTATCAGAGTGAAGAAGGGTCCTGATCCGAAACATCACCAATCTACATCTTCCAGATATACTGCCTGACCAGTTTAGTTACTCCAGCACTTTAGCTTTTTTATAGAATATAAAAGCATGGAAATCATTGTGCAACTTTATAAAAATGTGGTTTGGCCACATCTGGAATATTATTTGTGGTTCTGGTCAGAAATAATGGAAAATATAGGAAAGCACTGGTGAGGGTGCAGGGGGGGGGTCCCAGAATGTTGATTGGGATGGAATGTTTCAGTTATAATGAGAGATTGTCAATTTTCCTGGGATCAGAGGAGGCTGAGGGGGGATCTACTAGAGGTGTGCAAAGTAATGATGAGCATTGATGTAGTGGGTAAGTAAGACCTTTGTCGCCATAGCAGAGATGTCTAAAACCACCAAGATAATTCAGCTACAGCTGATCTGAGTAAATCATTTTTTCATCCAGACAATGGTTGCAATTTGAACATACTGAATGAGAAGATATACTCTCACAACATTTAAGGTTTACTGTATCTCGATGAGCATTTGAATTGGCAAGCATAGTATGCTATGAACCAAGGGCTGGTAAATGGAATCAGTATAAATAGATAAATGATGGTTGGCATGGACATGGGGTGCCAAAGAGTCTGTTTCTGTGCTCTATGACTCCATAACTGCAAAGTACTGTCTATTCTTATTTTTCTTTATCTATTAGGGTATACAACCAGCACATTCAAGAAATGGGTTTGCAGTCTACATCTAAAGTTTGCAACAATAATCTCAGGTCCTTTGCAGACCAATTACCACAGGAACAGATCAGATCTGGGCATCCATCAATTCCATTCCCCGTCGCCTTGTCTGGCTACCATTTCCCTAAGAAAATTACATCCATCCTCCCCATTTTATAGATATGGGATGTACTGAAACTACTGAAACTACTGTACTGTAGCACTTCCTCATCCTTGATTTCTTTCACAGATCACCAATAGCATGAGAATGCCATCACCTAGTTCCCCTCCAATTCTCACACTATCATTGCTTGGATGGAACCTATAATTTTTCCTTTAACCTAGCTGGATTGTAAAAATGGAATGCTGTCCCAAATATCATTAATAGAGCATCATTACAATGAAGAGTGCAATGGAACCCCACCACTACCTTCTTAGCAACTGCTGTGGCCATGCCACTGTTACCCATGGGATAGATTTTAAATTGTACCAGATGGAGAACCTGATTAAAAGATTATTTAAAACTTCCAAAGCTTTACACTAGGAACTATCTCTATACCTAATCATTGTGATGTGGTACACAAAAATGCTGGAGAAACTCAGCGGGTGCAGCAGCATCTATGGAGCAAAGGAGATAGCTAACATTTCGGGTCGAAACCCTTCCTCAGACTGATGATGATGTGGCAGTTCTGTTTGTCTCACCACCTGTGAGATTTTACAGCCTGACACAATTATTGGTTAAGAATTACTTGTACTGGTCCATAAGAAGTCAACATAAATTAATATGAAATGTCAGTACAAGGCTACGCTGATATATATTTAGCCAGTTATATGGTTGTGGCTTTCTTTAACGGTTAATGTTGACTGAAATACAATAAGCATCCATCAGGGATGAGCTGTGATGAGGTTTCAGCCAGTGTTATGATCACATGAGGTTTAGGAGTTATGCTACAGGCTGCCTGGATCCCTCAGTGCTAAATTACAATGAACACTTTTTTAATCTGATATTCATGCATCTACCATTCTCATGCAACCAATCAAAAAAATGTTTTTAATAAAAATATGCAGTGAATTTTATTTCAAGTGTGATGAAAATAAGAGTGAAATGCATCTTTAGTTTATTTACATTTGTACCATGAGGTCAGTGCTGTTCCAGGCTGATTATGGGGAGGGGGGGGGGGGGTAGGGGGTGGGAGGGGGGGGGGGGGGGGAGGACAGAGCTGGAAGAGATGAGGGGCAGTACAAATCCTGGCAGAAAATAGGCTGAAACAGGAGAGGAAGGTTATTTGATAGGCAGGTGGTTGGACAAAGGCCTCAGATGAAAAGACAGAGTTGCGAATTGTGAAGCCAATGGAAGGAACAGAGAGAAAGAGGTGCAGGTCCAGGTGGGGCTCAGAGGAGAGGGCGGTGGGGAAATACGGGAGGAAGTTATATGTGCAAAGAAGGGAGAGCACAATTGTTACCTACAATTGAAGAATTCAATGTTCGTGTATGAAACGATTATGTTGAGTCTTTGATGTCCAAAATGTATATTAGCAAAGTTTTTCTGCACAGCAACAAGTCTCCTAATTTAATGATGTATTAGAATTCTTCTTGGCTTAACTTCTGAGCAATTTAACATCATCACACTTGAAATAAAATTATTGGTGTTGCATATTTTTATTTAAAACGTTTTTGTACTGACATTACATAGAAGATTTGAACAAAGGCAATTTGGGAGAAGCATTGATTAGCCTGTCCTGTCCCTTCCCGCTGGGTTACTCCAGTATTTTCTGTCTATCTTCAGTTTAAACAAGTATCTGCAGTTCCTTCCTACACAATTAACCTGTCCTTCTTTTATTTTAACTGATATACTCACTGAACCATATTAAGTTTTGTTGGTCTCATTAGATTGCCCTTTTCAAGTACACCTATACTTCCACAAAAGTTCATTTGGATGAAGAATAGATTTTCAGCATTTTCTGGAGTGAAATCTTGCACTGCAGGAAGTTTACAAATGTGACTTTACCATTTGAGTATCATAAATTATTCACGTTACTTGTCAAGCAGCAACAAAAGTGATGGATTACTTGCCAAGTAAAATAGAGTGTGAAAGAAATAGGCACATTGCCACATCATTTGACTGTTCCATTAATCCAACTGTACAGTTCTTAGATTTGCATCATTTGTAATGTAGAACTGCTTAACTCTTTGAAACATGCTTTCCTGTTTCTCCAGCAGAAATACTGAGAATCAAGAATAAAATGGCATAATGGCACTAGATGTACTGGTGGCCAGAGCATCTGGGGTGGCGGAGGAACTGAAGGAGATTCACATTGGGCAGGAATTGGTGTTGCGGAGACTAATGGGACTGAAGGCTGATAAATCCCCAGGGCCAGATGGTCTGCATCCCAGGGCACTTAAGGATGTGGCTCTAAAAATCGTGGATGCATTGGTGATCATTTTCCAAAGTTCTAGACGTTCAGTTCCTGTGGATTGGAGGGTAGTTAATGTTGTCCCACTTTTTAAGAAAGGCGGGAGAGAGAAAACAGGGAATTATAGACCAGTTAGCCTGACATCAGTGGTGGGGAAGATGCTGGAGTCAATAATATAAGATGAAATAGTGGCACATTTGGATAGCAGTAGCAGGATCTGTCTGAGGGCGATTTACGAAGGGGATTGCTAAAAATACATCTATTGATGCTCCTGAACACATCATCAGTGATGTAACCTGAGGTCATTGGGTGTTTCGGGTCTTTCAACATCAGACACCCTCGCCCAGGCGACCCAGCCGTGGTTGATCAGACCACGACTTGTGTTCAGGTGGCATTCGCTCCTCCCCATGGACCTTCTCTCCTGATCCAGAGCCATCTCGAGACCTTCTCCGCTGCATCTGTGATGTTCTTGATGGCCTTTTTCCTCGCCACTCCGTTTATGCCAAGTGCACTCGAGGCTTTGTAAAGCGATTGCCCTGCAAAACCTCTGCAGCCAACCTCGATGGGCATACACCTTGCATTCCAGCCCTGCTTGCGGCAGTCTATGACCAGCTCTTCATATTTGGCCATCTTCCTCTCGTGGGCCTCCTCCAGACGGTCCTCCCACGGCACTGTCAGTTCCAACAAGACGATGCTTTTGGTCGCCTCTGAGACCAGGAGGATATCTGGCCTCAGGGTGGTCATGGCAATGTGCTGTGGGAACTTCAGCTGTTTCACCAGGTCTACGGAAATCTGCCAGTCCTGCGCAGTCGCCAGGATTCCTGACGGATTCCTGGCTGCTGTGGTTCTCGGCAGCTGCACTCCGGCCTTCACGAAGGTGATCATCTGGGTGGTGGGGCGTTCCTGTCTGCAGCTGCTGATTCCCATGCTGATGCTTCTGCAATGGGTTTGAGAACCTGGTCGTGACGCCATGTGTACCGGCCCTGCCCAAGAGCCTTTGGGCAACAGCTCAGGATGTGTTCCAACGTCCCCTTGCCTGAGCATTGCGGGCAATCTGGAGATTCCGCTTTGCCCCAGATGAAGGTTCGATGGGCTGGGCAGGACATCATACACTGCCTGGACCAGGAACTTGATGCGCTGTGGTTCAGCCTGCCAGAGCTCAGTCCATGTGACTTTTCAGTCCATGGCCTGCTCCAACCTTGTCCAGGCTCCCTGCTGCCTCAATCCAACTACTCTGGTACACCTCTCCTCCTCCACCACTGCCCTCACGTCCTCCTGGACCAGCCTGCGCCTCACCTTCCCCTTGGCCTTGTCAAATTGGGGAGTTGGGAAGATTCCCCACCAGAACTCTGTGGCGTATCCCAGACCGCTTGCAGCATGGCTCCGCCGGCTCTCCACTTCCTCCCAGTTTTTGCCTCCACCCCTGCTTGAGCCACCTTGGGGTCGCTGGAGTCGCTGTACAGCATCACCTCTCTGGCCCGAGTCACCTTGAACTCCTCCTCCAGGGACTTCAGGGGCAGCTGGAGCT
This sequence comes from Leucoraja erinaceus, assembly GCF_028641065.1. Taxonomy (NCBI): domain Eukaryota; kingdom Metazoa; phylum Chordata; class Chondrichthyes; order Rajiformes; family Rajidae; genus Leucoraja; species Leucoraja erinaceus. The sequence goes on from NC_073378.1 coordinate 83,684,635, forward strand.
TGGTGTTATTTCCGTAAAGGGCGATGCTGCTAAGTCTCCTGGGCAGTCCCAGCCACCTTCTGAGAAAGCTGCTGACTTTCCTCTCCAATCTCTCTACGATGGATATTGGGACTCCGTAGACAAGCAGTGGCCAGAGTATCCTTGGCAGGATACCATGCTGGTAAATCCATGCCTTGAACTTGCCGGGATGCCCCGACCGGTCCACTGCTCGCCATCAGCTTTCCAGCTCCTGACAGGTTGCCTGGATAGATGCTGTATCCTTCAGGCTGTTGTTAAACACCTTGCCAAGACTCTTCACTGGCCTTTCGGAGACAGTTTGGATGGGTGTCCCTTCGATGCTGTAACGGAACCTGTTCATGACTTTGCCCTTCTTCAGCACCACTGGCCTTGATTTTCCCGGCTTAAACCTCATCCATGCCCATCCAATCAGTTTCTCCAACCCCTGCAGGATCCACCTGCCTCCTGGCACTGACTCAGTGGTGACAATCAGGTCGTCCATAAAGGCTCTGATTGGGGGTTGGCACATTCATGACTTGGTCCGAGGGCCCCGGCACTCTGGCTCAGCAGACTTGACGATCATATTCATCGCCAAGGCAAAAAAGATCACAGAGTTGGTACAGCCTGTGATGATCCCAACCTCTAGTCTGTGCCACTCTGATGTTACTGATCCTGATGAGACTCTCATGCTGAACTGGTTGTAATAGTCCAGGATGAGATCTGTCACTTGACCCGGCACATGATGCTTGGCCATGACTGTCTGGATCAGCTTGTGCGGGATGGAGCCGTAGGCGTTGGCCAGGTCAAGCCAGAGCACTGTCAGGTCACCCTTGTTCTCCCTGGCTTCTCTGATGAGCTGGGTCACCACTCCTGTGTGCTCTAGACACCCCGGCACTCCAGATAAGCCTCCCTTTTGCACTGAGCTGTCAATGTAACCATTGCTTGAGAGAAACTTGGTCAGCCACCTCGCCACTATGCTGAAGAAGATCTTGCCTTCAACGCTTAGCAAGGAGATGATCCTGAACTGATCGATCTTCTTGGAATCTTCTTCCTTTGGGATCTAGACTCCTTCAGCGAATCGCCACTGCCGTGCCACTTTCCCTCCACTCAGGATCTTTCACAGCCGTTTCAGTAACAAGGGGCAGTTCTTGTAGACCCTGTAGGGGACTCTGCTCGGGCCTGGGGCTGAACTAGATCTTGCTCTCTTCACAATGGCCTGGACGTCTTTCAGGAGTGGCTCTCTACTATCAAACTCCTTGATGGGTGGAGGTGGTTTTATCAGGATGTTGCACTGGCCCAGCTCCTGCTGCCTGACAGGGTCACTGTAGGTCGTCTGGATGTGCCGGTCGATCTCCTCCTTATAGCAAGCCAAACTCCCACTGCGCTTCTGCCCGAGTAGTTGTTTGGTGAAGCCGAAGAGGTTGGCTATGAATGATGCTCACTCCTGGCTCTTTCCTTCCGGCGTCTTCTGTGCCACTCAGCTCTATGGAGGGTCATCAGCTTCTTCCTCAGGATGGTTCGCAGCTCAGCCAAGGGGGGACGTTGCTCTTCACTGGCCTCTTTATACTGCTTCTCGAGGGACTTCAGTACCTGCTGGATCTTGTGGACCTTTGTTGCTCGTTGGTTCATGGTGAAAGGTGTTCTGGCCGGCTTCTTCTTCACTGCCCCAAACCTTTCCACAGCTAGGCTGATGATGATTGTCGCCATCGTCCGCCACCTTCGGTCCACGTCTCCCTTCGCAGTTGCTTCTAGCACCTTGTCGACGTCCTCGTCGAACTGACGCCAGACTGCCGTCTTGCAGGCCTGAGGCCATCTGACTCGAACCTTCTCCGGAGAACTGTTCTGAGGGGCTAGTTGCGCCATTTGGAGGTCCCGGGCTTTATGGGGTGATTCCGGGGCCCGACTCCTCCTGCGTCTCACCAGGTAAAATACCTGTGCGATGTATCACTCCCTGTCCCTCCAAACACTTCATCTGGGTCTGGTGAATCTTCAGGCCTCGGCTGTTCTTGCAAACCTTACCACATCTGCATTTGATACTCATAGTCGCTTGTCCATTGCCATTAGTCGTTAACCCTTTGATCCGTCAAATTGAGGTGCTCATACCTGAGGGGCCCCCCTGGGGGTATTTTCCATGTGATTTTCTGTAGCGTGATGTGGGTCTCCTCTTCTCAGAGGATGCGGTTTGGGCTGCCAACCCGCCCCGCACCGGTTGCCGTCTTTCCGAGCTGCCCACTGTCTCTACAGTCGTCACCACCCTATTCTTGGTTGTCAATGCTTGATTAATCTTCTGGAATTTTTTGAGAATGTAACCAGGACAATGGTCAAGGGAGAGCCAGTGGATGTGGTGTATCTGAACTTTCAGAAAGCATTTGATAAGATCCCACATAGAAGATTAGTGGGCAAAATTAGAGCACATGGTATAGGGTGCTGACATGTATAGAAAATTGGTTGGCAGATAGGAAACAAAGGGTAGGAATTAACGGGTCCCTTTCAGAATGGCAGCAGTGACTAGTGGGGACCGCAAGGCTCAGTGCTGGGACCACAGATATTTACAATATATATTAATGATTTGGATGAAGGGATTAAAAGTAACATTAGCAAATTTGCAGTTGACACGAAGCTGGGTGGCAGTGTGAAGCGTGAGAAGGATGCTATGAGGATGCAGGGTGACTTGGACAGGTTGGGTGAGTGAGCAGATGCATGGCAAATGCAGTTTAATGTGGATAAATGAGAGGTTATCCACTTTTGTGGCGAAAACAGGAAGGCAGATTATTATCTAAATTGTGTCAAGTTGGGATAAGGAAGTACAATGGGATCTGGGGGTCCTTGTTCATCAATCACTGAAAGTAAACATGCAAGTACACCAGGCAGTGAAGAAAGTGAATGGCACATTGGCCTTCATAACACGAGGAGTTGAGTATAGGAGCAAACATTGTTCCCAATGTTGGGGGAGTCCAGAACCAGGGGCCATCGTTTAAGTATGTGGTAAGCCATTTAGAACGTATATGAGGAAAAACGTTTTGACACAGAGAGTTGTGAGTGTGTGGAATTCTCTGCCTCAGAGGACGGTGGAGGCTGGTTCTTTGGATGCTTTCAAGAGAGAGTTAGATAGAGCTCTTAGGGATAGCGAAGTTAAGGGATATGGAGAGAAGGCAGGAACGGGGTACTGATTGTGGATGATCAGCCATGATCACACTGAATGGCAATACTGGCTCAAAGGGCCAAATGGCCTACTCCTATGTCTATTGTCTATAAAGTTTTATTTTTTAATTCACAAGCCTCTCTCCTTTGAAATTACTTTATCATTAAACTCTTCACCACTATTTTCTTTGTATCATTATCCATTTACTTACTTTATTTCCCATTGCTATTGACTCTTTGTTCAAACCTTTTCCTTTTCCTTTCAAAAACCTGCTCAAGACTGTTTTCAGATTTCCAAATGTATCCCTTTATTTTTCTTATTTTCTTCATGCTCTACATTCACGTTATCGTTTTTCCCCTTAGAGTTTAGAGAGATATACGGCATGGAAACAAGCCGGTCGGCCCACTGAGTACACGCAGACCATTGATTACCCTTACACTCATTTTATGTTATCCTGTTGTGCATTCCCACGTACTAGGGGCAACACAGAAGAAAATTAACCTAAAAGATCTACACTTCTTTGGAATGTGGAAGGAAACTAGAACACCCGGAGAAAACACTATCAGAGGTGCAACGTACAAACTCTGCACAAACTCCGCCCCATAATCAGGATCAACCCGGGTCTAAAAGCATATCTTCCCACTCGCAAAGCAACATATTAAATTAACGTTGATCTTATAAAAAGTGCTTATAAAAATGCTGATCTAGAAATTTGCAACCTCCATTGCAACTTTCATTATGTTGCATTTAATTAATACCCCTGTGCTTGCTAACTTACATTGGAAGCCAGTTAAGCAATGCTTTTAAAAAAAATCACTGCACTTATTTTTCAAATCTGTCCAAAATATCATTCTCTTTTCAAATACTTCCTCCACTCTTATTAATGTATCTCTTCTTAAATTCTAGCTTCTTGCTTGCCCCATACTTAATTCCTCCATCCAAATCCCTTTAGAAGCAAAGGGATTTAGATCCGAGTGCAAAATTTGTGTAATGCAAAAAACAATCAGCTAGATTAGTTGATTCTCTTTATCTCTAAGGGGTTATCATATAAAGTTGGATTAGTTGTATAGATCCTTGGTCAGATACATCTCAACAAAAAGATGGATTTTCACAGAGCCTTTAACAAGTATACGTGGCATGGAAAAGCCAAGATAAAGCGTAAGATAAAGATCAGTGTTCAAGAAGGAACTGCAGATGCTGGAAAATCGAAGGTACACAAAAAAGCTGGAGAAACTCAGCGGGTGCAGCAGCATCTATGGAGCGAAGGAAATAGGCAACGTTTCGGGCCAAAACCCTTCTTCAGACTGATAGGGGGTGGCGGGGAGAAGGAAGGAAAAAGGAGGAGGAGGAGCCCGAGGGCTGGGGGATGGGAGGAGACAGCCCGAGGGCTAAGGAAGGGGAGGAGACAGCAAGGGCTAACAAAATTGGGAGAATTCAATATTCAAGCCCGCAGGATGCAGACTCCCCAAGCGGAATATAAGGTGCTGTTCCTCCAATTTCCAGTTTTGCTCGTTCTGGCCATGGAGGAGACCTAGGACAGAGAGGTCGGTGATAAAGATCAGTATTGTGCAGAATAACAGTTAGGCTGTAAGGATTGAATCCCCTATCTTGTTCCTATGTTGCTACAACCAGGACTTTGAGAAGGTTTACATAATGCTAAATATATAAAAAGAGCAAGATTTTAATGTGACTGACTTACAATATAAGGCTTTATTAACTAAAAAAAGATGATCAGAAAACTTAGATATTGATATCTTATAGAAGAAAATGAAATGCTTCAAAGAATTGTGGTTATTACATCACCAATCTTTGTTTTTTTCCCCTGTTTTTTTTAAGGTATCAACATTGAGTTAGTGAACGAGATAACATTACCTCCTGGCCCAAAGGTATATATGAAAAGTCAAGATGTATCATTATCCTGAGGTCACCGGTCACCTGACCCTGGACCATGCTGTAACATTCACTCACATTTGCTAAAAAAAATGTTAAAAAGACAATATTAAAAAAAGCATTACATCTCAAGGACCAATAAAACACACTTGGACTTAAAATAATAAATACAATTATTTATTAAATTAAATTAAACTAATAAAAAGCTCTACTTACAGTTTTTGTATTTTTCTTTCCTTCATTTTAATAGATCTGCATTACTCACATCAGGTCTTTCCCGAAGAGCTGGGAGATCATTTGCAATTGGCATTTATTAATCCAATGGAGTGGTTTAGGTGCCTCAGTGAGTGCTGTTGAAGGGAAAGTTGGATTTCAGTCTCTGCTTGAGAGTAGCACAGGTGCAGGCTATTATCAGCTGATCAAGAAAGGTCTTGGTTGGCGATCTACTCACTTTTTTAGACAATGGAAAGGGATGTTCAATGAATGCTCCCATTTCTGTATCATCAATGTGGCATCCTCGGTAAAAACATGTCAAACTATTAAGAGTCTAAGTTAGTAAATTATGCAATGTACTGAAAATCTGAAATAAAACAAAAATTTGACTGAAATTTGTACAGGGAAATTAGTCAGGACTTTTGATAAAAAATGGATTAGTAAATTCACATGGTGAATATCAAGCTGATCAATAAAATGTGATCACCACACTGTCGACAAAGGTGTGTGAAACAAGAGAGGAATGAACAAGGGACAAAATTACTGTGGAGTCACCAAAACAAATATGAGGATACTTCCAAGCCAGTTTTCAGTTTTCAATACTGCTGAAAGTGACTATTTTTTGGTGATTGGAAATAGAATTCAAACCATGGAATATTTGTCGGCACACAAGTTAAAAAATTATAAAGTGGAAATGCAGGAAGAATAGGGGGTCAAGTCAAGCTGAGTTTATTGTCATATGCACAAGTACGGTGGGGTGCAACTCCAATGAAAATCTTGCTTGCTACGTCATCACAGGCAGATAGATGCAGATAACATACAAACATAAATCATACATAATTTACATGTAAATTTTACAAGGCAGTAAACTAAAAGACTGCAAAAATCAAGACATACTGTAAAAGTACACAATTAGAAAACAAATATATCCTGTTGCAGAGGTCGGATTAGGGTTTTGCAGGCGAGTTCAAGAACCTATATACCTGTAGTTGTATTTGAGACCAAGTCAGTTGGTCCTTAGTGGCTGTTATAACAGTCAATAGACAATAGGTGCAGGAGTAGGCCATTCAGCCCTTCAAGCCAGCACTGCCATTCAATGTGATCATGCCTGATCGTCCACAATCAGTATCCCATTCCTGCCTTCTCCCCATATCCCCTGACTCCGCTATCTTCAAGAGCTCTTTCTAGCTCACTCTTCAAAGTATCCAGAGAGACAGCCTCCACCGCACTCTGAGGCAGAGAATTCCACACTCACAACTCTCTGTGTGAAAAAAGTGTTTCCTCATCTCCGTTCTAAATGGCTTCCTCCTTATTCTTAAACTGTGGCTCCTAGTTCTGGACTCCCCCAACATCGGGAATATGTTTCCTGTCTCTAGCGTGTCCAAACCTTTAATAATCTTATATGTTTCAAGAAGATACCCTCTCATCCTTCAAAATTCCGGAGTGTACAAGCCCAGCCGCTCCATTCTCTCAGCATATGACAGTCCCGCCATCCCGGGAATGTTGATGTGAGAATGGTAGTAGTTGCAGCTTTCTTGAAAGGATGGAACTAGTGGCACAAAGATTAGCTGGAAGAGGCACCCTATCAGGTAAATGTACTTGTGCCCAACAAGACATTCATAACTTTGCTTTTGCTGCTGCTCCCAGACAAGAGGTTGGTGCTAAATCGCACCCCTCCAAATGACTGATTACAGGTACTCTTATCGCTCGGAACTGGTGAGAGATCCTTGACCTGAAATATTAACTCTGTTTATCTCCTTACCGTTGCCACCAAAAATTGCAGAAGCAGTGTGGTCACCATGCCTGATTGACCGAGGAATAATCCAAGCATTTCCACCCTAAAGGGGCTGTCCCACTTGGGCGACCTAATTGGCGAGTTTAGGAGAGTTTGCAAAAATGTCATGTTGAAGACCTCCTTCGACTAAGTAGAAGACTAGCTTCGGGAAAATTGGACACCGAATAGTGGAGAGTGAAGACGACCTCCTTCAATCTCCTTCGACCTCCCTTTGACCTCCCTTCGACTATGATGAAGACCATCTACGACTACCTTTGACTACCCTCGATTACCTACGACTAACATGCTGACCTAATACGACCTACTAGGACTAAACCTACGAGTAAAAAACGTATAGATTTTGTCCATGGCGACCTTTTATTACACGCGGGCATTTTTCAACATGTTGAAAAATACGCTGCAACCTAGCTGAGGCCTCGAGTACACGGGGACTTCTCTCTAGTTACAAAGACCTCCTACGACCTCGTGTCGACCATGCTGCGTATGAGTCAAGGGCAATCTCGCCAGAACTCGCGGATTAGGTCGCCCAAATGGGACAGCCCCTTAACTGGTTGCAGTGGTTTCACCATAAAAACTGTAGAATAAAGCAGAGAGTTCTAAAGAAAGAGAAACTGAAAAGATTTGATGGAAGAAAAAAACTGTCAATTGATCATTCCTTGCAGTTCCTGTACTGTTTTTCATACTTGGCATGAAGATTTATGTTAAACATATGATGTATAGTCTGAAAATTCCAAATCATCCAAAGTTGACAGCTCTACTGGAACACATTTAGAAAGCATGGAGATGGGTCTGAACTATGTGGCTCCTGGGTATGTCTGAATGCTAAGGAATCAAATGTCAGCTTTAATAGGATTACAACAGGTTTACATGCTTTTTGTAGCATTTTAGTAGTGCCAAAGCGATTAGTAACTAACAAATTGCAATGTGCCTCAGCCTTCAGATGACAGCATGCTGTCTAGTTTCATGCTTATATTTGTTTAAACACACTAAAATGGTTATTGCAGAGACTATTACTTAATATCAGGCTGAAATAAAATATTTTTTTAACTATTTGCATTGTGAAGTACTCTGAGATGGTAACTTTATATTATTTGTGTGCAGTTAAGCTCACTCGAGGGGAAACAATTTTAGCTATGAAACTTAAGTAAAGTTTCGAGAGTAATAATGAGCAAATGACTAAATGACTAAAGATGGCCCAAAACATCATCTATCCATGTTCTCCAGAGATGCTGCCTGACCCGCATTTAGTCCGGCACTTCGTGTTTTGTTTTTTTTGTAAACCAGCATCTGCAGTTCCTTGTATCTCCTGACTTAATAATTTGTTTTGCACACATTGGTTAGGTTTGCCAGTGAGGAATGGGGAAATGATTGGGAGAGATGGCAAAGGGAGCCAGGATATTAAGGAAAACTCCACACCTCTTCTTCAAAAAATGAAACATAATTGAAATTTGTGGACTGCTTTCAGCTGCTTGAAGTTTTTTGTTTTTTTTTAATATCCTTCATGCATCGAATGTACCAATTCATGGAAGGAATCCAAAACAGTGTCATATGTGTACATCTGGATACCACTTCTGAAATGCTCAGTCATACAAGTGTGGCACTCCCCTTCTGTTGGCCATTCCTCTGGAGGTAAACCTTTGCACCACCAATAAATTCTATTTCTGTGTGACTGGAACTTACTTGAGCACACACGCAACTAACAAGCCTAGTACCTCAATTACCTAGCCTTTGCAAAGCAGACAATATTGTCTCATTTCATACAGAGGCATCAGTTCCTTTTCAATTACCTGTGTGCCAGATGCAAACTTGACTGATGAATCACTATCAACCCAAGCTGCACTATTGGTATTGTACAATTGCATGTCCAGAAAGTTTCCACTCTGATCTCCTCTTAAGTGATGAATTTGCAGATCCCAATTCAGACTATAATATGGATCAAGGATCCTTGACTGGGGAAGGGCAAAACAGAACTTGTTCTGATTGTTATTAACATACCTCTCACTCTCCATCTCTCTTGATTATTGTGTAGGTTATCACTACTGCGTGTCAAGGTGCAAATATTAAGTGTAGCTGTTTGGGTGATATCTCTTTCACCACTTGGTTGATGTGTCTATCAGTATCACTAGTCAGTGGTCTGCGCTCACAATGCTCAAATAATGAAGGACCCAGAGAGCACCACACCCCACTCAGAAATGTGAAGCATGAGACACAGACTCCTGAACAGTCATTATTGTAAATGTCAGAGGTTAGTGAGCAGTACTCAACATATATGGTTAGATTTTCCCTCCTTGTAGAGGTAAAAGCGATGTGTATCATCACCCTGTCCCTTCCCACCTCACAGCCATTTACGTAACTGTTGAAAGATTGCAGCACATATTAGAAATCATTGAATATCAAAGTTAATTCACTTCACTTTTGCATGGATAGGTGCTTGCCCAATATATTATTCAATCTGTACTAAGTGCTCTTCTACTTCTTGATACTATCAAGCTGAGGAAATGGATCTTACTCTATTTTTTAGGAGACATCTGTCAAGCTGATCAAAAGACCTCCATCACAACTAATATTCTGTTGGTAAGGCTAGATGCATTTTGAGGGCTGAGCCCAATTTATATGCTGCAGTGAAGATTGAACCAGCCTGAAACACTCAACAGAAATCTAAGCTCAACATGTGTTTTCAGTAAGATAATTGTAATTGGTTACAAGATCAGTTAGTAATTGTCTAGAAAAGCGTTTTTAAAAATTCACAGAAACCCCAGCTGATTTGGTGATCTTATGCCAGAGTAACAATAGGCATAATATGCAACACGTATATTCTGCCCAATAGTACATCAATATTTATGCTGGATTTGATGTATCTTATAATTCCTTGATTATTATATTATAATTAAAGCCCTACTTAAGAACATGGGAACAATCAGCTGTTCGATCATGAACCACAAATCAATTAGATTATGGGCTATATATAACAATTTACCCAGCTCGTTTCCATCCTTATCCTTATCTATATTACTAAAAGTCTGATATAGACCACTTCCTGTTGTTATGTATATTAATTTTTGACCATCTTACTCAGAGCCCCCCTCCGCTCATCAGGTGCCGAGGATTTTTCCCATTGATGAAAAATAAAAGAGTTATTAGTGGAATTTAGTGGCTTTGCACCCGGCTTGAAATGGAATTTCAACGAATAGCTGTGAATCAACTGCCGTGAGTGAGCTGCCAGCACGACAGGCTTGAGTGACTGAGCCGCCAGCCCAAGAATCCATTCGGCCCACAATGTCCATACTAGCTCTCTGGAAACCAGTCCCTTCAGCCCACAACACCCATACTAGCGCTCCAGAAAGCCCCCCACTGGCCACCAACATTGGAATTGGTGGAGAGGTGGAATATTGCGTTGGGGGACCAGCCCTCCTGTATGATGCTGGGACACAACGGGTGCCCACTTAGCCTAGTATAACTATAAAACTCTGATCTTGGATGTGTGTGTGCGGATGTGTGTGTGTATGTGTATTTATTTCTTTGCGTGTGATCACATCTACTCAAAGAAACAACGCGCTAACGGGAAAATGTTTACATATTCCGGTAGAGATTTATCCCCTGGAGTCAAAAATCGGCTTATCGGAAAATGTTGTGCATTATTTCTTAAGTTATTAATAAAATGTTCAAGAATCTAAAATGTCTTTGAAAATAAAACCCAGCAGCTTTGGCTGATGACCTCACAATGAATCTGAGTGCTGCGGGTTCTGAGCAGCTGTGTGCTGCGTCTGCGCTGCGACCTGACGTCCCCCCCGCGAGCTGCCGCCCACAACAGCCCGCGAGCTGCCAGCCTCCCCCCCTGGCCCCCAACCCCTGTGCGCTGCCGGCCCTCCGCGAGCTGCCCCCATGAGCTGCGCTCTCACCCCCCCCCCCCCCCCCCCACCTAACCAAGCAAAGATCTTAGCTGATGTATTTACTGCTTCGGATCACATCCTCAAAGAAACAACGCGCGGGAAAATGCTCCTTTGGTTATCGGAAAATGTTGTGCCCACTCTCCCCCTCCCCCTCTCTGCGGCTTTGGCCTCCCCTCGCCAATGAGCGCTGCGGGTTCTGAGCAGTTGTGTGCTGCGTCTGCGCTGTGACCTGACGTCCCCCTCGTGTGTGCCTAACCCCCGAGCTGCCGCAAGCCCCCCCCCCCCCCCCCCCCTTCCCACACCGATGGGTCCCACTTGGGCTAGTATCTCTTAATTGTAAAACCAAACAAAAAACTACCATTCCCATTCAATCTATCCAGTGCTAATAATTTGCTGGACAAAAGGAGTTCCTAATTACAATGCCCATTTGAAGACGTGTTTAGTGATATCATCTTGCAGAACAGCATAATTCTTAATTGAAGATTACGCCCCCTTCTGGAATCCCTACTCTCTGTTTTCCGTATCAAATCCTTTAATCATCATTAACATCTCAAGTTGGTGACCCTTTAATACATATACTCAAAGGATCATTTGGTACCAGATCCAAAAATGATTTAAAGAACTATTGACACCAAATGAAAGTAACATAGCTTAGCATTAAGTTAGCTATTGGCAGAAAGTGGGATTGAAGTTTCAATGGGCGATTTTAGAGGGAAGTGATATGAACTGATGAACTATGATCTTAAATAATTCTGGAGCAGGATTGAACAGCAAGATGAACTACATTTGCTCCAATGTTTTATGCATTTATGAATGTTCAACTGGTGTGCGATGGCATCAGCTTTACCAATAATACTTAATCCTTCATGGAAAATTGAAAGGTTGTTAATGGTTGACAAGGGTGACTCGTCCCTGGCTCCTAACTGTTATGCATGGACCGTGCACATCAAAAACACTGATGATAAAATATATGGGGTGTAGCATTGATATTCTGCTGCATGGGCTGCTCTGGAGAAGCCTACAGCAATCCCCACAGATAACCTTTTGTATGCAGGACCATATTTCTCTGGTGGGGAGGCATCTCTTACCATGATCTGACTGCAGGTAGCTGGGCAACCAGAGGTGGAGACCACATTGACAACCCCCTTCTGCACCAACTGTTGGAGATTCACTAACTTAATTGAAAACCTATAAAATTGCCTATTTCCCTATTCACTGTAACAGTTCCTGAATTGCCTTCTTGCTGACCATCGCAGTAGGTTTCTGATCACAATATGAAATTAAAGATGATATAAAATAAAAATGGCAACTTAAGCAACTTCACATAACAAAACATTCCCTTGTGGATGTCAACTAATTGCACTTGCGCATCCCCTTGATATGTGCTTTCCACTTTCCTTTGCCCCCAGCGATACTTTGTTCAATGTTATCCCAGTGGGCACAGCATGGTCCGTGGATGGCTGCTGAATTTCAATAGAGAGGCCCATAGCTTAAACTTTATAAGACATCCTTCAACTACTCTGAGCCTAGCTTCAGACAGGCTGAATCCGTAGGATAGTGCCTCAGGGTTCCCGAGTTTATGGGGAGAAGGCAGGAGAATGGGGTTAGGAGGGAGAGATAGATCAGCCATGATTGAATGGCGTAGACTTGATTGGCCGAATGGTCTAATTCTGCTCCTATTACTCAAAATCCCCTGAAATGCGGTTATTACGTTAAGCTTTGCCATGTTTCAATGTTGATAGACTGAAGGGTGTTTAATGCTTATTAGAGAACAGGTAGCAATGAAATCTGTAAGCGCTGGAGGGATCTGGAATTCAGAGCCTTGATGACAACAGACTGGGCTGCCTATGTAGCATACAGGGATTAGATAACTTCTGGTGGTGAGGTAGTAACACTGAGATAACAGTCATCATTGTTGGAACCACAAAGGTGCGGTTGGAGGAGTCCCCACATCCATGCCAATTAAAAGCTTCTCAGCCTCAGATACCGTTGTGTCTGGGTAACTTTCCTTACAGTCACCACTAGAGGGCTCTGCCCCGAAATGTATGTTTTCCTTGGAATGAGTTTGGGACCATCTTGACTAGTTTTTGACGCAGCCATTTTGGTCTTGAAATAAACGCACTTACAGGCTCGGAACAATAAAAGTCGATTGTGAGTTATTAGCTGTCAAACACAACATCTGGCAAGGAAGGTGGAGAACTTTTCAGATATGATCTGTGGGCCGTTGTCTGTCGTTGTGACCTCTGGCAGTCCCCACTTAATTAACAGCTTTTCGAGAATTGTGATGATCGAGCTTGTTGTGACTGTAGAAGTAGTTGCGATCTCAGGCCACTTGCAGTGGAGATCATATACTACAAGTAGAAACCGCTGGCTTCTTGGCGCAGCTTGCACCTCTCCATAGAGACTTGCAAGTGCTTCCATGGTTTGTCCGGCCATGGGATTGGCTGAAGAGGGGCAGGACGTGCTTTTGTTGACCTCATTAATTATGCATGCTTCACAATTTTTGACGAAATCTTCTACACGACGATCTATTGCTGGCCACCACATTGCCTCGCGACACCATTGTTTCATCTTGCCTGGGTGTCCTTGGTGTGCCAGTTGTAACACACGGTGTTGCAGTGATTTGGGTATAACCACTCGAATTCCGCATGTGACACATGTATCGTCAAACACTGCCAGTTCGTGGCGTACCCGGTGATACGGAACCAAATCATCAGCTATCTCCTTGGGCCAGTCTGTCTTGAGATACTAGCAGACAGTTTGCAGTGTGCCGTCAGCTGTCGACTCTGCTTTCAGCTCTTCCCGTGTTACTAGATTCGCCGTCGGATGCGAAATCACAGCGCGAACATAGTCGTCGAGGTCGCTTGAAGCGTCACTATCGCGTGTGCGTGCGGGTGCCACCGTTGGGACACGACTGGGCATGTCTGCGATGCGATTGCGTGAACCTGCGAGGTATTCAACTTCGAAGTTGTACTGATGAAGACGATCGGACCATCTGTAGATCCGGACCAGACGATGTCCTGAGCCTGACGTGTGTCTTTCCGTAGCAGCTCCTGTAGCTGTTCTGTGATCTGCGTGTACTGAGGCACAAACTTGCGGTAGAAGTTGGTGGTGCCCAGAAATTTAGCTAACTCTTTCACGTTTGTTGGGGTGGGGAGCACGTTGATGGCTTGGACAATGTCCAGAGTAGGCTCAACTCCAGTCGCTGTCACTCTGTACCCAAGAAAATCGATCTCGGATGCTGCAAATGTACACTTTGCTGCGTTGGGCGTCAAGTTGTGTTGCATGAGATGAGCTAACACTGTTTCCAGTCATCGATCGTGTTCCTCCTTGTCCCTTCCATGGACCATGACATTGTCGAGGAAGTTGAGTGTTCCGTCAATGCCTGACGGAACCGACGCCACGATTTTTTGAAATGCGCTGGGCGCTGAGCACAGTCCATACGGCATCCTACGGTACTGAAATACTCCTTCATGTGTGATGAATGCTGACAAATGCCGACTGCGTTCTGCTAGTGGTACCTGAAGGTAACTTTGGCGCATGTCTAGTTTTGTGAACGCTGTTGAACTGTGGAACGACACAGATAGCTCTTGTATTGTTGGCAGAGAATATTTGTCCGGAATGATGGCTTTGTTGACCGATTTGAGATCGATGCAAAGTCTGAGTTCACCGTTCTTGCATCACGCGATGACAAGATTCGATATCCAAGGGGATGAATCGATGCGTTCAATGATACCATCATTTTCGAGTTCTTTCAGTTCCGTTGAGAGTTCCGAGGGAATGGAAAACGCTAGATGCTGTAGGCATTGTTAAACAGGCGGGACTGATGTGTCTACATGAGGTGCATGGCAGTACCTTTAACTACCCCAAAGCCAGAGAAAAGGGAAGGATACTCATGCCCATAGTCCGCATCGCTGATCACATTGATGTTCATGCCGGTTGAGTCCTGAAGCTTGAAACCTAATCGATCAAACAAATTGACTCCCATCAGCCTCTTTCCTTCTGCGACGTAGAATGTGAAGCGACTGAGCTTGACTCCTTTGTAGCAAACAGGAACTGTCACTAGCCCTATCGTGGGTATGGTTGAACCATCATAAGAGCGAAGAGTGTCCCACGGGGGAGCAAGTGGGTAGTCCGAAAAAGACCTTTTGTAGAGGTCTACGCTCAAAATAGAAACCTTCGCCCCCACATCCATGAGAAGCGATACTGAGGTACCAGCGATCTCGACTCTGCAGTCTTTGAAAGTACCTATTGACTGAACATCCTGGTCAGCTCTGTCCTTTATGGAGTATACGTCGTGTACACCCAGAGATTCATCGTCTACATGGTGGACAGATGACGCTTTCTTCTTTGACCAGCAGACTTTCGCGAAGTGATTCAGCTTTGAACACGCGTTGCACCGTTTACCGTAAGCTGGACATTCTTTGGGAGCATGTGTCCGGCCACAAATTGGATACTGCTTGTTTGAGCGATTGTTTTTTGACTGTTTCTGAATGCCGTGCACTGGTGCTGTATTCATCTGATGAGATGAGTGACTAGATGCTCCCTCAGTGCTTGCCATCGAATGTTGATTGAGCACCTTGACATCATGCAGCGCACTTTCAATTTGCACAGCTAATTCTTGTGCCTTTTCGTGTTTGAGATCATCATCCTCCATTAGAAGGCACTCTCTGATCTGCAGGATAGAAGTCTTTTCTATCAGCTGGTCTCTCACCAACTCATCGGTCAGTGCCCCAAATTGCACTTTGTAGCTAGTTCTATCAGTGAAGAAGCAAATTGCATCACTGGTTTGCAATGTCCCTGTGAATGTTGGCGAAAATGGTATCTCTCTATCATCACACTTGTCTTTGGGCCAAAATATTTGCCAAGTGTAGTAACAGCATCACTATACTCATTTGTTGCAGCACTGTCAAACTGCGCGAAGATCCGCTGTCCCTCCGTTCCGAGGCAATGCAGCAGGATCGCTCGGCAGCGAGCATCCTATATGGCCTCGCCGTCCAGGCCGCTTGCGATTAAGTATGTGGTGAAACTTTCAAACCAT
This sequence comes from Leucoraja erinaceus, assembly GCF_028641065.1. NCBI lineage: Eukaryota > Metazoa > Chordata > Chondrichthyes > Rajiformes > Rajidae > Leucoraja > Leucoraja erinaceus. The sequence continues at coordinate 83,700,603 of NC_073378.1, forward strand.
CGTGTCCATTGTACAGGAGGCTCTCCAGGACTTTCCAAGAATGGAGATGGGGCAGCAAGAGTTAAAGAATAGTAGAATATAGAATAGTTTCTTTATTGTCATTGTAACATGGACCACGTACAACGAAATTTAAAATGTCAGCCAGTCAGTGCAGCATTCAAACATTTCTAAAAGCTAACGATACATACACGGTAAAATAATAAAGATAAACAACTAAATAAATATCACGAACACAGCACGCATGTACACCCAACCCTCCATCCTTCTGTCGATTTCACAGTTACCACAGTCCCTTAGTCTGTATCGCCCCTGCGTTCCTTGGTGGCTACATTTAGTGCCTTTATAGCAGTGGGGTAAAAACTGTTTTTGAGTCTGTTTGTCCTTGTCCTTGTAGATCTGTACCGTCTGCCTGACGGCAACAGTTCAAACAGGGAGTGTCCGGGGTGGGAAATGTCCTTTATGATATTCTGGGTTTTTTTGGTGCAGCGGGAACTGTGTAAGTCCTCCAAGGTAAGGAGAGGGCAGCCGACAATCCTCTGGGCGTTGTCAATGGCCCTCTGGAGCGCTTTCCTCTGAGCCGCCACTAGCCAACCTCATCGCCAGATGTTGTGTTTGACAGCTAACAACTCACAATCGACTTGTTGTTTCGAGCCTGTAAGTGCGTTTATTTCCAGACCAAAATGGCTGTGTCAAAAACTAGTCAAGATGGTCCCAAACTCATTCCAAGGAAAACATACATTTCGGGGCAGAGCCCTCTAGTGGTGACTGTAAAGACAGTTACCGAGACACAACAGATACCTGGTTAACAGCATGAAAGATTCTAAATTATGTTTTTTTAGAAGTTATGACATTGGCTACAATACAGTGCTTTGGGTATTTGGTGCCTTCTAAAGACCTCTGAAGTTGCTGAATTCTACAAGGAGTGGTGTGGCTGGGGCCTTGACTCTAAAGCCTTTGCATAAATTGGTTGATCACAGACATGGATTCATTAATAGGCATTCCTTTAGGATTCTGGGATGTTTACAAAAATGTCACACAGAGCAAATCAAGCTGGTAGAGGAGGAGGAGGAGGAGAGAATGGCTAAAAGCCCAAGGTCAAGACAATTGAATGATATTCAGACACCAATTGTCTCTGTAAAGGACAATGGGCTGGAAATTCACCTGCATTATTTTCTTACTGAAAATTGTGTTATATGACATGAACTATGAATTACAAAGGTCTAAAACACAGTATTACACAATGGCATTTCAGAATTGTCAGGATACTCTTGTACTGTCATGTTGTTGTAGAAACATCGTGCATCACTGAAAAGCTCCAGATGAATTTTACAGTCACTCCCAATTAGCCACACAGCTATGACCTCATTGCCAGCCCTTAAAGGTATAGGCAGACAACACCACCAAAGGATGTTATTTTCTTGCAGATGACTGCAAAGAGGGTGTCCCAACTTTATTGAGAGGAACCTGAAGAGATTGGTGAATCAAAGCATCTGAAAGGCTGAGATCTTCTTTCCAATGGGCCCACAGCAACCCTCCAAGGAGGCATACACTCATCATTGGCAGGTTGCCAGGACATTTACTACCACCAACATTGCTCCAATTCGTGACCAGTAACAAAATTATTATGATCACACATTAGGCAAAGTGACCTATAATAAAAAAGCTTCTGATTGGTTCATTGCATATTCAGCTCATATTTCGCTCTATTTATACTCCACCGGCAAGTTTCCTTGGACTTTGCCCTCTGATTCTCTTTCCTTCTTTCATCCCTGCTTGTTCTCCAGGTGCCTGAGTCCCTGTCCCTTTCCCTAATATTCTCCATCAAGGCAACATTTTGCTACAGTGGTCAGTGCCTCTGTCTGCATAGTGTTATGCGCCACTCTGTGACGGTGTGGCTTTTCTTTGGTTGATCTGATGTTCCCCTTTATCCCAAGGATATTATACCATGCTAGTGTAAATAACCCCTTAATGTAGACATGTGGCAAAAAGAATCAAAGGTGCAAGTAAGAGAGAATACGTTTCAGAATTACAGGGAATAAGAAGAGGGATAGGAATGGATGGGATTGCTCTTTGAGGAGCCACTATGGATCCGATGGGCTGTTTGGGCTCTCTCTATTCTGCAATGAGTCAGTATATGCCTTTCTGGATTTACATGTTCTATCTACTATCCATGTTCTATCTATCTACTCTCCCACTTTGTGTGTTTCTCTGTCTATCCTCATCTCCCCTTATGTGCTTCACCTGCTTCTCCTACTCCCAGTTCCTTCCTTCACATACGTTTCCCACCATCTATGTTCTGTCTTTTTCTCAACTTGCTACTAACTGTGAGGTCCCAATGTCCTCACAGTGCAACACTTCCAACAGAGGAGGATGTGCTGGGTAGGAGTCACATACATATTGCAGGTTGCACAACAGTGGTTGGTGCCAGCAGCTTCAGGAGGCTGTACCACATACAAGCTAGCATGTGGGTTTTGCAAAGGTCAGAACTGGTGTCTTCAGGGCAAACCCTCTTTGCCTAAAAACATGTCCACAGTGGTAAATAATCCTAGCCATTAATTCAGCAACGTTTCATCTTTCTGACACAAGCAAAAATACTTCCTTCGGACAAATGCAGAATAATGCAGGTAGCAGTGCACTGCAAGCATTCTCACTCTGACCATGAAACAGGCATGGTGGTGAGACATAATATCTGCAATGCATCCTTGCTGCAGGACCACAAACATATCATTTTTCTTCATGCTTTCCCCAAAGAGGCAGATGGGAGAGACTTGAGCCACCACTAGGGGAGTTGCTAAAGTTACCTGTCAATGAGGAGGAGATGCTGGCTCTGACTGCCGCAGCTGAGGAACACCCCATTGTGCCGGCACATCTGTCCCCACAGAGCACGAGTTCATGTTCTCACAAGGGCAGAAACGAGATTCGAGAATTGATTATGTGGAGAGACAACTGGCATTAGAAGGGTGCAGGCAGGCAGGCAGGAGAGGAAGAGGGCGGTGAAGTATAAGCAGGGTATACTTTCCACATAACAGGGAAATCAGGAGGGCGTAAGATGGATCTAGCAAATGAGTTGTGATGTCTTGGACTATTTACAAATTACCAAAGAGAAGGTATTTGCAGTCTTAAAACATATTAAGATAGATAAATCCCCAGATCTGAGTGATTATTAAACTATAATGTCAGATTTGTAGTAATGTGGATTATTTCCCCAAATGAACAGTAGCGTTGTAGGATTGGGTGTAGCTTTCAATGAAACTATGAGGCAAATGAATAAAAGACACAAAATGCTGGAGTAACTCAGCAGGTCAGGCAGCATCACTGGAGAACATGGATAGATGAGATTTTGGATTGAGACCCTTCTTCAGACTCTGACTACTGCCGACCGAGTCAAGAAAATATTCTTAATCCTTTAGACCTCATTGAGTAAACATGCTACTTTGTATAGTTCTAAATGCTCATTACTGTGTGTAACAGCAAATGTTCTTAAGTGGAACATTTCATGAGTACGTATCAGGTTTATAAATGGATAACGTGCTTGCCATAAAGGCATTCAATCTGTGTTAGTAATCCCTTGTTACAGTGCCTGGCAGAAAGTGAGTACTGATTTGGGAACTTCAAACCACTGTTTATGGCAGTAAAAGTCTGCATCCATTTTAAGCTAAGAATGAAAATCATTATTAGTTGCAGGATGTCTGAATTGTGAAGGTGGAGGTAATTGATTGTATCACACTGACTGTAATGCATATCATGGGCTATATAAGAATCTCTCTGGAATCAAATGCTATCCTCCTTGAAAGCAAAGTGCTTTCTTTCTTGAAAGTGTTTCTTCATTTAGGTCCAACAACAAGATATAATCAATTAGTAATATGGGATGTACCTAAAGTATTAATAACTGTCAGCCTTGAGACATAGTATTGAAAGATCGCAGGGTTGTAAATGTTTTATTAAATGTTGATAATATCATAGGGAATACCCTGAGCAGTTCAGCTCTGTATAAGGAAAAGATTATAGAGAATGTACAACATAATACAGCAGGTGGATGGGATGGGTAGGGTAAAAGAGGGCAAAAAAGTGGCAGGAATCCAAGGATTGCAGAAAACCTGGGATTTCCAACAACATTTCTTCGTTATCCAACAATTGCATACTCTCACAATAAGTTTGAGGGGATGTGATAGCCCGTATGAACTGTCAAGTCTTCGAAGGAACATTCCAAGCATGGCAGTGATAGGTTCTAGATTTGCAAGAAGAAAATCATGTAGATAAAGAATGGAATGCAGAATATCATAGGCGTCCTCTTGTTTTAGTGACTGGTGGGTTGGAAAGCAAATATGAACAGATAATGTTCCCTCCTAATGGATAGAGCAAATGTTGTCAAGAAGACACACCAGAAGTTAGCATCAGGAGTGAGGTGTCACACTTGCAAGCAGTTTAATGATTAGGTTAGATATAAAAAATTAGCAGATCTACCTAAAACATAATGTTCATCATCACAAAAAGCTAGCAGGCAGGTTCAATAAGTATTTAAGAAGGCAAATAGCATGTTGGCCTTCATTGCAAAGGGAATGTAGTTTATAACTAAGGTTTTGTTGCAATTGTATAGTGTGTTGGTGAGGCCACTCCTAGAATATTGCATACAGTTTTGGAACTTTACTATAACAATCATATGGTAATACTGGAGGCAGTCCAAAAGAGATTCACCAAGCTAATGCCTGTGATGAGAGGGCTGTAGTGCAAAAATAAGGGGATGGTCAGTTAAAATTAAGGTAAGTAGTCTGTTTTTTCCTTGCAGAGTGCTGTGAATCTTGGAAAGTATTTGCACAGGTGGGTGGTGGAAGTTGGATTGTGGGAAGTATTTGAAGCAGAGTGGATAAATATTTAATAAATTAGGAATAGAAGTGTCTGGAGAAATGGTATGATAGATGAGTTCAGGCCAGCATAGATCACCCATAATCATATTGAATGGTGGAGTGGGCCTGACAGCCTGAGGGCCTACTGGGCGGCCAGGGTGACACAGCGGTAGAGTTGCTGTTTTACAGGGCTTGCAGCGCTGGAGACCCGGGTTTGATCATGATTACAGGTGTTGCCTGTACGGAGTTTGTACGTTCTCCCTGTGATCCCGTGGGCTTTCTCCGAAATCTTCAGTTTCCTCCCACATTCCAAAGAAGTACAGGTATGTAGGTTAATTGGCTCAGCAGACTCCGTACTGGAGTTGGGCGTTTAAATGCCAGCATGTGGAGAGGGGGGGCTCCACCAGAGCCCAGCCTGTGAATGCAGAACAGAACAACAGACAGCAAACCATGTCATCTCTGAGTGCTCGTTCTACCACCCACCAAATGGAGCTCAGGGCCTGGCAAACTTTGACGCAGAGACAACAACCTGGCTGCTAACACCCGGCTTGAGATCTAATTATGCCTTTAGTTTATTTATGTTTCATTCGCAAGAAGAAGAAGGCTTGGTGTATGTGTAAATTGTCCCTAGTATGTGTAGGATAGTGTTAATATGTGGGGATCGCTGGTCGGTGCGGACTCGGTGGGTCGAATGGCCTGTTTCCGTGCTGTATCTCTAAACTAAACTACTGCTGTTTCTTTTTTCTGATGCCTTTGCGTGCATATTGCTAAATAAAATCAACAATTTCCCTTTAATTCATACCAGCAACTCATTCCTCTTGCACCATCTTGTACCATCCCCTCTGTCTATACAATTCTCCATATCTTTCTCTAGATGCCACCAGCATCAATCAGCTTCAGCTTCAGCTTCAGCTTCAATTCCATGCTATGCCTCTCCCTCTTAAGTAATCCTCAGTGAAAATTCTACATCCATCCACTGGCCATTTTCTGTTGCTTTTGCTCGTCGACTTCTTGCAGGAGGAGTGAGCACAGAACAGAAGCAAGGGGCAGTGAGTGGAATAACTGACATAGCTGAGTGGCTGGCCATCAGTGATGGGTATATCAGGATCTCACGTTGCACACAATACTCAGTCTTGTCAGCTTGAGGCCAACATGCAAAATGATCATGTGCATAACGATAACCTAAAACATTCTTACCTTGACAGCTCTCTTTCATATCATGTCATTGTTCTCTTTCAGGGCCCTTAAATATCATGCTGCAGGTGGTGCAGGAGGATGTTGATGAGTCCTCAGAAAAGGTCGCACAGTGACAGTTGAAGTGCCAAAGGTTCATGCAGACCAGGCAACAGCTCAGATGTTCCCATTGACAGCACTGTAAGATTGTTGGTATTTATTTCCAGGTGACTCACACATCACTCAGCAGATGGTAGAGACACCAATGAAAGGTTGAATTGGAAGCGTAGGATTTGCAATACTCAACACAACGAGATGCAGATGTAGCACCTCGGGTGATAGTCATAGAGCTAAACAGCATGACATCAGACCCTTCAGCCCACCTTGTCAATGAAGACCATATAGTCCCATTCAACTGCAATTGGCCCATAGCCCCCTAAGCACTTCTTATCCATTTATCTGTCCAAATGTCTTTTGGTCGTAATTGAATGAGCTTCAATAACTTCCTCTCATTCCAGCAGCTCATTCAGGATATGGATCACCCTCTGAAATACAAAATTGTTCCCGAGGTTCCTTTTAAATCTCTCCCCTTGCCTATGCCTTCTAGTTTTAGAATCCTACAAACTTGGAAAAAGCCCATGAGCTTTCACATTATAAAAGCCCTTCGTGATGTTGTACTCTTCAATAAGATCAACATTCAGTCTCCTATGTTACAAAGAAAAAAGTCCCAACCTATCTAACCTATCGCTATGATTCAAGCTTGCAAGTCCAGGTAACATCCTGGTGAATCTTTTCTGCACCCTTTCTAACTTACTGACATCCTTTCTCTAGCTGGGTGACCAGAACTCCAAGTAGTCTCACCGATGACTTGTACAACTACATCATGATGTGCCAATGTTTCAAGTCAATGTATTTCCCAATGAAGGAGAATTGTGAATCCTCTTCGTGATCGCCTCAAAAAATAGACAGATTTGTAAGACACGATTTCCCACACACAACGCCATGCTGATTATCTCTAATCAGTCAATGCCGATCCAAATGCCAGTAGACCCTGGCCCTAGGAATCCTCACCAACAACTGATGTCAAGCTCACCAGCCTTAGTTACCTGGCTTGTTCTTCCTGCCCTGCCTAAATAATGATACATTTCTCACTCTGCAGCCTTCCAGAACTTCAGCTGTAGCTCAAGAAGACGCAAACAAGGACCTCTGCTGTTTCCTCCATAGCTCAATACAGTGTCCGGGGATGCAATTGTACAGGTGTGAGGATTCATCCATGTTAATGTGTTGCAAAGTCCCCTAAACAGCCTCATTGATAATTGCTATATGATCAAAGACATCATATTTCCTATGTCTCAATTCCTTAGCTTCTACAATCTTCTCTTCAGTGAAAATGGCTGAAAAGTATTAATCTCTTCCATTTGGTGTAGCTTTACAAAGAGATAGCCATCCTGATATTCAAGGGGACCTATTCTTTCCTTTGCCACCATTTTAATCTTAACTAGACCAGGTGTGGACCCATTGACCCGTCCCCCAAGACAATATTCCACCACTGACGCATAGCCCCCAACTGCGCAGGCGAGGCTGAGTGGTTCCCGTTGTGACGCCAGAGATCCATGTTGTGGCGTGAGTCACAGCAACCCTCCCCCAACTGCGCCTCGCCATCCCTCTTCCTACTCCTTTTCTCCTCCATTCCCCCTCACCCCCCAGCATTCCGTCCCCCTCCTCTTCACCCTCCCTCTTCTTTCCCCTCTCCTCCCCTCCCCTCACCTCTTCCTCCCTCTCCTTTCCCCTACCCTCAGTCAAACTCTCCCTCCCTCCATAACCGCTCTCCCCTCCCTACCTCATTCCTCTCCCTCTATCTCCCTGTGCCCCAATTCCTCACCTCCCCATATCCAACTCCCCCAATCTCCCTCCTCAACTCCCCCACTGCCCTCCTCTCCCTCTATCTATCTCCCTACCTCCCCCACCCCCCCCCTCCCCCCCCTCCTCTCCCTATATCCCCCCTCCTCTCCACACTCCCTCCCTCCTTCCCCTTCCCCCTCCCTCTCCCCTCCCTGCCCCCCCCTCCTCTCTATCCCCCTGCTCCCCAACACCTCACCTCCCCCCTATCCCACTCGCCACCATGAAAATCATGATGTTTTTTTTTATCCTAAACACAATGTTAATGTTAATGAAAACGGAAGAATTTGATTAAAACTGAGTTTTGTTGAAAATCACGATTATTTTTAATGTAGATGAGATTCAGGATCCCATTGTGACGTCTTTGTGAAGATGTTGAATGCAGCTGACGGGCTGGGCAAGTGTAAAAGCGGTTGGAAAAGTGTTTTTTGTAAAGTTTAAAATGTCAGCTGGTGGTGGAGGCAGTTTCTCTGGATGCTTTCAAGAGAAAGCTAGATAGGGCTCTTAAAAATAGCAGAGTCAGGGGATATGGGGAGAAAGCTGAAATTGGGTACTGATTGGGGATGATCAGCCATGATCACATTGAATGGCAGTTCTGGCTCGAAGGGCCAAATGGCCTACTCCTGCACCTATTGTCTATTGTCAATAACGTAAAATATACCATCAATCTGAACAAAACGCTTCTTTCACATACCAGGACAATGGTGAGTAAGGTGGGCCAAAAATTGTAGCGCTATCGTGTACCGTTTTGGCGGGCTTTTGGAATATCACACACACACAAGCAAACAAGATGAGAGTTATAGTAATATAATAATAGACCAAGTGGGACCTGTTGGGTCCCTGTCACATGGGAGGCCTGGTCCCCCAACACAACCCATTTCCGACACTCCCCTGTTCCCCATCCCTCCTTCCATAAATCCTCTCCCCTCCCTACCCCCCTCCTCTCCTGCTATCTGCTTAAATAACATTAAACAACAATCCTCTCATCGCCCCCTCCCCTATTCCCTCCCTCACCTTACAACAATGTAACAAATCTCTCATTGCACTGGCAGTCCTGTCTTTGTTAACATTGTAACAGTGGAGCACTGCTGCCGGGCAGTTTATGTAAATGAGATCCCATTATGACGGCATAGCTGTAACTTCCACTGCAGTGTTCAAGTGATTCTTTCTCAAATTCGATTTTGTAAAGTTGAAAATGTGAATGTGAACAAAACTGAACAAAACTTGATAGTCAAGACAACAGGACAATGGTGAGTAAGGTGATTGTAGCGTAATTTAGGGCATGAATCACAGACACACACGCACAGACACTCACAAAACAAACAAGATGAGAGTTTTAATAATATAATACGAGCGCAAGTCGGTCCTGTTGAGTCCCATTCCCCCAACGCAATAACTCACCACTCACCCGGGGGCGGCGTCGGAGTAAATTTCTGGAATCCCACCCCACCCCCCCCAGGAAAGTTCTGGAAATGAAACCTCTCCCCTATTCCACCCCCCCCCCCCCACAATGAAAACCCCCAGGTCAACGCGGACGCCGTGTCTCTGCTGACCTGCCCCCCCATCCCACCCTCACAAACAAAGTTTCTGGAAATAAGACCCCTCCCCCCACAATGAAATGGGATTTAGCGCTAACGTGTACTGTTTTGGCATAGTTCCGGGAGCACATACGCATAGATAGATAGAAACAAGATGAGAGTTTTAGAGATAGATAGAAACAAGATGAGAGTTTCAGAGATAGATATATAGATAGAAACAAGATGAGAGTTTTAGATAGATAGATAGATAGATAGATAGATAGATAGATAGATAGATAGATAGATAGATAGATAGATAGATAGATAGATAGATAGATAGATAGATAGATAGATAGATAGATAGATAGATAGATATTGAATTGATGAACAGGATACTTTTGATAATGTACAGGTAAATGCCACAGCTAACCTATACTTGCTGCTTCAAGCATATCACATGTGTTTTGTCATGGGAATTCAATCTGCGTTGAAACTATCCGTACCAGGAGCCAAGAACCTGGACTGTAAACTGATGCCCACTAATCTATGCAAAATACATGCAAACCCATTACTATCTGAGAGGTGCATGAGTGGCAAGCAAGGGATGATGATGAAAGGGCATGAGGAACACTTTAATGTCTCAGTGATTGTGTGGCTTCAAGCTATATCCTACATTCTGCCTCACAACCTCACGTTCATTTCTGGAAAAGCATTGGTAATGTAACCTGTGGTCTGTGTCCTGATGACTCTCACAGCAGCCAAAATCAGCAAGGACATCCAGGAGTTGGGATCTATGCCAACATACTCTCTGCTGATATCTTTGGAATCACACTATATAAAAGCATTGGGAAAAATAAAGATATGTAATTCAAAACAAAAACTTTGACTGGTCATTTCCCCCCCTCCACCCCCCGCAGATATTCAGATTCAGATTCAGATTGAATCTTTATTGTCATTGTGCAGTGTACAGTACATTGACAATGTGGCTGGGGTGAGAGCAGTTCTTGACGATGCTGCGCGCCCTTCGCAGACATTGCTTGTTTTGGACAGACGCAATGGAGGGGAATGAGGAACCGGTGATGAGTTGGGTAATTTTCACCACCCTCTGCAATGCTTTCCAGTCGGAGACAGAGCAGTTGCCATACCATACTGTGATACATTTGATAAGGATGCTCTCGATGGTGCAGCGGTAGACGTTCACCAGAATCTGAGGAAACAGATGGACCTTCTTTAGTCCATCTGGCTCCTCAGATTCCATTTTGTTCAATCCATTGTCTCCATTTTGTTCAATCCACTGAGTTCCATTCACACAATGTTGCTCCAGATTCCAGCAAACTGCAATCTTTTGTGTTGGTACGTCATTAGTCCCATTTTAAGGGGATATCCATTGCTTCTAAACAGCCAGGCTATATGAGGTGTAGAGAGAATGGAGAAAGGCATTATGGTGTACATCGGCTTACACAACGTTGAAATCAAATGGGATAGATAGATAGATAGATAGATAGATAGATAGATAGATAGATAGATAGATAGATAGATAGATAGATAGATAGATAGATAGAGCCTTGGATATAGCCTTTTTTAGCTTTAAAAGTACACCACTGATTGTTTTTAAGTCACTTAAATTTTTGGTCTTTGTCAATAATCTCAAGAGATATTTTCTAATGGCAATGACACTGGACACCTCTATGGCGTATTTACTTCAAAGCAACATGATCCACATCTTTGCCTTAGTTCTAATATTTTGTTTTAAATGAGCATATGGCACCTGTGAAACATCAGGAGACAGGCATCGGGTAGATACTGGAATGGAGTGATATCTCTAAATTCAATCCATCTCTGTTGCAGTAAGTCAGGACACATCCAATCTCTTTAATTTGCCCTGACATACCTTCACTGCCAGAATGCAGTTGCAGTTGACTGATGCTTGAAGAAGAGCAAAAATGAATCATGTATTGTATAGAAAGACCAGAAATGGATCCTGAACTGATAGACATTTCTAGTTAGGATCCCTTTTGAGTATAGATTGCTTCATTTCGCCCCTAGCTTTAATGTTGCAATGTGATGCCAAGTAGTTTATTCATGGTGTTCAGATGCTTTAAAATAAATCCCAGTTACAGAGAACAAGAAACACTGGTTCAATTAGGACAAGTTGGCATGTATGTACCTTTTCCTTTGAGGACAAAATATATGACGGTGAAGTCATTGTCCGAAAGTAGTAATGTCTGGGCTTTTCTCTGTGAATTTTAAAATGTCATCTGGAGAGAACTGTAGGAATGTGCTTCTTCCTCTTGTAGTCTGAATCATTTTACACAATTGGTTCATCCATTTTTTTCTTTCACTTGTAGTCTCCCAGTTACACTGATATTGATGAGACAGTGTTCTGCCATGTCCCCAAAAAACCCATTCTTGTGGTAATCAACACATTTATGATGCTACATTGAGCGTATTTCTTCATTCAAAATATAAAATCAATTTGTAAATGAATGAACCTAATGCATTAACACTTGTCAGCTCTTGCTACTTCAAGAAAAGAACTGGAACTACAAGTCAAGACTAATAAAACAATTTTCCAAATACATGTTTTTTCTTTGATTTCTGGTTTTAGTCAGTTCAGGTTACATTTTGTAACATGCAGTTTAGTTTAGAGCTTAGAGACAAAGCATAGAAACAGAATTTTCAGCCCACCGAGTCCACGCCAACCACCAATCATTAGTTCACATAGTTCTATGTACTAATCCACTCTTTCTATTCCACTCCACCTAATCCCGCTTTCTAATCCACTCCCTACTACATTGTTAGTATCCTTCTAATGCTATTTTTCTTTATCCATATTTGTTGCTAACCTTACAATCATAAAGTCATATGACATGGAAACAGGCTCTTCCATTAAACTTGCCCATGCCAACCAAAATATCCCATCTAAGGTAGTCACAGGTGCCCGTGTTTGGTCCATATCCCTCCAACTATTACTCTTCATGTACCTGTTCAATTATCTTCTCAATGTTATCATTATACCTGCCTCAATTACTTCCTCTGGCAGCTCACTACATAAGACACACTGTGTGTCACAAAAATACCTCTCAATTTTCTATAAAATCTTCCCTCTCTCACCTTAAATCTGTGCCCTCTAATTCTTGACTACGCTGAATAAAAGATTCTGCACATTCACCCTATCTATAAAATCATTCCACAGCCTCCTGCACTCCAGGGATTAGTCCGAGCCTGCTCAATCTCTCTTGGTATCCAAGAGCTTTGAGTCCTGGCAGCATCCTCATAAATCTCTCTGCACCCTTTCCAACTTAATGGCATCTTTCCTACAGCAGACTGAACTTTACGGAACACAATACAGCAAGTGCAGCCTTACCAACATATCGTACTGCTGTAACATAATTTCTATACTCAGTTCCCTGACTGATGAAGACCAGCATGCCAAAAGCCACCCCACACATACACACCCTTGTCTTCAGAACAGAATAAAACCACTTTGGAATTGGACAAGCTATAGCTGCTTGTCAAATATGAAACAACAAAATAATCTGAACCAAAGCAGTAGTAAGAGATATATATTTCTTATTTATTTTGGGCATTGCTTGCATTTATTATTCATCCCTAATTGCTCTTGACCTGAGGAAACGGTCGGGTGTCATTCACTTTGGAGTCTGGAGTCTCATATCAACCAAGATGAAAAAGGAAGGCAAATCTCTGTCACTAAATGACATTAATAAACTAAGGTTTTTACAAGAATTTGGCAGTTTCTTAGTTACCTTTATCTAGATTAGTTCCATTTTGAACACTGCACCTGTTCCAATTTAAGATAAATACGTGATTCATAACTGCTGTGCATATGTAAGAGTGGATATGTAGCATAAATAGAACACAACGGAACGGTCTGTGGTCCCTAGAGGTCTGAGCCTCAGAATTAAAGGACGTTCTTTTAAAAAGGATATGAGGAGGAATTTCTTTAGTCAAAGTGTGGTGAATCTGTGGAATTCTTTGCCACAGAAGACTGTGGAGGCCAAGTCAGTGGATATTTTTAAGCCAGAGATAGATAGATTCTTGATTAGTACGGGTGTCAGAGCTTATGGGACGAAGGCAGAAGCATGGGATTAGGAGAGAGAGATAGATCAGCCATGATTGAATGGCAGAATAGACTTGATGGGCCGAATGGCCTAATTCTGCTCCTATCACATGATCTTATTTATGATCTCAGTGCTGAAATTAAATGTTGCAACATGTAAGGAGCAGGGACTGCCAAGGATTCTTGGACACTGCGTTGAGATAATTTTGTGATTTCACGGTAGTTGCATTTCGGTCATGTGGCATCCCTTGTATTGAGGAGGACTGCCCAATGGCCTCGTGATGCGTTCATTGCAGTTTATTGATGAACCCACACACACTGGGAAAGTAGCCAATGCCACAAAGCTGATGCCCACTCATACCAGTTGGCGGAACCACAAATATAGCTGTTGTAACAGCTCACCTTGGTAGCTAAGCCATTAGTCTTGTGGATTGGTGTTCCATCAGCAGTAAGAACTCAATTGTTTCTAGTAGAGCTTTGGAATGACCTAGAGGCAAAAACTCTGGGGACAGTAGTGATTTGGGTAGCCAGCAAGAAAGTGTCCAGCAGGCAGAATGTCTTATTCCAATTGACTGTAAATGTCTGCTCCACTGGAAATGAAACCTTGAGACACTGGCGTTCAGAAATGCAGAAGCTGATTTTTGGTTTGTAGGTATGGCTTCTTGCGACCTGCATCACTCAACTGTTCTCTCTCCCGTGGAGATGAAGCTATTTACAAGGCAGTTTTCTTTTGTTCCTGAATAAACTACTGCTTATGTTCAGCATCTGAAAAATATTATGTCATCATTAAGGAATTCAATTTGAAGATTACAAGTAGTCACTCCAAAAGATTGGAAATTAAACTGTAAAGTTCACAAATCACAGCAGTAAGGTGAAGTTTCAACATCAAGTTCTGCAAACAAAAATCTTTCGATAAATTATTCAACTAAGCAACTCTGAGGGTGTAGCGCTGTCTGGCGAATTTATTTTCTGCTCTCCGTCTGCTTTCAACATGAGCTCCAAGAGATCTGGAATTCTGTGCAGTCAAACATAAAGTTCAAACCCCTTGTTAGTATTGTTCTCAATGAAGTGCTAACATTTTCACATTGGCAATCTGTCTGTCCTAAGTGCAACCTGCCATGCTTATTTTAAATGTGGAAATCAGCAAGTTGCAGGTGACTGCGCTATACTTAACCAGATTCAACCTCCAACCAATTCCCAAATCCGCAGATACTCGGGGGTTAATGTTTCAGGACTCAATTTAACCACATAGTTTGATTAGCATCTTAAAACAAGCTGAGTAGGCAAATTTATATAACAGTCTTTCTAACTGTTCAACCAATGCTGCCAGACAAATAATTGATGAAATCTCACAACGGATTTGTGTGTGAATTGAAGGGTTTGGCTGTTTTCTCACAGAAAGCACAGGCATGCAGACGAAAATGTGAATACATCGTTCTCAAGCTCATGTTGTAGCTTATTTGAGGAAGTCTATTATTTGAAAACCACATGTACTCTTACTGTATGAATGAATCCGATGCCATGCTAAATCAAAAACACATTGTAATTTGTTTTATTGAAACGCACAGTGGAAATTCAGATGTCCTCCAACTCGTTAAGTTTTTATATATGGAATCTATGTGCAGGACACTTCAGCTGGTAGACCTTAACATTCCACCTTGTGGACCATCCCAGCAGCACATATTCTAGTCAGAAGGTGTTCAATTTTATCATCTCATTTTGTTCAGAATTCAAGGTGAAACATTCACAAATGGTGCTGTCTACCTTTGCAGAAACCCAGTAATAGCTGCAATAGCAATCTAAAATCTCTTTGCAATTTCTCCTGTGGAAATAATATGTATCTAATGATAGACACAAAAACCTGGAGTAACTCAGCGGGACAGGCAGCGGGAAACGTCACCCATTCCTTCCATCCAGTGATGCTGCCTGACCGCTGAGTTGCTCCGGCTTTTTCCGTTTAAACACACATCTGCAGTTCCTTCCTACACATGTATTTGATCGATTTGCAATTTATTCTTCACAGAAAAATACTTGAAAATTCCAGTCATTATGCTGGAGAAACAATTTACTGAAGAGACACAGTAGGGAAGATTTTAAGTGGTGTCATTTTGCTTTCTTGGTGAAGTACTATCTACTGATTCAAGTTAAAGCCCCTTTCTGGAGACTGGAACAAGTAACATATGCTGGTGCTTCAGTGCAGAGCTGAGGGACTGCTACAATTGTGGTGGCATCCTCTGCACGACACATGACATCGTGGCCTTTCCAGATTACACAGATATGTCTCAATAAATTTACTGCACCACTCAAGGAAAAGAACATTTTGCCAGTGTCATGGCCAACTTTTATTCCTCAACCACCATCAGCAAAAGAGAATGATTTTGGTCATTAATCCTATTGCTGTTTTCAGAATCATGCTAGTGCTCAATAGGCTGCTGTGATCCCCAGCATAGGTATTCCACAACATAGGTCTTTCAGTGGATATGAATTGCTTTGGGAGGTGCTGAAGATTTTGAAATATTATAAATGTAATCCTGGCAAATTTATTTGTGCTGTTTCTCTTTCAAAATTTCTGCTGGTAGAATGTAAAATGAAAACATAAATGCAAGATTACTATTTCTAATTTCAACAGTTTTCAAAAAAAGTTGAAAATAACTGATGCATGGTTATAAATCAGGAGGGCGGCAAGGGGTGTATAAATCTAATGACAGGTATAAGTTCTAACATGCAGTAATGTACAGCTGGATGCAGTGCTGCAAACATACACTGTAATGTGAACAGGACCATTTGTATAACATCAGAAGCTACACTCAGCACCAGGAAATTATTATCTGAAGAATCAAATGCACCATTAATTTACTGGCAGACGACAATGCCTGCATATAAATTTGGCTGATCTTTTATTCCAACTGCTTAGTATGAATGGCAGGTTTCTGTGACCTTTCAGACTGAGACAGCTGTTGACAGCTCCGAATGTCAGTAATATACTCATATACACGTGCTACATAGTGCGTTAATATAGGTATACATTTATGATCTCCTATGCTACAGTGCTTGAGTAAATACAGATGCAAAATCTTATATATTTCATGGAATATTTTGAATCACCACATAATTAATACTTAAAATAGCATTATATACTTCTATGTAAGTGTATACATCACCATGTTATTTGGAATAAATGAGGCTGGGAAAAAAAGAGTTAAATGTCAATACTTGCATATTGATTCCTTTAATTGTGGTTAATTTGCATCCATAAAAATCCTGTAAGACTTGGTTTGTCCTTTGTTTTTAGTATAGCCTAAACATAACCAATATTTATGTTAACCATAGAATCTCTAAATAGTCATTATTCATGCAAGTGGGCAACTAAACCTGCATTCAGGCTATTGAAATTTTAACTAGGCTCGGTAATGGAATGGACCTGACAATGAAACCATTTACTGGCTCCAAAAGAGAAAATATCCCATTATATTGGTGAAACCTGAATGGACAAAGGCATTCCAGATATGCAGGTGGGGTGATTATTAAAACAGCCACAGGTTTATAAAGCCTATGATGTTTTCAGCTAGAACTCTGATCAGTCACATTATTTTCAGCCGCTGCCATTTAATTTCATGTGCTGAGATTCATTTACAGGCACCAGATGGCTTGCCACTGAGAATTCAGTGAAGAAGAGAGCCTGTAAAAGATGCCAGTGGCATCATCCAGTCCATCCAGTCCATCTGCACCTCCGCACGGTGAGAGATTCTTAAAATGACTTGGCTTTGGTTATTTAGGGAGGGATGCTCCCCTTTGCAAAGACATGTCTTCCAGCAGATTTCTATTGATATAATTCAATGGTGTGAATATCTGATAAACTATTGCATCGATGCAAACAAGTACGGAGGTACTGCTGGTTCAACTCAGTTGCCATTTTCATGATGCTTTCACCAGTGAGATTCACCATCAAAGAGCAATTAGATAGCCCTCTGGGTTAAATTAAAAAAAATAATCCAATGTCTTCCATGAGAATATAAAACCAGTCCAAGAGATCACGTAATCATGCTTTAGAGTAGCACCCATTTTTGTTTGCTGTGATCTCTGCTCCATTCAGGAACTTTTGTGAGTTTGCAACAAGCGCTCTCTTTACAGACAATTATTCAATGTGCACAATCCTCTTCCCAAAGAAAAAAAAATGACACCCGAACCTTTACAACATTAATGTCTACACAATCCTACCGAATCTTTCCAAATGAATCTAATTATAATAGTCTGTTAATATAAATGCATTTGTATATTCATTATTTTTAATAGACATATCAGGTCAACCTGCAAACCAAAAACAAGCCCATTTGGATAAATTGTTTTAAACATAGTGTTTTTGGTACACTTCTATGAAGCTAAACTATTGTCCAATAAACAAGAAAACAAAACTAATCATGCTAAATATCATCTATCTATCTATCTATCTATCTATCTATCTATCTATCTATCTATCTATCTATCTATCTATCTATCTATCTATCTATCTATCTATCTATCTAGTTCAAGTTCAAGTGAGTTTATTGTCATGTACCTGATAGGTCACTGAAAATCTTGCTTTGCTTCCGCACACAGAACATAGTAGGCATTTACTACAAAACAGATCAGTGTGTCCATATACCATAATATTAATATATACACACATGAATAAATAAACTGATAAAGTGCAAATAAAAGATAATGGGTTATTAATAATCAGAGTTTTGTCCGAGCCAGGTTTAATAGCCTGATGGCTGTGGGGAAGTAGCTATTCCTGAACCTGGTTGTTGCAGTCTTCAGGCTCCTGTACCTTCTACCTGAAGGTAGCAGAGAGATGAGTGTGTGGCCAGGATGGTGTGGGTTTTTGATGATACTGCCAGCCTTTTTGAGGCAGCGACTGCGATAAATCCCCTCGATGGAAGGAAGAGCAGAGCCGATGATGGACTGGGCAGTGTTTACTACTTTTTGTAGTCTTTTCCTCTCATGGGCGCTCAAATTGCCGAACCAAGCCACGATGCAACCGGTCAGTATGCTCTTGACTGTGCACCTGTAGAAGTTAGAGAGAGTCCTCCTTGACAAACTGACTCTCCGTAATCTTCACAGGAAGTAGAGGCGCTGATGAGCTTTCTTGATAATTGCATTAGTATTCTCGGACCAGGAAAGATCTTCAGAGATGTGAACGCCCAGGAATTTGAAGTTCTTGACCCTTTCAACCTGATATAAACGGGGCTGTGGGTCCCCTTCCTACTCCTTCCAAAGTCCACAATCAGTTCCTTGGTTTTGCTGGTGTTGAGGGCCAGGTTATTGTGCTGGCTCCATATGGAGAGTTGCTCGATCTCTCTTCTATACTCTGACTCATCCCCATCAGTGATACGTCCCACAACAGTGGTGTCGTAGCAAACTTGATGATGGAGTTTGCACTGTGACCAGCTACACAGTCATGAGTATAGAGTGAGTACAGCAGAGGGCTGAGCACGCAGCCTTGAGGTGCTCCCGTGCTGATTGTTATCGAGGCTGACACATTTCCACCAATACGAACAGACTGTGGTCTTTGAATGAGGAAGTCGAGGATCCAATTACAGAGGGATGCGCAGAGATCCAGTTCTGCGAGTTTGGTAACCAGCTTGGAGAGGATGATTGTGTTAAATGCCGAGCTGTAATCGATGAATAACAGCCTGACATATGAGTTTTTGTTGTCCAAGTGGTCCAGAGCGGAGTGGAGGGCCAGCGAGATCGCATCCACCGTTGATCTGTTGTGGCGGTAAGCGAACTGCAGTGGGTCCAGGTTTTTGTCGAGGTAGGAGTTGATTTGCTCCATAATCAACCTCTCAAAGCACTTCATCACCACCGGCGTTAGTGCCACTGGTCGATAGTCATTGAGGCACGTCACCTTGCTCTTCTTGGGCACTGGTATTATTGATGCCCTTTTAAAGCAGGTGGGAACCACAGATCTCAGGTTGAAAATGTCTGTAAAAATTCTGGCCAGTTGGTCCGCACAGCTTTTTAGAACACGACCGGGTATACCATCAGGTCCAGACGCTTTTCGGGGGTTCACCCCTCTGAAGGATTTCCTGACGTCGGCCTCTGTGACTGTGACTGAAATACCATCACAGCGAATGGGGGCTCGGGAAGGCACATCAGTGTTCACCCTATCATAGCGCGCGTAAAACGCATTGAGCTCGTCAGGGAGTGATGTTGCGCCGACATTCGAGCTGCCTCCTGGTTTCACCATGTAGGAGGTGATTGCATTCAGGCCCCGCCACAGCTGCCGAACATCTGTCTCATTCTCCAGTTTGGAGCAGAAGTTCCTTTTGGCCTTTTTGATGGCCTTACCAAGGTCGTATCTGGACTTCTTGTAGACCACTGTATCATCGGACATGAATGCCCGGTGTCTGGTCTTCAGAAGAGTGCGGATCTCAAAGTTCATCCAAGATTTCTGATTGGGAAACATTCGGAAGGTTTTTGTTGGGATGCAGTCCTCCACACATTTCTTTATGAAGTCTGTAACGACTGTGTTGTATTCGTTCAAGTCCATTGCCGAGTCCCTGAACATTGCCCTGTCTACAGACTCCAAACAGTCCTGGAGTTGTTCCTCTGCCCCCCCCACCCCCGACCAGTCCTGTACAGTCCTAATTTCGGGGGGTGCGCTCTTTAATTGCTGCCTATAGGCAGGAAGAAGCAGCACCGCGGTATGGTCAGATTTACCGAAGTGAGGGCAAGGGATAGAACGATAGGCATCCTTGATGGTGGTGTAGCAGTGGTCGAGGGTGTTTGGTCCTCTGGTGCAGCAGGAGACATGTTGGTGGAAGTTAGGGAGTGATTTCTTGAGGTTTTCCTTATTGAAGTCCCCAGCTATGGTGGTAAACGCCTCGGGGTAAGAGGTCTGGTGTTTGTTGACCACGGTGTGCAGCTCCTCCAGTGCCAGACGGACGTCTGCCTGGGGTGGGGTGTAGACTGTGGTCAGGATGATGGAGGTGAATTCCCTTGGGAGGTAGAAGGGACGGCACTTCACCGCCAGATGTTCGAGGTGTGGAGAGCAGGAGTTGGACAGGACTGCCACGTCTGAGCACCACGCAGAGTTGACCATGAGGCAGATGCCCCCTCCTCTCCCTTTCCCAAATGCCAGTGTACGGTCCATACGGTGGATAGGGAACCCTTCAGGCTGGACCGCTGAGTCTGGGGAGCTGGGGATGAGCCATGTCTCTGTGAAACAGAACACAGAGCATTCCCTAAGCTCCCTTTGATAAAGCAGTCTTGCCCTTAAGTCCACCACTTTATTTTCAAGGGACTGTACGGTGGCCAGTAGGATTGTGGGGAGAGGGGACCGAAGTCCCCTGCGCTTCATTCTGACCTGAAGTCCTACCCAGTCGGCCACGTTTCCGGACTCAATGGAGGCTTCCCCTTTGTTTCCAGGTAATGTGTTTACTGTACCTGCTGATTCTGCGGACCTGCGCTGTAACGGGGATTCCTTCACAGACAGCAGCTCCAGATCCGTAACGAACGGGGGTTCCCCCACAGTTGGCAGCTCCAGCTTCATTGTTTCTGGGAGATCCAGCCTGTAGACCCTGGACGTCATCCCGAGGTTTCCAGGTGCCGTACCTGGGATCCTCAGTCTTGTCGGGAGTTTCACAGCCAGTGTGGGAAAGTTTAAAGTCCGGGGTGAAATTGCCAGTGCTTTCAGCTGCCCAAGCAGCTTGTCTGAAATGGCACCGATTACGCCACCCCTCAAAAAGGCTGCCAACATCATCAAGGGCCCACACCATCCTGGCCACACACTCATCTCTCTGCTGCCATCAGGTAGAAGGTACATGTGCCTAACATCTGATATATCTAGGTTCAGGAACAGCTACTTCCCCACAGCCATCAGGCTATTAAACTTGCCATCAAACAAACTCTGAACTACAACAGCCTATTGCAATTTATCTGTTTATTTACGTGTATATATATGGTCTATGCTATATAGACTCTCTGAACTGTTCTGTATTTATGCTTACAATACTCTCTTGTGCTGCCGCAAGCAAGAATTTCATTGTCCTATCTGGGACACATGACAATAAACTCTCTTGACTTGACTTGAAACCAGCATCTGCAGTTCCTTCCTACACAAAACAATAGTGTGTTTTGATTAATTCAATAATTTTGACATTCTTTGGACACTATTTTAATCCAAGGCAATAATACCTGACTCTAGTGAGCTATGAGGATGCATATAGCAGCTTGCAAAGCAAATGCCCCATCTGCTTATGTGCCATTGGAACCAGCAGCCTAGTCGGTTTTGATATTCTCAACTGTCTGAAATATCCTCAGCAATTTAATTTTTTAACATTGATCATGTTGGCACTGTAACCTATTAAATGTTATTAAGGATTATTTACAGAAGTGAAGACTCCTGCAAAGCAATCATCGTAGCTTTCTGCCATATCCTGTACGTTTAGACACAGTACAATCACAACACGTTATTATTGACATGTCGTGACATGAGAGAAGGAATACCGAATACTCAGCTGCCAGTGCGGTTCAAACCATTTTTCATCATCGGTGGTCACTTGAAACGAGTATGAATGTCCCCTCATGGAGGATGCTTGTGCGTGACTTTGTTTAACGTGGGAGCCTGGTGCACAGACAGCCACCGCACGGTCCTTGACAGATCTCGGTCAGGATCCAGTGGCGTGGAGTCCAAGATGACCGGAGACCCTTTCCTGCTGCAGCCTTTATCAGCCTTCCCAGCCGTTGTGATGCCCCACTAAAGTCTGCCATCATCCTCTGCCTGTTCCACCATTGAGGCCTTGGTTGGATTGCTCTTTGTCAGAGACCTCCCCCTTGACCATACCGCCATGGGTGACCCTACCAGGAGCATAGCTCCAGACAGCATCGCTCTCACGGGTCTCAGGACCACACGACAAAGTGACAATCCACGGAGAAGAAAACAATGTTTCGTCACATTAGTATCATTGCTCCGTTTACTGTGTTAATGGCAATCCATCACATCAATAATGCTAATCATTGGTCGTCACTTTGCATGTTGAAAATAGTTTATTTTCTTTGTCATGTAGAAAGACAATCAATATGCTATTCCACGTACCTCGACTTGATCCTATCGCCCCTGGTCCAATCTCTCCCGACCTATGTCCAAGATACCTCACATGCCCTTCGTCTCTTTAATGACTATCACTTTCCGTGCCCCCACTCCCTCATCTTTACTATGGACATTCAGCCATTCTATACCTCCATCCCCCACCAGGAAGGCCTTCAAGCACTCCGCTTCTTCCTTGACTGCAGAACCATCCAGGAACATGGAGATATGGGATCTGAATGTGTGGCTGAGGGGCTGGTGCAGGGAGCAAAGATTTAGATTTCTAGACCACTGGGATCTCTTCTGGGGTAGGGGTGACCTGCACAAAAGGGACGGGTTACACCTTAACTGGAGAGGGGGACTGACATTCTGGCAGGCAGGTTTGCTAGGGCTACACGTGTGGGTTTAAACTAAATAGTGGGGGGGAGGAATTGACAAATTGGGAGTATAAAGATGGAGTTGAAGGGGAAGTAAGTACAGGAAAAGTTACAAAAGATTCTCGAATTAATGGCAAGGAAATTTCTAGAAGGGATAAGAGATTAAGGTCAGGGCCAATTGCGAGCGGTGTGAGGGGGGACGTGAATACGGAGGTCAAAGTGTTGTATATGAATGCGCAATGTATAAGAAATAAAGTGGACGAGCTTGAGGCTCAGTTAGAAATTGGCAAGTATGATGTTGTGGGAATTACAGAGACATGGCTGCAAGAGGGCCAGGGCTGGGAACTGAATATTCAAGGATATACCTCATATCGAAAAGACAGATGGGTGGGCAGAGGGGGTGGGGTAGCTTTGTTGGTGAGGAATGAAATTCAGTCCCTTGCAAGGGGTGACATTGAAACAGGAGAAGTGGAGTCAGTATGGATAGAACTAAGGAATTGTAAGGGTAAAAATACCCTAATGGGACTTATCTACAGGCCCCCAAACAGTAGCCTGGACATAGGGCACAAGTTGAATCAGAAGTTAAAATTGGCATGTGGCAAAGGTAATGCTGTTGTTATTATGGGAGATTTCAACATGCAGGTAGACTGGGAAAATCACGTTGATACTGGACCCCAAGAAAGGGACTTTGTAGAGTGTCTTCATGATGGATTCTTACAGCAGCTTGTATTGGAGCCTACCAGGGAGAAGGCAATACTGGATTTAGTGTTATGTAATAAACTGGATTTGATAAAGGAACTTGCGGTTAATGAGCCATTAAGAGGTAGTGACCATAACGTGGTCAGGTTTAATCTACAATTGGAGAGGGAGATGGGTAGATTGGAGGTGTCAGTGTTACAGTTGAATAAAGGGGAGTATGGGGCCATGAGGGAGGAGCTGGCCAAAGTTGGCTGGTATTTCTAGGAATAATACAGAAGGTGCAGGATCAGTTCATTCCTAGGAGGAAGAAAGATTCCAAGGGGAGTAAGGGGTGACCGTGGCTGACAAGGGACAGTATAAAAATAAAAGAGAAGAAGTACAACGTAGCAAAGATGAGCGGGAAGCAAGAGGATTGGGTAATGTTTAAAGAGCAATAGAAGATAACTAAAAAGACAATACGGGGAGACAAGACGAGGTACGAAGGTAAGCTAACCAATAATATAAAGGAGGATAGTAAAAGCTTCTTTAGGTATGTGAAGAGAAAAAAATTAGTTAAGCCCAAAGTTGGACCCTTGAAGACAGAAAAGGTTGAATTTATTATGGGGAACAAGGAAATGGCAGATGAGTTGAACAGGTACTTTGGATCCATCTTCACTAAGGAGGACACAAACAATCTTCCTGATATAGTTGTGGCCAGAGGATGTGGGGTGATGGAGGAACTGAAGGGAATCCGCATTAGGCAGGAAATGGTGTTGTGTAGACTGATGGGACTGAAGGCTAATAAATCCCCAGGGCCTGATGGTCTGTATCCCAGGGTACTTAAGGAAATGGCTCCAGAAATCGTGGATGCATTGGTGATAATTTTCTAATGTTCTATATACTCAGGATCAGTTCTTGTGGATTAGAGGGTAGCTAATGATATCCCACTTTTTAAGAAAGGCGGGAGAGAAAACATGGAATTATAGACCAGTTAGCCTGACATCGGTGTTGGGGAAGATGCTGGAGTCAATTATAAAAGATGAAATAGCCGCACATTTGGAAAGCAGTAACAGGATCAGTCCGAGTCAGCATGGATTTACGAAGAGGAAATCATGCTTGACTAATCTTCTGGAATTTTTTGAGGATGTAACTAGGAAAATAGACAAGGGAGTGTCAGTGGATATAGTGTACCTGGACTTTCAGAAAGCATTTGATAAGGTCCCACATAGGAGATTATTGGGCAAAATTAGGGCACATGGTATTGGGGGTAGAGTGCTGACATGGATAGAAAATTGGTTGGCAGAAAGGAAGCAAAGAGTAAGGATTAACGGGTCCCTTTCAGAATGGCAGGCAGTGACTAGTGGGGTACCACAAGGCTCGGTGCTGGGACCACAGCTATTTACAATATACATCAATTATTTGGATGAAGGGATTCAAAGTAACATTAGCAAATTTGCAGATGACAAAGCTGGGTGGCAGTGTGAACTGTGAGGAGGATGCAATGAGAATGTAGGGTGACTTGGACAGGTTGGGGGAGTGGGCAGATGCATGGCAGATGAAGTTTAATGTGGATAAATGTGAGGTTATCCACTTTGGTATAAAAAACAGGAAGGCAAATTACTATCTAAATGTCATCAAGTTGGGAAAAGGGGAAGTACAACGGGATCTGGGGGTCCTTGTTCATCAGTCTATGAATGTAAGCATGCAGGTACAGCAGGCACTGAAGAAAGCAAATGGCATGTTGGCCTTCATAACAAGAGGAGTCGAGTATAGGAGCAAAGAGGTCTTTCTGCAGTTGTACAGAGCCCTAGTGAGACCACACCTGGAGCATTGTGTGCAGTTTTGGTCCCCTAATTTGAGGAAGGACATTCTTGCTATTGAGGGAGTGCAACGTAGCTTACAAGGTTAATTCCCGAGATGGCAGGACTGTCATATGCTGAGAAAATGGAGCGGCTGGGCTTGTACACTCTGGAGTTTAGAAGGATGAGAGCGGATCTTATTGAAACATATGAGATTATTAAGGGTTTGGACACGCTAGAGGTAGGAAACATTTTCCCGATGTTGGGGGAGTTCAGAACCAGGGGCCACAGTTTAAGAATAAGGGGTAAGCCATTTTGAACGGAGAAGAGGAAACACTTTTTTTCACAGAGAGTTGTGAGTCCGTGGAATTCTCTGCCTCAGAGGGTGGTGGAGGCCGGTTCTCTGGATACTTTCAAGAGAGAGTTAGATAGGGCTCTTAAAGATAGCAGAATCAGAGGATATGGGGAGAAGGCAGGAACGGGGTACTGATTGGGGATGATCAGCCATGATCACATAGAATGGTAGTGCTGGCTCAAACGTCCGAATGGCCTACTCCTGCACCTATTGTCTATTGTTCATTGTCATCCAATAGAACATCCGAGATGTCCTAATTCTTTAGGGAACGGGGGTTCTCCTGTCCCATCATAAATGAGGCGCGCACTGGTGTCTCATCGGTACCCCGCAGCTCCGCCCTTGCTCCCCCTCCCCCTAGTCGCAACAGAGACAGAGTCCCCCTAGTCCTTACCTTCCACCCCATCAGCCATCGCATACACCACATAATCCTCCAAAATTTCTGCAACATCCAACGGGATCCCACCACTAGCCACATTTTCCCATCTCCACCCCTTCCTGACTTCCGCAGAGATCGTTCCCTCCGTAGCTCCCTGGTTAACTCATCCCTTCCCACCCAAACCACCCCCTCTCCAGGGATCTTCCCCAGCAACCGCAGAAGATGCAACACCTGTCCATATACCTCCTCCCTTGACTGTCCAGGGACCCCGACAGTCCTTTCAGGTTAGGCAGAGGTTCACTTGCACCTTCTCCAACCTCACCTACTGTATCCGTTGTTCAAGATGTGGACTCTCAAACATAGGCGAGACCAAACGCAGACTGGGCGATCGCTTCACAGAACACCTTCACTCAGTCCGCCTGAACCTACCTGATATCCCGGTTGCTGGACACTTTAATTCTCCTTCCCATTCCTGCACAGACCTTTCTATCCTAGGTCTCCTCCATTGTCAGAGGGAGGTTAAATGTAAATTGGTGGAACTGCATCTCATATTTTGCTTGGGCAGCTTACAGTGGTATGAATATTGATTTCTATCACTTCTTTATCTCTCCACATCATCGTCTATATCTCTCGTTTCCCTTATCCCATACCAGTCTGAAGAAGGGTCTCGACCCGAAACGTCACCCATTCGTTCTCTCCAGAGATGATGCCTGTCCCGCTGAGTTACTCCAGCTTTTTCTGTCTACCATCAGTATGCTTGCATCCAATTCTGAAATGTACTTGTACTTCTGCATTCCCACAGGTACAGAGGTTCTTTGACTACAATTCATAACCCACCACTGTTTCAGAATTGGTCAATATCCAAAATACTTGTTTTCTCAGACATTGAGTCGTGTAATTTCTTCTGGAATCCTTCTTGGAATTTAGGATGAGAGGGGATCTTATGGAAACATATAAAATCCTTAAGGAATTGGACAGGCTAGATGCAGGAAGAATGTTCCAGATGTTGAGGGAGTCCAGAACCAGGGATCACAGTTTAAGAATAAAAGGTAGGTCATTTAGGACTGAGATGGGGAAAATATTTTTCACCCGGAGAGTTGTGAATCTGTGGAATTCTCTGCCACAGAAGGCAGTGGATGCCAATTCGCAGGATGTTTTCAAGAGAGAGTTAGATTTAGCTCGCAGGGCAAATGGAATCAAGGGATATGGGGGAAAAAGCAGGAATGGGGTACTGATTTTAGATGATCAGCCATGATCATATTGAATGACAGTGCTGGCTCAAAGGGCTCAAAGGACCGAATGACCTACTGAATGAGAGTTCTATATCACAGAGTGTACAGAGCAGTGGCATCATGGTTCTTCTGAATAAATAGGGAACATTTAATCGCTATAACTCAAAGCTGCTTATAATGCTTGTCATCATTTGCTGATTTCCTAAAATGTCCTTATTAAGAGCATGGATGCTTTGGAGATCCATGAGGAGGAAGAAAAATTGGAGAAAATTGAAGAAGAGGATGAAGAGCATTGCCTTTCATTCAGGAGTCATTCTGCATCAATCCTGCGCTTCTCCCAACACTCCGTCTTGCCATTTGGCTCACAGTATCATGCTCTAAAATGTCTGTGTTCCCCCGAAGCCAATAAGATATTGAAGACTAACAATGGTCCCAAAACAAAATAGCCCCATTCTACTGTTCCAAAACTGTCAATCTGCTGTGACAACACTTGTCCAATGTCAATGGACTCCTCAGGCAGTGCGGAGCTCATCCAGTCTTCCGGTTCCAGGGCAAGTTCAGAAGGCCCATTGCAATGGATGGGAAGAAACAGCATAGGACAGTAAGTTGAAGCTAAATTCCTTTTTCTTTCAGAAACATAAAAACGTAGACAAATAGATGCAGGAGTAGGCCATTTGGCCCTTCGAACCATTCAACATCAAAATCTGAGCTAAATCTAACTCTCTCTTTTATTTAAAATCAATTAATTGATAGGTCGTTGTTTTATGGAAGTAGAATTATTTTAGTAAATTAAAACTTTAAAAAAAGGTAACTATTTTAGTTTCCAGTTGGGTTTGGATTTTAGCAGGTTTTTACATGATAGCTTTAACAGCCCTGAGGGCTGGATCTCACTGGCT
The DNA here is from genome assembly GCF_028641065.1 of Leucoraja erinaceus. NCBI lineage: Eukaryota > Metazoa > Chordata > Chondrichthyes > Rajiformes > Rajidae > Leucoraja > Leucoraja erinaceus. The sequence continues at coordinate 83,728,903 of NC_073378.1, forward strand.
GACAAAACAATGTAGAAGGCAGAGAGGACCGCCCCCCCCACCCCCCACTGTACTTCAGAACTCCACAAACACCATTTGACAAAGTCTTACATACTAATGTTATTCACAAATTGCCTTTGTTCAATCGATTAATGAATATTTTACGTGGTCCTTACCCTTTTCAAGTGATCTATGTACAAAGAGGCTTTTCTAATTGCAGCTGAGCTTCTGTTATGGCTACTTGAGACGATTGCTTTGGGCAACCTCAAGGAAATCTAGTCGCTCACACACCAACAGCAGACAAACGCTGGGAGGTTTGGCTGCATCGCCTCATGTGTATATCTATCTAGCACTGATAGGAATACTGGTGGAGAGACTGACATGCTCTCCTCTTGAGCAAGTATTTCTGTGGAATCAACGCCACTTTTAGTTTCCCAAATTTTTGTTATTTTCATAAAGATAGATTGCAAGCATGTTGCAACATCCACCTCAGGGTTTATAAAAACAACGGATATGCTGGATACCAGAAATATATAAAGATATATGTCTGATCTGCTATCAAATCCATTGGAGGTGTCACCCATAGATCTTTGCATGCAAATCCTCTCTCAATTTACTCCATATTCTTGATCTCATGTACAAAGTCAGCACCCAGGTTGATCCAATATTCCTTTGTTCTTCAACTTCGTGCAAAATCCACTGACACATAGACCAGTGCACTTTGAAGGCCCTTGTGGATGACCATTAGACCAAGAGACTAGCACTGTGTGTCACATATACAGTAAGATGAATGTGCTCAAAGAAACTCACACAATAAAGTAGGAGGGCGGAGGGAGAGAGCGAGAGAGCGAAATACAGCAACTTAGTAACCATGAAACAGCAAACTAGAGGGCAGGCTTGCAACCTGATCTTGTTGTACGGCGACACTGGGGGGGCCACCATGTATGAGAAGTTGCCGTATTTTGCTCTCTCCCCCCCCCCTTGCTACTTTATTGCTTGAGTTGCTTTGAGCAGATTCATCTTACTGTATGTGTGACACACCGTGCTAGTCTCTTACCTAGTGTTTATAGATGTAAGATTAATTAACACTTCTTGTTCAGCAGCTTTACCGTCTCCTTTATCTGCAGGCTATCTGTATTGTCTGGATCTGAAATATAAGAAAGTAACAGTTGCAAGGTTATGCAAAGGTGGATAAGTGAATCGTGAAAGCAGCTGCAATATGTCATGCCATGTGAGTAATGGAAATATCAGGAATGGAAATTGTTAAAAAGACGTCAAAACTTGGCTAACAAGCTTGCCAGATACCAAGCTCCTGAAGTGACCTGCTAATAGTGTCCACAACCTGTTCTTCAATTGGGGACACTGTTTGAAGAATGTGCGGTTTTCGTTGATGACTGCCTGCTCCTTGTTTGCGACTTGCAAGAATTCATAATGTGTCAGTGTTAAAGATTTGGGAAGTTAGAGATATAGTGCGGAAACATTCCCTTAAGCCCACCAAGTCCATGCCAAACAGTGATCGCCTGTACACTAACACTATCCTAGACATTAGGGACAACTAACAAATGTACCACAACCAATTAACCTACAAACCATTACTTCTTTGGAATGTGAATGGTTACAGGGAGAATGTACAAACTCCGTACTGACAGCACCCTTAGTTGGGATCGATCCCGGGTCTCTGGCGCTGTAAGGCACCAATTCTACCACTGTGCCACTGTACTGTATTCCTTAGCATGAGTGCTGAGAAATTGGTAGGTCTAACTTCCATCACCAGATTGCAAGGGATGTCCAACTTCAGAGCACAACTTGGAAATCCCTGAAAACCCACAGCTCAGGACTCAAAATTGCTACATTTATGTTGAGGATTTGTGCAATTTCAGCTTTAACTTGGGGCGACAGTTAAATTGGAAAATGTCAACTTTATATACTTGCTGCTTGTATGAGGTTGTAATGCATTATCAGCTCAGAGGCTGTCAGATCTTTACATGATATTCCTGAGCCAAATAAATGTCCTGAAGTACAAATAGTTGAAAATCAAAATATGACTCATCCTATCTTACAAATATCGTACAACTGCATGCACACGGGGAAAAATTAACAAGGTGAAAACAGCTTATACTTACAGAGTCTGAAGAAGGGTTTCGACCAGAAACGTTGCCTATTTCTGTCACTTGGTAGATGCTGCCTCACCTGCTGAGTTTCTCCAGCATTTTTGTCTACCTTATACTTACAGAAAACACTTTGTTTACATATTTAAAATACCCCATACTCATGAAAGACAAGATATCAGAAGATTATAGACACAACATGCTGGAGTAACTCAGTGGGTCAGGCAGCATCTCTAAAGAACATGGATAGGTGACATTTTGGGTTGGGAACCTACTTTGGACCCAAAACACCTATCCTTGTTCTCTAGAGATGCTGCCTGACCCACTGAGTTACTCCAGCACTTTGTGTTGGAGTATTTTTGCAAACTAGCATCTGCAGTTCCTTGTATGTACATCTCAGAAGGTTATATCGCTTTTAACTCTAGCATTCACTATCTCCGAACTTTACACATTCAAACTCTCCTCCAGCTCTTGCATCTTTCTTTGGAAAATGTATTGCTTTTTGGTTTGATGTGTATCCAGTGATATGTCCCTTCCCCTGTTGGGTATTTCAGGATCTTTCCTAAAAGGCTATTGTTGACCCTCTGACCTGCTCTTTCTAAATGATTTTAATATGGTTTCCACTCCATCTTGTTTGGAAAGTTTATACCTTTTTCTGTGCACCCTTCATGGCTGATTTCTTAATCTACGATGCAACTATCCTCCCCATTCGGGTTGGGGTAGCAATCTCAAAATAACTGCGTCATGACCAAATGAGCCCTGAGTTGGTTTCCTGTTTTAGACTAGAAACGATAATTTCCCTGTTGGGAATTAGTCAATTTATTAACACTAGAAAACTCCAAACATAACTCAAGCTCAACCAGGAGATGCCCAGTGTTTGGACATTTCTTAATGGCTACTTTTGCGACAGTACATCTATATTCTAGCACAAAGGCCATATTTATAATTGACTAACAAACATTTTTTTAATACAGTAACTGATTTGTTTTCTTCCATTTACATTAAATCACTAGTAAATGTAGACACAAAATGTAAAAATAGGAAATGCTGGAAATAGACTGCAGATTAGCCAGCACCTTTGGATGCAGTCAACGTGTCAGATCAACTCTGTCTGATGAAAATTTATTGACTCTGACTCACTCTCCAAACTGCCACAGCTGTTGCCTGATAGGCTTTGCGTAACTAGTATTTGTTGTTTTCATTACAAATGATTCAAGATTCAAGAGTTTATTGTCATGTGTCCCAGATAGGACAATGAAATTCTTGCTTTGCTTCAGCACAACAGAATATTGTAGGCATAAATAAATACAGAACAGATCAGTGTGACCTGGAGTATTGTGTGCAGGTTTGGTCTCCTAATTTGAAGAAGGACATTCTTGCTATTGAGGGAGCGCAGCGTAGGTTTACAAGGTTAATTCCCGGGATGGCGGGACTGTCATATGCTGAGAGAATGGAGCAGCTGGGCTTGACACTCTGGAGTTTAGAAGGATGAGAGGGTATCTCATTGAAACATATAAGATTGTTAAGGGTTTGGACACGCTAGAGGCAGGAAACATGTTCTGGATGGTGGGGGAGTCCAGAACCGGGGGCCACAATTTAAGAATAAGGAGTAAGTCATTTAGAACGGAGATGAGGAAACACTTTTACTCACAGAGAGTGGTGAGTCTGTGGAATTCTCTGCCTCAGAGGGCGGTGGAGGCAGGTTCTCTGGATGCTTTCAAGAGAGAGCTAGATAGGACTCTTAAAAATAGCGGAGTCAGGGGATATGGAGTGAAGGCAGGAACGGGGTACTGATTGGGGATGATCAGCCATAATCACATTGACTGGCGGTGCTGGCTCAAAGGGCCAAATGGCCTACTCCTGCACCTATTGTCTATTGTCTATTGTTTATTGTCTATTGTCCATATACACACATAAATAAACATATAAAGTGCACTAGGCTATTAAAGTTCAGATTTTTGTTTGAGTTGAGTTTAATAGTCTGATGGCCGTGGGGAAGCAGCTGTTCCTGAACCCGGATGTTGCAGATTTCAGTCTCCTGTATCTTCTACCTGATGGTGGCAGAGAGATGAGTGAGTGGCCAGGATGGTGTGGATCCTTGATGATGCTGCCAACCTTTTTGAGGCAGCGACTGTGGTAGATACACTCGATGGTAGGGAGGTCAGAGCCGATGATGGACGAAGCAGTGTTTACAACTTTTTGCATTCTTTTCCACTCTTGGGCACTCAAGTTGCCGAACCAAGCCATGATACAACCGGTCAGCATGCTCTCTACTGTGCACCTGTAGAAGTTGGAGAGAGTCCTCCTTGACATACCGACTCTCCGTAATCTTCTCAGGAAGTAGAGGCGCTGATGTGCTTTCTTTATGATTGCATCACTGTTCTGGGACCAGGAGAGATCTTTGGAAATATGCACGCTCAGGAATTTAAAGCACTTGACCCTTTCCGCCAGACTGGAGCGGCGTTTTCCTGCCGGGACCGGCCAGAACTTCAGCTTTGCCGGCGGCACAGCACTGAAGCACCATCACGGAGTGGGCGATGCCTTACCCTGGTCGCCGTGCGGTGGGCTCCAGAGTGCTGAGGCCGCCGACTCCAACATCCGAGGAGCAGTGGCTGCGGGCATCCAGCCGCGGGTGGTACTGAATTTTAAACACCATGGAGCCTGGGATGGAGGGAGGGAAGGAGAGAAGGGAGGGAGGGAAGAAGGGAAGGGAAGGAGGGAAGGGAAGGAGAGGAGGAAGGGATAGGGCCGGCGGCGGGAGGGGATGCCGGAGTCCAGGTGGACGGGTGTGAGCTGAGGCTGAGGTTTGTCAAAGTTGCTCCAACCCCCGGCCCGGCCCTCCCTGTATTGTTCACCGCATCTTCCCGGGGAGAGAGAGGGGTGGAGCCGGGGCTGTGTGCATGCAGCACGGCAACTGGAGGGGTGGGAGCGCTGCCTCGGGACCATGAGGGAACGACCCACCTCCCCCCCTTCTCCATTCCCCCTCACACCCCTCTCCCCGTCGACCCCTTTCTTCCTCCTCCACCCCTCTACTCTCTCTCCACCCCCTTTCTCCCTTCTCCACCCAGGGTAGATCTAACCGAGCCGAGAGTAGATTACTCTAGCGCGGGGCCCCCTTAGGTGTGGGGCCCAATTGGCTTAAGGCCGGCCCTGTCTCCAAGATTGTGAAATCCATCCGGATAAAATTATTTATTTGTGTTTTACCAGTTTTCTGTATCAGACTCTATCTGTACCTCGGAGACACAAGAGCCTACAGATACTTGAATGTGCAGCAGAAAGCAAACTGCTGGAAGAATGCATTGAGTTGAGCAGCATCTGTGGGGGAAAAAGGAAATGTCAACATTTTTCATCAAGACCTTGTATTTGGATAGTGGGGAGCAAATATAGCCCATTTACAGATGGTGGGGGGGCAGGAGGTGGTAGATGATAGGTAGACCAAAGGTGGTTGAAGGATCATGAACAAAAGGAACCGTGGGGTGTGGAAGGGATGGAATAGCAGGCCACAGGCAGGGGCAAATATGAAGAAGAAAAAATAAGAGGGGGACAGATGGAGCCAGGTGGGGTGAATGGAGGTGAAGGTGGAGACAGGGGGTAAGAGAGTAAAAAGCTGTTATAAGGTAGGGAATCTGATAGGTGAGGAAGATAGTAGTGGGATCTATTTAAATGAAGGGCAAGTGAAGCCAGGTGGAGTGGGAATCTGGTGGCTAAAATGTGTAGGTAGTGGTTGGATGGATCCAGGAGAAGGAGGAGAGAAGGAGAGAAGGAGAAGGAGAAGGAGAAGGAGAAGGAGAAGGAGATGGAGAAGGGAGGAGGAGGAGGAGAAGGAGATGGAGATGGAGATGGAGAAGGAGATGGAGATGGAGATGGAGATGGAGGAGAAGGAGGAGAAGGAGAAGGAGATGGAGGATGAAATGGGTAATGGTCAGCTCTGACGGGGTAAAGGAAAGGGGCCAAAAATGGGTGGACCAATGGTGCATCAGAAGGCGAGTGAGAGGGGAACATAGGAGGCAAGGGTGACATGAGAAAGTAAAATTTAATGTTCATATCATTGGGTTGCAGACCACTCTGGTGGAACATAAGGTGTTGTTCCAGTTTGCATTGAGCCTCACCCTGGCAGTGGACAAGGCCTAGGACAGAGAGGTTAGTGTGGAAATGGGAAGAAAAGTTAAAATGACATTTATCCTGGCATTCGGGATGTTCGTTGTGGACAGAGCATAGGTGCAGGGCAAACATGCATTTGATGACTAACTTATCTTCCTTCTCCTGTTCTGTTGGTGTCCTCTCATTTTTAGAATCATTTACATACCACCTGCCATATTTCCCATATGATAAAGTTCCTTATGTACATGGAAGTGGCCAATACAGCACAGGAACAGGCTGTTAGCTCCACAATGTCCATGCCAAACATGATACCAAGTTAAACTAATCTCCTCTGCACGTGATCCATAATCCTCCATTCCCTAAATATCACTAACATATCTGCCTCTGTGACCACCCCTAGCATCACATTCCCATGCCCACTATTCCCTCTCCTGGCATCACATTTCCGTCCCCACTCCTCTCAGTGCTCCACACATCACCTTTAAACTTTCTTCCTCTTGCCTTAAAGATATGCCCTCTAGACTTTGACATTTCCATCTTTGGAAAAGGGCTCCGTTCTATTATATAGATATCATATTTTTTTATCCTTCTATCTGTTCTCCCCTCAACCTATGATGCCCCAGAGAAAACAATCCAAGTTTATCCAACCTCTCCTTCAAGCTAATTTCCTCTAAACCAGGAAGCATTATGATAAATATCTTCTGCACCCTCTCTAAAGCTTCCACACTTCTTCTAACGGGAAGGTCAGAACTGCATACTACTTGAAATCATAATAAGATATAATATAAATTCAGAAAGGTTAATTTGAACAATCACACAGGTATGAATCATTAATTTCCTCTCTCACACAATGGAAAGGAAATTATTGAATTTAATTTCATTTTGTTCCCATACTGGTCACGTCAATGGAGGATACAACCCTCTTCATCACTTGAGTATCCATTAACTGTCATTGAGCAGCAGCAGCAGAGAAGCACCTTGAAAATAATGGCATCCTTATATTGAACCTTCCCCATCTTCTGACTTGCAAATCGCAGATGTGATGAAAAATACACCTCTCTCTTTCTTTCCATGTCCTCACCGCAACCTTCCTCATACTCTGTAGATATCCATGTCTCCAGAGATGCTACCTGACCTGCTGAGTTGCTCCTGCACTCTGTGTAACCAGCATTTGCAGTTCTTTGTTTCTACATTATTATTCTTACTCTGTTCAAATTGCCAAGACAGCAACCTGGCGAGCCAATGATTTAAAGAATGGAAGAGTGACAGCAAGGCAGACTGTAACTTTCAGCAAAGTACAATGGAAAAGATTAACAATTAAATGTTCTATCAAATAATACATAGTTACTAATAACCTGACTGCAAATGTAAAATTGGGTTCTGCATGACTATCCAGTCCCAGTAATCAGACATGCCTTTGACATTCCTGTTATATTTGACAGAACATTAAACGCTGTTGCTCTAGTAAATTTGGCAGTGGGGAAACATGTGCAAAATTAATTCACTGGCAGTAATATTACCTAGATAAGAGGTAAATAGTTATGATTTTTGTATCCAATGGGGACATCCTCCCAATTTAACCATTGAAGGATATCGACGCGAAACGTCACCCATTCCTTCTCTCCAGAGATGCTGCCTGGCCCTATGAGTTACTCCAGCTTTTTGTGTCTATCTTCATTGATGATGTATTTTTGATCATGAACTCAGAAATTATAATGTTCTCAGATGCTTGCAAGTCTTCACCTTATTTATCATACCTCAATGAAATAGCTGATGTTGATAAGTAGTGAAACCTGGGCAACGGAGCTTTGTAACCTGCATGTCATGATCATTTGCAAAGAGAGAGGCTGCTCATTAACATATATTCTGTTGGATAAAGTTCAATAAATATTTACCAGAAATTTGCTATGTAAATCTTGTGGCTACATGAGCTAGGTAGAGACTCATTAATCTTTGAAAAGTGGCTCAATTCCTGATACCACAAGATTTGCAAACACCTCCAAGACATAGCAAAAGAGAACTATGCAGTATTTTTCCCTTGCCTTGGTGATTGCAAGTTCATTGATGCACAGAGTTTTCAACACCACTCAGCTCAAGTAATCCATTCAACCTGCCCCCAAACCACCATTATAATCTATATTACTAAAAGTCTGTTCTTGACCGGTTTTGGCCATTTGTGCTGCACACACCCCTACCCCCTCCCCTACCCCCTTCCCTCCACCCTCCCTCCCCCTCCCTGCTCCCCACCTCTTCCCCTCCCCTCGCAGCACACCCTCTCTCCCCTCCCCCCTCTCTCCCCCCCTAAACCCCCCCCCACCTCTTCCCCCCACCCCCCTCCCCCCTCACCCCCCTTTCAGCACCCCTCTCTCCTCCCTCTCACTCTCACCCTCTCTCTCTCCTCCCCTCCTTTCCCCCCCACCCACCCTCCCTCTTATCCTGCAGCACCCCCTCCTCTCCCTCTTGCCCCTCTCTGTGTGTCTCTCTCTCTCTCTCTGCCCCTTCTCTCGCTGCCCTCACTCATGGATATCAAACTCCAAAAGGTATTAAAACTCCTAACAGCGGGGATAACAGCATTCACCCGCACAGTGGATGAGAAGGACATGTCCCAGGACCAACAGGATGCACTGGCACTGCTTTGCAACACTCAATATGAGATAAACAGCATCAGGAAGAGTGCCATCCGACCTACTTTAAACCCGAAATTCGCGGGTCTGTGCAAACCTGGAAACATAAAACCACCAATACTACTATTTGGTAACCTATCAAAGCATGTCAAGGAGCTCGATGAGGAAGCAAAAACCCTGGGACTCATAAAAGGTATCAGAACTGAACAAGGAGGAGGACATGCAGGCTCAGACACAGGGCAGATCAGTCTTCAGAGTTTAATCGGTCCAAGTCGGTACACAGGTAAGCAAAACAGAGGCAACAGTACAATCTAGGAGCAGGCAAAAAACAGAGGTCGAAAAACAGGCAATGGTCAAGGTCACAAGATTTCTAGAGCTGGAACGAGGTGATACCAAGTAGCATACACAACGAACTGGCAATGAGAACTAAAACACAAAGGGCTTAAATACAGACTAGCAGGGGATAACGAGACACAGGTGAAACACATCAGGGCGGGGCAATAATCACAGCACCTCGACCTGACAGGAAGTGGGACCTCCCTCAAGAGGAGATGGAGCACTGGGCACACTCTAATCAAAAAACAATAAGAAACAGAAACTAGATCAACCCGAGACCTGACAAAAGGGACTTCATCAAAAACCCACTAGCCAGACAGAGAAATGCACTCACCAGTGTGCAGGGACCGCTGGTGAACGTCGAAATGGTACAACGAACTTCTTTTTTACAGCCCAGACGAGACTTCTGGCCAAAACAACATCAACCAAAACAACCCTGCCACGTATAGATTAGGATGTACAAAAACCAGCTAAAACTGCCACTGAACATGGGGTAGGTGGGTATTGTTCCCCACGTGCAAGGCACCTGGGGGGAGATTACCGGGTAACTGTATATGTTAACAACTGATACCCTGAGCATGTATCCTGTAGTAAATACTTGTATATGGAAACATATTGTACCGATAGGAATTAGAGGCATGGATATCAAACTGCCAAAAGGTATTACAACTCCCAACAGCAGGGATAACAGCATCTTTCGCCCGCACAGTGGATGCATCATCAAGGACCAAATTGTCCCATTTGGACCAACAGGATGGAAACCTGGCACTGCAATTGATTGCAAACACTCAATATGAGATAAACAGCATCAGGACAAGAGTGCCATCCGACCTACTTTATCAACCCGAAATTCGCGGGTCTGTGCAAACCTGGAAACGTAAAACCACCAATTCTACTATTTGGAGGTAACCTATCAAAGCAAGTCAAGGAGCTCGATGAGGAAGCAAGAACCCTGGGACTCATAAAAGGGACTTCATCAAAAACCCACTAAGGCCATAGACAGCACCCCTATGCACTCACCAGTAGAACAAGACCGACTGGTGAAAGCTCGAAGGTCCGGTACAACGAACATGAGTCTTTTTTAGTCCATGTCCCAGGCCGGCCTTCTTGGAAGATACATAAACCTCCAACATCAACCAAACCACAAACCCAGACACCGACGCATCAACATCAACGAAGGATTTACAAAAAGAAGTAAACCTGCCACTGGTAACTATGGAGGTAGGTGGGTCTGGTTCCCTACAAATTGCAGGGAGCATGGAGGTTGGGGGGAGATTACACTCCTTTCTGGATGCACGGAGTATGTTAACTACTGATACTTATATTTCAGTATCCAGGGATATACAATAGAGTTTATACACAAGTACAGCCCTCCAGTTCAACATATACCGAACCGAACGTTCGTACTTTCCGGTAAAGAAAAATCAGAAGCGCATGCTGAACTGGACCGGCTTTACGCAAAAGGGGTAATTGAAAAATCCCAACACGAACTGCTAGAATTCATGTCCAATATCTTTACCAAAAACAAAACAGATGGTGGTTGTCGCATCATCATAGATCTGACCAAATTGAATACATTTGTACAATATATTCATTTTAAAATGGAAACCTTTGTTACTACAAAATAATTGATTTCCAAAGGTTACTTCATGGCACATATATCTTGATACATTTTTTGTACCGACATCGATTTTAAAGATGCTTACTATTCAGTTAGGAATACGAGTGCAAGAGAATGACCACAGATGTAAGGAAAAGAAAGCCCCTTAGGAAAAATTCAACTGGATGGGAGAAACACTGGCAGTATAGAGCGCTGCCAAATGAGTTATCATCAGCCCCAGGCTGTTCACAAAAATTTTGAAACCAGCCCTAGCGTTTCTACGGAAATGAAAACACATGATCATGGCATATCTAGATGACATACTTATTGTGGGCAAAACTTTGGAATTGTCCAAACAAACTGTAACAGCCACAAAACAGTTATTTGAAAAACTGGGGTTTATCATCCATCCAGTTAAATCTAAATTAACGCCTTCCACTACTATGGACTATTTGGGGTTCACCATTGACTCAGTTCACATGTCGGTGACTTTGCCAAAGGGAAAGGCTAGAGATTTAATAGAGGCTTGCAATAACCTCATTGACATCAGTAAACCGTCCATCAGATTGGTAGCAAAAGTAATTGGCAAAATGGTGGCTGCTTTTTCAGCCACACAATTTGGACCTTTACATTACCAAAATTTACAGAGAGCAAAAATACAAGCACTCAAATTAATGCTGGTATGTTTTTTGACAGACCAATGAAACTACCAATCAAAGCTGTAATGAACTAAAATGGTGGATAGATAACATTCGGATTTTTTGTTTCAATCCAATCTTTTATCATCACCCTTTCTTGTGGGTATTGCTACAAAATGATGCCATGCACTACGATGGGGGTGCCAGCAATTCCGCCTTCTCCAGCATTGTGGAGGTCCACTGCTCAGGAGGCAATTATTATTACTAACATTTGGGCATATAACTAATTTGGAAATGTTGGGTGCATTCTATGGCCTAAAGTCATATATCACCAGCATGTTAGACTACAGATTGACAATTCCACCGTGGTAGCATATATCAACCACATGGGTGGAAACAAATCGACATCATGTGACAATCTGGCTAATACAACCAATTTGGCAATAGTCCAGAGAGCTATTTGGATATCAGCTACTTATCTATCAGGAGAAGGTTTCTAAATTTAAAGTGGCTGTTTTAATTGACACTTATTGTGTCACGCATAATTGGATTTTTATTATAAATTAACACCGGATGGTCGCTCCTATATTACTGGGGAGCAATCAAAAAGTATTTACTGAAATGAAAACACAGCATGGCATATGGAACATACTTATTGTGGGCAAAATTGATGTCCAAACAAACTGTCAGCAACAGTTATTTAATCAAACTGGGGTTTTTCACCAGATATTGATCTATTCGCATCCAGGCTTAATCACCAGTTATCAAACTATGTTTTGTGGGAACCAGACCCTGGGGCAGAGGCGACAGATGCATTTTCGCTGCATTGGGGGAAATTGTTTATTTATGCGTTCCCTCCTTTCTGCCTCATCAGTCGGGTATTATGGAAAATACAGCAAGAATCTGTGTCTGGTATTTTGGTAGTATCCGATTGGCCTACTCAACCATGGTTCCCAGTGATACTGAACATGGTATTAGATCCATGTATCACCATCCCGAATAGACCAGACTTATTGGTTTAACCCGTAACGAGGGATAGCCACCCATGCCATAACTATTTGAATTTATTAATTTGTAGAGTCTAAAAATACCACTACTACAGCTGGGACTGACGGACCGAACAGTGAACATGATTTCGGCGGCCCACAGACAGTCCATCAAAAAACAGTATCTGGTCTATATCAGGAAGTGGGAGATGTATTGTCACAAAAACAGCATCACCTACAGAGAAATGAACATCCCGTCTGTTCTGGAATACCTGGCAGGCCTCCATTATGATGAGGGTCTCAGTTATAGTGCCATCAACTGCACCAGAAGTGCCCTGTCAACTTATCTATGGCAAGGAACAGAGCGTCAATCTGTTGGGACTCACCCACTGGTAACTAAACTTATGAGGTGAATTTTTAATACCAATCCCCCAAGAACCAGGTACTCCCAAATATGGGATGTGAGTATTGTCCTGATGATGCTCAGGCATTGGTCTCCAGCAACAGCTCTGTCCCTACATAAACTGACATTAAAAACAGTCATGCTAATGGCTTTGGTCACGGCACAAAGGGTACAGTCATTACATAAATTAAGACTGGACAACATGACTTCTTCATCTGAAAATATTACGTTTCATATTTATGAAATAGTTAAGCAGAACAGACAGGGATCAGCAGGCCTCAATATAGAATTTAGGTCTTACCCAACAGATGATCGTCTCTGTATAGTAAGACATTTGTTGTTATACATGGAGAACACGAAAATCATCAGAGGCAATGAGAAGGCACTTTTATTCAGCCATAAGCAACCACACAAAAGAGTGACGGTCCAGACCATCTCAAGATGGCTGAAACAGGTTCTAATACAGGCTGGGGTGGATACTAATATTTTTTAATCTCATTCCACCAGGGCTGCAGCTACATCGGCAGCTATGCAGTTGGATGTACCAATGGACCAAATCCTCAAGACAGCAGGATGGTCAGGGGGAAAAAAAACATTCCAACTATTTTATCATAAACCAGTCATTAAACCTGGAACGTTTGCAGAAACAATTTTAAGTTCTGTAATTTAATTTTCCCCATAAATAAGGGCTATAATTTTGTGTTAATAAATTTCATGGATTTCAATGTCAGATTCATGTCTAAATTATGTTGACACAATTCCTCCTACAGTCATTAAGGCAGATGTGATGCATGGACTCGTTTCCACGGCATGAAATCACAGAACTTTGAAATCTTCACGTAGTCACTCACGTGACTCCGAAGTAAAATAGTAAGATTAAACGAGAACTTACCAGTTACATTTTATGAGGAGTACGTTGAGGGAATGCGTGCCCTCCACTCCCACCCTTGATCATATACTCAACTGGTATTTCTTCTCTAATCTTACTATGTTTAAGTCATTACAGTTATCTGTGATTTCACATCGCTGCTTTGAAGAATGACACGCATGCGTCCTGGTGGGGTTCTTCACGTATTCCCTCAACATACTCCTCATAAAATAATGATCAAACTTCGAACTGGTAAGTTCTCGTTTAATCTTACTATTATACTTTATTGTTATATATACCTGGGTACAGGGAAATGCCTTGTTTTGCAAACAACCCTGTAAAATCATATAATTATGGCATAATGGATCCAGCGTGAAATGGAAATTATAAAATTATTGTTTATTGAGTCTTGTCCGTGGAACAGTTTCCAATTTTGGAACTGAAGAACTATTTGCAATTTTGATTGAAGGGTAGCCAATAACATTGTTGATAGGCAGTTGAATTATGCAGATCAACTGATTGTGCAAAAGGATCAGTATAAAGGCTTTTGACCGTGAACACACACATGCTTTGTATTTGCATGCTATCTTTCGTAGAGCCATGACGTGCTTGCTGCAGGGCATTCCCATGTTTAGTGTCTACTTGGATGATATCCTGCTTACAAGAGTCTCGACAGATGAGCAGCTGCAGAATCTGGAAGCAGTCTGGAGCAGAATGGAAAATACAAACCTAGATTTAAAGAGAGGTAAGTGAACTTTCTTGCTGAATGAAGTATAGTACTTGGCACATGCTGGAGGACTATCCACAGTTCAAGGTTTAGTAAAAGGCATCATCAATGCTTCTGCCCCAACTCATGTTATTGAGCTGATGACAATCTGAGATTGTTGAATTTTTATAATCATATCAAATGTACCCATGTTTTTAGCTGCATTACATCAATCGGTGCGAAAGGATGTGCAATAGAAATGGACAAAAATGCTTTTGTATCTTCCAAAGAACGGTTACAGATAACTAACATGCTAAACTGTGGAAGAGACCTGACCCAAAACGTCACTGATCCAAGTTCTCCAGAGCTACTACCTGACCTGCTGAGTTACTCCAGCACTTTGTACTCACATGCTAGCCCACTACTAAACAATGAGTTGCTGCTGTGTTGGCCCATCAGATAGGCAATGGCTCTGAAAAGTCGACTGACCTTATACCCTGAATGCTAATAGCAGCAGGGAAAGTACTCAGAGCTGGATAAAGGAGATTTAGCCCTCATCTTTAGAGTGCAAAGCATTTAAGAAACCACTTCATAATTGTCACAGATCACAAATCTCTGGTCTTCCTGTCCCATAAAATGAAGCCATTGCCTCAAATGGTTCTTCCATGAGTTCAAAAATTGCCTTTGCCCCGAAGAACACATGAATATGAACATATGAAGTTCTCATTATCTGGAACCAGAGATGACCACTGCTAAAGGAATACAGGGCTGTGCTGACAATGGATCATCTAAGAGCTTTGCATATGAATACTGTCCAAATCGGACTGTGGGCAACAAAAGATTCTGCTCTTGCTATCACAGATAGATGTCTAACATATGTGAAAAATCTTGTTGAATAATGTTGGAATGACTTGAGAGGGGGCTGAGGTAGTACATATATAATTTATGTATCAACATTGCGATATATATATATATATATTGCAATGTTGATACATAAATTATATATGTACTACCTCTACCCCATCTCAAGCCACTTCAACATTATTTAACAATATTTTTCACATATGCTAGGCATCTATCTCTGGTAGCAAGTGCTGAATCTTTTGTTGATATATCTATACATTCCATATATACATGTGTACATATGTGTATATATAGAGAGATATATAGAAAGGTATATATATATGTGTATATACATACACTTATACACACACACACATATATATATATATATATTTATATATATATATATATATATACATATATATACACACACATACACACACACACACACACACACACACACACATATATATATATATAATTGTTGCTACATTCTGAACTGAACAGAAAAGTGCACAGTTGATAGTTGTTCTCCAAGTCAGCAAGATTTATGGTATTTGTGTCACAGTTTTGAACTTCGGCATTCATCATTTTGAGTGCTGTGCAGATGTGTTTGCATAGCAGTCTTGGCAAAAATAAATAAAGTTCCTTAAGGTTAAAACTTAATCTCTACCTTCTTTGTATGTTCACATATAACTTTTCTCACAAATAATCTGCCTATTGATGCTAAATTTATGTTATGCCGGGACAACTCAGCTCTAGATATTGATATAGCCTTGGTCCAAACATAACCAAAAGAGCTGAGTACCAGACTGAACTGAAAGTTTTCCCCTTGATATCCAAGTAGCGTTTCACTGTCAGATAACCTTCCGTATTATTTTTCATTCAATAGCATTAATTGTCTTACATAATTATCTGTCTCCTCTGACCTCCATTGCTTCTATCTTTTCACAATTTTGGAATTATCTTGTTTTATCCTATTTAAATGTAAAGTGGATAACCTCATATTTGCTTATGTTGAACTCCAATTGCTACATTTATACTCATATCAATCAGTCCTTTACTGTTTTCATCTGCAGTGCTCTTTGTTTAACTTCCTGTCCGTTTGTTTGATCTAGACCTATGACTGATATCACCATATGCCCTGAACTCTCTCCATTCATCCCTTTCCTCACCAAATACCATCATTTACTAGTTGTGACTCATTATGTCTGTTCTGTTTAATTTTCTGCTTGAGCCCAGGTTCCAATTTGTTTAAGTGCAGCTTCTCCAAACAGACTGAGGAAGGGTCTCGACACGAAACATCACCCATTCCTTCTCTCCAGAGATGCTGCCTGTCCCATTGAGTTACTCCAGCCTTTTGTGTCTAACTTCTCCAAACAGTTTCTGTGCTAGTGCTAATATGCCATGAAAAAGGACTTGCTTATCGCACCCCTCAAAATCACATTATAACATTCTGAATCTGCTTATCGCAGCACTAATTTGAGGGTGCTCACCCCCAATATTCTTTTATATGAATTTAAGATGACCTGTGCTGCTTACAGACGTCAACATCTGTATCCCTAATTACTGAATCAAACTAAACTTTTTGCTGCTTTTCTTCTGACTCACGTTGGTTGGAAAACTGCATTCCATACAACGTTTTGATACATTTTGCTGCTTCCTTTGCTTTTATCGACCCAAATGTTCCTTTCTTCTGCTACTATCAAGCCAAATCCATACATGGATCAATGGGCATGGAAAATAATGTCAAAAAGCATTAATGCGCAATTCAATATCATTTACAAAAATTATTTTATGCATATGCGGTTTATGTGTGAGGCTCTCAATGAACCAAGCCTTCCTTAACGGAGGATTGAGGCCTGCATATTAGATAAAGGGGGCTCAACCTTCCGTAGTCTTCTCTCAATTGTATTTTGGGTCGGTTCCCCTTAAAGACGTACTCTTTATGCTCGTTCATTTCCTGCTGCCACATTCAATTACATACCTGATAGATTGTCCCACCCAACTGCTCCATGCCACCTTTTCACCAACCCTGCAGATCGCCTTATTGATTAATCCTCCCACATCAACTCCAGTCCAATCGAAAATCCAAACCAAGATCCCCTCTATCCCCCTGAATTTCTCTCGACACAGTCAATCCTACCTAACACCCAAGCCAGCCTGACAACCCACAGCACAACCCCTTTGCTCTGTAAGCTCTGTAATAACTAGTGCATGTAGACAAAGAGCTTTGGTGTGAACCTAAGCCTGTCCCACTTGGGCAATCTAATCCGCGAGTTCTGGCGAGTTTGCCCTTGAATCATACTCGCAGCATGGTCGACACAAGGTCGTAGGAGGTCTTCGTAACTCTCCTTCATGCTCGAGAGTGGTCTTCGCATACTCAAGGCCTCAGCTAGGGCTATTTTCTAGTACCTGAACTTTTAAGGCAGGCGGAGACAGACAGACAGACAGACAGACAGACAGACAGACAGACAGACAGACAGACAGACAGACTCTTGATTAGTACAGGTGTCAGGGGCTATGGGGAGAAGGCAGGAGAATAGGGTTAGAAGGGAGAGATAGATCAGCCATGATTGAATGGTAGAGTAGACTTGATGAGCCAAATTGCCAAATTCTGTTCCTATCACTTATGACCTTATATTTGTGAATAACAGAATATTAGTGCTTGAGGTTGGATGACACTTGTACATAACTCATGCAGGACTCCACACAAAGCCACTTTAGTGTGCCTTTTCAGGTAAAGTATACTTTTCATCCCAACATTTTTTAATTAATCTTTCCCAAATTTCAAAAGCATGTTTATAGGTAGGTTAACATATGGTCCAACAGATTTTGTACCTTGATTTCAATATGTCTGTCTATGAGAAATCAGACGGCCTCAAATAGAGATGTCAGTGGTTCTATCCCACTCAGTATCAATGAGCTACAGAAACACCACTGCACAATGGAACTGGAGTAATATTTGTAGAAACTAAGAACTGCTGATGCCGGTTTACAAAAAAGACACAAAGTGCTGGAGTAACTCAGCGGGTTAGGCAGCATTTCTGGAGAACATGGTTACGTGATGTTTCGGGTCGTGAAGGGTGCGGACATGAAACATCACCTATCGATGTTCTCCAGAGATGCTGCCTAACCCGTTGAGTTACCACAGCAAGTTGTGGCTTTTTATGGAGTAACTATTAAATAGTTCCTTCAAGATCTTGATCACATCCTGTACTGAGGTATCAGAATACTTGATTAGTGACCAGTAGAAGATTCTGCAGATTAAAAAGCTATTGCACAGTGCCTCATGCATGCTAAGTAGTGAAAAATGAATGCTATAGGTAGAGCAAAATGCATTCCCATATCCAATGGATCAGAGCAAAGCTCCAGAATCATGCCACATCCAGTCATGTATAATGCAGACTGTTAAAATATTGATCAGTGGCTAAGGATCCAACCTTACCCTAATGACGGCAGAACCTTGTGTACATGTAAAAGGCGAGTCTGAAATGTTTGCAGCCATCCTCAGCCAGATGTGCAGAGTAGATGATGTAATGCTGAAGGAATACAGACTGAGAATATATGAAGAGTTTACACATGGGTTTTGTTGCGTATATATTTTTCATTCTCAGTAAAGTTTATTTCTGAAATAATAGAAGCACCGCCATAAGAGAAGTCTAATTTCAGCTAATTCAATACTGTATCAGCAGTCTTCGCTGATCCAATGTTATGGGACAACATTTTGGACTTAAAGATGTATTTCTGAACAAAGCAATGCACTCATGCCCTGTACAATTAAAATACTGGCATCAATCTGAAAAAGTTGAAAAATTGCATAGTTGGCCTTGAGAAGCTGGATAAATTTAATCTGGCTTATTATCATGCAATTAGAGGATGTTAGATGATGCAGAAAAATATATTTCATAACTCCAACTCACCACTAACCTGCCTATCGATGAACAGCTTGGGTTCCACAAGGGTAGCTGGGTTCCAGACAAGTCAAACCTGAAAGGACAAAAGAGCTGAATGTCAAACAGGAGCTGCCATCAAATTCAAAGCAGCATTTGACAAAGTAGGCCACAAGATAGGGTGGCCAGGAAGGTTTTAGGTGCATTGGCATTCATCAGTCAGGGTATTGAATACCGAAATTGGAATGTTATGTTACAGTTGTACAAGACCCTGGTAAAGCCACATTTGGAGTATTATTTTCCGTTTTGTCTACCTTGTTATAGAAAAGATGTTGTTAAGCTGAAAGAAAGGCAGAGAAGATTTACAAGGATGTTGCCAGGACTTGAGGGGCTAAGTTATAAGGAGAGGCTGGGAATGCTAAGACTATATTCCTTGGACTGCAGGAGGATGAGGGTGATCTTATAGAGGTGCATAAGGTCATGAGGTGAATAGATGGGGTGAATGCAGTCTTTTACCCAGAGTAGGGGAATCAAGAACCAGAAGACATGGGTTTAAGGTGAGAGGAGGAAGATTTAATAGAAATCTGAGGGACCACTTTGTGTGGTGGATATATGGAATGAGCTACCAGAGGACATAGTTGAGCCAGGTACAAAACAACATTTAAAATACATTTGGACGGGTGCATAGATAGTGATGTGGGCCAAACTCAGGCAGGTGGAACAAGTATAGATGGGGCATTTTGGTCAGGATGGGAAAGTTGGGCTGACGAACCTGTTTCCATGTTGTATGACTCCATGACTTTAAGTGAGCACAACTGTAGTGAAGTCAAAGGAGACCAGACTGGATTGTATTATACTCAGCACAGGTTCCTCAGCATAGGTAACAATTCTTGGAAGCCAGTCAACTTGGCCATAGGAAGCCACTGTAGGAGTTACCCAGGGCAATATTTTACATGTTCCCATCTTCAGCTAATTTATTAAGGCCAATCCTTCCTTGAAGGTAGACACAAAATGCTGGAGTAACTCAGCGGGTGAGGCACCATCTCTGGAGCCAAGGAATGGGTGACGTTTCAGGTGGAGACCCTTCTTCAGACTCATCCTTCCTTCCACCTTGAAGACAGAATTGGTTATTCATTAATAATTGCATAACTTAGTTCTAATTTTCACTTTCTCACATTGTGCAGCAATCCATAACTGCATGCAAAATCTTTAGGCAATATTGAGACCAAAGTTGATACATGGGAACTAATGTCCACACCACTCAGTGCCAGGTACAGGCCCTTTCAATTCTCTACCATCAACATCCCACGGGCCAAAGGTGACCACAAACTAAATCCAAGCACTTAAGTGCTGTGACTACAACAGCTTATAGGCTCAGCACTCTACAAAGGTCACTCACCTTCTGATTGCCCAAGATCCCTCCATTGCGAGGAATGGATGAGTCAGCCATGTGGTGAAATTGTCTATAGTTGAACATTTAGCATAGTCAAGAATATCAGCTTTAACCATAAAAGATCAGTCTGTTGATCAAAGAGACATCCAACATTAATACCTCCCTTCACACCCCCCCCCCCCCCCCCCCCCCCCCCCGTCCCCTGTCCCCCCCCCCCATCAAGGAACTGACAATCTGTGTCGGACATTTCAGTTTCTTTCAGAAAAGGAGTTTGATTGTTATCACTGCTGTTTTGAGCCCCGTAGGACACAGCTCCCACATTGAGCTAATGATATGTGTCCTCAATTTAAAGACAATTGTGATTACCAACAGGAGGGAAAACCTGCCTGTTCTCTCACTCATCAGTCTGTCTGTCACTGATGCATCAGCCCATGAAAGTAATGACAGAGAGCACTGAACATTCCACATGAAGGCCTGTTTCCACACTGAAGCCTCTAATATGTGACACCAGCACTGTGGCAAAATGAATAAGTTCAGATGTGATATAGCACTGAAAATTTACCATAGATGAACTATATTGAGCTCTCAGCAGGAGCAATCTTATCTCACAATATGTACTCTCATGGCCTCAAATGATGATAATGCTCAGAGTGGCCAAGTTTCATTTAATATGAGTGTCAAATTTCATGCCAGGAGCAGCATGAGGCTTACATGAAAATGGAGCATCATGCATGTGGATAAAGCCGAGTTCCCCAGTGAAACCGAATCACAAATACGCATTTAAAATGCAAAATGAACCATATATAGGAATTGGATCATAACAGCATTGACAAATTATTTAGAACAATCTTCTGTCACTTGATGGCTTATTGGTGAGACATTTGCAGCTCAAATTACAATCACTGGGAGCAAAAGATTGCAGGTAATCTTCCTTGCAAGATTCTCTTTATTTTCATCCTCCCCTTTTTTCTGCAATTTCAAACATGGTAGATTTCTAACGTTTCCGATTCTTTAGAAGAGGACATCGAACTGAATTGTTATCTGTGCTTCATTCTCCTCAGATGCTGCTTGATCTGCAGATTTCCTCCAGCATTTTCCATTTTTATTTAGATTTCCAGCAATTTGCATTTTTTTTGTTTCTCAAGGCATAAACTTGTTTAACACATTTGCATGCTTTAGCAGCTGTTCCTTCAGACAAAGAGGGAAGTTCACAAAGACAAGGGCAACGTGCCAAGGGAGCACAAAGAAGAAGGGAAGCATTGAATCCAAAGGTGGAGACCCATAACAAGTCTATGTTCCCTGCAGGCACATCTGGAGCCCATGCCTGTGCTTGGACTGCTCTCTTGGTAGAGGTGAAGCTCATTTAAAACAAATACCCCAGACATTGCAGCTGCCGTCCACTCAAGGCCAGGTTCATTTCCACCTTAACTCAACCTGTTTTAACAAGACAGAGATTGATAGGAAGGGAATCAAGAAATCTGGAGAAAGTGCGCAAAATGAAGGCGCGCTGGAAGATCAGTCATGGTAAACGCTTGAGAAAACACATGGTCTGCTACTCCTCCTGTTTCTTATATTATTACGTGAGCATGCAGAATGGCAGCTGGTTTACAATGATCAGTAGGTAATTGGACACTTACCTGAGCAAAATCTTTGGCAGAGTCTCAATAAAGGTTCCCTATCCGTACAAAAATACTGTTTCATTATTTTCTCCTGGTGCACTGTGAATCCAGCTGCAATACTTCAGTTAGCCAAGAGTGATCGTCTCTTAGTTCTGCCTCACTTCTCAGGGACCTGCCATTCGCAGGGCTCTCACTTAATTTTTTTTCTCTGTTGTCAGCCGGGCAACCCTGGCAGCTTTTTAGGTTGCCAAATGACAATTTAGGTGGTCATTTAAGACAGCTTGCATGGTGCGTGTGATAATGTGCTCGGACGAAGTGCGTAGTTACCAGTCGGAATTATGCTCAATGAAGCATTCACATATTATTTCTGCTTCAAATAAAGTCACAAACTAAACATATTCACCAATCAAGACATGATATATACCACAATGACATGCAGCAAAATTATAATACAGTATCTCAGCTCTTTTTACACGTTGCAATGAATGCAATTTCTGTTATTTCTTTCCACTTCCAAACAAAAATGTGGTTAGATTATTCAGTGTATGATCAACCTCGGTGAGTCCAAGCGCAGGCTTGGCGATCGCTTCGCCCAACACCTCCGCTTGGTCCGCAATAACCAACCTGATCTCCCGGTTGCTCAGCACTTCAACCTGATCTCCCGGTTGCTCAGCACTTCTGTCCTGGGCCTCTTCCATGGCCAGAGTGAGGTCTACCGTAAATTGGAGGAACAGCACCTCATATTTTGCTTGGGCATTTTACACCCCAGCGGTATGAACATTGACTTCTTCAATTTCAGGTAATCCCTGCTTTCTCCTCCCCTTCCCAGCTCTCCCTCAGCCTACTCTCCGCCTCTTCCTTTCATCTCCCCCCCCCCCCCCCCCCCCCCCGCCCCCCCACATCAGTCTGAAAAAGGGTCTCGACCCAAAACGTCGCCTATTTCCTTCGGTCCATAGATGCTGCCTCACCCGCTGATTTTCCCCAGCGTTTTTGTTTACCACCCATTCACACAAGTTCAGTTATCCCACTTTCCTCACCCGCTCCTTACACATTAGGGGCAATTTTACAGAGACAAGTTAACCTACAAATCCAATGCGTCTTTGGGATGTGGGAGGAAACCCACATGCTTGCGGAAAGAATGTGCAAATTCAACACAGACAGTGCCCGAGGACAGGATCAAACACAGATCTCTGGCATATGAGGCAGCAAGTCTACCAGCTTGGCCACTATATTTTGTTTTTCAACACACAAAAAAATTATACGTTGATAACTTTGGTTACTAAAAAAATGAAAATATCAATTTTCAGTCTTAAATCTCCAAGTGATGCTATGTCCCCCTTTACAGCTACTGTATGTGTTAATTAAGTTCAAGACTATAGGGCAGTACATTGGCCATAAAGTTGCTGCCTAAAAGTGCCAGAGACCCGGAATTGATCCTGAATATGGGTGCTGTCTGTAAGGAGTTTGCTCCTTTTCCTTTTGATCGCATGGGTTTTCTCCGGGTGCTCTTGTTTCCTTCCACATTCCAAAGGTGTGCAGGAACCTATTTCAGACCCAACCCAAAACATAATATTTTCCTTTTGTCCAGAGATTCTGTCTGACCTGTTGAGTTACTCTGGCTTTTTGTGTCTAACTTCAGTTTAAACCAGCTTTTGCAGTTCCTTCCTACACACACGATACTATACGATAGAACTTTATTAATCCCAGGAGGGAAATTGTGTGTGTGTGTGGGTATATATATTACACACACACACACACACACACACACACACACATACACACACACACACACACACACACACACACACACACACACACACACACACACACACACACACACACACACACACACACACACACATAGTTATATATTCATAAATAAATATACACTGTTTGCATGAAGAGAAAGAGATTAGTTAAAATAAATGTAGGTCCTTTGCAGTCAGAAACAGGTGAATTAATCATGGAGAACAAGGATATGGCAGACCAATTGAATAACTACTTTAGTTCCGTCTTCACTAAGGAAGACATAAATAATCTGCCGGAAATAGCAGGGGACCGCGGGTCAAAGGAGATGGAGGAACTGAGTGAAATCCAGGTTAGTCGGGAAGTGGTGTTAGATAAATTGAATGGATTAAAGGCCTATAAATCCCCAGGGCCAGATAGGCTGCATCCCAGAGTACTTAAGGAAGTAGTTCCAGAAATAGTGGATGCATTAGTTATAATTTTTCAAAACTCTTTAGATTCTGGAGTAGTTCCTGAGGATTGGAGGGTAGCTAACGTAACCCCACTTTTTAAAGAAGGGAGGGAGAGAGAAAACGGGGAATTACAGACCAGTTAGTCTAACGTCGGTAGTGGGGAAACTGCTAGAGTCAATTATTAAAGATGGGATAGCAGCACATTTGGAAAGTGGTGAAATCATTGGTCCTAACTTTCTTTTCTACTATTGGGCGACTAACATCAAAAATATAATTTTCTGGATGGATGATACGAGTCAACAGGTAAATTGGTTAAAAATGGAGAGGGAAGATTGTTTGCTTTTAACATAGGCGCGATTCTTCTTTCTCCAACACATCTGAATAAATCAACGTATGAGCAAAATCCGATAATACACAGTACCCTACGTATCTGGAAACAGTTGAAATTAAGTCTCAAACGGAGAAATTTGTCTCTCCTTCTACCTATTGCTAACAATCGCTCGTTTAAACCGTCTATTTTAGATAAGGCATTTGCGCAATGGAAAAACCTAGGAATTAAAACGGTGGGAGACCTCCATAAGAAGGGGACTTTCCTCTCTTTTCAAGAACTACAGGAGAAATATTATTTGAAAGCAAGCAATCTTTTTAGATATCTTCAAATCCGCGATTATGTGAAAACATACACACAAGACTGTCATTTTATGGGTCCAGATATACTAGACGAGTTTGAATAGACATGCCGACACAAGCAAGTTAGTATCTTACATTTATAACACTCTCTTAAATGCGGATACCCCATCTTCTGAGATGTCTATGCGAGCATGGGAAAACGAGTTGGGTTTATTAATTTCAAAAGATATATGGGAGGAAAGCCTACTCTACATACATTATTGCTCTCTCAATGTCAGGCACTCCCTGATACAGTTCAAAATACTGCATGGGCTATACTATTCAAAGACTAAATTGAATAAGATCTTCCCAACTGTTTCCCCTATCTGTGATAAATGCCACCTGCAAGAAGTGACCTTAACCCATTCCTTTGCATCCTGTATAAAGATACAAAACTTCTGGATGGGAATATTCAATATCTTCTCTAAAACACAAAATTAAACTGGAATCCAATACAAAACTAATAACTTTAGGTATGTCAGAGGCCTGTTCTAAGTTAACAATATTTCAAAGATGCTTCCTTGACTACGCCCTAATAACTCAGAAAAAACATACTTAAATTCTGGAAAAAGACAACAGTTCCCACAGTGAAGATGTGGATTACTGACATGTCTGAGACACTACATTTAGAAAACATTATGCTTGTTTTGGCTGAAAAAGCAGATCAATTCTTCAAAACATGGCCTCTTTTCACTGAATTTCTTCAACAACAGAAGGGTTGAACACAAATTTAAAACCGATGCTAGGGATGGGTGAGCGGGGTGATGGGGGGAGGGGGGGGGGGGGGGGGGGGGGGGGGGGGGGGGGGGGTGAGTGGGGGGGGGGAGGACAGTGGGGCATATCTCCATCTTCTTATTTCTCATTTCTCTTTTTACTTCTTGCACTTCTTTGGTAGTTCAGGGGTCTTTACTTCTCTCTTTTGCATTTTTCTTCTTTTTCTTCATTCTTTCCTTTTTTCTCTTTTATTTAAATTCATGTATTAATGTTAAAAATGAAGCTGTACGAAAATTGTATAACATTCATGTCGATTGCTTTATTCTTGTACAATTGCTTCTAATAAAATAAATTCCAAAAAAAAAGAAAGGACACGACGCCGATAGGAAATGACATCAAATGGACATGAAGTCGAAGATTTCTGACGCCGAACGGACATGAAGTCTAAATGATAAATAGGTGTGAAACACTTTTAAAAAATCTATATTTCAAGTCAAGTCAAGTTTATTCGTCACATACACATACGACATGTGCAGTGAAATGAAAGTGGCAATGCTCGCGGACTTTGTGCAAAAAGACAAACAAACAACCAAACAAACTATAAACACAATCATAAACACACACATATTATTTTACATATTAAATATTGGAAGGAAAAACGTTCAGTAAAGTTAGTCTCTGGTGAGATAGGATTTACGGTCCGAATGGCCTCTGGGAAGAAACTCCTTCTCAACCTCCCCGTTGTCACAGCATGGCAAAGGAGGCGTTTGCCTGACCGTAGCAGCTGGAACAGTCCGTTGCAGGGGTGGAAGGGGTCACCCATGATTTTATTTGCTCTGGAGTTGCACCTCCTGATGTATAGTTCCTGCAGGGGGGCGAGTGAAGTTCCCATTATGCGTTCGGCCGAACGCACTACTCTCTGCAGAGCCTTCTTGTCCTTGGCAGAGCAATTCCCAAACCAGATGGTAATGTTCCCGGACAAGATGCTTTCCACAGCCGCTGCGTAGAAGCACTGGAGGATCCTCGGAGACACTCTGAATTTCCTCAATTGCCTGAGGTGGTAAAGGCGCTGCCTTGCCTTACTCACGAGTGCTGAGGCGTGTGATGTCCATGTCATATCCTCAGAGATGTGGACTCCCAGATATTTAAAACAGTTCACCCTATCCACAGGATCCCCATTTATCCTCAATGGAGTGTACGACCTCGGATGATGTGCCCTCCTAAAGTCCATGATCAGCTCCTTAGTTTTTTTGATGTTCAAGAGGAGGCTGTTGTCCTGGCACCAGAGTGCTAGATCAGCCACCTTCTCCCGGTAGGCCCTCTCATCGTTGTCTGAAATCAGGCCCACTACCACAGTGTCATCAGCAAACTTAATTATTGAGTTGGAGCTGAACCTAGCCACACAGTCATGTGTGTACAGGGAGTACAATAGGGGGTTGAGGACGCAACCCTGGGGCAATCCTGTGCTCAGGGTGAGGGACTTCGATGTATTCCCTCCCATCTTGACTACCTGGGGCCTGGCGGTGAGAAAGTCCAGGACCCAGGCACACAGGGAGGTGTTGAGCCCCAATTCCATTAGCTTCCCGGCCAGTCTGGTGGGGACTATCGTGTTGAAGGCTGAACTGAAGTCTATGAACAGCATCCTCACATAGCCCCCCTTCTGGCTGTCCAGATGGGAGAGAGCGGTGTGCAAGACCTGGGAGACCGCATCATCCGTGGACCTGTTCGGACGGTATGCGAACTGCAACGGGTCCATGTTCTGAGGGAGGAAGGCGCAGATGTGATTCTTCACCAGCCTCTCAAAGCATTTCATGACTACCGAGGTAAGGGCCACCGGACGGTAGTCATTCAGGCAGGCTGGGGAGACATTTTTTGGTACTGGTACAATGGTGGATTTTTTGAAGCAGGCAGGGACCACGGACTTGTCCAGGGAGAGGTTGAATATTGTAGTGAGCACTGGAGCTAGCTGCGTAGCACAGGACTTGAGTACTCGCCCTGAGATGCCATCGGGGTCTGCAGCTTTCCTCGTGTTCACCCGTGTCAGAGCCCTCCTCACGTCGTGCTCGGACAGCGAGAATGTGTGCATATTCCTCCCTTCAGCTTCGGTAGCCAGCCCGCTGGCGGTATTGTCGATAGTCGGCAGACCTAGGGTGGTGTTGCCCATCTTGAAACGAGCGTAAAAGGAGTTCAGGTCATCAGCTAGGGAGGTGCCGGCACTTACGGATGAGGGAGGGGTGCTCCGGTAGTTGGTTACAGTCCGTAGCCTCTGCCACAGGCTTCTGGTGTCCTGCAGCTCCATCTGTGACTCCATCTTGTCCCTGTACCTCCTTTTTGCGCCCTTCACCGCCCTTCGCAGTCGGTAGGACTCTGCCTTGTAGACGTCCATGTTTCCTGATGCCAGGCCCGAGTTGTAGGCAGCGGTGCGAGCATTCAAGGCCACACGAACGGACCTGTCTACCCAGGGTTTTTGGTTCGGAAAGGTGCTTACCCTTACCGTGGGGACAATGTTGTCGGTTACTGTTGCGATGAAGTCCGTGACTGCTTCCGCGAACTCACTGACATCACTGGAACTTCATGACCAATAACAACTGGTGCAACCCTGGAGATATCAAGATGCTTTCCCGTTCCTGCTCGCCGGACCTGGAGCACCTGACGATCTTTATTTGGTTTTTATTTGCTGCAGGAATTACATAGAAACATAGAAACATAGAAAATAGGTGCAGTATTAGGCCATTCGGCCCTTCGAGCCTGCACTGCCGTTCAATATGATCATGGCTGATCATCCAACTCAGTATCCAGTACGTGCCTTCTCTCCATAACCCCTGATCCCTGTTGCCACAAGGGCCACATCTAATTCCCTCTTAAATATAGCCAATGAACTGGCCTCAACTACCTTCTGTGGCAGAGAATTCCACAGATTCACCACTCTCTGTGTGATTTCCCCCTTATCCTTAAACTGTGACCCCTTGTTCTGGACTTCCCCAACATTGGAAACAATCTTCCTGCATCAAGCCTGTCCAACCCCTTAAGAATTTTGTAAGTTTCTATAAGACCCTCCCTCAATATTCAGGAGGGATAGACAGAAAGGAAAAGGAGGTGGGGTAGCGTTACTGATTAGAGAGGGGATTAATGCAATGGAAAGGAAGGACATTAGTTTGGAGGATGTGGAATCGGTATGGGTAGAGCTGCACAACACTAAGGGGCAGAAAACGCTGGTGGGTGTTGTGTACAGGCCACCTAACAGTAGTAGTGAAGTTGGAGATGGTATCAAACAGGAAATTAGAAATGCGTGCGACAAAGGCAAAACGGTTATAATGGGTGACTTCAATCTACATATAGATTGGGTGAATCAAATTGGCAGGGGTGCTGAGGAAGAGGATTTCTTGGAATGTATGCGGGATAGTTATCTAAATCAACATGTAGAGGAACCAACGAGAGAGCAGGCTATTTTAGACTGGGTATTGAGTAATGAGGAAGGGTTAGTTAGCAATCTTGTTGTACGTGCCCCCTTGGGCAAGAGTGACCATAATATGGTTGAGTTATTCATTAGGATGGAGAGTGACATTGTTAATTCAGAAACAATGGTTCTGAACTTAAAGAAAGGTAACTTTGAGGGTATGAGACGTGAATTGGCCAAGATTGACTGGCAATTAATTCTAAAAGGGTTGACGGTGGATATGCAATGGAAGACATTTACAGGACAGTTAAAGACTGCATGGATGAACTACAAAAATTGTTCATCCCAGTTTGGCAAAAGAATAAATCAGGGAAGGTAGTACATCCATGGATAACAAGG
Organism: Leucoraja erinaceus; assembly: GCF_028641065.1. NCBI lineage: Eukaryota > Metazoa > Chordata > Chondrichthyes > Rajiformes > Rajidae > Leucoraja > Leucoraja erinaceus. Next base: position 83,758,377 of record NC_073378.1, read on the forward strand.
GAAATAAGGGATAGTATCAAAGCGAAGGATGATGCGTACAAATTAGCCAGAAAAAGCAGCATACCGGAGGACTGGGAGAAATTCAAAGACCAGCAGAGGAGGACAAAGGGCTTAATTAGGAAATGAAAAATAGATTATGAAAGAAAACTGGCAGGGAACATAAAAACTGACTGCAAAAGATTTTATAGATATGTGAAAAGAAAGAGATTAGTTAAAACAAATGTAGGTCCCTTGCAGTCAGAAACAGGGGAGTTGATCATGGGGAACAAGGATATGGCGGACCAATTGAATAACTACTTTGGTTCCGTCTTCACTAAGGAAGACATAAATAATTTGCCGGAAATAGCAGGGGACCGCGGGTCAAAGGAGTTGGAGGAATTGAGTGAAATCCAGGTTAGCCGGGAAGTGGTGTTGGGTAAATTGAATGGATTAAAGGCCGATAGATCCCCAGGGCCAGATAGGCTGCATCCAAGAGTACTTAAGGAAGTAGCTCCAGAAATAGTGGATGCATTAGTAATAATCTTTCAAAACTCTTTAGATTCTGGAGTAGTTCCTGAAGATTGGCGGGTAGCAAACGTAACCCCACTTTTTAAGAAGGGAGGGAGAGAGAAAATGGGGAATTACAGACCAGTTAGTCTAACATCGGTAGTGGGGAAACTGCTAGAGTCAGTTATTAAAGATGGGATAGCAACACATTTGGAAAGTGGTGAAATCATTGGACAAAGTCAGCATGGATTTACGAAAGGTAAATCATGTCTGACGAATCTTATAGAATTTTTCGAGGATGTAACTAGTAGCGTGGATAGGGGAGAACCAGTGGATGTGGTGTATCTGGACTTCCAGAAGGCTTTCGACAAGGTCCCACATAAAAAATTAGTATACAAACTTAAAGCACAAGGCATTGGGGGTTCAGTATTGATGTGGATAGAGAACTGGCTGGCAAACAGGAAGCAAAGAGTAGGAGTAAACGGGTCCTTTTCACAATGGCAGGCAGTGACTAGTGGGGTACCCCAAGGCTCAGTACTGGGACCCCAGCTATTTACAATATATATTAATGATCTGGATGAGGGAATTGAAGGCAATATCTCCAAGTTTGCGGATGACACTAAGCTGGGGGGCAGTGTTAGCTGTGAGGAGGATGCTAAGAGACTGCAGGGTGACTTGGATAGGCTGGGTGAGTGGGCAAATGTTTGGCAGATGCAGTATAATGTGGATAAATGTGAGGTTATCCATTTTGGTGGCAAAAACAGGAAAGCAGACTATTATCTAAACGGTGGCCGATTGGGAAAGGGGGAGATGCAGCGAGACCTGGGTGTCATGGTACACCAGTCATTGAAGGTAGGCATGCAGGTGCAGCAGGCAGTAAAGAAAGCGAATGGTATGTTAGCTTTCATTGCAAAAGGATTTGAGTATAGGAGCAGAGAGGTTCTACTGCAGTTGTACAGGGTCTTGGTGAGACCACACCTGGAGTATTGCGTACAGTTTTGGTCTCCAAATCTGAGGAAGCACATTATTGCCATAGAGGGAGTGCAGAGACGGTTCACCAGACTGATTCCTGGGATGTCAGGACTGTCTTATGAAGAAAGACTGGATAGACTTGGTTTATACTCTCTAGAATTTAGAAGATTGAGAGGGGATCTTATAGAAACTTACAAAATTCTTAAGGGGTTGGACAGGCTAGATCAGGAAGATTGTTCCCGATGTTAGGGAAGTCCAGGACAAGGGGTCACAGCTTAAGGATAAAGGGGAAATCCTTTAAAACCGAGATGAGAAGAACTTTTTTCACGCAGAGAGTGGTGAATCTCTGGAACTCTCTGCCACAGGGGGTAGTTGAGGCCACTTCATTGGCTATATTTAAGAGGGAGTTAGATGTGGCCCTTGTGGCTAAGGGGATCAGGGGGTATGGAGAGAAGGCAGGTACGGGATACTGAGTTGGATGATCAGCCATGATCATATTGAATGGCGGTGCAGGCTCGAAGGGCCGAATGGCCTACTCCTGCACCTAATTTCTATGTTTCTATGTTTCTATTAATCTTCTAAATTCTAGCGAGTACAAACCGAGTCTATCCAGTCTGTCTTCATATGAAAGCCCTGCCATCCCAGGAATCAGTCTGGTGAACCTTCTCTATACTCCCTCTATGGAATTGTTGTTCCTTGTTACATTTTAAAATAGTTAAATTGTTGTACCTTGTACGTCTCCGGGGCGGGATTGGTTCAACACCTTGTCAGTCATCGACAAAGGTCAGCGATTGGTCCAGACCCCCGTGTACTTCACATCACTGCCTCTGTGGCAATCGCAACAGCTTGGAGTCACTGCCACCATTTTAAAAACGCAAGCTCAAGCTCCCCCCAACCCTCCCGTTTTCCCTCAGCCAGTAATACACATCACTGCCTCTGTGGCAATCGCAACAGCTTGGAGTCACTGTCACCATTTTACAAACGCAAGCTCAAGCTTCCCCCTCCACCCTCCCATCTCTCCCCGGCCAGTGATGTGATGGACACGGGCGTCTGGACCAATCGCTGACTTTTGTTGATGACTGACAAGGTGGTGGACCAATCCCGTCCCCGGAGACATCATGTTCGTTCGGCGTCACTTGGCCTTTTGACGTCATGTCAGTTCAGCGTCTAGTCCATTCGGCATCGTGTCTGTTCAGCTTCGTGTCCTTTCAACGTCGTGTCCATTTGGCATCTTGGCCTCAGCTTCTTAGCTTCAGCTTCTCGTCCTTCGACGTCCAGTCCACACATGGCTCCTCAGTCACAGTTAACTTCAAGAATTTCTTAATGCAACGGCGATTCATGTCAATGCTGGTATCTGCAATGGGATAGTTACAACAGTGAGGATTCATGTCTCAAAGCACATCAGGTACATTCCACTTGAAAGGTGACATGGTTACTTGATTTGAATATTTTCCTAATGTACTATTTTATTGGATGAGAAAATAATTTGTGCAACCAGTCCTATCCCAAATCCTACTCCAGTGCAGTAAATGTTCAGAATGCAAAGGACTGCAGATGCTGGTTCATAAAAAAAAAAAGACAGAAAGTGCTGGAGTAGGTCAGGCAGCATCTCTGGAGAACATGAATAAGTGACATTTCGGGTCAAGACCATTCTTCGTCTTAATGATCGACCTATCCATGCTCTCCAGAGATGCTGCCTGACCCATTGAGTTTCTCCAGGTTTTTGTGGCGGTAAAACTTCAATCAGGAAACATACATTCTCCTTCCCACATTCTCCACCAGTGAGATTCCTTTGTAAATGTTTCCCTATATTTGCCTCTTATATATAACTGAGGGTCTAGCTTATCCGACTGTCCAGTTTCTTGCCCTTCTGCAATGACATCCAGCTGCAGTGGTAAATGGTAGGGAATTGAAGATCTGGAAATGAACCAAGGGTATGGGCATTATTGCATGCTTTTCCCTGGATCATCCTGTGAGATAGGGTTAAAAAGCTTTTGGTGTGCTTCATTATAAACATTGCATTGAGTATGGAAGTTGGGATGTAACACTTAAGGTATAAGGCATTGGTGAGGCCCCCCCCCCCCCCCCCAATTTTGGTCGCCTAATTATAGGAAGGTGTCACACAAAATAGAGAGAGTACTTAACTCTGTTGCCTGGTGTTTGCCAGTCCCCCCCCCCCCCCCCCCGCTCTTTTAAGGGACTTACCGTACATTGTCCACCAAGAATCTTTAAAATGAAGATGATTATTGTTGATTTTCGAATATGTAACTGAAATATGATACAAGGTGATTGGCCTCATCAGCGACAACGATGAGTCGGCCTATAGGGAGGAGGTCCAGCTCCTAGCAGCATGGTGCGCTGACAACAACTTGGCCCTTAACTCCAAGAAGAGAAGGAGCTCATTGTGGACTGACAAAAGGCCTAGGGGTGGCACACACGCCCCCATCCATATTAACGGGACGGAGGTGGAATGTGTTTCCAGCTTCAGGTTTCTGGGGGTCAACATCTCTGATGACCTCTCTTGGACCACAATACCGGCACACTGATCAAGAGGGCTCACCAGCGTCTGTTTCGTTCCTGAGGAGACTAAAGAATGGTCCATCTGTCTGACATTTCAGATCCTGGTGTGAACTTCTACCGCTGCACCATGCTCTCCAGAGATGCATCCTTACTAACTGTATCACTCCAGAGGGTGGTGAAAACTGCCCAACGCATCACCGGTTCCTCGCTCCCCTCCTTTGAGTCTGTCCAGAGTAAGCGATGTCTGCGAAGGGCGCTCAGCATCGTCAAGGACGTCTCACCCCAGCCACAGACTGTTTACCCTCCTACCATCCGGGAGGCGCTACAGGGAATTGTATCGTTGCCTGAACAGGGGTTCATTATTTTATGCTTCTTCCCTGTGATCAGCTGTGAGATTTTAAAAACTCTGCACCTTGGTGATTGCAATATGGACCCTAACCCCCCCCCCCCCCCCCCCCCCCACTACTGCTACTGTCTGTACATATATATATTTGATTGTTCCATTATTCTATGTTCGCTTTTCTGGGTGAGATGCTAACTGCATTTCGCTGTCTCTGTACTTGTACACTGCACAATGACAATAAAGATTGAATCTGAAATATAGTGGGAACATATTTGCAACTCTGTTTATATTGAATTTGAATATATTTAGAATTAACGTGTGGTTGAATTAAATTACTTATTTTCCTATCATCCTGTTTACATGAAATAAATGTGCTCACACAGTGTCAACTCCAGGCTCTCTGACAGGAGATTACTTGTAAAGGGCCAGTTAGGCAATTTTTCAGCGGACTGCCGGCGACTGTCAAATTCGCGGCACTCGCCTGAAAAACGGGAACTGGAACGGCGACTGTCAGAGTGGAACACGCACTCACACACACACACACATCGCAAAGGCGGGGGCCATGGAAAGAGGGGGAGCGCTGTCTGAAATTCACACGGCGCAAAGCCAAGGTGATACGGACACACACCACGAAGAAAAGGAAGTTTAAGGCAGCTAGCACAGTGTACGGTAAGTCCTTTAAAAGAGGGGGAGAAGGGGGGAGAAGGGAGGAGAAGGGGGGAGAAGGGAGGAGAAGGGAGGAGAAGGGGGGAGAAGGGGGGAGAAGGGGTGGAGACACTTTTAAGAAGCCAGACAAATAAGCCAGAGATACACAGCTATGAAGTTTGGCGGGCATTTAACATTACCGGTCGGTTTTCCTTGGTTCTGAAAACTCGTGCTTACGTTTTTTTCCCCAATGAGCCAATGAAAATGCCCGGTCAGCAAAGGCAATGAACTAAAACTACCTACGACTACCTTAACTTCCCATAACTACATGGCGATCCCCACTACAACTGCACCTACGGTTACAGGATTATTGATTTTCTCCATGGCGACCAATTTTCGGTCGCAGAAAATCTTTCAACATGTTGAAAAATTTGCAGCGCCCATACTGAGGCCGCGTCTCAGAATATGGAAACTCCTCGCGACCATGAAGGAGACTCACCAGAGAACACCAGTGAACATGTGGTGACCATGTGGCGATCATGAGGTGAGCGCAGAGTCTCCTGCACTCGCCGAAAAAGTTGCTTAAGTGGGAAAGGCCCTTAAGTCTTCAGTCTGGCCCCAGGCATTGTCACAGAGGAACTAGGAGCCAATCCACAGCAACCAGGGTTATATCATTGTCTCCTATGATAGGGAATGGATGGTTAAATGATCAGGCAGGTATATAGGTTGTAGTAATGTACAGAATATATTTTGTGTGGAGACATAGTTGTCACTTTGAGACTGTAGTTGGTAATGATCATCAAATTCGAGGAATAAACTTACTTGATGTAATCCTCAATCTACCTATGGTATATGCACCTGTCCATGATAGTACCAGTAGACGTGACCACCTCATAGCTCTAGTGGAAACAAGGTTCCATCATCATTCCAGCACAATTCAAAACTGCTGAGTACTGAAACACACATGTTAAATGGGTAGACTCAGAGCACTTGACAGCTCAAAATGGGCGTCTATGGGGTGTGAAGAAACATTGGTTGTAACAGAAGTGTATGGCAGCACAAGCTGCAATCTTGTGGACTGGCATTTCCCTCGTCTACCTTTACTATCAAGGACATCAATGCTAGTTCAAGGAGGGAACAGCACTAGGAATACATAGAATAATGAAGAGCCAGCTCAGTGTCATAAGGTCATAAGGGATAGGAGTATAATTAGGCCATTTCGCCCATCAAGTCTACTCCTCATGTTTGGACACGATAGAGGCAGGAAACAAGTTCCCGATGTTGGGGGAGTCCAGAACCAGGGGCCACAGTTTAAGAATAAGGTGTAAGCCATTTAGAACGGAGACGAGGAAACACTTTTTCTCACAGAGAGTTGTGAGTGTGGAATTCTCTGCCTCAGAGGGCGGTAGAGGCCGGATCTTTGGATACTTTCAAGAGAGAACTGGATAAGGCTCTAAAAGATAGCAAAGTCAGGGGATAGGGGGAGAAGGCAGGAACAGGGTACTGATTGGGGATGATCAGCCATGATCACATTGAATGGCGGTGCTGGCTCGAAGGGCCGAGTGGCCTACTCCTGCACCTATTGTCTATAGTCTATTGACTACTCTGCCATTCAATCAAGGCTGATCTATCTCTCCCTCCTAAACCCCATTCTCACGCCTTCTCTCCATAGCCTTCTGTGACAAGGAATTCCACCGATTCACCACCCTCTGACTAAAGATATTTTCCTCATCTCCTTCTGAAACGAACGTCCTGTAATTCTGAGGCTTTGCACACTTGTCCTAGACTCTCCCACTAATGGAAACATCCTCTCCACATCCACTCTCTCCAAGCCTTTCACTATTCTGTGTGTTTCATTGAGTTCCCCCTCATTCTTCTAAACTGAGTACAGGCCCAGTGCCGACAAACGCTCATCATAGTTTAACTTACTCATTTCTGGGATCATTCGAGTAAATCACCTCTGGACCCATCTCCAGTGCCAGCATATTCTTCCTCAGATGTGGGGCCCAAAATTTCTCACAATATTCCAAATGTGGCCTTATTTGCGTGTTAAACAGCAGGTCAGAAGGAATCTCTGCCACGTATCATGGAGGAGCGCACTCCAAAAATATCCTCATTCTCAATGATTCTGTATAATTCCAAAGTGAAAGACTCAATTTATCTACAATTATCTGGTGAGACAGTTTTGTCCCTAAACATTGAAAAAACCCTGAATGCTAAGTATTTGTGTACTTAATCTGGACAGGTGGCAGTATCTTCCTTTTGCCACAGAGCCTCGTGGCTTTGGCAATCTGCCTTATTTGTTTACATGTTCGTCATGATTTTAAAGTAAAAATCCAAACTTTCTCTTAGCATGTTCATTTACACATGTTAAAATCACATAGTGGCTGAATATATGAAATACAAATAGATAATGTAAATAATACTCAGCAGGTGAAACAGTATCAGTGGAAGGAAAGAGATAAAGAGGGACAATATTTTAAATCAACAATCACTGAAAGATATTAAATTAGAAGAGTTTTCAACAGAATTGGAACTAATGAAAATTGAGTGCAGGAAAGGACAAAGGCAGAAATATTTTAAAAATGTAAGTGTTAATGGGATGGGCCATAAAGGATTAATAATCGGAAAGTAAAGAAATAAAAGGTATTCACAAAGGAGATATAAATGGCTACAAAGTGCAGAAGAAGCTAAGAAATTTGGCCAGGAAGAAAAAGTTCCACTTACTTTCCAAAATGAGGCTCAGAAGTTGAACCAAATAAGGTGTTACGTTTTGTAATACTAATTGTAATTGCAACATTATCACACACCTTGTGCTACAAATCAAATTGAGTCGTGTGAATTATGTCACATTTCAGCAATTATGATTCAACACCAACCAGGAAATTGGACCGTCTCGCTGTAGTGTATGAGCAAGACACATTAAATGAGATCTGAATAACAATAACAGCTTATGCAGATGCTGGTTTATACCTTTTCTTCAGAGAGTCAAGAGTCAAGAGAGTTTTATTGTCATGTGTCCCTGATAGGACAATTAAATTCTTGCTTGCTGCAGCACAACATAATATGTAAACATAATACAGGAGATAACAGTTCAGTGTGTCTATATACCATAGACCAATAAACAGATAAAGTGCAATAGGCTGTAATTGTTCAGAGTTTGTTTGATGTCATGTTTCATAGCCTGATGGCTGTGGGGAAAAAGCTGTTCCTGAACCCGGATGTTCCAGATTTCAAGCTCCTGTACCTTCTGGCAAAGGAGAGATGAGTGTGTGGCCAGGATGCTGTGGGTCCTTGATGATGTTGGCAGCCGTTTTGAGGCAGTGACTGCGATAGATCCCTTCGATGGTGGGGAGGTCAGAGCCGATGATGGACTGGGCAGTGGTCACAACTTTCTGCATTCTTTTCCGCTCCTGGACATTCAAGTTTCCGAACCAAACTACAATGCAAACTGTCAGTATGCTCTCTACTGTGCACCTGTAGAAGTTCGAGAGAGTCCTCCTTGACATTCCGACTCTCCGTAATAATCTCAGGAAGTAGAGGCGCTGATGTGCCTTCTTTATAATTGCATCAGTGTGCTGGGACCAGGAAAGATCTTTGTAAATATGCACGCCCAAGAATTTGAAGTTCTTGACCCTTTCCATCATCATCCCGTTGATATAAACGTGATTGTGGGTCTCTATTCTACCCCTTCCAAAGTCCACAATCAGTTCATTGGTTTTGCTGGTGTTGAAAGCCAGGTTGTTGCGCTGGCACCATTTGGTCAATCAGTTGATCTCACTTCTAGATGTTTAGATCTAGTAATTAAATTTTGTAATTAGGTACAATTAGGTAACTAACTAGTTATATGCTTTATTATCAGGTCATCCAAGTAAGATTGTTTCACATTTGTTTCAGAATGCTTCAATCTGTAATAACTGAAAATGTCATTCAGTTCTCTTAATTTTTAAGAAAGTTATGGACTTTTGACTGTCCTCGATCACAGCTTTTGAGTTAAGTCAATGGAAAAGCAATAGGGAACAAGATGCCAATTTCCGAGTATGAAAATGGCCATAACTTTTTAAATACTGAAGATATGAAAGTGAATTAGGTGTCAAATTAAACTTATTTTTATGCTTTATCTGATGGGATAAATTGCCGCATTGATTTTTTAAATCTCAAAATTTTGTAATGTTGGTACAGTTTAGGTGAATCAAGAACCGGAGGATATAGGTTTAAGGTGAGACGGGAAAGATTTACTAGGAATCTGAGAGGCAATTTTTCCCACACAAAGGTTAGTGGGTATATGGAATGAGCTGTCGGAGGAGGTAGTTGAGGTAGACAAAAATGTAGGCAGGAACATGGATATGAAAGGTTTAGAAGGATATAGGCCAACAAGGGCCGGTGGGGCTAGTGTAGATGGTCAGCATGGGCAAGCTTGGCCAAAAAGCCTGTTTCTTTGCTGGATCAATCTATGACTCTATAAACGGGGACATTGAGATTACCCAATCCAGAAGTGATAATTGAACTTCCTGAGCAGATTTATTTTGGCCATTAAATCATGCTGCGGATTTGTAATCAAATGGCTGTATTTTAAGAGCAACAGGCTTTTTTTTCAAAGGCAAAAAAGAATAGTGATGAATTGACATGAAATGGAATCATCAGTGGCCTTCCACTTTTGGAGTGTGTATTCATCTTCTGTTACATGTGCTGAATACTCAACAAAGCTGTAGCTACACATTTTGCTCCCCTTCAGAAATTTGCTGCTATTAATGTCAAAGGAAATTAATATTGGAAGCAGATTTCAATGCAGAGCAGCTTACTACACTGCATGTTTAGTGCACATGACTGAGGATGAATGTTTACATTGTGTTATTTATGACTAGTACCTGAGCAAGGTAATCACGCATGATATAACTTCTAAAGTATACCATAAATTTCTAGGATAATGTACATTAATAGAGAGATTTATTAACAAACATGTGGGAAAATAATAGTTAATGTCAAAATGTTTAAAGCATTAAGTCAAAACATTAGAGAAATCAAACATAACTATGCAAATGAACAGACTTAATTCAGAGAATCCTTAAACAGTTACGTCCTGAGATCTTATCTGTGAAATGTACCTTTGATGAAGACAAAATATATTGCCTTAAAGGACTTCAATTGTTCATCTGTGCTTGAAAGATATATAGTGAGAAAGCTGATCATCTGATCATCAAGTGTTTGCTGGAATTAGAATGGTGTGAATAATAAATGGAGAAAAGCTAAATAGTTACAGGAAATTATATTATTTCTTGATCACAAATTCTTCAGTTTTGCTTGTGCTAAAACAGTACTTCAAATGAAATGCTCTCTACAATATGGCATTGCACAATACACACTATTCTTCAGTCTACTTTATTAATAATTTACTGAGATTGCTAACATGGTCAAGATTTATTTCCCACCTCTAACAGCCCTTGAGAAGGATAAGCCGATCCACCCACTTGAATTGCTGCAGCTCTTCTTGTGAAGTTACTCCCACAGTGTAAATCATTAAGAAGCTCTACGATTTAGACCAGAGACACTAAAGGACTGGTGATGCATTTCCACATCAGACTTTTATGTGATTTGGAGGAGAACCTGCAAAAAGTGGTGTTCCCTCACAACTTGTTCTTGTCTTTCCTGATGGTAGTGATTACAGTCTTGCGAGATGTTGTCAGATTGGTTAGGTGAGGAGCGGCATCACATATTGTAGATGGGACACACTGCAGCCACTCTGCACCCATGGTGTTGGGTTTGAATAATATGGTGGTGAATGAAGTGTTGCAAACCGAGCTGCTTTGTCCTAGATGGTTTCAAGCTTCATAACAGATGTTGAAGCTGGACTCTTTCATTAAGACTATTTCATCATACTCCTGATGATGGTGCAAGAGCTTTGATGTGGGTAAAGAGGACAGTTGCTTGCCAGCCTCTGACGTGTTCTTGTAGCCATAGCATTTACATGGTTTATGTCGATTTTCAGATCAAGATGTTAAGTGTTGTCCAAAACTCCTGGTCTACTGGACAAAAGTGACACCTGACTTCCAACATGTTTCAGATTCCTAGCAGGAATCTCATGGTTTTGGAAAGGTACCATTATAACGATCTTCACAAAATCCTGCAAAATCATTGGATGTATTTGCAAACCAATAGCAGCGTATTTTCCCTGACCAACACCCCTCAGCACCAAGTGAAAAAAAATACAATATTCCCACTGAAAGACCACTCAAAGTGGGAAAGGAGCATTTGAGATAATATTGAGAAACTCAGACTGTAAATTGAGAGCACACAGGAGCACTATGCAAGTGTCAGAAGGAGCTCACCATTGGAAAAATACCCATTCATCCACCACCTGTTAATCATCTTTTAATTTAGTTTAGAGAAAACAGCGCAGAAACAGGACCTTCGGCCTACCGAGTCTGCACCGACCAAGGATCCCCACACATTACCCTACACACACTAGGGACACTTTTACATTAATAACCAAGCCAGTTACCTGTACGTCTTTGGAGTGTGTGAGGGAATCGAAGATCTCGGAGAAAACCTACACAGGTCATGGGGAGAATGTACAAACTCTGTACAGACAAGCACCTGTAGTCAGGATTGAAGCCGGATCTCTGGCGCTGTAAGGTGGTAAACATAGAAACATAGAAATTAGGTGCAGGAGTAGGCCATTCGGCCCTTCGAGCCTGCACCACCATTCAATATGATCATGGCTGATCATCCAACTCAGTATCCCGTACCTGCCTTCTCTCCATATCCCCTTAGCCACAAGGGCCACATCTAACTCCCTCTTAAATATAGCCAATGAACTGGCCTCAACTACCCTCTGTGGCAGAGAGTTCCAGAGATTCACCACTCTCTGCGTGAAAAAAGTTCTTCTCATCTCGGTTTTAAAGGATTTCCCCCTTATCCTTAAGCTGTGACCCCTTGTCCTGGACTTCCCCAACATCATCGGGAACAATCTTCCTGCATCTAGCCTGTCCAACCCCTTAAGAATTTTGTAAGTTTCTATAAGATCCCCTCTCAATCTTCTAAATTCTAGAGAGTATAAACCAAGTCTATCCAGTCTTTCTTCATAAGACAGTCCTGACATCCCAGGAATCAGTCCTGTGAACCGTCTCTGCACTCCCTCTATGGCAATAATGTCCTTCCTCAGATTTGGAGACCAAAACTGTACGCAATACTCCAGGTGTGGTCTCACCAAGACCCTGTTCTACCACTACGCCACTGTGCTGCCATTTTGCCTCATCTCTTGCTTCATCTAAGGAAAAGTTCCCATATTGGCCTCATCAGTCACCTCAGAGCCCATGAGAACCAGAGTTAATCTCAAAGGACTGCCTTGGAAGAAGTGGCTTGGTCAGTGAGTATTAATGTTGACCACTAGCATGTTGATTGTGGGGGAATCAGCAATAGATTTGGTATATCAACAAATACTCTCTTGCACTTCTATAGGTAGAGATCAACCAGACTGTTGTATCAAGGCCTGGTTTGGCAATTCAAAAACCAAGAATGAAGAAGGTTACAAAAAGAGGTGAATACTGCCCGGTCCATCATGGTTTATTAACCTTCCCACCATTAAAAGGAACTGTCAAAAGCACTGCCTCAAAAAGGCCGTGAGCATCAACAAAGACCTATACCACCCAGGCCATGTTCTCGTTTAAAACCTCCTAATAGGAAGAAGGTATAATAGTCTGAAAACCGTGACCACCAGGTTCAAGAACTCCCAACAAATATCAGGCTCTTTAACACCATAAACCACGAACTAAGGTATGAACTATGAATTGGTTTTAGTTGCATTATGGACTTTGGGCTTTTTTTGCATTGTGGCTATTCACTCATAAATTTTTTTTAGTTTATTATTCGTTATATGAGTATTGTGTTCATAGGGTTATTATGCTGTTGCAAGTTAGAATTTCATTATTCTGTTGTTGGTACATATGACAAATAAACCCACTTGACACTCACTCTTGGCCGGACATCAAAGGTAGGAGATTTGCCATTGAAGATGGTCACGGCCTGGGAATACTGAAGTGCATGTTTATTAGTTTCTTCCTGAAACTGTTTTCGGAACCCAATAGAATTTCCTCATGTGATTATACAAATCATTTTGACTACTTAGATATAGTTAATGGCAATATATTGCCTTATCAACATGAAAGAATGATTTTAAAATCTTATGGCTGTAATTTATTCTGCAAAAGTGTTATCTAATATCTTTCCAAGCCTGGAGGTTATATTACTGCTTCAATAACTTGCATTCATACCACACATTTAACAGAACTAAGCACCCCAATACACTTCAAAAGAATGCTTTCAAACTAAATTTGACATAGCACAGATGAAAGGACAAGTTACATTTTAAGGATCATTTATTGTTAAGGAACAGAGCAAGACAATCTGCTTAATTTTAGTTTTGTTTCCACATACCTGCTTTTGGGGGACTATATTTTAATCATTTAACATTAGATTGGAGTACAAAGTTGATCCTTCCTGTAGGTTGTAAAAAATCTAAAGGGAAATGGCATTGAATGCCATTTTTGTGTGGAACTCTGCAGTATAACCTTTCATGTACAGCAGTATTGTCAAAGGATGTGAAAACCAGGTAGAGAAATGGGGTATAGGAACACTGTAATGCTGGAGTGGCTTGAGCAGCCAAACAGAATACTTCTTTATCTTAATGTTCAGGTAATTCTATTTAGATTTGACTCAGTGGAGAAATTGTGTTGAATAATTAAACTCTACAATAATGCCACAGTAAAACATTCAAGAAATTCCCTTATCTGAACTGCTTGTTAGATTCTCCAAACCTTTTGTTTGCTGTTCCTCAAAATTTAATGGCCAACTTTAGAGGAAAAACCTCAACACAGTCATTACTTTGGTACTTTGGTCTGAAGAAGGGCTTCGGCCCGAAACGTTGCCTATTTCCTTCGCTCCATAGATGCTGCTGCAACCGCTGAGTTTCTCCAGCATTTTTGTGTACCTTCGATTTTCCAGCATCTGCAGTTCCTTCTTAAACACAATCATTACTTTGTTCAGAACCTAAGTATAAAAGAAACAGAAATAGGAGCACCCATTTGGCCATTTTTTCATTCAATGGCTTAACTTTTATCTCAGTATCACTTCCTGAATTAACCGCACATCCTTGATTGCTATAAGCTATCCATCCTTGTCATGAATTATTCAATCAGTAAGACTTCATAACCCTTGTGCATCGAGATTTCAAAAAGTTCAATACCTCTGAAAGAAGGAACTTAAGGTGAAAAGTTAAAGGAGCTGGGCAAGTTTTTTTACACAGAGACTGCACTGCCAGGGGTGGGGGTAGAGGCAAATATGGAAATGACATTTAAGAGGCTTTGGATAGGCATATGGATACACAGGGGATGGAGGAGTGTGGATCACATGCAGGCAGAAGATATGAGTTTAGCTTAGCATCGTTCGGCACAGACTCTGTGGGCTGAACGACCTGTTTCTGTTTCTATGTTCTATGTTCTCATCTCAGACCTGAATGGCCAACCCCTTAGATTGTGACTGTGGCACCACTCTCTTGTTTTCAACATCATCCTCGCAACCAGCACTGTGGCGTTATGGAGGCTCATTTCTGAGGCTTATTCAAAATAAAGATTGCGAGATTCCCAGTCTTCATGGGAATTGAATGTTCTGGGGTTGGAGACAGAAATGGAGCTGAGATGGAAGGTCTGCCATGATCTTGACGAATTGCTGAGCAGGCTGAACGGACTGGATGGCCTACTCCTGCTCCTGTTTATTACATTCTTAACAAGATTTGCTAATCTTTTCGTTTTACATATCTGTGGAAGCACTTCCAGTCTGTTTTGACGTTACTTGCTATATTAGACTTGTATCCCACTTCCCTTTTACTTATCAATTTCCTTCTTTGTTGAATTCTGAAATGTTCACAACCCTTAGGATTACTGCCCTTTTTGGGCAGCTTTGTAGCTTTTTCTCCTTTCATCTGATTATATATTTGACTTTCCTTGTTTGCTATGGTGTAGTATATATCCTGTTGAGTGGTTGTGCCTTACAGGAATGTTATGTATATTTGCGATCATTTATGTATTAGCTCTATAAATATTTGCTTTTGCTTGTTTATATAGAACAAAGAACATAAAACAGTGCAGCTCAGTAACATGTCCCACAATGTCTGTGCTGAACATGATGCCAGATTAACCTCATCCCCTTTGCCTGCAAGGGATCTATATATCTATATTCCTTGCATATCTACATGTCTGTCTAAAAGCTTCTGAAACGGCACTATCATATCTGCGTAGACCACCCCCCTGGCAGCAATTCCATCATTTTCTGTGTAAAAAATCTGCCCTGCACATCTCCTGTAACCTCTACTGCACCCTCTCCAAAGCCTTCACTGTAGTGGGGCGACCAGCACTGCACACATTGCTGCAAATGCAGCCTAACCAAAGTCCTATAAAGCTGCAACATGACTTTCTGACCCTTATAATCAATGACCCAACAATTGAAGGCAACCGTACAATATTTCTTCTTCACCATTCTATTGACTTGTGTGGCAATGTTCAAGAAGTTATGGATTTTGTCCCCAAGATCCCTCTGTCCATCCACGCTGTTGAGGGTCTTGCCATTAACTGTATACTTTCCCCTTACTTTTGACATCCAAAGAGCAACACCTTACACTTGCTTGGATGAAATACCATCTGCCATTTCTCTGCCCATTTCCGTAACTGATCTATATCCCACTGCATACTTTGGCAGCCTTCTTCACAGTCTACAGGTCCAGTACATCGATTTCATTGGCTTAAAAATCACTTTTAGAAATGACTAATTGCCCTGTTCTAATTTTTTTTTAAATAGGGTAATGTCAATAGGGAAATTAGTTTAGTAAATACACATAGTCATTACATAATGAGAGAGCTTAACTATATTTCAGTTTTTAAGAAAGGGAAGGAGGCCTTTCAGCCCATTGGATCCATACCAACTCACAGCAAAGCAACCCTATCAGTCACACTGCATATTTTCCTGTAGGCCAACTTTAGGATGGGATTTGAAAAGATGGGTACTTGACAGTCACTGTGGACATGGTTGGCCAATGGTCCTATTTCTGTGCTGTATTTTTTTCTCATTCTATAACTGATTCTCTATAACAAAACCCATCAATTTCCCTTCCATTTTTGTCTCCAAGGGATAATTTTCACAAGTCATGTCTTTGGTATGTGGGAGGAAACCAAAACACCCTGTGCAAATATACTGGACGGCAGGAAGAACATGCAAACTCAAAGGCAGCCCTTGAAGATGGGATCCAACCCAGATCCCTGGGGTTGTGAGAAAGCAGCACAAACTGTTGTGCCATCGAGCTGCATAGTCAATATGTTTTATTCATTATGAACACAAACAGCGTACAGATAACCAATATAAAGCATCTATCTTCAAAATGTAATGTAAAATTCTCGCACAAAAATTCCAGTGGATGAATAGCATTAAATACTTGATTATTCCCTGGGACTTTCCATGGTGTCTGTATTTAACAATGTGGTTTAACTTTTCAAAGCTAAATATCAGGTAACTATAAATAACTTAACTCATTATAATGAGCTATGACATTGTCATTATAGTCCTCTTACAGGTTACCCAATCAGCAATTACAATAATAAACACCATAGATGTACTCGTAGATTGTTGCAAACCTAGGAGAATAACATTTAGAAAATATAGTAGCACAATATATATTGATCTTCCTGGAAAGTACATGATCAATTCTATTACTCTAGTAACCTTGCAAAGATAAAAGTACTGTTCCATTTTTATCTGTTTAGGCTGAACTAATTTCTAGTTATAAAAGATCCTGAGTGTTTTCTTCCATGTAGAAGACTGTTGTGAAAAAAATGAGGCCAGTGACAAAACCTAAATGATGGCTATCATCACTTCAGTAAAATGGTCAGGCATCACCACACGTTGCCCTCAGCCAACATCTTGAGATCACTCCATCGTCAGTGACAGGTTAACAGCAGGTCCTTGTCCATTCAGGTCAAACTTAGTTCACTTGGCTTTGGAGGGGGGAAGGGTATTGTATGAGGCTGACACTGTGCTTTTTAACAGAAACGGTAACAGTCACTGTGAACTGAAGGGTGGGGGAGACTGAAAAAACAGAAACTAAATCGTGTTTAAAATGCATTTGAGTTCATTAGAAACCTGTGCGAGTATCAGCAACTTAGTAGATGGTTCTTACATTTAACAATGACCACAATGTATTGTTAGAGAAGTAAATCCTTTTCTTAAAGCTAGATCTGGTAAAATGCTCATATTTTTCTCATCTCAATATGTAATAAGTTCATGTGCATATTAAATGTATTTTATTTTATTTCAAACTAGATATTTCAAACAGTTGAATGTAAATTGTGCGAGGGATGTAAATTTTATCTAATTAGTCGCTCGTTTTCTACTCTGGGCAAAATCCAGTTAATCAACTGGAAAGGAAAAAACATTATTTTTGTCTGGATGACGTTGTCAACCAGTAGAAATTAGTGAATCAATTAATTTTATATTTCTGTCGATTAATACAGCAACACTATTTCAAGCACACTTTAAGGAGGTCTCCTTTTCACAAAAAAAACATGCTATGAAGTAAATCAACTGAAATACATTGTCATTTAGCTTGCACGTGATGTCACTGTGGGATCATAATAGTCTGCTCCTTTCTCCTCCTTAGCTTCCTAGCTAAGGAGAAAAAATCAGGTGCACGTTCTTTCAGTTAAAGCATTCTGTGAATATTTTGAGTAGAATCCAAGGCAATGGGAAGAATATTGCTAATGAAGAGAAACTATGGCATGGCAATTTCAGTATATTTTTATTTGATACACATTTTAAGTTCATTTAAGGATTTTAGCTAAGTTAAGTAAGCATGACTTTTCCATACTGGGGAAGTTAGATAATTATTTAATCAAGTGATTGTAATTTTAATATGTTTTACGAAGAAAATGCACGTGTATCAATAAAAGAGGAATGGCTTTATTTAATTCAACATACGTTTCATTATCTAATTATTGTTTTGTATTTATGATGACTCCAAAAATTCATAATTAATTGTTTAGGTGACCATATTTCTGAAATAAATTTACTGAACGAAATGCAAAGCCTGTACTTCTGATTGTGATGCGGTGCGTATATAAACTGTGTGACAACATCGGAGCCAATGTGTTCGTGTTTAACTGAGAAGTTGGAGCAACATTGAAGCTGTTCCTATGTAAATGTACCATTTCTTTCTCATTCAGCCCACCGGGTTCATGAACTCCCTCTGGCCATAGAAACAATAGCCCAGGCCTCTAAAGGAAGAGAAGTAGCCTGAATTAAAACTGTTTCCCCTCCACATCAATAACCTGAAATGTGACAGAACTGGGGGGATTCCAAAATGTTGTAGAGCCATATTATTTCACAAAGATTGAACAGTTATTGGCAGAAGCCTAAAATAGCATCAACCCAAAAATATTTCACTATTTATTTTGTAAACTGTCCATCTGTAATACTAAAGATGATCAAATGACATTTTCTTGGATTTATAGACATTCTTAAAGCAAATGAGATGGGAAATTGAAGGGGGCTGAATTGCAGAAGGCGCATTCATTGCATAAGCATATTTTTACTTATGATCACTTTTGGTTGAAGTTAAGTTATTAACCTACTTCATGAAGCCAGGGTGAAAAATCCTTGAGCTGTCACTGTTTTCCACGTACACACAGAATCTCTATCAGCATTTCTTTAAATGTCAAGTGCTGTTTCAATTATTTAGTTGTGAGTATCTGTTTTCTATCTTTTTGAAAAGCTGGGATTTGTAAATAAATATGGATGGGAATCCTAACAGAATCCAATCTGCCTTTCTCGATCCCAAAGCATGAATTTCATCAATTTGAATACTGACAGATATGTTCTGCTTTTGTGGCATTCATAGAAAACATTTATTAAAAAGTTAAATCTTAAATA
This sequence comes from Leucoraja erinaceus, assembly GCF_028641065.1. Lineage (NCBI taxonomy): Eukaryota > Metazoa > Chordata > Chondrichthyes > Rajiformes > Rajidae > Leucoraja > Leucoraja erinaceus. The sequence continues at coordinate 83,777,311 of NC_073378.1, forward strand.
AATGCTCTCTGCACACTCAATGATGAACATGAGAAGACTGGAGAAAGGAATGTACAAATAATCTAAGCTACTGTTGACCACAAAAATCCTTTAATGTGTTAATACATGAAAGCAAAACAGCATCAGATTATGTGTTCAGTTTCAAAAATGATAGCAGCAGGAAAAGCATTGTATGGCAAATTATCCGAACAAAGCTTTTTTTTCATACTTGTTTTTGGTTATGTTTCTAAAAGCGGTTTTAGGATTTGATCCTACAGGCTTTCGCACTACTGTTGCACTTTCCTCTTCTGCCAGAAGGGTGAGGGATGGGCCGTAGTTTCTCTTCAGTTGCACTCCAAGCTATTTAATAAAGGGCCAGTTAGAAGTGCATGTTTAGAGTGCTGTGATGAGCTTGGCAGTCTGGCGGATGTTTAGATGAGCTTGATTGAATTATCATCTACTTGGCAGGCTCTTTAGTTCATGGAAAGTTTCCAAAGGGCTTTGTGTATGTCCCCAGTACCAAGCACATAACGAACTTGTGCATATGCATGGTTTCCTTGTAGGGATTGGTGAATTGATTATTAGAATCCTGAGAAAGCAGGACTCACAGAATTTAATACAAATCAGAGGGAAAGATAGATCTGCTCGTAAAAGCTATCTTTTAGTATAATAAGATAAAATTTATCTTTGCATTATTACAATGTATATTCTAGAGTTATAGAGAAATGCAGCATGGAAGATGGCCCTCTTGCCCCTTGAGTCTGCACTAATAATCAACCACCTTTGTACACTAGCCCTATATTAATTCCTTTCTTTACATTTTCACCAAATTGAATTTAGCTACTCGCCTACACACTATGTAAAGTTTACAGTGGCCAATTAAACTACCCACCCACGCATCTTTGTTGCTATTGGCTTTATTGCTGTTTTGAATCAGAAAAACAGAACAAACCTGCAAAAATTGATTGGAATTAGGTTCCCTAGGGCAGTGTAAAAGGTGGCGCACCAAAGGATAGGGAAGTTCACACTGTGAATGTGGATTAGGAGTGGCTGTGAGTTTTTCCAGTGAACACTCAGACCAGAGTACTTGACAAGTTACTCATGCTAAGGAAGCATAACATACATTTTGTGGGTGTAGTCTGGGAAGTGATATTTTCCCTCTGGGTGTCTGGTCTGTAATTTTTACAATGTCTTTCAAAATGGGACTTTCCAACTGTGTGCTTACTGATGCTGTTCATTATCATATAAAAACACAAGCAGGAATAATGTTGCCATTCCAAATTGCATGATTAGCATTTGGCATCAAATAATATGAGAGATATTTCACATTGTTCTCTGCAGTCTTGAGAAACTTTCAAGGAAGATTCACAGATCATAGAACGGTACAGCACACAAACAGGCTCTTCGGCCCACAATGTCCGTGCCAAACAAGATGCCAAGATAAACTAATCTCCTCTGCCTGCACATGATCTATACCCCTCCATTGCCTGCATATCCTTGTGCCAATCCAAACATTTTGTAAATGCCACTATCGTATCTGCATCCAGCTCAGCCCCTGGCAGCGCGATCCAGTCCCCCACCACTCTCTGTGTAAAAAACTTGCCCCGCACATCTCCTTTAAACTTTATGTGTAGGAAGGAGCTGCAGATGCTGCTTGAACCCAAAGATAGACACAAAAATCTGGAGTAACTTAGCGGGACAGGCAGCATCTCTGGAGAGAAAAAATTGGTGGCGTTTCGGGTCGAGACCCTTCTTCAGACTGACGTTTCGTGTCGAGACCCTTCTTCGAAGAAGGGTCTCAACCTGAAACATCATCCATTCCTTCTCTCCAAAGATGCTGCCTGTCCCGCTGAGTCACTCCAGCATTTTGTGTCTATCTTCCTTTAAACTTTATCCCATTGGCCGTAAACTAATGCCCTCACCCTGGGAAAAAGGCTTTGGGTTTACACTAACTATGCCTGCTATCAAAGAACTGTGATCTTATTATGATCTGGCTTGAGCACAACAGTAGTTGCCTCTAACACCCTGAAAGCCTCTCAGGCTAACAAGGAATGTTTTGCCTCACTCACAGACAACTACTCTGAATAAAAAGTCGAGAGTAGCTCTAATAGGAAGGAAAAGTGTGGAATAGAGAGTGAAGCAGAGTCTGGTGAAAACACATTCATAAAATATGACATCCTTTAAAATATGACATCCTATTAAAAATATTATGTTACCCTACAATGGCCTGAGCCAGGAGTCAATATGATGACATTTCAGTTCTCCAAAGGAGTAGTGAGGACCTGTGACAGGCACGAGTACTATAATCAAGATCATCTGCCTGGCCAGCTCTGACTCTGACTGTGAATGTACTGAATGCACAGACCTTTACAGATTCCCCCCATGCAGCTACAAAGGAACTTGGATTGCATCATGCAAGCTCCTGTCCCATATTGTATCCATCAGTGCATGGACACATTTGTAAGGGAGCTGGGGAATTTATTCTGTTCAGCATCAGAAGAAGTGGAATAGAGCCACCCTGTTTCAATATCCACGTTATATGAGACCAGATGGAAGGAATGCCTCACGTTGGTGCCAGATTTACGGCGTGTTGTCCTAAGGATTTTATCTTCAACAGCTGGACCTTTCCAGAGCTCTGCAGTGAAGATAGTCAACGGAAAAATAGTTTGAGGGTGAAAAGGGCACACTTTGAGTTTACAGTTGCTTGCCGCTTTAATTTGTCATGCTCTCCAGCATATCCCAGTGAATCTGAAAGAAGGAGTGATAACTTTATTTTACTTATGACTTCACAAACTTCTGATCACACCAATTACTTTTCTACAGCTTTAATTTTCTCTTAGCATAGGTGTTGATAGGTGGATACAAAGTGCTGAAGTAACGCAGCAGTGAAGGAGGGTTATCTGTCCTTGTTCTCCAATGATGCTGCCTGCCCCACTGAGTTACTCCATCACCAGAGCGTGGATGAAAGGAACTGATCAGCTGTCAAAAGCATCAAAAAATGTGATTGCTTCTGAATATTCCTGATTTCAAAAACTTTCAAAATTAAATTAAAAAATTGGAACATTTGCAAACACAAAAATGATTTAATAATGGGTTTAAAAAATATATTTTATCCTCCAATGGCCTGAGTAAGTATGAGGACATTTCAGTTCCCCAATGGAGTAGTGGGGATCTGTGACAGGCACAGCATGGTGATGGGTGTAAAAAATTGCAGCAGATCTTGAACGATTTGCCAGGTCTGCTGAGGAATGGTTGATGGAGAGAAATGTGAGGTGTTGCATTTTGGGAAGTCTAACATGGGCAGGGCCTCCACAGTGAATGGTAGGGCTCTGAGGAGTGTTGTAGAGCAGAGGGATCTAGAAGTGCAGGTGCATGGTTCCTTGAAGGTGGAATTGCAGGTGGTCAAAAAGGATTTTACTTCGGAGTCACGTGAGTGACTACGTGAAGAACCCCGCCAAGACGCATGCGTGTCATATCGCTACACGCATTGCAACGAGTCACAGCAGGGGGAACGACGTTCCCCTAGCGGCAAAATATGAAAGCCGGGAACAGCAGGTAAGAAGACTCTGCGTTCCAGAATTTGAAGGTCGGGAACAGCAGGAAGACTCTGCGTTCCTTCCACTTACCTTTTAGGTGGAGACATGGACCGGATCCATGAAGGCTGCGGGAAAGCTGGCGGGGGAGAACCGCGGAGTTGCGGGCAGCCGGCAGCAGCAGCAAACGGCACGCTGATCTCCCGTAATGGGAACAGCTGTGCCCGACTTTCGCTCACGACTTCGCTCCCGCGCCGGCCCCGGCCAGTCGGGAGAGGTAAGCAACTAACAGTCATTGACTCCGAGGAGTCCGACTCTGAATAGCCGCGAGCGACCAGTGCCCGTGTGCATGGGGGTCGGTTTGAGCGACTTTAGGAGCAGCCGCGAGCGGCCGGTGCCCGTACGCACGGGAGCCAGTTTGAGCGGCTGGGAGCGGGGAACTATGCAACCGCGAGCGACCAGTGCCCGTGTGCATTGGGGTCGGCTTGAGCGGCTGCAGGAGATACTAAGCAGCCACGAGCGACCAGTGCCCTTGTGCATGGGGGTCGGTTGGAGCGGCTGGGAGCGGGGAACTAAGCAGCCGCGAGCGACCAGTGCACGTGCGCATGGGGGTCGGTTTGAGCGGCTGCAAGAGGTACCAAGCAGCCGTGAGCGGCCAGTGCCTGTGTGCATGGGGGTCAGTTGGAGCGGCTGCAGCATGATGAGCAGCCATGAACGGCCAGTTCCCGTGAGCACCGGGGTCGGTTGGAGCGGCTGCAGCATGCAGGATAAAATGCAGCTGGGAGCAGCCAGTGCCCGAGAGCATTGGAGCCGGTTGGACCGGCTGCAGGAGCAGTACCCCTTGTGGGGGGAAATACTCCAAAGTGGCAAAGCCACAGTGGGCAACTAATAAGCCCCACAGCAGTACCCCTGGTGGGGCTGCACAGAGTTTCTCACTCATCAGAGGGGAACACCAAGAGTCAATCCTGGGCTGGCTGAAGGAGCTGGAACAGGAGCAGCTTCAGGAGCAGCCGTGATGGCCAGTGCCCGTGAGCATTGGAGCTGGATGGAGTGGCTGCAGGAACTGGAGCAGGAGCAGCCTCAGGAGTAGCGGCTTCAGGAGCAGCCGCGATGGCCAGTGACCATGTGCATTGGAGCCGGTTGGGTGCCCGAGAGCATCGGGACCAGCTGGAGCGGCTGTTGGAGCAGGTAAGTGGCAGCTCCATGAAATGGAGACTAGTCACAGAGGGGCAGCTAGTAAGTCCCACAGCAGTACCTATTTTGGAGCTGCACAGTGTTCTCCCTCATCAGAGGGGAGTATAGGGGGTCAATTTTGGGCTGCACTTGAACAGGGGAGCAGAACATACCCCTAGTACACTTAGGGTGCAGAAAACCTATTGGAAAACACTTACCATCAGGGAACTGCAAAACCTGAATGTTCCCAGTATCAACCAAAACATGGTAGGGCAGGGAATTGAATCAAAAGAAAGTTCTAAGTCCTAACAGCGGGACGGGATCGGTCGCACTATAAACAGAGACATGACACTAGATCACCAGGATGCACTGGCCTTATATGCTAACCTGGAACCTCCCAACCTCCAATATTAAAATTTGGAGGCATCTTATCTTAACAGGGAAAGAACTTCACATAGAGGGAACTCTGGGGCACATTAAGGAACGTCTTAAAAACTACTTCCTGGGAAATGCGCTACCCTCATCAGACACCGGCACCTCAACGACCACGGAGGATGCCGAAATAGTAACAAACCTACTAATAGTAACCAGGGAGGTTGGTGGGAGATAACAGATCTATCTGTATGCATAGAATTATTTCTACCGACACTTAAATTTCAGAAGTATAGGGGTATACCTTAGAATTATTCATTCCATTATCCTCCAGTTCAGCATGTACCGAACTGAATGTTCATGCTTACAGGGTAAGAATCAACTAAAGCGCATACTGAACTACAGTGCCCATATATTATAGGAGTTATGGAGGACATCCAACACGTATCACAGGAATTTGTGTCCTAAATATCCTTATCATAATTTAGAGGTGGTTGCCACTACATCTTAGATTGACTAATTTGAATACTTCGTATTTTATATTCATTACAGATGGAAACCTTTGGTGCAACTAAGGTATTGATCCTAGGGTACTACATGGCAAGCATCGTATTAAAATATGCTTGCTATATATAGTACTCATTGGAGGTGCCCACAGATGTATTTAACACAACAGATCATCTGCGGTCCACCGTTAACATAGTTCACTTGGCAGTGACTTTGCCGTAAGAAAGGGTACAGCCTTTATGGAGGCTTGCAGGGAACTAAACCATCCATCAGACTGGTAGTAGAATAATTGGCATTAGGGGCTGTGTGACAGCCACATGATATCGGACCTTTTCATAATCATAGTACCGAGCGTAATACGCGTCATTCAAGAAATTATGGGGGGGTCATTCTGACAGACTAATGAAGCAACCAACAGAGGCCACAGAAATGGTGGAACATACATTAGGCATTGTTCCTAACCAAACACAGTTACCCGTCTATGGAACCACATACTGATGGGCCTTGGATTGGGATGCTACAAATTCCATCTCCAGCTGTGGGGGAGATGGAATGCTCAGGAGGCATCACTACTAATGTTGGGCATATATAGATAGATAGATAGAATTTATTTGCCACACAACCAGGGTCGGTGGAATTTGGGTTGTCAGCAGCAGTACAATAATAAAGAACTCACAGCCACAATAAAAATGTAACACAAACATCCACCACAGCATTCATCACTGTGGTGGAAGGCACAAAATTTGGCCAGTCCTCCTGGGGAAGTGAGTGCTAGTCATGGCTTTAAGTCATATTGTTTTGGGTTATATCACCAGTATGTTAGTCTACAAATTGACAACACCACCGAGGTAGCATATGTCAACCATATGGGTAGAAACATATCGACACCATGTGACTATCTGGCCAACACTATTTGTGAATTGAATTGAATTGAATTGAATCCTTTATTGTCATTCAGACCTTTCGGTCTGAACGAAATGTTGTTGCCTGCAGCCATACATGTAATAATAACAACACACAATAAACACAAACTAACATCCACCACAGTGAGTTCACCAAACACCTCCTCACTGTGATGGAGGCAATAGTCTTAGAGTTACTGTCTCTATTAATCTGGATTAATAGCGTATCCAGATAGAGATTTGGATATCAGCTTCCAACTACCAGGGGAATTTAGTGGCAGACAACAGGTCACGCTAAGTCTAAAAACACTGTATGGATGTTGGATAAAATATGTATTGCTGGAACAGCCGGTATGGAACACCAGATAACGACTTATTCACATCCATGCTCTTACCAGTTATCAAATTATGTTCTTGGGAGCCAGAACCTGGGGCAGTGGTTCAGATGTATGTTCGCTGATTGGGGGATCATTTATGCATCCCTCCCTTTGCCTCATCAGTCGCGTATTTAGGAAGAAACTATAGACTCCACGTCTTGAATTTTGATAATACCTGATTGCCCTACACAACCATGGGTTCCCGCAACAAGGGAAGTTACCCATGTCACTATTATATATTAACCTATTTATTTCAGAGTTGAAAGTACCTCTTCTACACCGGGGACTGACGGATCGAATGCGGAATTATTTCAGTGAGTCACAGACAGTCCACCCAAACATCAGTACTTGGTATCATCTAGTAATGGGAAGTACTGTCACAACAATAATCATCACCCACAGATCTATGCACATCCCGTCTGTTCTGGAATTCCTGGCAAGCCTCCATTACGATGAGAGGCTTAGTCATAGTGCCATCAACTGCGCCAGAAGTGCTCTGTCAACATACCTGTCGAAGGTACAGAGCGGCATTCTGTTGGGACACACCCTGGTAAACAAACTCATGAGGGGCATTTTTAAAATTAACCCCCAAGAACCAGGTACTCCCAAATATGGGATGTGAGCATTGTACTGACCATGTTAAGAAACTGGTCTCCAGCTACAGCTCTGTTCCTACGGATACTGACTATGAAAACAGTCATGCTGATGGTCCTGGTCACGGCACAAAGGGTCCAGTCACTACAGAAAATAAGGTTGGACAACATGATTAATTCATCTGGAATTTAAGGTTTGCATCAGTGTAATAGTCATACAGAACAGACAGGGGTCAACATGCCTAAAAAACAGAATTCAGAGCCTACCCTACAGATGGTCGTCTCTGTATTATAACTCACTTACTATCATACATGAAGTATACTAAGATCATCAGAGGGAAGAAATGTCACTTTAATCAGCTACTAACAGCCATTCAAAACAGTGACAGTCCAGACCATCTCTAGATGGCAAAAACAAGTCCTAAATAGGCTGGAGTGGACACTAGCATTTCAAATCTCACTCCACCAGGGCTGCAGCTACATTGGCAGCTATGAAGTTGGACGTACCAATGGACCAAATCCTCAAGACAGCAGGATGGTCAACGGAGGAACTTTCCAACAACTTTATAACAAACCAGTCATTGAACCTGGAACATTTGCAGAAACAAATTTAAGTTCTGTAATATAATTTACCCCATAAATAGGGGCAATAGTTGGTGTTAATATTTTTACTGTTGGGTTTCAATATCGTATTGATGTCTAATGATGTTAACTCTATTCTCCCCAAAATTCAAGGCAGATGTGATGCATGGACTCGTTCCACGGCAATGAAATCACAGAGCTTTAAAATCTTCACATAGTCACTCACGTGACTCCGAAGTAAAATAGTAAGATTAAACGAGAACTTACCAGTTTGAAGTTTGATCTTTATTTTATGAGGAGGAACGTTGAGGGAATACGTGCCCTCCGCTCCCACCCTTGATCATATCCTGAACTGGTATCTCTTCTCTAATCTTACTATGTTTAGTCCTTACAGTTATCTGTGATTTCACACCGCTGCTTTGAAAAATGACACGCATGCGTCCTGGCGGGGTTCTTCACGTATTCCCTCAACGTTCCTCCTCATAAAATATAGATCAAACTTCAAACTGGTAAGTTCTCGTTTAATCTTACTATTTTGGCACATTGGCCTTCATCACTCAGAGTATTGAGTATAGAAGTTGGGTGGTCATGTTGCAGTTGTATAAGACGTTGGTGAGGCCGCATTTAGAGTATTGTTTTCAGTTCTGGGCACCATGTTAGAGGAAAGATGTTGTCAAGTTGGAAAGGGTACAGAAAAGATTTACGAGATTGTTGCCAGGGCTAGAGGGTCTGAGCTATAGGGGGAGGTTGAGTAAGCTATTTCTTGGAGTGCAGGAGGATGAGCGGTGATCTTATAGAGGTTTATAAAATCATGAGAGGAATAGAACGGATAGATGCACAGTCTCTTGCCCAGAATAGGTGAATCAAGGACCAGAGGACATAGGTTTAAGATGCAGGGGAAAAGATTTAATTGCAATCTGAGGGGTAACTTTTTCACACAAATGGCGGTGGGTGAATGGAACAAGGTGCCAGAGGAGGTAGTTGAAACAGTGCTGTCCCATGATTTAAGAAACAGTTAGACAGGTACATGGATAGTACAGGTTTGGAGGGATATGGACCAAATGCGGGCAGGTGGGACTAGTGCAGCGGGGACATGTTGGTCGGTGTGGGCAAGTTGGAGCAAAGGGCCTGTTTCCACACTGTATCACACTATGACTCTAAATGGTCGTATTACAGTTCATCTCCAATGAAATGAATGGAATGACTGATGCTGCATCAGGTTTAAACTTGTGCAAAGTCAGCAGGCAAATTCCCAGCATAATTACTGAGCAATTACTGGAAACTAATGGGCCTGTCCCACTCAGGCGACTTTTTAGGCGACTGCAGGAGATTCTGCAGTTGTTACATAGTCGCCACAATTTCGCAGGTGGTTGCTTTTGTTTATGCCACCAAACTGGATAACCTCACATTTATCCACATTACACTGCATCTGCCATGCATCTGCCTAAGATTCAAGATTCAAGATTCAAAAGACATTTATTGTCACATGCACCAATTGGTACAGTGTAATTTGGGGTCACCATACAGGCATACGAATAAAAGCCCATTCACCCAGCCTATCCAAGTCACCCTGTTGTCTCATAGCATCCTTCTCGCAGTTACACTGCCACTCAGCTTTATGTCATCCACAAACATGGAGATGGTACATTTAATTCCTCTGTCTAAATCGTTAATATATATTGTAAATAACTGGAGCCCCAGCACTGAGACCTGCGCCAGGCCACTAGTCACTCCCTGCCATTCTGAAAAGGACTTGTTAATTCCTACTCTTTGCTTCCTGTCTGCCAACCAATTTTCTATCCATGTCCATACCCTAACCCCAATACCATGTGCTCTAATTTTGCTCACTAATCTCTTATGTGGGACCTTGTCAAAGGCTCTTTGGGAAGTCCAGATACACCACATCCACTGGCTCTCCTTTATCCATTCTACTTATTACATCTTCAAAAAATTCCAGAAGATTAGTCAAGCATGATTTCCCCTTCATAAATCCATGCTGACTTTGACTGATCCTGTCACTGCTTTTCAAATGCGCTGCTATTACATCTTTAATAATCGACTCCAGCATCTTCCCCTCTACTGATGTCAGGCTAACTGGTCTATAATTCCAGGTTTTCTCTCTCCCTCCTTTCTTAAAAAGTGGGATTACATTAGCATTAACATTAGGTTGACATTGTGGAAGATCGACAAAGCTGTTCTTATATTGCCTGACCAAATTAAATGTACATACATTTTTAGGCACTGAGGGGGTTACAGATGATTGCTTGGATAGTGACTGACTGCCCACGCCATTTCCTTCCTCTGCCTATTGCAAATTAGGTTTAACTCCTCTGTCCAGGCCCCTACTGTACAGGTTCCACAGCAGTAAACAGGAAGCAAGCATGTTCCTGCTTTGCATTGGGTCTCAGATATTTCACGACGATAACACTTATTTGGTGCAGCAGAAAATTTGAGATGATTCTGGCTGCTTTTAAGATGGGGATTGAGTTATCTCATGATTTTCAATCCTGAGGGCTCCCTAACACAGGAGACTGCTGAAAGAGATCAAGATCCTGGCACACAGGGATAATCTACTGTTTCACCAGATCTACATACATCAAACTTTGCTCTACTTTCTACATAATCCTGTGCTAAACCAAACCTTATTAAATATAATTTAACAAATTCTTCTGTGTATTTCTCTTTCCACAAAAAAAGGTTGTATCCAGACCTTAAAGGAGAAACAAAAGAAGAATGTTATTTTTTTACTTTAGGACTTGGCTGCTTTGCTTCAGGGGTTATTGCTACTCTATATCTTTTTGCTGGGATCCGCTTTGTCACAAGCATTGGAGCAGTTCAATATTCAGCAATTATTCTACTCTCTGCTTTAAGAGAATCACAAAGGCAGCGTAGCAAAAATCTGATATGATATTTCTGCTCTGTGTACCTGCAGTCATTTCTCATTCTATAGAGATGTTAGCAGCCACGTTTGCAGTAAGCACCCACATGAATCAAATGCCAGACTTTTTTTTGCCATAAACAGTTGACAAATTCCCACAAGGTGTATGCATCATAAGCACTGCCTGGAAGGTGTGCATTAATTTGCATTACTTATTTAGGCTGTGGTTGCATTTCATCTGAATATTAAGGTTGCACTAATAAAAGAAACAAATCATACATATTTCTACTTGGTGCAGTGAGCATAATTAGTTAGGTCATGCGGCTCTGCTGAAGCATTGTTCATAATTTTATTGACCTCTATTGCTTCATCTCTCAACCACTCAAGAGAGAAGAGGCCTTGCCAGCACATCTACATCTTTTACCTCGACTCTCTGCCTTCGACATCTCTGCTTTCAATCTTGCTGCCAACTCGCTATCCATTGCCACTTGACCCTGGTCTCTGATTATCATTGACACATAGAAACAGTTCAAAGACCTGAGATAATTTATTAATGATTAATTCCAAGTTTTCGTGTACTGTGTGTTGTGACTGTTGGCAGACCAATTTCTCTCTGGGGATGAATAAAGTTCTATCGTACCGATCGTATCGTATCGTATAACCAGGGCCACATAATTTCCTTGGGGTGGACTGGTCATGACTGTGGTCTACTCTGCTATACAGGACAGTCACAGTTGCCGGGCAGCCAGGTTGTTTGCTAATGCATGTGTCTAATAATTCTTCTGATATCTCTTCCCTCGTTTCCTTTTAAGTACCCCTGCAATTCACTGGAAAACAAGTAGTTTTGTATTTGAACTTGATTAATTAATTTAATTTCATTCCACATATTATAATATATACTTTTAATCTTATTTACTCATTTTACATTTTGTCCATCAGACTGAAAATATTAAAGCAAATAAGTTATTTAACATTTCCGCCATTTTGCTGTTGCTGTTGCTGTCACTCCCTCAAATACCCTTTTCCCAATTTGCTGTTAACCATATAACCATATAACAATTACAGCACGGAAACAGGCCATCTCGACCCTTCTAGTCCGTGCCGAACACATATTCTCCCCTAGTCCCATATACCTGCGCTCAGACCATAACCCTCCATTCCTTTCCCGTCCATATAACTATCCAATTTATTTTTAAATGATAAAAACAAACCTGCCTCTACCACCTTCACTGGAAGCTCATTCCACACAGTTACCACTCTCTGAGTAAAGAAGTTCCCCCTCATGTTACCCCTAAACTTCTATCCCTTAATTCTCAAGTCATGTCCCCTTGTTTGAATCTTCCCTACTCTCAGTGGGAAAAGCTTATCCACGTCAACTCTATCTATCCCTCTCATCATTTTAAAGACCTCTATCAAGTCCCCCCTTAACATTCTACGCTCCAAAGAATAAAGCTCTAACTTGTTCAACCTTTCTCTGTAACTTAGTTGCTGAAACACAGGCAACATTCTAGTAAATCCCCTCTGCACCCTCTCTATTTTGTTGACGTGTTTGATTTCCTGATTTTTCTTTATAGTCATTTTTATTCTCCCATATCATGTTCTTTCGTGTTTTCATGTACTCATTGAAAATCACTTTGTACTTACTGTTTCCCTGGGTCCTTATTAATTTATGGTGTTGCCTCAGGGTTAATTGAATGATATGTTGTCACTTCTTCCAATCTGGTGTACTGCATTTGGTCTTCACATAGAAACATAGAAACATAGAAAATAGGTGCAGGAGTAGGCCATTCGGCCCTTCGAGCCTGCACCGCCATTCGATATGATCATGGCTGATCATCCAACTCAGTATCCTGTACCTGCATTCTCTCCATACCACCTGATCCCTTTAGCCACAAGGGCCACATCTTACTCCCTCTTAAATATAGCCAATGAACTGGCCTCAACTACCTTCTGTGGCAGAGAATTCCAGAGATTCACCACTCTCTGTGTAAAAAATGTTTTTCTCATCTCGGTCCTAAAAGATTTCCCCCTTATCCTTAAACTGTGACCCCTTGTCCTGCACATCCCCAACATCAGGAACAATCTTCCTGCATCTAGCCTGTTCAACCCCTTAAGAATTTGTAAGTTTCTATAAGATCCCCCCTCAATCTTCTAAATTCTAGCGAGTACAAGCCGAGTCTATCCAGTCTTTCTTCATATGAAAGTCTTGACATCCCAGGAATCAGTCTGGTGAACCTTCTCTGTACTCCCTCTATGGCAAGAATGTCCTTCCTCAGATTAGGAGACCAAAACTGTACGCAATACTCCAGGTGTGGTCTCACCAAGACCCTGTACAACTACAGTAGAACCTCCCTGCTCCTATACCCAAATCCTTTTGCTATGAATACTAACATACCATTCGCTTTCTTCACTGCCTGCTGCACCTGCATGCCTACTTTCAATGACTGGTGTACCATGACACCCAGGTATAGTCTCCTCTACAATGGAGAAACCAATTGGGCATCCACAGTACAGCATCTGCTTTCTATCCTCAGGGACAACCTTGAACACATTATTGCCTGCCACTTTAATTTTCTCTCTTTCTCTCTTTCTCTCACTTCCACTCTGACCTATCAGTCTCTCGTACTGTTATAATGAGGCACAGTGTAAATTTGGGAAACAGCACCTAACCACTTTCCTGGGCACCTTGCAGTCATATGTGTTCGATGTTGAGTTCTACAACTTCAGCTAATTTACTTCCACTATCTGTATCAGAAAATAATTAATATTTCACCTATGTTATTGGCTCAATAGACCATGTTTTCTCTTAATAACTGGCCCCATTATCCCTTTAGAAAAACATAAAAACAGAAATTAGGTGCAGGAGTAGGCCATTCGGCCCTTCGAGCCTGCACCGCCATTCAATATGATCATGGCTGATCATCCAACTCAGTATCCCGTACCTGCCTTCTCTCCATACCCTCTGATCCCCTTAGCCACAAGGGCCACATCTAACTCCCTCTTAAATATAGCCAATGAACTGGCCTCAACTACCCTCTGTGGCAGAGAATTCCAGAGATTCACCACTCTTTATTTCACCATTTATTTCACCTTTATTCACCATTTAATCAAATAATCTCATTTACTGTTTAGCCCCCACGCCAATTCTGAATTAACCCAATCACAGATATTTCCTTTATCCTCTTCATTCTTTCCCCTTCCCCTCCCATCTACCTCAAATTTGAGACCTTTGAGCTATCTTTATCAGACTTCAGTGCTATATATTTCACTATATGTTGTACTCGTTATCCTTCATCTGTGCACTGTGGAGGATGCACAGCTTGATTATATTCATGTATAATCTTTTCTTTCATTGGATAGCATGTGAACAAAAGCTTTTCACTGTACCTTGAAACACATGACAATAATAAGCCAAACTAAACCATCCTCCCTGTAACTTATTACTAACTGACGATGGATTTTCAAGCTAAAATATTAATTCTGTATGACTTTTTACAATGTTTCTTGCATTTTCTGTTTCATTTCAAGTTTCCAGAATCAGCATTTTTTTGATCATAAGGCATAGATATCTTGCATTTTGATGAATTGTAGATTTATTAAATTCCATGTTAAATGTTTCCATACCTGTTTTCATCAATAATTCCAGATATCATTGTACATTTTATTTTCCTATTTTATCTTGTCTTATGCTTTTAAATCAATTATTCATCAACCTTGGTCTTTGTCATTCTTCTCAAGTATTATTTTACGACAACTATACTTTTCCTCATTTTTACTCTTATTTACTTTAGTTCATTTCCTTTTACTATGTGCAGAATCGTGTCTTATAATCTTCCCCATATAATCTTCCTATATTCTGGGTGAGAATGAAATCCTGAACATACGTTTGGAACCGCTTCCTCTTACCCCCATCATTTATCTCCTTTTCTTAATTAATTTTGAGGTTATCATAATTACCAATGGTTATTATTTTTATTTCTACTCATTTTTCCTAATTTGTTTGTAAATGTAGCTTTCTGCTGTATCATGAAGAACAGCTTGGGCTCATGTTGTCGACCTCCCCGTGGTGAGCCCTGTCAACTGACCTCAGTCAGGCGAACGACAACAAACAGAGACAGCAGCAGCACTGCAGCGCCGCAGCTTGGCGCCAACATGGAGCATGCGCTCTTTTTAGGGCAGGCACCTACGGGTGTCGAACCGGATGGCTTCACCCTGCTGCAGACTTCTGCTGCCTCAAACGCAAGAAGAAGAAGAACAGCTCTCCTCAGCGTAGATTAGACGACCGTTTTGCTAAACAATTGCACTCGGTTCACCAAGACCTGCTGGTGCTCCTGGTTGCTAACCATTTTACCTCAACTTCTAATTCCCACACTGACCTTTTGGTCCTGGACCACCTCCATTGCCAGAGTGAAACCACACTCAAGCGGTAGGATCAGTACTTCATATTTTGCTTGGGGAGCTTACACTCTAATGATATGAACATTCAATTCTCCAATATTAAGTAATTGAGAATTGGAATTGAAATTAGAGAATTGCAGGAATATTAGCCTACGAACACCTCCATTCCTCACTCACTCTTTTTTTTGTTTACCACTCTCTTCCGTATGCCCCATCTGGAAGTGCATCCATATCTCCATTTCTTCCCATCGTTTCTTTCCACCTATACTCTTTCCTCTCGCTTCTGAATTTATTCCCACCTTTATCTCCTCCTCACACTTTTTGTCTTTTTCTCACTGGCCTTTGTCCACCCAATTGCAAATCAAAAACCGTCCATGCCTGCATCAACTTATCATTTGAGTAGGAAGTAACTGCAGATGCTGGTTTAAACCGAAGATATATAGACGGTGATATAGAGAGATGTAGAATAAATGAATGAAAGTTATGCATTAACAATGATATCATTAACGATGATAAAGAAAAATGGTCCATTGTTAGCTGTGGCCCAGGTATTAACGAGTAATACAGACAATGAAACTCACCAGGGCGACAGTGAAACTAGTACAATGACTAGGGAGGGGGAGGATGGAGAGAAAGGTGATGCAAGGGTTACTTACAGTTTGAGAAACCAAATATTCATACTGTTAGTTTGTAAACTGCCCAGACAAAATATGAGGTGCTCTTCCTCTCATTTGTGTTTGGCCTCTCTGTGACACTGGAGGAGGCAGGGACAGGAAGGTCAGTATGGGAATGGGAGAGGGAGTTCAAGTGTTTAGCAACCGGGAGATCACGTAGAGTGATCTACTCTGCAAATTCTCCAGGGATAAGTTTAAATGTCTACCCCTTTCTCCTTCTCTGTAAACACCAATAGTTAATGGGTTGGGGTCAATATTATTGACCCCAATTTTTGACATTCACTTGTCCTTCATTTCCAAATCACTATTTTCAGATGTTACTAGACCAAGTGGGACGCGTTGGTTCCCATCCCCTCAACACGTGGTTGCAGGGGTGGGGTGGCCTGCAGCGTCACACCACACTAACCATTTCACATACAGGGATGAGGGGGGGAGGGGGGAGGGGGGGAGCGGGAGAGTGGGGGAGTGGGGAGAGAGAGGGGGGGTAAAGGGAGGGGGAGGGAGGTGGAGGGGGGGGGAGAGGAGGGAGGGGGGGGCAGGAGAGAGGAGAAGAGGAGGAAGAGAGAGAGAGAGAAGAGGGGAGAGGGGGAGGGAGCGGGGAGGGGGAGGAGAGTAGAGGGAAGAGAGGAGCGGGAGAGGAGGGAGGGTAGAGAGGGGGGGGAGAGAGGGGGAGGGAGGAGGGGGAAGGGGAGAAGGGGAGAGAGGAGGGGGGGGGAGAGAGGAGGGGGGGAGGAGAGGAGGAGGGAGCCGGGCGGGTGAGTGGGCTGCTGGTCCCACGGTGAGCGGGCTGCGGGGCCCATGGTGAGCAGGCAGCTGAGACTCGAGGGAGGCCGTGGGCGGGTGCGATCTGAGGACGGTCAAAAGCAGTGGAGGGACGGCCGATCATGGCTTCCGTTAGGGTAAGCCCATCCACCCGCGTAACAGATGATCAGGCAGGGAGACGGAGAGGAGGTCGTCCCCCATGATGGCCAGAGATTGCCAGGTGGGAACAGAATCACAAGCGAGGAAAAGGCGTCACGATTCCTCGAGTCTTTGCGATCGACATCTATTACAGTCTATGTAATATGCAGTTGGAGCTAAATTGCCTTCGCAAAATGCTATAAGGCCTGAGGTAATTCCTAAAAAATTTGCTCATTTATGCAGGGCCAATAACATGCAGCCTGCAATGTATCTCTTCGGAGAGGAATTATGTTAGCAAGTTTAAGACTTGCAGGAAGAATTTCAGGCGGCTGCGGGGTGCGGGCTTGTAGAACCATCCTATGTGGGTAGGGCTTCAGTATTCCGGCGGGCATATCACCTCTATATATAAGTAATGGCAGAAATCATTACTCTGAGGCTGGTTGGAACACCAGGCCGCTCAATTCAGACCTAGCCAGAGGCCTTTTTTAGGCCCAGGGCCATCGCGCTCACCTTGATGAAGAGAATGTGTTGTGCACACTGGCGACTGAGATAGGTCGTTCCAGGCAGGGGACTGCAGCAGCAACTCCTGGTTCAGGGTTGCATTATGATATTTTCCACTCTGAGGGCGACTCTGACTGTGAGGAGTTGACAGGGAACTCGTATTCCCACACCAAGTGGATGCTACACTTCAATTCTAGTCACATAAGGATCTGATGTATGTTCTGATTCTGTCAGACACTGGAGGTTTGTAGGTTAATTCCATCAGTTGAGGCAAAATCAAAGTCGAAAGGCTTTAACCCCAGAAAGTTTTGAGATTTCTCAGGGAAGGATTTGGCTTGTACAGGATCAGTAGAGGGGACTTCTGTGTTATACGCAGTCTAAACTCAATTGTGGTAGGATGGTATAGGCCTGAGGCCTACCCAATTGTTGTTAAATTTTCTCAAGAGAAAGAAGCTGCTTTGGGGGTAGACTTCCGTTTACCTGCATTCATTTCACCTCTACCTAGTGAGTGGCAGATACTGCTCCATGGAGGCTGGAGCACCAGGCCTACACTACTTCAAAGCCAGAGGGCTTTTATTCGCAGGTTGCTGTACTCTCCTCATATTCAGTACTGTTCCCAGCGGGTCATGATGTCTGTGCAAAGGGACAGAGCAAAGTCTAGGATCAGCTGACTCTTCGGCTTCTGCCTGAGGCCAAGGATTTTCTTGGTGGTTTTTATAGCAAGTGCTTTCTCAGAAACTGCCTTGATCTCATCTTCAGTCATCGTCTGTCTCATCATGGACAGCAAAGCAACAATGAGGTGGAAGTGGTTTGAGTATGTGATGTTATTACATTAGTCACATGAGATCTGTTGTCGATATTCAAGTCGGGGATAGGTGAGGCGGTTCAACAAACAGGTGGGGACAGATAACCTCAGAATTTTCCAGTTTACAAATCATAACCGATTATAAGATTCAGTTTCTGGTTGATTATTCCTCCACGGAAAGATAAGCCCCAATTTCCGTACTTATGGGCAATAGAGGAAACTATGGCTATCCAAGTGGAAACAGAGACATCACACAAAGGATGAGTAGGCTGCCCGAGAACAAGAGGGGTATATTTCTAATATTTTCTCAAGGTTGAAGAAAAGTGGAGCATGCCAAACCAGGCTAGGATTTAGCTAGTCTGATCATGTGTTTGGTTAACCAGTTTAAGATGGATAATTGTCATTCAGCAATTTAGCTGATTCAGAGGATTTAGGGTCTCAATCGATCTTGAAGATGCATATTTTTCCATATCTATGCACAAGAGGCACAGGTATATCTGGTGTTTTTTCTGACAAAGCCAGTAGTGGAAATTTTAGGGTCTACCTTGGGGTTGACTTCAGTCCTACGCTATTTACAAAGATTCTAAAGTTAATTCTGCCCTACTCAGATCTAAAGGGCATTGTGTCATGGAGTTTATAGATGACGTGTTTTTGTAGCAGATAAAACTCAGGGTTTTTTTTTTATCAGTAGATGCCTCTTACGATAATTGAAGATGAGGAGATGTGAATTTTAATAGTGCCAATTTGGCCTACTCATCCACGGCTTCCATTGTAAAAAAGGCAGCTGAAAGAAGCTCCTACTTACTCGAAGATTCGACTGGTGGCTAGTTCAGCCTATTTCTGGTGCAGCTAGCTCTGCATGGTTGTATGGGAAGTTTGTGAAGAGACACATGTGAGCTACTTTTAAACAGAAGTAGCAAAGGTTTGTGGTTCTTTCAGTTTGGGCTTAGAGAAGCGATTATGTTATAGCACAATTGACACTGTTCGTGCTGCTTTGTCATTGTATCTAGTACTATAAGTGGGACAATAAATGATTGTTTTTTCACCCACTGTTGACTAAGGTTATGGAAGGTGTCTTTTATATGAACACTCTAAAGCCTAGACACAAAGTAGTGTGGAATGTGTATCAGTAAAAATTATTATGCAGATATTCATCAACTGTATTCCTAATAATGGAGCAGTAT
Organism: Leucoraja erinaceus; assembly: GCF_028641065.1. NCBI lineage: Eukaryota > Metazoa > Chordata > Chondrichthyes > Rajiformes > Rajidae > Leucoraja > Leucoraja erinaceus. The sequence continues at coordinate 83,796,669 of NC_073378.1, forward strand.
CTTTTAAGTTAATTATGCTTTTAGCAACTGATTTCAGCACAAAGAACACAGTATTTACTCAATCTCTGGCTGGATCTCTGGATCATAACTGACATGAGGGTAATTGTTAGGGGAATGATCTCATAAAGCAAAATGGGCACAGCTGGGTACAATTTGGAGTTGACAGCATTCCCACCAGATCGGAGATTGGGGGTGTTTATTATGTACACAGGTAAACTGAGCTTACTAGCATCAATGAAATGAAGGATAGTTTTCTTCATTGTTATTCAATAGTTTCACAAATAATTGCTGATGCAGACTATCTCAACATGAATAGAGTGTAAGCAGCTAATAGCGGGAGTGAATTCAAATAGTTTCAAGTTTTACTCTACCAGGGGGCTGGTTCATTAGCAGCCAATAGAATGGATATTCCCCTTTGATCATCTTCTTGCAACAGCAGGAGGCTCTCATAGTGCACTTTCAGAAGTTATAAAATTGTGTTAAACATATCTGGATGATTGCAGATAGAATTCTGAACAGTGTTGCATGAATTATTGTCTAACTCAAAGCCAATAGGGACTGTGGTCCGATTAAGGGCAATGTACATGTATGTAAAGTTAGCATCATGTTGTTAATGGCTCAAGTCTTTTTTTACCATTTATGGGTTATCTGTTTAGTGTTTTTCACATACAGATTGGTTTACTGCATGAAACCACAGAGCTTCGAAGGCTTCACATAGTCTCGTCACGAGACTTCGATATAAAATAGAAAGATTAAACGAGAACTTACCGTTTGAAGTTTGATCTTTATTTTATGTGAAGATGGAGTGAGAGATTACGTGCCCTCCACTTCCAACCCTGAATCTCATAAAGATAATTTGGTAAGTCAAGCGTTATTAATCTTTCTATAGTGTAACCATGAAAGTGGTCTATGGTTCCATACAGTTGCTTTGAAGATTGACGCGCATGTGGGCTGGCAAGTTATTCACGTAGTCTCTCACTCCAACTTCTCATAAAATAAAGATCAAACTTCAAATGGTAAGTTCTCGTTTAATCTTTCTATTTTACTTTATTTTGTTGGTCATTCTGCTTAATACATGGAAGCCACAGCCTTGAGATAGGTCAACAAATTAATATCCGATTGTAGTATTTAACCAAAAAAATAACGGCCGTCATTTTTGGCTGCCTCGCTCAGAGCCCCCCTCCGCCTTCCGGAACCAGAGGATTTTTCCCATCGATGAAAAATCAGAGACATATTAATGTTTTTTAAAAATTCCCCATTCTCTCTGCTGCCCCTGCTGGCGGAAGGGGGAGGGACTATAAAACCCGGAAGTGTAGCGCCTCACTCAGTCTCTGCCAGACTCAGGAAGCAAGAGGGTCACGGCTCTCTGAGCTGCGAATAACACTGAACGCACGTCTACTCTACGGTGAGTCCCCTCGATGCGGCTCTAAAGTGGCTGCAGCCCAATTGTTTGCCTCGCCTACATAAAGTTTGTGTTCACAAAAAGAATTTTGGTTGTCAGGTGGCTGCAGCCCAATTGTTTGCCTCGCCTTTTTAAAAGGTTTGTGTTCACAAAATGAATTTTGGTTGTCGGGTGGCTGCAGCCCAATTGTTTGCCTTGGCTTGGCTTTTAAAATTGTTGCAACAGTTGGATGCCAGCCCAAGAATCCATTCGGCCCACAATGTCTATACTAGCCCTCTGGAAACCAGTACCATCGGCCCGCAACACCCATACCAGCGCAACAGACAGCCCCCTCACTGGCGAGCAATATTTAGCAATGTTACAAAATTTTGAGATTTAAAAAATCAAGTCTGCAATTTATCCCATCAGATAAAGCATAACAATAAGTTTAATTTGACACCTAATTCACTTTCATATCTCAAGTAATAAAAACGTTATGGCCATTTTCATACTTGGAAATTAGCATCTTGTTCCCTATTGATTTTCTATGGACAGAACAAAAAAGCTGTGATTGAGGACAGTCAAAAGCCCATAACCTTCTTAAAAATTAAGAGAACTGAATGAAATGTTCAGTTATCATAGATTGAACCATTCTGAAACAAATATAAAATAATCTTACTTGGAGGACCTGAAATTAAAGCATATAATTAGTTAGTTACCCAATTGTAGCTAATTTCAAACTTCAATTACTAGATCTAAACATCTATCAATTTCTTAATAAATGATTAACATTTTTAAATAGCCTAAGTGTCCAAATAATACTCACAAATAATTCACAATAAAACATGATTTTTAAATCTCATTTACATCAATTTATAGGCCAAATGGAAGGAATTTAGTGTTCAATTGCTGTAAATTAAAGTCAATTTAAATCAGCTTTCTAGTGGGTTCCTGGGAACGCGCTGGTTTAGAACGTTCACATTGCGCTGGATTTGTGCCCTCAAATGCCCAGAAAAATACTGCGGGATATAAAGAGCCCAAAATGAACTATTCGCTATAGAAAACTTTATATACAGGGTACTTAAGAAGCCCCTTTTAATGTAAAAATAAGGTACATACCTTTAATTGTTTGCTTTATAAAACCCTGGGGCTGCGAGAGGTTGCGGGTTGAGAGAGTGATTTTTAAACTACTATAACTATTATACAATGCCATAAAAACTAATAATACCTTTTGCGACGGGGTCTTCCAGCGATTTTCCATTAATGATTTACTAGGCTGAACATTTTCGATTGCAACAGCCTAGTAAAAATCGCGTTTTAAACCCGCCCCCTCTAAACAGCGCCAGAATCGCGCACACGGGGTGGGGCAGATACTCAGACACGATTCAGGTAGGTTTTGTAACATACCTACAATATTGGAATTGGTGGAGAGGTGGAATATTGCGTTGGTGACCAGCCCTACTGTGTGATGCTGGGACCCAACGGGTCCCACTTAGTCTAGTAATCACTAAATAGTGCCCTCAAAATAAAGACATTCAAATAAAGTAATTTTATATTGGCCATTAAAATCCAAATAAATTGTAACATAATATTAGCACATTGTAATGAATCATTGATATGTTTACTTACATCAATTCCTGCAGTTGTTATTTCATCATATATATTTTTTTAATCAGAAACATTTCATCAGTAATCTATGTGATGTATCTAGTAACAAATGTTGCGACTGTTTAGAGAATGCTTGCTAGTTTGGTACCTGGGGGAGATTTCACTCAAGGGAGAGTTACAAACAAAGCAACATAAAAACAAACCTAGGGGCCAGTCCTTCAAACGTAGGTAATTTCTTCTCTAGAACAGTGGTGAATTGCTGGAATTTGCTTCCCCCGAGGGTGATAGAGGCCAGCCGATTAGAGATACTTAAAGTGGAGATCGGTAAATATTTGAAAGATAGAAGAATTGGGAGTGTGGGGAACAGGCACAGAAGTGGCCAGAAAAGATCAGCCATGATCTTATTGAATGCCATGATGGCAGGCTCGAGGAGCCTGCTGGTTTACTCCTGCTCCTATTTTCTTGTGTTCTTGTGTATGAGGCTGTTGACATGATGAAAGATTAACCAAGTTGGGCCCATACTCAATAGAATTTAGATTCATAAGAGGTGATCAATTGGAGCATCTAAAATTCTGAGGGTACTTGATAAGATGAATGCTAAAAGGACACTTCTCCTTATGGGGGGAATCCAGATCTAGGGGACATTGTTCGAGAATAAAGGATTGTACATTTAAGATATGATTGAGAATTATTTTGCTCAGATGGCTGTGCAACGTAGGAAGCCTACATTTTGTGTTCATGTCTTAATGGACGTTTGTACCCACTTGGCTTAGAGGCAAGAGTTCTACCAACTTAGATAGCATGGAGAACTGCATACAATGAGATTGGAGCATAGAAAAATAATTATCACAACTGATTAAAGCACTCAGCAGGAACGTGTTTAAGGTATGTAAGAGGAGGAAAACAAGCATGAAAGGTGCATATCAGGAAGAAGGCCAGAGAACAGCTATTAAAAAGGGTTTGGCAATATATATTTAATCTTGTCTGATAATTATAGAACTTAATTCAAAAGCAAAATACTGTCAAACCCAGAGATACAAAATAATATAAGTATTCACTGTCAGTTCTGGTGCAGCATCTTTGACACAAAACATAGATTCACTAACTCTTGCCTCAGATGATGCCCTGCATGTTTTTATTATAAAACTTAATTGTTTACCAAGCATGGATCAAGTACTATTCAAATATCTCACTTTTCATCGTCCCCAATCAATTTGTGAGGCCAGGTTAAACAGATCTTTCAACTTCACTTGTAGAATTTTGCGAATGCTTCTACTCTGTGTGTTTGTAGCAAATATCATTGTGTCATCTGCTGCCAGGCTGTGGTCTTTACAGATAGAATCTTAACCCTTTCACCAGCTCCAAAACTGCCAATAGATTACATCTGAACTATTAACCCTCAGGCTGATTATGGATTTCTAAGATTTTCTATGTTAATTTCGATTTCCTTTTGATCTGTTTGTTTTGAAGGAACCTATTTGTTAAAGCCACAAAGGTGGTTTTGCTACCTGAGCATGCATTTAAAGCACACTGGGGGTATATTTAGCAGAATATTTTAGGCAGTAAAAGTTAGCGAAAATGAGATTTTAAGTGGCAATGCCAGTTAAGATGACATTTAGCTTAAGACACCATTTCTGATGAAGTGTACACTAGGAATAGCTGCCTTGAGGATTGTTAAGTTGCTGATTGACAATTAAATTGTCTTCTAATGTTCATTAAAGAGGCTGCGCACCATTTTAGTGATAATACTTAATTTAACGACTTTATCAGCAGCAGTGAACTGAACGTGTTTGAACAAGTTATGTGAGAATTTAAAGTACTACTATCACTGTACACTTGTTGCTGAAATATTGAAGAGGATTTTTGAACCCTGTCAGCAGCTTCTCTGGCACACTGTCAAGCTTTGGCTGACACTTTATTTAAATTGTCCTGTAAATTCTCTGAAGGCTTCAGATAGAAATGTTGGATGATTTTTATATTACATTATTGTACGCTATGCAGAGTACAGCAAGTAAAAGGGATTGCTTCACCAGTGTTATCTTGCTGGTGGAGTACTTGGTCAGCAGAAGAAAAGGGAAGGTTCAATCAGGCTGAACAAGCAGCTCCTGCTTCTGTGAGAGAGTGATAGGTAATTCATGAAGGCAAAGTGGACTACTTCCCCTTTTGACATGGAATATTTTTCCTCCTTCTAGTTCTGGTTCTGGTTGATTACTGCGCAAACACCTCATCAGTGGTTATCTCACGCAGGTCAGAGTGAGTAAAGTAGTGATTAAATTTTGAAATGGGCCTGTTTGACCAAGTTGAAGAGATCTAGTTGCTCAATTCCCTATTTAAATGACAACATCAGGAGCAGCATGTGCGTTGGGTGGTAGCCTATTCCATTCCCTTATCGTCCTTGGGTAAAGGGAATATTGGGAGCAAAGTTTATTGAACTTTAGCGAGTTGATGATGTAGGGACTGTTTCATGGCAGTTGATGCTCGGGGAAGACGGGAGATTTGATGGCGTGATTTTGTGAATCTCCTTGTAAATTTGCAATAAGTCTTAGCCTGATTCTGCGGAGCTCTAGGGTATCCAATCCGAGAGAAGTCAGCATATTATTCACGCATGACTTGTGCTTATAGTCATTACATACAAAGCAGGTATCTCAGCGTTGTACTTTTTCCAGGGTGATCTTGTTGCTATTGAAAGGATCCCATACAACTCCACAATACTCCAGTTTGGGCCTGACCAAGGACTCGTAAGCATTCTCTTTGACGGATGTACTATATGCGTGAAAATTTATTTTGAGTAGGCCGAGTTCTATTTGCTTTGTTGGACACTTGACTAATATGCGTCGCCCAACTTAAATCTTTGCTTAATTCGACTCCTAGATATGTGTGATGGTCGACAACAAACAATGTATGACTACCCATGTTGTATTCCAATGAAAGTGGCTTAATCTTGTGTGGGACATGCATGGTATGACATTTGCTTGTATTGAATGACATCTGCCAGGTTTTTCCTCACTCACTACCTCACAGAACATCCAGATCCTTCTGTAAGGACAAGCTGTCTTCTGGTGTTTTAATCGCTCTATAAATTATGGCATCATCTGCAAATAGTCGAACTCTGGACGAAACTGCATTTGGATTGTCATTGTTATACAGTAGGAAGAGCAATGGACTCATGACAGTCCCCTGTGGTACACCTGATGTCACAGAAGTTTGAATAGTCATCTCAAACCCATTTTAAGAGGTTGCTGTCTATTACTACATGGTTGAACGTGTACAGGAGTCGCTTATGGGGAACCTTATCAAAAGACTTACTGAGGGTCCAATATAATCAGGTCAGTCATTATCGAGTGACCTGGCTAGATCATCGATGAGACCCGCCAGTTGAGTTTCACATGATCGACCCTGTCGAAAGCCTCCTTCTCTTCAGTATCATGTTAAATATAATGTGTAGAAAGGAACTGAATATGCTGGTATAAACCGAAGATAGACACAAAATGCTGGAGTAACTCAGAAGGAATGGGTGATGTTTTTGGCTCGAGACCCTTCTTCAGACTGAAAGTCATAGGAAAGGGAAATGAGAGATATAGACAATGATGTAGAGAGATATAGAACAAATGAATGAAAGATCTGCAACAGATACAGTAGATGAGGTTTGAGTAGGTATTGTTCAAGATCTTATACATCGGCGAGACCAAACGTAGACTAGGCGAACGTTTACCTGAACACCTTTGTTCAGCCTGCCTGAACCTACCTGATCTCCAGTTGCTAAACACTTTAATTCCCCTTACCATTCCCACACTAACCTTTCTGTCCTAGGCCTCCTCCATTGTCCGAGTGAGGCTAAACGTAAATTAGAGGAACAGCATCTTATATTTCGCTTGGGCAGCTTGCAACCCAGGGGTGTGAATCTTGATTTCTCTGACGTCAAGTAACCCCTGCATTCACTCTCTCTCCATCCCTCCCCCACCCAAACCACACCAGCTTTTTGTTCTCACCTAACTACAGCTAACAATGACCTGTTTCCTTCATCATTGTTACATGTTTGCATATCTTTCGGGTTGAGACTGGGATCTGGTCAGGGACAGGGACGGGGACCGGGACCTGCTGCACGAGGCCAAAAGCTGCAGGGTGAACAGAGAGAGTCTGCTACGACCCCCACCCCCCCCTTTCCCACCCCTTCGCCCCCCCCCCTTCACCCACCCCCCCAACTCCCCACCCCCCCCCCCCCCCCCCCCCCCCCCCCCCCCTCCCCCCTCCCCTCCTTCCCCGACACCCCCCCTTCCCCACCCCCTTCCCCCAACACCTCTTCCCCACAACCCCCCGCCACCACACACACCGCTTCCCCACCCCCCCTCCCCCCACCACACACACCCCCACACCCCCTCTTCCCCACCCCCCCCCGTTCCCCACACACCCCCTCCCCCCACACACCCCCCCCTTCCCCCCATCCCCCCGTTCCCCACACCCCCCCCTCCCCCACACACCCCTCCCCACCCACCCCTTCCCACCCTCCCCCTCCCCATACCCCCCCCCCCCTCCCCCCACACCACACCTCCCCCTCCCCCATACTAGAGTGAACTATTTAATAAAAAGGTGATTGCAACATAATTACATACTCTACACAATTGAATTAGACAGATGTCCTCTGGATTTACAGCAACAGATTAACATTGTAGAACATTGTAGAACTTAATGTGGTTTCATGAAATGGATTTACCCAAAGATATAATTTATCTATTGGGACTCTGTCATTCTACCTAATTTCTTTATTACCCGAGGCATTATTTCGACAATATATGTTACAAACCAGGATCAGATGGAACACAATTGTGAACAGGACCGTCAGCATTGCAGAATCTGCGGTATGTTCAATTAACATTCCTTGATTATTTCAGCCAATTATTCTTAGCAGTATACAAACTCATCAGCAAAGTCATAAATTATCTGCCTTCAGCAAAACAAGCAAGTGAAATACAAGTTGTATCTGATGGTGCTTGACAATCTTTTATTAGCCACTTTAACCACATACTTGTGAATGCATGCCACTGTTTGCTGAGACTCCTGCAACTGATTACTACCTCTGTGAAATGTCATAGTCAGGACACCTGAGGTAAAAGATGAAGTGAGAAAAAATCCCAGCTTCCAGCTATTTGACTACATTGCAAGGTGTGAAAATAAAAAAGCAGTGTTCACTGACTCGCATTTCAGTTTGTTCATGAAAGAATGTAACATAAATTTCCATTGATATTTAGTGTAAAATAAAACACGTAATGTTAGTGAGTGTTAAGGACTCGGATGTCTAATCCATATGTGTATTCATATTTGTGTGGCGATATGCAAACTTGACATAATTGTTGAGAACGCGATAGCACTCAAGCACCAAATATTTTACTCTGTTATTTTGTGGAGATCAATGCATTTGAATAAGCTGATCAATGCTTTAATTAAACGAATACCTGAGAAACATCATACAATATATTATATGCTTGGCCTCTGGTACTTGGTAGGTTTTTTGAAACTTTGAATTGCATAATAAGTATTATGAAAGAAATATCTTGTTAACGTTAGATATATTTTTGAAGGAACATAAGATCAACAACAACAGAAGCAATAAAAGACAACCCAGGAACTGTTGCTTGTATAGTAAGGAATTGCAGATGCTGGTTTAAACCGAAGATAGACACAAAATGCTGGAGTAACTCAATGGGACAGGCAGCATCTCTGGAGAGAAGGAATGGGCGATGTTTCGGGTTGAGACCCTTCTTCAGGCCGAGCTTGTTCTGCTTTTCACTGAAATTCTGGCTGATCTACCACATCAATTACGTCAAGTCAGTCTGAAGAAGAGTCCCAAAACAAAACATCACCTATCCATGTTCCTCAGAGATGCTGCCTGACCTGCTGAGTTACTCCAGCACCTTGTTTTTTTTTCACTTCAAACCGTTTTCCTGCATCAGTTCTTTGATTCGAGTAATATGTAGAAACCTATCAATATCCGTTTTGAATCCCATTAATTATTGAACTTATAGAGAACACCAAATACTTATCACCCTCTAAGTAAAGAAATTTCACCTTGTCTCAGTCCAAAATTGCCTATCCTTATTGTGAGACTGTGATCCCTATTTTTAGCAGACAAGAGAAACATTTTCCCATATCAATCCTATAGAACTAGTTTTTCACCAAGAAACTGGAATAGCCAATAAAGGGAACAGGAGGGCACATGACATTAGTGGCAAGAAAATTATCTGTGAAAAGTATTATTTGTCAGTTGTCATTTCTGGAATATTCAGTTTTATTAGAAGTGGAGAATATAAGCCAACAAAAAATCATGAGCAGATTGATGTGTTGTTATTCCATTTAATTGGGGATCATTTTGGACCATGTGGAAGTGAGGATGCCACTGCCAGAAGAAGGAATAAAGGAGGACCAGGCATGGGGGACTGCCGTGAGGGACTGACGGGGAACAACAATGGACAATGGAGGACCTGGGAACTGCTATGAGGATGGGGAGGGGGGGGGGGGGGGGGGGGGGGGGGGGGGGGGGGGGAGGAGAGAGAACAGAGGGGACCTGGCACTTTGTAATGTTGTAAGCACCCTCTGTGTGGCAACTATTTGCATGCCTTGGGTATGTAAGCAAAGAATTTCACTGTGGCTTGTCACATGTTGCAATCAAGCATTTATTCATTCATTCATTATTGATAATTGATATTGATATGCGTGGTATTAAAAGAGTTCTCAATGTAATAAAGAATGAGTACAGTTTCATGATGCCTCTCACCACATTCAGAGCACAAAAACTATCACCGGTATAAAATATATGATTTGTTGGGTTGAGTCTTTTGTGGGAATACTGGGAGGTGATGTGTGAACGTGTACATTTACTTCCTCCCCAATCTTTAGGTTCAAATCAAATCTGCATTGAAGGGTTAATGGTGTCTCGCCTAACCATCATGGAAGAATCGTTAGCTGCAAGCCTACTGGTGTTCTTACTGGCTTCTAGACCTTCTGGTTATTCTGTAGAAATAAAGCAAATAAATCTTACAATATTAGATTGCTATGAAGTCCAGACATTATTAATCAATGGCTTATTGCTTGAAACTCATCGAAACAATGGCTCAGCCATGTTTTAAAACTCTTCTCAATGGCCACTTGATTGACCACTCAAACTAAATCATCACACCAGTTTAGAAAAAAAAACTTGCCTCAAAATTAATTTCGTAACACTGCAAATCTTCTTCTATAAAACATCTTCCAATGCCAAGCCAAGACATCATCATAGTTTTTGATTCTCCATCTTTGTCAGATGGGGTTAGTATCTTTTGCTGAAAATGGTCATCCCAAATTTATCTCTCAACTTTATTTTAAAATCATAAACTTTTTTTGTGCAGCAATGAAACATCTTCAAACTTCCTAACTTCCAATTCCAACAAAACCCACAGCCAACATCTCTTTTGAAAAGTGAAGACCAAGATGCCATTAGGCACCTCGAACACTCACCAAGTACAGATAATATTAGTCTTTGACGCTGGCAGGTAGTAGCTCTACCAGCTGCACCATTGCACTGCCACTAATATAATAGTCCTATACTATGGCACGGCTGATGTTTTGGCCCATGGTCTTTGATATATTTCTCCGGAATCTTTTGATATTGTGTGGAATGCACAACATTCTGCAATGCTGGAGTACTTGGGAAGATGCTTTCAAGGATCGACACTCAGCAGTTTCCTTAGAATTTAATACTGGAGGCTTCAGCTTTGTCTTTACCACTCACATGGTGTCCTTTGCCACCTCAAAGATGAATATACTCTTGGAATACCTTCTCCCACTGACTTCAATTTCTTATCATTATTTATGGCAATATGTAGCAGGAGTCCAGAGATCTGTGGAATCAGCTAACAATTGGTTATTGCAATTTAGCCAAGTAGCAAAAGACAAAAGGGAAAATATTTGGTACCTCATTCTTATATACATCAATCTGAGTCAAACACCATGAAAACAGGCCTTTTGGCCCAACTCGTCCTTGCCAAGTTCAGTGCACCAGTTCCCTTAATGCCCTCTGCAATTCTCATCAAATAAGGTTTGATCCCCTGACTTAATGACAACAGTAGAGTGAGGGATCTGATGATGGTGGTGCACCTCTCTGTTACTGTTAATGGTCTTCAGCACCTCAGGGGTGACCAAATTTGAGCTGTCAGAGTTCTGTCTGAGTCTCCCTCATTTCCTCAGATGTTGTGCCATGCAATGCGGTGGAGGGTGTCCTATCCATGCCCAGCAATACCCAGGGACAGTGCTGGAGGAGTCTGCAGGTATGATTCTGTGAGGATGACATTGTCAGGCTGCTGTTCACCTATATTGCAGGTCATTGCTCCCATGTTAAGCATCATTGACCAGATGTTTATGAAGAGGACTGTACAAGGTCAAATGGGCTGGGAGCAACCATGTTTTCTCCAGGGCAAAGGTCACTGTCAGGTGGCCATTCTTGTTTTAAATTACTTCTGCATGAACAGGACAACAATGATAAAACTGCTGGGCCATTTCAGAATTATGGGTCAACAGTATTATGCCAAATCTGCAGTCTGAGCTAAGCCAAAACAATTCTGTCCCCCTATCCTCCCCATCAGAAACAAGATGTTTTTTTAATGATATCCATTACTTGGACACCGTGCTTTTTTAAAGTCCCAGAGATTAATTGAATTTAAATCTCATAGATGCCATTTTGGGATGTGAACAGATATTTCTGGATTGTCACATCAGATCTCTGAGTTACACGTCCAGTAATTCATGATTCTGTGATTCAACACAATGATTCACTGGTCCAGAGTGAACCTTCACAGAAATTTGCAACTGAAATTGCATGATGAATCAAACAAAGAAAGATATCTTTAGCCATAGGGTAGTTAATCTGTGGAACGCATCGCCACAGAGGGCTGTGGAGGCCATCAGTGGATATTTTTAAAACTGAGATAGACAAATTCTTGATTAGAACGGGTGTCAAGAGCTACGGGGAGAAGGCAGGAAAATGGGATTAAGAGGCAGAGATCAGCCATGATTGAATGGCAGAGTAGACTCGATGGGCCGAATGGCCTAATTCTACTCCTATAACTTGTGAACTCGTGACATTATGTCTTTTCCATATTTTCGATTTTTTGATTTTTATTTCAGAGATTGCGTTCCCCATATTTTTGCATCTTAACGATACCAGAACGTTTCCACCTTTAATCCATTGAACATGTGTCTGCACATTCATGGCTCTGCATGTAAGAGATTTCCTGATCACAGTCTTAAAATTACTGCTTTGAACTTCTGACTCAATTGACTGATCTTGTTATTTCATAATTAACTAACTTGACAAGAAACATGAGATTTTACCTGGAAAGCTAGAAGTCAAGGGACAGTCTCATAGGAAAAAATGATAAAATTTAATTTCCAGTTACTGATCTTTAGTTTAGATTGACATGTCGCTTTGTATTGCACGGTGAATAATAAGGGTGAGATTTCTAACTGTGATGCTTAATTTTTCATACAAATCATGAGAGCTATTTTCAAGATGTCCTTCAGAGGCACAGACTGATGCTGAATAATGCAGAGGGAAACATAATACAGGTGAGCACAATTCTCCCTGTTACTCTTTAATGTGATAGTGAAATACGATACGCTAGGAATAAATGCAGAAATTTAGCAAGAAGTGAATTCAGAAATCTAGCCAAGTAGACACTGTCAGATAAGTTCTAATATCAAAACACAGCTGGATAGAGCCTGCAGTCAGCCTCAGGGAAACCATTATCTCTGCTCTGACATACCCATTGATTTAAATGATGGATATCTTTACAACACTACATTTATGATGACATGACAATGACAAAACATATCATCCTGGGGATTCATATTATTTATTAAAAAAATTACAAGGAGAGTGTACAGCAGTTTCTGTTAAACTATCAGTTTGTTAATTTGAAATGGCAGAAGGTATTTCATCAACATTAACTTCCTGCAAGATTTATTCTTCTGAAGACAGAAGGTGCTGTTGTAAACCATATTAAGTATTGCTAGTTAATTGAAAGACTAAAGCCATGACTCGCCTGTTGCTATTAATGGAATACTATGGATGCCAATTTGCTTTCAATTTCTTTCAAAAATCCTGAATCTACATTTTTGATGCAACCAATACAAAACAAATTGATTAGACCCATTGCATGTAACTATTTAGGTCAATCCAAATGCAATACTAATTAGAAACCAGTGCTGTGACATTGCACCATAATAATCCAGCTATTGCTGTGTGATAATGATGCATGTGGGAACCAACATTTAGCAGCTAGACAAACCACTACGTAGGTTAGTTTAAAAAAATCAAAACATAACTTGGAATGATAGTTGTGAAGAAGTATGGTGAGTGCTAATAGTCACTTGATTCCTCACTCCTGAATAGGTTTTGCAAAGAACACGTCATCTTTCCAGTGATAGATATGGTGGATGCCACCTGCAATTACCTTTGAACTTTGCCATATGGTTTGCCATGACATTGTGCAAGCCCTACCACAGCTACCGAGGAGGAGGGGAGGAGGGGTCATAGCCCTTTACACTTTAGTCTCACTTTTTATGGGGCAGATTTGTGTCACTGAAGTACTGAGCAATATCTCCAACAATAATGTCTAACCTTCTCCCTTTCATATCTGTGGCATTATTGTCACCAAATCCTTTCCAAAACAGGATAGAAGTAGGATGCCAAAGTAGCAGGCAAAGGAAATGCCGGAAAGTGGGATGCTTGTAAAAGAGTGAATTGTAAGAATTCAAGGTGTGCATGTTTCTGGTAGAGTGAACGGCAACATAGGTATGATGAATGGGATAGTTGAGGATGGAGTTAAGGGGAAAGGGTTTCTTAAATGTGTGAGCGTAGAGACAGAGGGGTGTAAAATGAGGGTATAAGCAATAGGTAGCAAGATGAAAGGTAAAAGTGGCAGGCAGACAAATCCAGGGCAAAAATCAAAAAGGGCCACTTTTCAACATAATTGTATAAGGAGTAAGAGTGTTGTAAAAACAAGTCTGAAGTCTTTGTGTCTCAATGCAAGGAGCATTCGTAATAAGGTGGATGAGTTGAATATGCAGATAGCTATTAATGATTATGATATAGTTGGGATCACGGAGACATAGCTCCAGGGTGACCAAGGCTGTGAGCTGAACATCCAGGGATATTCAATATTCAGGAGGGATAGACAGAAAGGAAAAGGAGGTGGGGTAGCGTTGCTGGTTAGAGAGCAGATTAACACAATAGAAAGGAAGGACATTAGCTTGGAGGATGTGGAATCGATATGGGTAGTGCTGCGAAACACTAAGGGGCAGAAAACGCTAGTGGGAGTTGTGTACAGGCCACCTAACAATTGTAGTGGAGTTGGGGCTGGCATCAAACAGGAAATTAGAAATGCGTGCAACAAAGGTAAAACAGTTATAATGGGTGACTTCAATCTACATATGGATTGGGTGAATCAAATTGGCATGGGTGCTGAGGAAGAGGATTTCTTGGAATATATGCGGGATAGTTTTCTAAACCAATATGTAGAGGAACCAACGAGAGAGCAGGCTATTCGAGATTGGGTATTGAGTAATGAGGAAGGGTTAGTTAGCAGTCTTGTTGTGCGTGGCCCCTTGGGCAAGAGTGACCATAATATGGTTGAGTTCTTCATTAGGAGTAAGGAAGCCTTGATAATGAGAGAAAGTGAGACTTTTGTCAGGAAAAAGGAGGCATGGGCCAGGTAGAGGCAGCTGGGATTAGCTTAGTTTAATTTAGTTTAGTTTAGTTTAGTTTAGAGATACAGAGTGGAAACAGGCCCTTCAGCCCACCGGGTCTGCACCAACCAGTGATCCCTGCACATTAACACTATCCCACACATACACTAGGGACAATTTACAATTTTTACAGAAGCCAATTAACCTACAAATTGTACATCTCTGGAGTGTGGGAGTAAACGGAGCACCCGGAGAAAACCCACGCTGCCACAGGGAAAACATACAATCTCCATACAGACAGCACCTGTGGTCAGGATCAAACCCAGGTCTCTGGCATTATAAGGCAGCAACTCTACCGCTGCGCTGCCATGCTGGGATTAAGTGTATTCCTGGAGGAGTTTAGGGAACTAAGGGGCATACATAAGAAGGAAATCAAGAGGGGAAAAATGAGGAGGAAGTTAGGTTTGACAAATAAAATTAAAGAGAATCTAAAAAGATTTTGTAAGTACATTAAGGAAAGAGGGAAAGAGGGTAACTAGAGAAAGAAAAAGGGCCCTTAGTAACTAAAAGGTGACGTGACATGGGTGAAGTGCCAGATGACTGGAGACTGGCTAACCTTCTGCTTCTTTTTAAGAAGGGCTGCCTTACATCTATGATAGGTAAGTTACTGGAGAAGATTCTGAGGGATATGATATATGTACAGTAGATGCATTTGGACAGACCGGGGTGATTGGAGATCGCCATCATGGTTTTGTACATGGAGGATTGTGTCTTACGAATGTGACTGTTTTTTGAAGAAGTAACCATGAAGGTTTATGAGGGCAACAAGGCCTTTGAAAAGGTTCTGCATTGTAGACTCTTCTGGAAGGTTAGATCGCTTGAGATCCGTGGAGAACTAGCTGACTGGATATAAAATTGACTTCATGGAAGGAAGCAGAGGGTGGAGGTGAAAGGTTGTTTTTTTGGATTGGAGGTCTGTGACTAGTGTGTCTTGGGGATTGATGCTGCATTGATTTGTTTTTGTGGTTTATATCAATGATTTGGATGAAGAATGAGAAGGCACAATTAGTAAGTATGCAGATGACACTAAAATAGATGGTATTAGTAGAAACTGAAGACGGTTAATGAAAATTACAACCGGATCTTGATTAGCTGGGCAAGTGGGCTGAGGAATGGCAAATGGAGTTTAATGCAGATAAGTGTGAGATGTTGCATTTTGGGAACTCAAACCATGGCACATTCACTGAGCCCTGGGGAGTGTTGTAGAGAGACAGATCTAGGAGTACAGGTACATAGTGTCTTTGACTTCTATCAGTCAGGGTATTTAGTATTTGGGCGTTACGTTACAGTTGTACAAGATGTTGGTGTGGCCACATTTCAAAGTCATGTAGACACAAAATGCTGGAGTAACTCAGCGAGTCAAGCAGCATCTATGTAGAAAAGGAATAGGTTACATTTCGGGTTGTGACCCTTCTTCAGACTGAGATCCAGGGTAGAGGGAAACTAGTGGTATGAAAAGGTTCAGGACAAATAGAGAGGAGGAGAACTTTTCCAAAATAGGCAAACCTTGAGGCAATATTAGAAACATAGAAACATAGAAACATAGAAATTAGGTGCAGGAGTAGGCCATTCGGCCCTTCGAGCCTGCACCGCCATTCAATATGATCATGGCTGATCATCCAACTCAGTATCCCGTACCTGCCTTCTCTCCACACCCCCTGATCCCCTTAGCCACAAGGGCCACATCTAACTCCCTCTTAAATATAGCCAATGAACTGGCCTCACCAACCTCTGTGGCAGAGAGTTCCAGAGATTCACCACTCTCTGTGTGAAAAAAGTTCTTCTCATCTCAGTTTTAAAGGATTTCCCCCTTATCCTTAAGCTGTGACCCCTTGTCTTGGACTTCCCTAACATCGGGAACAATCTTCCTGCATCTAGCCTGTCCAACCCCGTAAGAATTTTGTAAGTTTCTATAAGATCCCCTCTCAATCTTCTAAATTCTAGAGAGTATAAACCAAGTCTATCCAGTCTTTCTTCATAAGACAGTCCTGACATCCCAGGAATCAGTCTGGTGAACCGTCTCTGCACCCCCTCTATGGCAATAATGTCCTTCCTCAGATTTGGAGACCAAAACTACGCAATACTCCAGGTGTGGTCTCACCAGGACCCTGTACAACTGCAGTAGAACCTCCCTGCTCCTATACTCAAATCCTTTTGCAATGAAAGCTAACATACCATTCGCTTTCTTTACTGCCTGCTGCACCTGCATGCTTACCTTCAATGACTGGTGTACCACGACACCCAGGTCTCGCTGCATCTCCCCCTTTCCCAATCGGCCACCATTTAGATAATAGCCTGCTTTCCCGTTTTTGCCACCAAAATGGATAACCTCACATTTATCCACATTATACTGCATCTGCCAAACATTTGCCCACTCACCCAGCCTATCCAAGTCACCTTGCAGTCTCCTAGCATCCTCCTCACAGCTAACACTGCCCCCCAGCTTAGTGTCATCCGCAAACTTGGAGATATTGCCTTCAATTCCCTCATCCAGATCATTAATATATATTGTAAATAGTTGGGGTCCCAGTACTGAGCCTTGGGGTACCCCACTAGTCACTGCCTGCCATTGTGAAAAGGACCCGTTTACTCCTACTCTTTGCTTCCTGTTTGCCAGCCAGTTCTCTATCCACATCGATACTGAACCCCCAATGCCTTGTGCTTTAAGTTTGTATACTAATCTCTTATGTGGGACCTTGTCGAAAGCCTTCTGGAAGTCCAGATACACCAGGCAAATATTGCAGGCAAAATGTGTAGGAAGTGTTCAGATTTGGTCATCCTGATTTAGGAAAGGTGTCGTTAAGCAGAAAAAAGTGCATAGAAGATTTACCAGGATGTTGCCAGGACTCGAGGGCCAGTGCTACACAGAAAGGTTGGGCAGACTTGGACTTTATTCCATGGAGTTCAGGAGGCTGAGGGGTATAACAGTACCAAACAGTATACAACAATGAGGGGAATAGGTAGGGTAAGGTAAATATAGGTATAAGGTAGGGTAATATAGAGTATTTTACCCAAGGTAAGTCAATCAAGAAACAGGCGACATAGGTTTAAGATGAGAGGGGAAAGATTTCATATGGACCTGAGGAGCAACTTATTTCACTCAGAGGCCGGTGGGTGTTTGGGACGAGTTGCCAGAGGAAGTATTTGAGGCAGGAACTATAACAAGATTTAAAAGATATTTGGATATGTACATGGATAAAAAAGATTTAAAGGTATATGTGCCAAATGCAGGCAAATGCGAACAAGTTGGACCGAAGGGTCTGTTTCAGTGCTGCATGACTCTATGACAATTGCTGAAAATCTCCTTTGCCCAGAATAGTACCCGGATCAAAGACACCAATACTTTGGCTGTGAGAGCACGTTAAAAATTGGGTATCCCTCAGAAAGGAATTCAGCTCCTGGCTCACCAAACCAATTCCCCACATCTACACAACACTTTGGGAGCTTCAAGAAATTCCCAACGTTTGCTTGGTTGAGTATTGTTCTGGCATTCAAGAAGATTGACTACATCCAAGACAAAGCTGCGTACTTGACTGAAACCTCATCCATCACCCTGACCTTTTTCCCCTTTCCCACCAAAATCTTGTTGATTCAATGCCTGTCATCTACAAACTGCATGGATGAGAATTAACAAAGCTTCATGAGAGTGCCTCAACATTTCTGATCTCTTTCTGTACTGAGGGCAAGCAAGGCCACCATTAGCATGGGAACAGCAATAAGAGTACTGCCACCATCAATACTTACCTCATCCTGACCTGGGTGTACATCCACACTGTTGTATTTACACTTTAGACATACAGCATAGAAACAGGCCCTTTGGCCCGCCGACTACGCTGGCCAGCAATCATCCCGTACATAAGCAGTATCTTACACTAGTAGCATTTACAATTTACAGAAGCCAATTAACCTACTAACCTGTATATCTTTTAGAGTGTGGCAGGAAACAGGAGCACGCAGAAAAAGTCCACAGTCACTGAAAGAGCATACAAACTTCATACAGATAATACCCGTAGTCAGGATAGAACCCAGTTCTCTGGCGCTGAAAGGCAGCAACTCTATCACTGCACCATTGTGCTATTCTGGGTCAAAATCCTCGAATCCACCAGGGTTTTGAAAGTTCTTCGTGACCTGAATACCTGCATTGCACTGGTTCATGAAAATAGCTGCCAACTGGTATTCAAAGGCAAATATAATTGATGATTAATTACTGACCTGGGAGTGATGGTTCCATTCCATGAGTGAAAGAAAGTATAAAAAGAACAATCTACTTTCTTCCATATTTCCCACCTTGCCTTCCAATATTGCTGTAATGTCTGCTCTCACTTTGGATGAAATAATTATAGTAATACTGCAGAGAAACAGGTTGTTTGGCTTAATAAGGCCACACTGACCATCAAACACACATCAACACAAAACCTACTCATGTCTTTGGGGTGTGGTAGGAAACTGGAACACTTGGAGGGAATCCATGCTATCGCGAGAAGAACATATAAACCACGCAGGTTAGGATACAGCCCGGGTCACTGGAGATGTGAGGCTACAATTCTACTCGCCATTTCCGAATACTTTTCAATTTAATCCTTAAACAGCTCCATGTTCCCATGGTATATCGTTTTCAAACTTTACATGGGCTTATGCATCATTGCTGCTTTGTTTAATGAGAAGTGAAGACGGATTATTCGAGTGAACTCTCAGTTTGTTGACTGTGGAAGCTGCAAGTTACAGAAATCGGCACCTCAGCCTTTCAACACATAAGGCCCAAGTTTGAATGGATTTGTGACTTTTATTCAGCACACATTCATATTTGAGACCAGTGCTGTTGCTGCAGGAGTAGAATGAAAGTACAGGGACTATTGAAATGATACAAATGATTAACTTTGCAATATGATCCACATGACCAGAGATGACCATATTCCTGCTTTCCTCGTTCAAATTGTATTAAAATTGAAATTGAACACAGCAGTAGATTTGAAAAACCATAAATATGGTTTTCTGAGGTACAATATTAGGTATAATATTTTTTAGGTGTACAATCTATTAATCAGGTATACAATTAATCAAGTATACTATTAATTTAGGTATACAATCTATTGATCAGAAAATGTTTTTACCAACTAAATGTAGGTATTTTACCCACAACCTTCAATACCATGAGAGTGCACAGAATCTATCATTACAAGTAAAGGTCAGAGAATCCACCATATATTCTTGAATATGGGTCTACCTGGTTTTAGTTGTTTTAAAGCTTAGAAACGGAAAAACTGAATGTTAACTGATGTGGTTCCACAATGAAATAAATGACTTTACCAGACTTGATGCACTCAACCTTATCCTTTATTCCTTAGCCAGATCCACCAATTCTTTATTTACACAGGTCATATCAGGTTTACCGTGAAATGCCTCATATAGGCATAACTCTAAACATAAACTGACTCTCGTGAATTACAATGAGAATAATCATCATGATTACAATTATGATGTGCTTGAAGTTGTAAAATAAGCATGCAAATTTATTTTTACTGATCCATCACCTACTTAACACTTAGATGCTAGCATCTATTTCCAAAATAACTTGATGCAACCATTCTGCTACATAGTAATGGACATGCTTACATAGAAATAAGAAAACATAAATAATTATTTATTGTGTATATTCCATCCCACTATAAAATAGTGTACAAAATCATGAGAGGAATAGATTGGGTAGATGCAGCCCAGAGTAGGTGGATCGAGGACCAGAGGACATAGTTTTAAGGTGAAGGGGAAAAGATTTAATAGGAATCTGGGGGGTAATCTTTTCACACAAATTGTGGTGGGTGTATGGAACAAGCTGCCAGGGGAGGTGGTTGAGGCAGGGACTATCCCAACATTTAAGAAGCAGTTAGACAGGTACATGAATAGGACAGGTTTGGAGGGATATGGACCAAAACGTGGGCAAGTGGGGCTAGTGTAGCTGGGACATGTTGGCCTGTGTGGGAAAGTTGAACCAAAGGGCTTATGGCTATGCTATGTCTCTATGACTCTATAAAAAGGTATTGAAGTGTGAAAATGCACACCACCAGCTTTGGGGATATTTTCTTCCCAGCTGTTATCAGGCAATTGAACCATGCTACCACAACCAGAGAGCAGTGCTGAACTACTATCTACCTCTTTGATGACCCGCGGACTATCCTTGACCGGACTTTGCTGGCTTTACCTTGCACTAAACATTATTCCCTCATCATGTATCAATATATTGTAAATGGATTGATGGTAATCATGTATTATGTTTCTGCTGACTGGTTAGCACACAACATAAGCTTTTCTCTGTACCTCAGTATACGTGACAATAAACAAAACTGATCTGAACTGAAATCATTATTATCAGCCCAGGGGCATTGAAAGCCAACTTTCATTGTGAACACATTGAAGAATTAGATCTTGGAAATATATATTTTGCATATTGCATAACAGCACGACATTTTAGAAAATATTTGTTGATTGCTTACTTATTTGGAATAATTGCTGATGCATCTTAGTGTTTGACTGAATAAGCATATCACCCTCGTAAATGATCAAGATTTGCTGAAATATGATCAGTTTTAAGTGAGGATGCAGTAAGGCACCTAAGGGTTGATTTCCTGATAGTAGAAAACTGGCAGGAAAGCCATCCCATTGACAGCATGCATTCAGAAATTAAACCCTTAAGGGCCTTATAATTCAATTTTTGTCAATGAAATGGAGACATACTTATTTTTCCCTTAATCACTGACAGCATCACAGAAATGCTTAACTAGGAAATGTTTGAATTCTAATGATTCTAAGAAGGCGATAGATTTGCAGAGCTGGGGGGAAGGATTGCAGCTTTTGTAAGTGGGACTAATTGGATAGTTACTGTATTTCCAAGATCTGGAAGTGATATGATGGGGTGAATGGCCTCATCCTGCTTTGTACTTTGGATGCCGTTCGTATGCAATTTTTTTCAGAAGTTTTGAAAGATATTAGCCAATCTCAATGTATCTGTAGTAATTAGGTGACATATTTCTCTGGCCCTTGAGAAACCACTTTAACTAGCAGAAATGTTGAAAAGGCCATCAATCTAGTTGTGCAGAGTGCAATATTTGGTGCAAATTGTGGAATAGCAAATGAGTAACACCTGATGTTAGGATAAGGCCTTGCAAGTGCTGCTAACCTCTGGAAAGAAGAATGTCAGCCGCCTGGAGCAGCTGTCTAGAATCAGCTACACAATCTTCGCAGCTGGGATTCTATCCAGTGTAGTGATATATGGCATAAGCATAAATGATACCTGACACCAGCATTTCATAATAAAGCTGCTGTTCTTGCGAAGCTTGAAGGTATCTATCTCAGTGAAGTAGCTATTCAAAATGCTTGCCGTTGCTGTGTGTAAGTGATTTGATTGACAGCCAGGCGCATACTTGACACAGTAACATATATTTCTTTCTCCCTGTTATGTCTTCTATGTCTAACTTTTGCCTCCAACTTTTACCAATTTTTTTTTAACCTCAGTTTATTCTCAAAACACCACTTTACACCCTTTTCTTGTAAAGCTTGTGTTGTTTGTGTCTTTACATAGTAAAATTAGTGTAAACAAGTGTTGCTGCAGTTACCTTTTAAACTAATTGTGATATCTAATCGGTTGCTGCTGCAATGGAAGCCTGTTGAAATGTCATCATTATACATCAAGCAACATCTCCGGCTGCCTTGATAAATCTTTCAAGCCAGAACCTGTTATCAACTGCCAGATGCAATTCTGACCTGCCAATTTACACCGCAGAATTCATATCACAAGTAGGTTGCCAAGAGTATTGTACTTTGATATGCCTTCCTTGAACCAAAAACAAAAGCAGTTTGTTATATCTGTATATCAATTGAATAAATATTGTTTGTAAAGTCGACATACAGTTGATGATTCAAAAATAAATGTAATCAATTTTGGTTTCAGTTAGCTGTTAAACATTATTGTCATCTGCTTAACTCCTTCTTCCATCCATTTTTTCTGCTACATTTGTTTTATGTAAACTTCTGCTGGATCTGTTCATTTTGTGGTGACGTTGACAGGGACACGCACCAAGTGGATAAAGATAAAATGAATTCAATTGTTCCGATACTTTATATCTAATCGGGGGAGGGGGTTGGGGGAAGCATTAGCTTACACGTAATCTGATCTCGGATGATTACAATTGTTTTACATGGTGTTAAATATCATTACATTCCGTTGTAAGGAAATGGTTCTATGCTTTCATTGTGAAGTCAGGTTTATCTTCTTGTGGCTACATGTCTAGCTGTCGAATAATATAAAACTGCCATACAAAAATTGAAATAGCAAGTCTACCAGGCAAATTGTAGGAGAGCAGGGGGCAAGAACTTGACCAAGAATTGGATAAGAACGGAGACAGAGGGACAAACAACATAGGCAGATACTTGACAGATAGGGAAAAAATCAGAGAGAAATATATAAATGCATTTTATGTTTTACTTTTCAACTTTGGTCATTGTCCTCTTTATAGATCTTAATTACATTATCATATTTACAATTATAATGTAATATCAATCAATGGTATTTAAATGTTTTAGAACTTGCCTTTGCATATGATCAGTCAAACTCGGGCAAATACAAAACTTCAATAAGAACTTTAAAGGGATTTTTTTCAAAAACCTTTTGCCGATGAATTGTCACTCATCAGATGGCCGAAATAGACCATACGTTAACTATCTTAAATTCTCAAACCCAAAACCCTTTTTGCCTGTCCCAATCTCATGGTTATAATGGAATAATCTTAACTTGTAAGATGAACCTTGGTGATGTGACAAACTTCTCAACAAGATATAATGTGAACATATCTTATGTCCACCATCATCAATGACATAAAGCTAATTTGGGCTCTGGGATTTGTGCATGTGAAAATACTGTGAACCTGATGGTCTAACATCAGTAATCATCTTTCTGCCTTTGTACATTTGCATCAAAAAGCCTCATTAGAAAAAATCAATATACAAACAGAATGGTATAGTTATAACAAGTGGTTGGTAATGTACTGGAATAAACTTCAGAGGAATGAAGCTTTAATAATTCAGAGCAAATTAAATCAACCCGCGTAACAAAGTGTTTTCTTACAGGAGTCAATTAATATATGTTACTTTTACTGTGATCAGATCACATAAACCTATTTATTTCAGAACAGATGTGGTTTCCCCCATTTCTTTTCATCAAATACAAATGATCTGCTTATTATTCCGAGGCCATATCTTGATTTTCTTAATAAATAACATTACAAATTGAGGGGCCTCACATTTACAAGTGGACATCTAAAGGACATTATGAACTCAACCCATCTAAAGGATATTATGAACTCAACCCTACAGATAAGTACTTTGCTGTTAAACATAAATTATACATTTATGATCTATATCTATATATACTATTAAAGGTCTCGTCTTGTTTGTCTGTCTGTCTGTGAGATCAAGGAACTATGCCAAAATGGTACACAATAGTGCAAAACCTTTTGCAGAATCTTACTCAGCTGTTTCCTGTGGTCGTTAGTATCAAGTTTCTTCACATTTTATGCTATATTTCACAAGTTATTGATATTTAAAGTTTTTAAAAAGCCCAGTTTGAGAATAATAGTTTCCAGCAGCTTCCAGGTACAATGTCACATTGGCATCTCACAGTCCTCCAATCACAATGGCATTCATTTACATATGCTGCCTTGAACATTCTGCACGCCAACAATGACATCACAATGGGATCTCAGCTGCCACTCCCCACAGCCCCAGCCCATTACCCGCAGCCCACTCCATACAGCCCACAGCCCACTCCCTATAGCCCACAGCCCACTCCCTACAGCCTACAGCCCACTCCCTACAGCCCACTCCTCACAGCCTAATTTAGCACAGCTTCCAGGGGTGTGAGTTTTTTTCTTTAAAAACCATTGCACTGCCAACGGTAACGGCAGCCCCATGTGCGACGCAGTTGCTACCCATAATGGCAACCTGCTGCGCTCCACCATTTTCAGTCCAACTGGCTGCACACAGGCAAGATAGCTGACAGAGAGATAGGGAGACAGAGACAGACAGAGACACAGAGAGAAACAGAGAGAGTCAGAGAGACAGAGAGACAGAGAGAGACAGGGTTTTTTTAGGGGGGGGGGGGGGTTAGTGTGTGTGAGGGGTTTGTGTGTGGGGGGGGGGATTAGTGTGTTTGGAGGGGTTAGTGTGTGTGGGGGAGGGTTAGTGAGTGTGGGGGTTGGTTAGTGCGTGTGGGGGGTTTGAGTGTGTGTGGGGGGGATTAGTGTGTGTGTGGGGGGGGGGATGTCATGTCATAATGGGAACCTATCAGCCACACCTGCGCAGTTGGGGGCTATGGGTGAGTGGTGGAATATTGGGTTCTGGAACCAGCCCTCCCGTGTGATGCTGCCCCCTCCCCCCAGCCCCACGTTGGGGGCAGAGCCCAACCGGTTCCATTTGGTCTAGTCTATCTATTATATTACTAAAAGTCTGTTCTTGACCGGTTTTGGCCATTATGCTGCGATTTCCGAGAGAACGCCGCCACCTTCGGCCGTCATTTTTGGCCACCTTGCTCAGAGCCCCCCTCCGCCGCATGTGTGCCGAGGATTTTTCCCACCTATTAAAAATGACAGAGATATTAATGTTTTTACAGAACTCCCCAATTTCTCTGCTGCCTCCGCTGGCGGCAGGGGGGAGGGACTATAAAACCAGGAAGTGGTATGCCACACAGTCTCTTCAAGATGGAGGAAGGCAGAGGGTCACGTTTCTCTGAGCTGTGAATAACACTGAACACATGTCTACTCAAATGTAAGTGCCCTTAGTGGTTCTAAAATGCTTGCAGAATGTGTCTATTGGTTCTCAAGCTTGCAAAAAAGTGTCTATTGGTTCTAAATCTTGCTAAAGCTTGCAAAAAATGTCTATTAGTTCTAAAGCTTGCAAAAAAAGGTGTCTATTGGTTCTAAAGCTTGCAAAAAAATGTCTATTGGTTCTAAAGCTTGCAAAAAATGTCTATTGGTTCTAAAGCTTGAAAAAAATGTCTATTGGTTCTAAAGCTTGCACAAAAATGTCTATTGGTTCTAAAGCTTGCAAAAAATGTCTATTGGTTCTAAAGCTTGCACAAAAATGTCTAATTGGTTCTAAAGCTTGCTAAAAAAAAATGTCTATTGGTTCTAAAGCTTGCAAAAAATGTCTATTGGTTCTAAAGCTTGCAAAAATATGTCTATTGGTTCTAAAGCTTGCAAAAAAATGTCTATTGGTTCTAAAGCTTGCAAAAAAAATGTCTATTGGTTCTAAAGCTTGCAAAAATATGTCTATTGGTTCTAAAGCTTGGTTCTAAAGCTTGCAAAAATATGTCTATTGGTTCTAAAGCTTGCAAAAAATGTCTCTATTGGTTCTAAAGCTTGCTAAAAAAAAAATGTCTATTGGTTCTAAAGCTTGCAAAAAAATGTCTATTGGTTCTAAATCTTGCAAAAAATGTCTATTGGTTCTAAATCTTGCAAAAAAATGTCTATTGGTTCTAAAGCTTGCATAAAAATGTCTATTGGTTCTAAAGCTTGCAAAAAGTGTCTCTATTGGTTCTAAAGCTTGCAAAAAGTGTCTATTGGTTCTAAAGCTTGCAAAAAGTGTCTATTGGTTCTAAAGCTTGCAAAAAAATGTCTATTGGTTCAAAAGCTTGCAAAAAAATGTCTATTGGTTCTAAAGCTTGCAAAAAAAAATGTCTATTGGTTCTAAAGCTTGCAAAAAAATGTCTATTGGTTCTAAAGCTTGCAAAAAATGTCTATTGGTTCTAAAGCTTGCAAAAATATGTCTATTGGTTCTAAAGCTTGCAAAAAATGTCTCTATTGGTTCTAAAGCTTGCAAAAAGTGTCTCTACTGGTTCTAAAGCTTGCAAAAAAAATGTCTATTGGTTCTAAAGCTTGCAAAAAATATGTCTATTGGTTCTAAAGCTTGCAAAAATATGTCTATTGGTTCTAAAGCTTGCAAAAATATGTCTATTGGTTCTAAAGCTTGCAAAAATATCTCTATTGGTTCTAAAGCTTGCAGAAAAATGTCTATTGGTTCTAAAGCTTGCAAAAAAATGTCTATTGGTTCTAAAGCTTGCAAAAAAATGTCTGTTGGTTCTAAAGCTTGCAAAAAAAAATGTCTATTGGTTCTAAAGCTTGCAAAAAGTGTCGCTCTTGGTTCTAAAGCTTGCAAAAAATGACTATTGGTTCTAAAGCTTGCAAAAATAATGACTATTGGTTCTAAAGCTTGCAAAAAATGTTTACTTACTGCAAATGGTGGATTGGTTGCTTTGGCTTGAAGTTGAAAGACACCACTTACTTCAAATGGTGGCTTGAAGTTGAAAGGCACTACTTACTGCAAATGGTGGCTTGGGTGTGGCTTGAAGTTGAAAGGCACTACTTACTGCAAATGGTGGATTGGTTGCTTTGACTTGAAGTTGAAAGGCACTACTTCCTGCAAATGATGGCTTGGGTGTGGCTTGAATTTGAAAGGCACTACTTACTGCAAATGGGGGGCGTGGGTGCATTGGCCTGAAGTTGAAAGGCACTTACTGCAAATGGTGGCTTGGGTGCAATGGCTTGGGTGAAATTGAAAGGCATTACTTACTGCAAATGGTGGCATGAAGTTGAAAGGCACTACTTACTGCAAATGGTGGTTTGGGTGTGGCTTGGGTGTGGCTTGAAGTTGAAAGACACCACTTACTGCAAATGGTGGCATGAAGTTGAAAGGCACTACTTACTGCAAATGGAGGCTTGGGAGCTTTGGCTTGAAGTTGAAAGGCACTATTACTGCAAATGGTGGCTTGAACTTGAAAGGCGGTTTAGACACTTTAGATTTCCCACTAATTGTAGAGTCCAGGCAAATTCTCTATTAGTCTAATCCAGAAAACACGGTCCAAATAATCAAGAGTTTTACCCCCATACAGAACAAAATAAAACTATGTTTGGATAGAAATAACATAGATTTATTTCAAAATTGGGCTAACTTAGCTATCCATCATTCTAATCAAATTAGCTAAAATTTATTCTCAACAGTGGCTGCTAAAAAATATATTTCCTGGATAATGTTATTTATCCTTAAAACAGCATACCTTCAAACCTACTGAAACAATACCATGATAGCTCTGGCCAGCTGGCATATCGTCTCCACTGGCCTGGACCCAGTTCTTAATGTCTGGACAGAATTTTGTTGGAAATGTCATAGGTGTTGAGCCCATTCAAGACCCCTAACAACTGCTCATTTTCACATGCTACATATTATATTTGGCCACAGCTAATCATAGCTAAGTGCAGCTCGCTTAAGTAAGTTTATTACATTAAATTAATAAGATTGTGAGCACTGATCTTTATTAAACAGATTGTAATTGATGAGTCCTCCAGGTAAGTAAACCTTCTAGGAAATTTAATGCAACATATTTGTGGATGATTTTATATCTGTAGATATAGAGTGACTTATACACTAGGACAACGTAAAACTTTTAAACCAAAATATTGACATTAAACATGGAATTAGTTTACAGGGTCGTGATTTATATGCTGGATTTTATGACGTATCCTTCAGCAAGCCTCGCCCTTCTAATAATTCATAAACAAGCAGTGTACTGTCATACTTTCTGAAGTGACACATTTCTCATTAAAAGGTTGAAATAAAGAAATATAATCCTTTACTGAAATTGGTTCTAAAACGTGTGCCTTTCACTCATTGCAGGTGTCCCAGTGAATTATGTCATTCTCAAGCTTCAGTGAATGCTACATCTGTTTAGGCTTTTCAAATGTATTGTAAAGATATCAGGTTCAGTCCTATCTTAGGAATAATGTGGAAACATTGTGTTCCTTCGCTTGCCATTCTATAACACAACAATCAGTTGTAAAATTTTAGGATGAAGTCTTCAAATTTAATACATTTTTTTCCAAGCACAATAGACGTAACTGTCAGCAATATGATGCAACTGTTGTCTCGTCTTTCTTGCTTTCTATCATCACACAGGTATCATAATCTCTAGAGGCTGTCTCCATATTTCACTCTTAATATACTCACTTTACTGAGAATTTGCAGGTGGTGTGGTAGGACGTGGATTAGAATATTTTTTTTTTTGACTTTCTGACTTTAGGGATACCTTCAGGAGAGAATGGCGATCAGACTTTTTTTCCCATGAGCAATCATCAATGGCAGAGACCCCTTGGGGGCACTGTCAACATTTTCCAGCAGCTTGCTCTAGTGCACAAAACTTTTTTACCGTCAAATGAACAGACATCCATTGCCCTCATGGATCTTCAAAAATCTGCTACACTGTGACATATAAATCATGGATCTACCACAGAGTCAATCTGAAGGCAGACTAGGGTCAAGCAAGGCTGTAATATCACACCTGCCCCCTCCTCACCTCTCCATCTTCCTTGCTGCAAGATTACATCTAACATCGAACAAGCTTCTAACTAGAGTGGTATTCAACTCCAGTATTAATGGGAGGCCTCAACTGCAGAACCAAGATCACCCTAACCTCAATCATCAATTTGCTATTTGTACACTCTGAGGCTCGGCTTCAGGCCATTACTGAATTTACTGAGGTCCATGTGAAGATTCAATAAGATTACACAATAAACAGATAGCAAAAGGTGTATCTGCCCCTCTTTCATATGCACTGTTCCCAGACAGTAAATAATGTGCCCTGAAACAAGGATCACATTCTGTCTCTTATGAGCCATCTCGCAGCCAAGTCAGACAATGATGATGGAATTCATCAAATGCCTCCAGTGCACCAACACAGCTTCTGAGTGACTTTGAAAAAGTGTCTTTGAAGACGATATCCAGCTCCAAAATAATGATTTATCAATAATAATAGAAACAATGACACCTGGCTGCTTATATTCTTCAGAAAGATTTCTGACAACTAACTGACAAACTAAAATGGCTTTGGCTAGTGGCGCAATGAATAACGCGTCTGACTACGGATTAGATTGTAGGTTTGACTCCTACCTGACTTGTTGTCTTGCTCGGCACATCCTTTGATTAGAAAGTTGTCAGGGGTTATGGGGAGAAGGCAGGAGAATGGGATGCCCCATTCACCAATCACACAGAACATTCCATAGTCCAACAAACATCTTGGTAAATAAAGGTTAATTCTCAGAGTCTCTCTGAAACCCTTACCTTAGAGCTATACCCTCTAGTTTTAGACAGCTCTCTCATGAAGAAAGACTTCTTACTATCTATTCTACCTTTTGTATACTTGTAGGTCTTGCCTTATCTTCCTCTCCTCCAGAGAAAACAATTCCAGTCTATCCAGTCTCCTTATAATAGAAAGGTGAAAAGAGAACTTACCGTTTGACATTTGATCTTTAGTTTATGAGAAGTTGAAGTGAGGGATTATGTGAAGAGCCCACCAGTCCGCATGCGCATCAAACTTTAGAGCAGCTGTATGAAACCACAGAACAGTTGCTGACCTAAGCTGTAGGAAAATTAGCAACCTTAGAACTACCGAATGATCTTTATGAGAAGTAGGGTTGGGAGTGGAGGGCACGTAATCCCTCACTTCAACTTCTCATAAAATAAAGATCAAGCTTCAAATGGTAAGTCCTCGTTTCATCTTTCTATTTTATATCGAAGTCACGTGAGTGACTATGTGAAGACTTCATAGCTCTGGTTTCATGCAGTGAACCAGTTTCCATGCAGACACACTGCTCAAGTTGACCAGACATGGCTGAAGAAACATACTTCATTGAAACATGATGTTAACTTTAAAACATGTCCATGCTTTAATGGAAAAATAGTCCCTTCACATCAGGGATAAACAGTTGATTTAATTAACAAAACTCAAAATTTTGCTAGCAAATAAACCAGGCCTGGTAATTGGTTTATTATAAAATGTTTGAAAAGTTTGCTCATTCGCCCATCCTTCTGTCGCAAGGATGTGATCCAGCAGAACTTCCATATTTCTCGCTGCAGACGTGGCTGCAGCCCTGGTAGAGTGAGATTTAAATACATCAGTATCCACTCCCGTGAATGCTAATACGCATATTAACCATCTAGAAATGGTCTGCACCATTACCCTTCTATGTGTTTTTTTATGACTGATGATGACAGCCAGTTTGCGGCCTCGAAGGTCTTTTGTAACCTTTATGTATTCTTTAATATATGTAATCATACATAATCTGCGATCTGGTGGATACGCCAAGAGCTCAAACTTAAACCCTAGCACACCTGATCTACTTTGCTTAATTAGCTCATCCATATAAAAGGTTACTTTATTATTGGATATAACTGCGTTATCCAGCCTTAATTTATGTAACGACTGGACTCGTTGCGCTGAAACGAGCGCCATGAGCATGACCAATTTATAGGTGAGCTGGGCCAAAGATAAAGATGCAGCTGGTGCCCAACTGCAAAGCAGTGTTAATATTATATTAAGGTTCCATACTTCCCAATATCTGGTCCTAGGAGGGTTTTTGTTAAAAATACCCTTCATGAATTTGGATACCAATGGGTGAGAGCCGACAGAATAGTGTCCAGATCCCAGCAGCAAATATGACGACAAAGCACTAGGAGCAGTGTTAATAGCACTATTTTTGTCAAAATATAAGGTTGAAAGAAATTCCAACACATCGGCTATATCTGCCATAAAGTAACTTATATGCGTATTGACACAAAAGTCTTCCCATTGTTTAATATGAGACATACTGCTTCTTAGTGCCATCACACCAAGCTGGAGTGATTACATCCACCGTCCGGTCGGATAATCCGAGCCCCAGGAAAGGTCTTCTCAGATTCTGGAAATTAACAGGTTGATTCTGTCATGTAGCGGATGAGGTTCCTGCGAAATGGGCTGAATTAGCAAATGTTCATGTCTATGAACAACCATGGGCGGTTCCTTTAATACTTCTACCAATAAAGGGAACCAAGGTTGTGTAGGCCAGTTAGGCACTACTAAAATACCCGATGCAAAGTCTTGCATGATTTTTTGCAACCATCGTCCAATGAGGCAGAATGGAGGGAAAGCATTCTCCCCCCCCAGTCTACAGAGAATGCATCTATAGTCTCCGCCCCCGGGTCTGGCTCCCAAGCTACATATCTTGGCAATTGGTGATTAAGCCTGGAGGCGAACAAATCAATATCAGGTGTTCCATAATGAGCAATAAAGTCGTTAAATACTTTTTGATTCAACATCCACTCAGTGTGATCATTGGATTTACGAGATTTAGTATCTGCCACTGCATTAAACCTACCCGGCAAGTAAGCAGCTGAGATCCAAATTCTCCTGTCTATACACCAATTCCAAATGAGATTAGCTAAAGTATCACAGGATACTGATTTGTTTCCACCCATGTGATTAATATATGCCACTGCCGTAGTGTTATCGATTTGAAGTCCAACATGCACATCATGTAGCTTCTCACAGTAAGCCTTCAAGGCATAAAATGCTCTCAGCTAATTGATACCATATTTACAACTAAATGGTAACTCGTTCATGTTCCATCTGCCACTGCAACTAGAGATGGTATTAGTAGCTCCCCATCCCAATGCACTTGCATCACTCTGCAGTGTTGTTATAGGTTTACTAGACAAATCCCCACCGGAGCAATGTTGAATATTGGCCATCCACCACTGTAACTCCGCTTTAGATTTTGGCAACAACTGCATAGGTATGTCGAAATGACCTTTGTGGAATCTAACTGCCTGATCCTTTGCACGCTCCAGATTCCGATAATGCAAAGGCCCAAACCGAGCGGCTGGAAAGGCAGCCATTATTTTGCCAATTACTCTAGCCACCTGGCGAATAGATGGCTCTTCTGTAATCAGAAGATTATAACAAGTTTCCATTAAATCTAGTTTTTTCCCCATGGGCAGGGTCACAGACATTTCAACTGAGTTGATAGTAAACCCTAAATAGTCAATAGACCTTGTTGGTATCAATCTGGATTTGGCAGGATGAATGATAAACCCCAATTTCTCAAAAATGAGCTTGGCAGCTGAAACAGCTAGTTTTGCCAAATGCAGTTCTCCCAATGATCAGAATATCATCTATATAGCCCATAATAATATGCCCTTTAGCTCTATGCAAGCCGAGCACTGGCCTAAGCAGTTTGGTAAATAACCGAGGGGCTGAGATTGAACCATTAGGAACACTTTAAACTGCCACAGCTGCCCCATCCAGCTAAACTTCAGATATCTCCGGTGATCCTTGTGAATCAGAATCAAATAATATGCATCCTTGTGATCGATGCATGCCATAAAGCAGCCCTTGGAAATTGGTTGCTTAGTAGTAAGGAAATTCTCCATTTTAAAATGTCTATACTGCACATGACAGTTGAAATTTGCCAAATCAAGGATGATACGGCATCCACCATCTTTCTTCTCTCTGGAGAATATATTAAAGATGTATTGATCTTTCTCATTAATTGATCTCTCAATTACTCCTTTTTTGTGCAATGCATGTAATTCTGTTGCATATCCAGTCTCTTGTTTGAAGCAAGTATACCACCGACTTGGCATATCTTGTGTGGGTGGAAATGAGTTCGGCAAAAACTCAATTTTGAAACCCTTTATACTGTGCAATATAAACGGGTCTGAAGTTATGTGACGCCATTCATGCAAGAACAAACCTTCCACCAACTTGAAATTCCTCCGCACACCCCGTGTGACTGATGGAACCAGACCCACCTACCTCAAAGGTTACAGGTGGTTTGACACCAGAGCCAGCGGACCTTAATTTTGGTTATGTTGTTTCCTCCTCGCTCTGAAAGGTTGAACTGTTGGGACGTGTTGGGACGTGAGGCTGGTAGAGGCGTAGGGGTGCTGACGCCAGAGGAGGGGAGTCTTGCTCATAAAAGATGCTTTGATCATGCCAGCAGCTATTGACTCCTCATGCAAGTCCTTGACCTGTTTGCTCAAGTCTTCTCCAAAGAGGAATGTAGGAGGCTGAATATTGCTGGCCTTGCATGGATGTGCGAACTTTGGATTCAGTTCTGGACTGATGGCGTCTTTCAAAGCAGTTGATTTCAAAATGAGCGTTGCACAGCAGTGCCATAGCATCCTGCTGAACCTCCGACAATTGAACGTCATCGATTAACCTAGCAAAGGCCGTGATACCTGCGGACAATAGCCTCAGGATCCGTTGAAGCTTCAGTTCTCTGGATTTCGTATTGGACCCAATATAATCCCAAATAGTGGCGTTATCTATGGGCACATTTAACGTTGCACAATTCTCCGGACTGGGATATCTCGCAGCTTTTCCCATCATAGTAATTTATTTCAGCTGGTGGGAAGTGAGGTAGCTGATGCTTTTGGCCAACTCCCCTTGAAGTGGCTTGCCTGTCCCCAAAGGAACAGCAAATTTGGAGGCAAGAGCGGGCAACTCTTCTTTATGCGATACACGCACATCATGCATTACAGCATGGGCCACCTGCACACATTCATATTCGGAGTCAGCTGCATACTGATCTCCGAAACTCCCCTCGTCCAACTGGGACGAAAATAGCAACCCTGGACCAGGAGCTGCAGCATTGAATTGAATTGAACTGCCTGAGTATGCTTCTGTAGCACAGAGCATATTGTGTGCCAGCATCTTCTCCATAAGATGCTCCATCTGAGACAAACGGCCTAACACATCAGACATGGATGTGGGAGCAGTACCCTCCTGGCCTGAATCGTCCGACAGGACATGTCTCATTGTTTTAGCTTTGGCTTTTCTTCCCTTCGGGGCTGCCAAGCTGCTCCCTATAGGAGCCAATTCCGAGGTAGCTGAGCAGACCGGAGCTGCCAGCGACTCTGAGGTAGAACTGGATGGCCGCCGGTTTCCCGCACTGCTTCTTCTGCTGCCGGTTGTACCACGGCCCATCTTGGTTTAGTCCTGGGCTTTCCCATAGTCAAACCTAGAGACAAATAAAGTACACCAAACCCACCCAGAGCAAGTTTACACTTACCTGAGAGGTTTTTAAACTTACCACTGGGGGAACCGACGTTCCCCCCAGCCAGTCCATGCGCCATGCGTTTGACGTATTGACACGCATGCGGACTGGCGGGCTCTTCACGTAGTCACTCATTTGACTTTGATATAAAATTGATAGATTCCAGGTAACATCCTGTTATATTTGTGTTTTAAGAATGTACATCCAAGCAAGTGGAGTTTATCCCTGTACAGTCCTGACTTGTGCCTTGAAGAAGTTGAAAGATATAAGAGTGTCAGGCCCATATTCATTTGTTGAAGAGTAACCATTCCCTTGCCTGCTCTTGTATTCGCAGTTATTATGTAGCTAGCCCAATTTTGCTTCTGATTCATGTTGGGGAACAGAGGCCTGGACCAATATGTTCTCCTGTCTGGTGCATAATACCCATTCAATTCTTCTTTGTGCCATTTACTTTCTAACCTGCACTTCGTTTATAACTGGAAGTGAAATGATAAAAGATGAGAAAAATTAGTGTGGTAGAAATGAATGTGAATACTAGTATCAAATGCAGCATATAAATCCGGCAAAATCTGAATGTTGTGAGAAGCAGGAGTAGGTAAATAGAATTCTGTCATCTTCCAGTCTTGTCATTGGGATGGGCTCTCAGATTTAATAGTAGCATTACTGGTTAACTTAGTGATCTAGTATCCAGAGACTTGGGCTATTGATGTGGATGTTTACGTTTACATCCTGCCATTACTAGATATCTGGGGAAACTTACATTCACGTAATTAATTAAAAGGCTCATGTAGATCATCAGGAAGTT
Organism: Leucoraja erinaceus; assembly: GCF_028641065.1. Classification (NCBI taxonomy): domain Eukaryota; kingdom Metazoa; phylum Chordata; class Chondrichthyes; order Rajiformes; family Rajidae; genus Leucoraja; species Leucoraja erinaceus. Next base: position 83,832,148 of record NC_073378.1, read on the forward strand.
AACCATGTTTCCATAAAAATCTGTCCAGTTCACTAAAATCCTTCAGGGAGGAAAACATACTGTTCTTTGCCACTCTGGTCAAATATGATTCCAAACCAACAGCAGAGATGTGCGATGCCAAACAGGAAAAGATTGTCTTTGCCAGCAATATATACATCCATTGAATATATAAATAAAAGGGCAATCCATGACAGTGAGTGTTAACTTGCCATTGGCATAAGATGATGAGTTTGCTGCACTATTAAGAATATTTCATTTAATATTAATTCTTAAAGTAAGCCTTGTTTGTTGCCTACATAATTAATGGTACTAGTTAAAAATGAAAGCTTTTGTTTAGAAAGGTGCACCAGAAAGACTTAAAGATCTTAAAGTCAAATAATTAAAATCATGCTTTAAATAAAAAATTATCAATCAGAGCAAAACAATTGTAAATAGTATATGCATATACCAATTCTTCTAAATATATGAACTTTTGAATATGAGTGCTGCAAAAAAAATTGAAAATTAATATTCCTCAAAAATTCCTGTTATATTGGCTTTGCTACTTTGAAAACCTGTAGATATTTTTTGCTAAATTCATACATTCATACTTCTATCAAAAAAGACATAAATGTTGATTTTAAATCCTCCATTATGGCTCGGGGAGAATAAAAAGGATTGAAAAAAAAAAATTGCAGTACTCAACTCCAATATCCATGGAATCAATTCCTGCCTTATTAATGTCAAAGATGAGCATTTTCAAATGCTCAATAAAATTGCGTTCCGTGCATGAAGAGAAGGACTGATACATTTTATGCTAGCATGCATTTACATGCCTAACCCACTATTCCACTTTCTTTCCCTGCCCCCAAGACACCATTGAAATGAAGTGTCAGCAGGATGAGGAGAGAATTATAGCTCCCGCAAATCCCCCATAGTCTGACAGCATCCAGTTGAAAAAGCTGAACCATTTACTCTGCACAGCTTTAAATCATTTGGTTTCCTACTCCCAATGCCCATAGTTCACCAATGTACATGCTCCATCGTTGAAGATAATGCTTGACAACAAATTAAGCCAGTTGTGGATTCTTCAGGGAAAATGGGAATATGTGACCCCTGGACATTGTCTCTAAACCAATAAACAATCATGGGTTCCATGGCAAATCGGTAGAATTATAATATATACCTTCCGCACACCAAAAAGTAATTACCAAGCTCACCATTCAAATCCCCCTTCCTCCCATCAAGTCCTGAATTTTCTATTACTTTGTCTACAGCCTCCCAGTGCTTTTCAACGTTCAACAAAATATATAACAATACATAATTGACGTGAATCATTAATATCTATATTTAAACATCTTTGTATGTTCATAAATTCTAACTATCCAATCTAGAACTGAGTAGGAAATTGTGCCCATTTGATTCAGTTTTTAATTCTCTAACTCTCGGATTGCCTCATCATCTCAGCTCGCCTCTTACCAGCTGGGCTAAGGTCAAACACAGGTTGGGCTGGTGAAAGGTAGTTGTCACTTCACCACCTGAGTCACAAGGCATCCAGATTCCTGAATGCTTTTATCTTATTTATATTAGTGAGTGTAAGTGTATACAGAAGACAGGAAGGAAAACAGTAGGTTCATGACATTTTGCCATGCTGCAAATGGCATCATAGGATTTCATTCAAATACACAAGGCCTGTTGTACGGATATGTTGCTGTTCTGTGGTGCTTCCAACATCCACCCATAACTTCCCCCCTCCCCTTCTCTCCCCTGTTTTTCCAACCAGGACTGAGCAGAATAAATCTTATCATGCTTCATGGTTTAGAGCGGCATTAGAAATATGTGAGGAAGGGGATAAGATATGACTAGTTTTGCACTTGGCCTTTGGCACTTTGACTGTAATCCAGGTACAGAGTTATCTTTAGTTTACATTAAATCTACAGTTCTCGTCAGTGTCTGAATCAGATAATGTTTACAAAAATAATGGCAAAAGAAATGATGCTGGCCTAGCTACAACCAATGGACAACAGGCAGATTTGTCAAAATTCACTTGTGTTTGCCACATTGTTCCAGCAGTACCAGTCAAGTGTATAAATTGTGAGGGAAACCTAAGGGCAAAATAGGATTTCAGAAATAGAGCAAAATAAATGACACAGAAACATTTGAACACTTTATGACTTACTTTGAATTCTATTTTTTTTTTAACCCTCTGTAACTGTGCAAAGCAAGTTTTAATTTTGCTAATTTAACTAATTTTGTTCATGTTTTAAGAAACCATTGGCTCCAAAAAACAGGATACAACTTTTATTCTCCATCTGCAATGCATTTATTCCATTTGATTGTTTAGATCTGCTGGAGGTTCTGTGTGGTTGGAAATATTTGTGAGGAAATGAAAAATCCCCCACTGATTAGACTTTGTTGTTCCCCAAATATCTTTTAGAATTCCATGTCCTTTGCTGTTTATGTAACAATATAGGCCTCACAGTAAACTTACTGTTTACACAACAGCTTAATGCTGGTTAAAAATCCCCATTACATCCACAGATCTGAAAGATCTCAGAAACATTAGCCGCTAATTTTAAATAATCTGACTGAGTTTCTCCTTTTTAAATAGTTAATTTTACAAATTTTCTATTGTAATTGTCAGGTGCAGGTAATTAAAAAAAATATATATATAACATTTGTAATTTGCGTTTACTTATGTTTTTAATGTAGAGAAATGTTAGGACATTGAGTGAATGGTGAAGGCACCAACCTCTTGCTGGAGTCACAGATGATAGCTTAATGAGGTGAATTCTGGCACGCCTTGAAATGTACTGAATTTGTAAGCCTAAAACTTGTTTGAGAAGGAACTGCAGATGCTGGAAAATCGAAGGTAGACAAAAGTGCTGGAGAAACTCAGCGGGTGCAGTAGCATCTATGGAGCGAAGGAAATAGGTAATGTTTCGGGCCAAAACCCTTCTTCAGACTGACGGGGGGGGGGGGGGGGGGGGGAAGAAAAGAAGAAGGAGAAAGGAAGAGGAGGAGCCAGAGGGCTGAGTGAGAGCTGAGAAGGGGAGGAGACAGCAAGGGCTACCGGAAATTGGAGGTCAATGTTCGTGCCGCTAGGGTGCAAACTGCCCAAGTGGAATATGAGGTTCTGTTCCACCAATTTCCGGTGGTGCTCACTCTGGCCATGGAGGAGGCCCAGGACAGAAAGGTTGGATTCGGAATGTGGGGGGGGAGTTGAAGTGCTGAGCCACAGGGAGATCAGGTTGGTTAATGCGGACCGAGCGGAGGTGTTCGGCGAAACGATCGCCAAGCCTACACTTGGTCTCACCGATGTAGGTCAGCTGGCATCTCAAGCAGCGGATGTAATAGATGAGGTTGGAGGAGATGCAGGTGAACCTCTGTCGCACCTGGAACGACTACTTGGGTCCTTGAATGGAGTCGAGGGGAGAGGTAAAGGGACAGGTGTTGCATTTCTTGCGGTTGCAAGGGAAAGTGCCCGGGGAGGGGGTGGTGCGGAAGGGAAGGGAAGAATTGACCAGGGAGTTACGGAGGGAGCGGTCTTTGCGGAAAGCAGACGGGGGGGGAGATGGGAAGATGTGGCGAGTGGTGGGGTCACGTTGGAGGTGGCAAAAATGACGGAGGACTATTTGTTGTATGTGACGGCTGGTGGGGTGAAAGGTGAGGACTAGAGGGACTCTGCCCTTGTTACGAGTGGGGAGGATGGGGAGAGAGAGCAGTGTTACGGGGTATTGAAGAGACCCTGGTGATAGCCTCATCTATATAGTAGGGGAGGGGAACCCCCGTTCCCTGAAGAATTAGGACATTTCCGATGATCTGGTGTGGAATACCTCATCCTGGGAGCAGATGCGACGTAGGCGGAGGAATTGGAAGTAGGGGATTGAGTCCTTACAGGAAGCACGGTGGGAAAAAGTGTAGTCTACATAACCATGGGATTCAGTGGGTTTATAGTGGATGTCGGTCAGAAGTCTATCACCTGCAATGGAGATAGTGAGGTCAAGAAATGGTAGGGAAGTGTCGGAAATGGCCCAGGTGTATTTGAGTGCCAGATGGAAGTTAGTGGTGAAGTGGATGAAGTCAGTCAGTTGTGTGTGGGTGCAGGAAGTAGCACCAATGCAATTGTCAATGTAGTGGAGGTAGAGGTCGGGTATGGGGTCCTGGTACGTCTTGAACAAGGATTGTTCAAAGCACCCTGCAAAGAGGCAGGCATAGCTGGGGCCCATGCGCGTGCCCATAGCTACGCACTGTGGCTCAGCCCTGTGGCTCAGCCCTGTGGCTCAGCCCTGTGGCTCAGCACTTCAACTCCCCCTCCCATTCCGAATCCGACCTTTCTGTCCTGTTTCTCTTGCAAGGCCAGAGTGAGCACCATCAGAAATTGGAGGAGCAACACCTCGTATTCAGCTTGGGCACCCGCTGAGTTTCTCCAGCACTTTTGTCTACCTAAGCCTAAAACTTGCTTTATTATCTTTTGGTTGTGAGGAAGCAACAATTTGGGTCACTCCAATACAGTTGAGTGAAATTCCCATAAAGGTCAAAATCTTCATCTGTGCGTTTTGCAGAATAGTTATCAGGTTTCCCAGTATCATTGTCAGCAGTTTTTTTTCTCTATTGATCTATTGCACGTTCTAACAGTTGCCAGTATTTAGCATCATGGATGCAGTCTCTCTTGCTGGCTCTTAAAGGGACTATCATAATTCAACTAATACACTTTCATATAGTGGGTGATATTGCAGTAAATGGAGGGGGTGAGTGGGAGTGTCCACCAAAATGCCAGTGAGACCTGCACAGGCCAATGGCACATTCCTTGTGTAAAAGGGAAATATAGAACTTGTAGAGCTATAGCCAGTCACCACTGGCAGGAGATTAACAGGTACAGTTATAAGGCACGGCCTGCACTTTTGGAAGCCTGCAATGCTCTGCTCTACCTGTTCCAGAAGGCTGAAGGAAATGATGATGTCTCCTCTCCATGATTATTTACTTTGGGTGACCTAATGAGCTATAACATATCAGCAGCAATAGCCTGGAATGACCATGGGGTAGGACATTAAAAGTGACTGTACCTTTATCTTTAAGGATAAATCTGTCAACAAAGTTGCATTTGAGAATATTGGTGGTTAGGGATCCCTGTGGGAACAATGAACACATTTTGAGTTTTGGCCCTTTATACACCACGATTTAATTGCTTCAACGGGATATCTCCTGTATACCTCCTGCACCCATATAGAACTCATGGACTTTATTAACTTCACCACCAATTTTCATCCTCACATTCATTTGGACCATCTTCTACACCTCCTTCCCCTTTCTTGATCTCACCATCTCCATCACAGGAGGTAGACTATCGAATGATGTCTATTATAAACCTACTGACACCCACGTATCTAGACTACACTTCTTGCCATCCTGCCTCCTGCAAAGACGTTATCCCCCACACCCAATCTCTCGTTCCTCTTTCCCCTGTATCTTGGTCTAAGTCACCTATTATTTTTCTCCAGAGATGCTGCCTGACCCGTTGAGTTACTCCAGCTTTTTGTGTCTATGTTTGGTTTAAACCAGCATTGCAGTTCCTCCCTACACATATCTTCCATGGGTGTTGCCTAACATACTGTGTGCCTCCAGCATTTTTTGCTTATTTTAGGAAAAGCTGTCTGTGAGATGTTCTGTGAGTTAATAAGAACAATAATTTTCACTTAAATCTCACCACAGAAGCATTTTGTGTGTTGCATTACTTTTGATATTGTTTCTAAGAGGGTTATGACAAAAGAAAGATCCTATGACAGAAACAAAAAATCACTGAGAAATTAGGAGTTTTCTACATTCATTTTTGTAAAGGCATCAAGACACTTAGAAATGTTATTGTTCAGGTTAAGCTAATTTTCCAAAGCATATTTCCTTTGGAAATATTTTCTCTGGTTGTAAACCTAGATGTTCTCTGTGACTGTCGCACAAGGAATGAAGCTTGTCCAGGTCTTCCTGACATCTTGGAAATGTGCAAATAACTTTCCAGGTCGAAGTCTGCTATGAATGAGACAGCTGGAAGCTATGGCAAGGTAATGGAGTGATAGACCTGACTATCTTTGATGTTCACCTTGGTGCTGACCCAAGATGGAAGATTCGGCTTTGGTGAATGAGATAACAATAAGTAGTTGACATCAATGAAAATAAAATACAATGGAAGATGTGTGCAATGGACAGCAGATCTACAGGTCAATTTTTGATACTTTGTTAATATCGATTGTTCCAGTATCTATAACTGTGGTTAATTTTATCAATGATCACTGACTAGTTCCGTTAGAAGGTGGAATCAATTGTGGATCTTTGAGGGACAGTCGTGGTGATGATGTACAGATGCAAAGGAAATTCATTGCTCAAATACAGTAATTGTAATTAGAGAGTTAAGCGCTAGAAGTGAAATTAATGTAATTGACGTTAACATTGGACTAGAGGTCCAAGAGGGTAGTAGCTTTTTTCGAGGCTGCAGAATTGTCAAAATGAAGAACAACAAATAGTGCACTGCAGATGCTTTCACAGTAAGTGCAGTCCAAGAAGGGATGTCAGATCATCAGACATTCAGTGAGAATGAAGAATAACTGTGAAAATGTTAGATTTCATGGTGCAGAGCTTATGGAGAAGAGGAGAATACATTAGTGAATACAAACGTGTTTTTGCTACTTTGAGTGTTGTGTACAAATACAGAAATTCATGCCCATGTTTCTGCAGGATAATTCTGAATACTTTCTTTGCATTATTTTAGAATTATGCTTTGGCCAATCGTCACAGGCTTTATCATCCTTATTCTCACATTGACCTGTATATTTGTAGCAAGATTTCCTTGATCTTCCAAACAAAATTTCTTGCTATGAAGTCCAACTGTTTCTTCCCAGCTGTTATCAGGCAACTGAACCGTCATCTCACCAACTACACAGCAGTCCTGACCTATCTACTTTAATGGAGACCTTCAAACTATCTTTAGTTGGGCTTTACTGCATAATGCATATGCACTGCATATTATAGCCTTTATCCTGTATCTCAACACAGTGAATGGTTTGATTGTAATCATGTATTGACTGGATAGCACACAACGAAAAGCTTTTCACTGCACCTCGGTACCCATGACAGTAATAACTAAACTAAACAAGCTATTTTTAAAACTAAACTACCATATCCCTTCTCAACTGCCACCTACACCTGCATGTTTGCGTTCAGTGGTTGATGTACAAGAACACCTTTGTACATAAACATTTCCCAATTGCTCACGTTTTACCTTTACTTTGGCCATGTCCACGGAACCTGCAGTAGTATTCGCAGATATCTTTTATTACGTCTCACTACTCCGAGTTTCCCACCTGCTTTAAGAAGACCACCATAATTTGAGAGCCACTGAAAAAGAAGATAGCACACCTTAATGACTAGAGACAAGTGGCCCTGACATCTCCCGTCATAATGTGCTTCAGGTGGCTAGTCATGGCACACATCAACTCCAGCTTCCCAAACAGCCTTTATCCACTGCAATTTGCCTAATGTTGCAACAGGTCCATGGCAGATGCCATCTCCCAGACTTTACATGCATCCTTGGTACATGTGGAATAGCTACTTCAGACTTCTAATTATTGACTATATTGCTTCCTTTAACAACATAATTCCAGCCAAAGTCTTCTCTAAATTCCTGGACCTAGGATTCAACAAACCTTCTGTAACTAGATCATTAACTTCTTGATGGATAGATCACGATCAGTAAGGCTAGGTAACAAAACATCCTCTACAACAATTCTCATCACTGGAGCCCAGCAAGCATCCTTGGCAACAATAGATCCAAAATTAAATGGGTCCTTGCCCATAACAAATGGTGGAAGTGGTTAAAGTTGGAAGATCAATTCCCAATTGTTCAATGGATCCTATAGTTAGCAGGAAGTTTGTGTTGTTAGGGAGAAGGGGAACAAAACAACAGGCAGATCAGAGCATCTGCTGTCATAGAGTGAGGAAGTAATGGGATTTGTTCTTTAGGCCTCTGGAAGTCCATGAAAGAAGAAGAATTCTCAAGAAAGCACTGGGGTTTGGAGGCTTCAACGTTCAATGGAAACGTTCAGCAGAATGAAGAACCCGTGTGCGGACGTGGCGCCGATGGACGAGAGGCCGAAGCAAAGAAGTCGAAGCCAAAGAACCGAATGGAAACGAGGCCGAAACGCCAATAAACCGAAAGATTACGAAGACGAAACGCCTACTAACCGAAAGGATGGGACACCTAAATGCAAACTAACCAAAAGTGTGGGACGCCTAAAAGCCAACTAATCGAACAGCTGCATAGCCAAAAAGCAAACTTACTGAATGGATGCTCTGTCGAAACGCCACCTACCCGAAAGGCGGCGTCGCCTACAGGCCAACAAACCGACTGCCGCTCAACAGAAACGTCCAATAACGGACAAGTATTTGCCGGGGGGGCGGGACTTGTCAGCGATTGGTCCAGACCCCCACGTCCATCACATCACTGTGAAGGCATGAACATTGTCCCAAACCTCCGCTCCACCCGACCCGTAGCCCCCAAAGGGTGGCCGTGGGAGAGTGGGGGCTGTCCTGAGCGATGCGCACCTTCGGCCGCTTTCAACTTGGTGCTTGGGTTCAGATTGCCCCGTCACCTATGGCCTGTGAGGGAAAATGAACCCCACGCTCCCGTCTCCCCCTTCTCTCTCCCCTCTTCTTTCTCTCCGCCTCTCTCTCTCCCTTTTCTCTCTCCCTTCCCTCTCCCCTCTTCTCTCTCCTCCTCTCTCTCCCCTCTTCTCTTTCTCCACTTCTATCTCTCCTCCTCTCTCTTCCCCTCCTCTCACCCCCCTCTCTCTCCTCTCTCTCTCCCTTCTCTCTCCCCCCATTCTCTCCCTCCCCCTTCTCTCAGTCACTGACCGCGATACACCGCCATTGGATCCCAACCTCTACACCAGGGTGATTTCCCCCCCTCCGGCCCCCGGACTTTGACATCCACACCGGGTGATTCACCCCGGCCGTGGGGACAGATGTTTTATTTATTACCGTCTCGGTGCTTGCGGAATGCACCCAAGCTCCCACGCACAAAACAGGCAGCATCTCTGGAGAGAAGGAATGGATCGTGCTGAGACCATTGTTCAGAGTGCGTCTGAAAGGTCTCGACCCAAAATGCCACCCATTCCTTCTCTCCAGAAATGCTGCCCAGTGAGATTGCTGTCACACAGTGACCCAGCCGGTCAAGCTGCTGTCACACAGTGACCCAGCCGGTCAAGCTGCTGTCACACAGTGACCCAGCCGGTGAGACAATGTTCATGCCTTCACAGTGATGTGATGGACATGGGGGTCTAGACCAATCTCTGACAAGTCCCGTCCCCCAGCAAATTCATGTCCTTTATTGGACTTTTCTGTTGAGCGGCAGTCGGTCCTTCGGCCTATAGGTGGCGCCACCTTTCGGGTCGGTGGCGTTTTGACAGAGCGGCCATTCGGTAAGTTTGCTTTTAGGTGACGCAGCATTTCGGATCGTTGGTTTTTAGGCGTCCCGCCCTTTCGGTTAGTTTGCATTTATGGGTCCCATCCTTTCGGTTAGTAGACGTTTTATCTTCGTAACCTTTCAGTTTATTGGCGTTTCGGCCTCTTTTCCATTTGGTTCTTTGGCTTCGACTTCTTTGCTTCGGCTTCTTGTCTGTCGGCGCCACATCCTGGTACGGAAGAAACAAGGAACTGCAGTTGCTGGGTAATACACAAAAAGACACAAAGTGCTAGTATAACTCAGCAGATCGGGCAGCATTTCTAGAGAACATGGATAGGTGAAGAATGGCCCTTCTTCTGAGTTACTCCAATTCTTTGTGTCTTTTTAGGTCAGAATGATTTATCACTCAAGAAATCGAACAATGTGATCACAGAAACAGTTCAGATATGGTTGGGGTGGACTTAGGATGGGGATGCTGGGCGGAATAACACAGCAGAAATCCTTATTCCTGGTATAAGTCAAGTCAAGTCAAGTTTATTTGTCACATACACATACGAGATGTGCAGTGAAACGAAAGTGGCAATGCTCGCGGACTTTTGTGCAAAAGACAAACAACCAAACAAACTATAAACACAATCATAACACACATATTCTTTTACATAATAAATAATGGAAGGAAAAACGTTCAGTAGAGTTAGTCCCTGGTGAGATAGGCGTTTATAGTCCGAATGGCCTCTGGGAAGAAACTCCTTCTCAACCTCTCCGTTGAGGTAAATGTACAATAGCATTTGAGAAAGGAAATGCGTTCAGACTGGATATATACAAAAGTCAAAGAGAATGGCCAAACTGATTTCATTGAAATGGACCAAGCCTTTACTGATACAGTTATTGAAGTTGCTAAAGCAGCTGTAAATGATGGTAAACCCGTGCACATAATAAGCTAATTCACCAGGTGGAAATGTATTTTGTTCTTTGTGTGCCAATATTCTGTAGTTGATTATGAGCAATAAAACTGTTTACATCAAAGATCCTATAGCAAGCAAGATAGATCGCTCGACGAAAAAGACATAGTACGGTCATGGGCAGATTCATGGGTAATTTTCGGCCACATTTCCGTAACCGGCTTCCGTCTCCGCACCAAAGATCCCATAACGGAGCAAAGATACTAGTGTGGAGACGGAAACCGGTTACAGAAACATCCTCGTAAAAATAAAAGTTCTTTGGTAAAAATCTTCTCCTCATTTTCAGAATTATAATTTATTAACACAAACTGTTGCCCCGCAACGTTGATTACACTGCGAGTCGGGTCGGGTCGGGTCGGGTTACTGAAATAGATGAAAAAAAGGCCCACGTTCTGCTCTGTTGCGTACTACACGTCAGCCCATTGCATTTAGAAGGAGTGGTTTATCTTGCTCCGCTATAGGATCTTTGGTTTATATATAATTGTGGACCGCTGCTGAGAAACATGGCATGAAAGGGTAAACATGAGTTCTGCTGTAATCCCTATTTTAAAAACAAAACTATTCATGCACATGTTGCTAATATAATGTAGGAAACATTCAATTTTCACATTGTAACTGTTTTTGACTTGGCTCTGGAGAAACAAAGTTGACAAAGACTATCCTCAGGAACTGATTCCACGAGGTTCAGCCAGATGCTGCAAGCTATTTTGTGATTCACACTGACAATGAATGTGCCTTTTGCTTTATCCTGTTTCTTGTCTGGTGTCACAGAAGTCCAGCTGACCACTGCAAAGACAAATGATTTAATGAGGAGGGGATTGTCCTTTTGCTCTTTACATGGTGCAAGTGATAGACAACACATGTGGCTCAAATCAGTTCACTGTACATTCTGTTTACAAGAACCTTTAGAAGTGTCAGCATCTCTCAACACATCCTATAATGGCTGTTACAGTGTAAGGGTTCTTCTGAGATATACAATGAATTCTTCACATCCATGTGAATGATATGCTGTCCCAGACTGTGTTGACAGGAAGAAAGACAGGAATAGCCAATCCTTTATGCTGTATTCCCTCCCCTCTCATATTCCTAGTGCATGTAATTTAGTATGAGTAGGTTGTTTGTTTACATGAGTAACAAACGTAAGTGTGTATTTCAGGATAATTCACAAGTGCCTTTTGCATGTACTTCTTTAATGCAATATGATTCCTGGTCAGATTCAAAGGATAAGGGAATCTGGAAGAAAAACAAGAAGTTTTTGATTAAATGATTATCTGTTTGTATTTCTTAGTAATGTGCAAACCTTGAATAAATTGTTTTACTATTGAATAGGCCATGCCCAAAACACCACTACACTCCTCATACTCTACCCCCATCGCCCACCCTCACAACATTGCAGATTCCCATATCCAGATCAGAATAATGAAAATATCCTTAATTTCCTCAAAACTCAAAGAAACTTTGAGTAATATAAGAATATTACAAACAGAAATAGCCATTGGTCATTTTCTCCTCTCCTTCTGCTCCACTATTCAATGGCTGATATTTTATTTTAGCACTATTTTCTTGCAATTGCCCCATATCCCTTGATTTCCTCAAAATCTAAACATCCATCAGCCACACTGTCAAAAATACATATCCATTGCACTTCCATTGTCCTCTTGGATAGACAATTCCAAAGAGTCATTACTCTGTTCGTATCTATGCATTGCCTAGACAATCCTTCATTCTAGATTCCTAGGTGTAATATCACCAATAATTTATCCTGTTTGACTGCATTGATTGTATAGCGATAAAAGTACAAACCCCTCTACTTCCTCAGTCTAAAGAAATTTGTCGTATTTCCAATGTCTCTTCTACAGATGCTTCAGAGAAAGCATCCTATCCAGATGCATGTGTAGGAAAGAACTGCAGATACTGGTTTAAATCAAAGGTGGACTCAAAATGCTGGAGTAACTTAGGGGGGCAGACAGCATCTCTGGAGAGAAGGAATGGGTAATGTTTTGGGTCGAACACTTCTTCAGACTGATGTCAGGGGAGTGAACGGTACCGAGATAAAATGTAGTTGGAGACAGTAAGACTGATGGGAGAACTGGGAAGGGGGAGGGGATGGAGAGAGATAGCAAGGGCTTTCTGAAGTTAGAGAAGTCAATGTTCATACCGCTGGGGTGTAAACTACCCAAGCGAAATATGAGGTGCTGTTCCTCCAATTTGTGCTGGGCCTCACTCTGGCAATGGCGGAGGCCCAGGACAGAAAGGTCGATTGGGAATGGGAGGGGGAGTTAAAGTGCTGAGCAACCGGGAGATCAGGTAGGTTTAGGCGGACTGAGCGGAGGTGGTCAATGAAACGATCGCCGAGGCTGCGCTTGGTCTCGCCGATATACAGGAGTCGACATATGAAACAGTTGGTACAGTTGATGAGGTCCTTGTCGGGGTCCTTGGACAGAGTCGATGGAGGAGGTAAAGGGACAGCTGTTACATCTCCTGCGGTTGCTGGGGAAAGTACCTGGGGAGGGGGTGGTTTGGGTGGAAAGGGACAAGTTGACCAGGGAGTTGCGCAGGGAACAGCCTCTGCGAAAAGTAGGAAGGGGTGGAGATGGGTAGATGTGGCCAGTAGTGGGATCCCATTGGAGGTGGCAAAAATGTTGGAGGATTGTGTGCCGTAAATGTGTCAAGATGCATCACAGCTTGCTCCCACAACTGCTCTGCCCAAGACCGCAACAAATTGCAGAAAGTTGGGAACACAACAACCCTGTCCATCATGCAGACCAGCCTTCCCACCTCACCACCTTCCCCATTTACTCTATCTGTACCACCCTGCCCTGGAAAAGCAGCTAACATAATCAAGGACCACACACACTCCAGTCATTCTCTCTTTTCTCTTGTTCCATTAGGCAGAAGATGCATAAGCTTGAAAATGCATATCACCAGATTCAAGAACAGCTTCTTACTGAAATCAGGCTCTTGAATGGACTCGTATTCTAAGAATGAATTCCTGATCCTCCATCCTATCTCGTTGTGCCCTTGAAGGAGTCATCCGTATTGTCTGTTTACTGAACATTAACCAATCCTCATCCACTCCAGTGAAATACTCCCATGCTCACTAACTTTGTTCAGTAATCCCATGTGTGACACCTTATGTTATAGGACTCTTAAAAACCAAATGCATTATATCAAGTGGTTTGCTCTAACCTATTCTGCTGGTTACAAACACAAAACATTGCTACAGATTTATGAAACTTAATTTCCCTATCATAAATCCATTTTGGATCTGACAATTTTACTATTTTCTAATTGCCTCAATAATGTATTGCAGCCTTCATTGATGTCAGGATAAGTGATGTATACTTCCCTGCTGTCTCTCTCACCCCAGTGCTGTTTTGGAAGTTAACATCCATTATCTCCATAGCCACCTTTTTCATACTATATATAATTCTTCATTGTTTCTGTGAGGTTTAGTGTACCTTCTTCCATGAAGACTTTTACAAAATATTTATTTAAGAAACTAACGTAAATTTTCCAGCCCTATCCACCGTATAGCCCATGTGTTTTGTTTCACAGAAACATGGCTCACCCCCAGCTCCACAGGTTCAGCTGTCCAGCCTGAAGGTTTCTCCATCCATCGCATGGGCCGTACGCAGGTATCTGGGAAAGGTCAACTCTTCGCAGTGCTCAGACGTGGCAGTTCGGTCTAACTCCTGCTCTCCGCACCTGGAACATCTGGCAGTGAGGTGCCCTTCTACCTACCGAGGAAATTCACCTTCATCAGCCTGACCATGGTCGACATCCCACCCCAGGCAGAAGCCCATCTGGCATTGGAGGAGCTGCACGCTGTGGTCAACAAGCACCAGACAGGTTACCCCGAGGTGGTTACCACCATGGCTGGGGACTTCAACAAAGCCAACCTGAATAATTTACTCCCAAACTACCATCAACATGTCTCCTGCAGCACCTGAGGATTAAACACCATTGACCACTGCTATACGACCATCAAGGATGCCTATTGCTCTATCCCTCACCCTCACTTCTGGAAATCTGACCATTCAGCAGTGCTGCTTCTTCCTCCCTACAAGCAGCAACTGAAGAGGGGACCCTCAGAGGTGAAGACTGCACAGAATAAGGCAAAATCAGGAGGCAGCTCAAACGACAGCGAATCCTCACGAGCTCAATGTGTTCTACACACACTTTGATAGGGAGAACAATTATGTGCCTTCCCGAGGTCCCATTCTCCCTGATGGTATTACAATCATTATCACAGAGGCTGATGTCAGAAGATCCTTCAGGGGGATGAACCCTCGGAAAGTGCCTGGACCTGATGGTATACCCGGTCAAGTTCTAAAAACGTGTGCAGAACAACTGGCTGGAGTTTTTGCAGGCATTTTCAACCTCTCACTTCTGAGGTCTGAACTTCCCACCTGCTTTAAGAGGGCATCAATAATATGGGTACCCAAGAAGAGTAAGGTGACGTGCCTCAATGACTACCGACCAGTGGCACTCACGTCTGTGGTGCTGACATGCTTTGAGAGGTTGGATATGGTGCATATCAACTCCTACCTTGACAAGAACCTCGACCACTACAGTTCGCCAACCACCACAACCGGGACCGCTGGGCACCGCAGGGAGTTGAATGCATCCTCAATAAAGATTGTAACATAGTCGTATAGTGGTTAATTTGTGATATTTGTTTGTATTGTATTATGGTGGTGGGTTCTGGTTTGTTTTATTGTATTGTAAATATTATTTTTTAATAATTGAATACATTTTTTGATTAAAAATAAAAGCTGGTTATGCGAGGAGGTGTGGTGTTGCGGAGCTCCCGCCCAAACACAAAAATGAGTGAGTTTCAACATTTGTTTGGAATTCGGAGGAGGTACAGCGGTACATTAAACATCCTTGTGTATCGCTGCAATGGTGCAGAAACTTACTTTAGAGTTTCTGCTTGTTTGTGGGACTGCATGCAGTTTGATCAGCGTACTGCCCAGCTCCCACAATGTGGCTGGCAACTTGCCAGGAACTGCTGCGCGCCGGCAAAGGGGTGTAAGTCTTTCTGGACTTTTACACCTCTGTCCAGAATGTCCAGAACGTCCAGAAATATTTATTCCTTAGCAACAATCAGTACGGGAGTCCCAGTGTTTCCACTTTGAAGGAAATTACCCGAAATTCGGGAAATTCTGGTTGGCTTCGGCGTAATTTTAGGGAAATAGAATAATTTAGGAAATTTCCGCATCCGGCCCGCGAAGGGGTGTAAAGGTAACACACACAGCACTGGAGGTTTGGCGCTCAAAGGTTTAATCAGAGAGCTGTCTGTTTAATGCGTGGGAATTTAAACAAAGAGCTGTCGGCTGCAGCTCTATGGGTTCTAAATATAGCTCTACCAGCTGCAGCGCTATGGGCTATAAACATAGCGCTATGGCCACAGCGCTATGGGTTACAGACTGTTCAGGAAAATTCTCGTATAACAATAAGTCTTTGGAATTCTCTTTCTCAGTGGAAGTTGAGCCTTTGATTATTTTTCAGGCAGTGGTAAAATTCTGGATAAGCCTAGTGGTGAAATGTTACCAGTGGACGGTGGGATTGCAGTTACATTGGGATTGGCCTTGATCTTACAGAACGATGGGTGGGCTCAAGCGGTAGAAGGATAGAGGGAGTGGAGGGAGAGGGAAAGAGGGAGGGCTGGATAGATGGAGAGAGGGAGGGTGTAGAGAGGAAGACGGGGAGAGGGGAGGCAGTGGGACAGAGGGAGGGAGATTTGGGAGAAAGAGGGAGAGAGAGCAAGATAGGGAGGAATTGAATAAGAGAGGGAGAGAGGGAAGGAGTGGGTGAGGGAGTGAGGGAGGGAGGGAGGGAAAAAATAAAAGGGGAGAGAGCGGTAGGAGAGAGGAGGGAGGGGGGGAGGGAGGGAGAGAAAGGGGGAGGGAGGGAGAGAGAGGGAGGTAGGGAGAGAGGGAGGAGGGAGAGAGGGAGCGAGCGAGGGATGAAGGGAGTGAGGGAGGGAGCGAGGGAGGGAGAGAGGGGGAGGGAGAGCAGGAGAGAGAGAGAGAGAGAGATAGAGGGAGAGAGGGAGCGAGGGCGAAGAGAGGGAGAGAGGGAGGGGGAAAGGGGAGGGAAGGCAGGAAAGGGAGGGAGGGAGGGAGGGAGGGAGGGAGGGAGGGAGGGAGGGAGGAGAGAGAGGAGGGAGGGGGAGGGAGGGAAGGAGAGTGGGAGGCAGAGAGAGCAGAGACTGAGACACATGAGAGCAGGTTCTAAAAACAAAGACAACGAGAGCTGTTGGAGGCAATGAAAGCTGCCTTGCATAACACTGTACAAGTGAGTAACAAAAGCAGGCAGATACGCTGTCTATAGATCTATTTTGCCTTGCTCTTTGTATTGTTAAAGTGTGCCCGCAAAAAAAAACACAATAAATAGCCCGCAGGAAGCACTTATGAACATTTCAGGATATACCATCAAATTCCAGGATATTTGGGGTTCTATTTTAGGAAAAAAAAATTTGAGGTGTGGAAGCACTGACGGGAGCACCTCAAGGCTGTGTGCTCAGCCCCCTGCTCTACACTCATGACTGTGTAGCTGGACACAGTGTGAACTCCATCATCAAGTTCGCCAACTACACCACTGTTGTTGGACGAATTACAGATGGTGATGAGTCAGAGTATAGAAGTGAGATCGACCGATTGACCAAATGGTGCCAGCACAATAACCTGGCTCTCAACACCAGCAAAACCAAGGAACTGATTGTGGACTTTGGAAGAGAAAGAATGAAGACCCATAATCGTGTTTATATCAATGGGACGATGGTGGAGAGAGTCAAAATTTTTAAATTCCTGGGTGTGCATATTTCCAAAGATCTTTCCTGGACCCAGCACACTGATGCAATTATAAAGAAGGCACCTCTACTTCCTGAGAAGATTACGGAGATTTGGTATGTCAAAGTGGATTCTCTTGAACTTCTACAGGTGTACAGTTTTAATTGTAGATTAAAACTTTTCATATTATGGTCACTACTTCATATTAGCTTCTTTACGTCAAGTTCTTTAATCAAATCTGGTTCATTACACAACATTAAATCCAGAATTGCATTCTCCCTGGTAGGCTCCAGTACAAACTGCTCTAAGAATCCATCACGGAGGCACTCCACAAAGTTCCTTCCTTGGGGTCCAATACCAACCTGATTTTCACAGTCTACCTGCATGTTGAAATCTCCCATAACTACCATAGCATTACCTTTTCGACATGCCAATTTTAACTCTTGATTCAACTTGCACTCTATATCCAGGCTACTGTTTGGGGACCTGTAGATAACTCCCATTGGGGTCTTTTTTACCCTTACAATTCCTCAGTTTTATCCATACTGACTCTACATCTCCTTATTCTATGTCACCCTTCGAGTGGCTGAATTTCATTCCTCACCAACAGAGCTATCCCCCACCCCCACCTGTCTGTCTTTTCGACAGGATGTATACCCTTGAATATTCAGTTCCCAGCCCTGGTCCTGTTACAGTCATGTCTCTGTAATTCCCACAACATCATACTTGACACTTTCTAACTGAGCCTCAAGCTCATCCACTTTATTTCTTATAGTTCGCGCATTCATATACAACATTTTAAACCGTACTCACCTCCCCTCTCACACTGGTCACTATTGTCCCTAACCTTGCTCTCTTATCCCTTCTCGAACTTTCCTTCCCATTAATTCGGGAGTCTTTTGTAACTTTCCCTGTACTCACTTTCTCTTTAACTCCATCTTTATACTCCCAATTTGTCGACCCCTCCCCCCTACTATTTAGTTTAAACCCACACGTGTAGCACTAGCAAACCTGCCTGCCAGAATGTTGGTCCCCCTCCAGTTAAGGTGTAACCTATCCCTTTTGTACCGGTCACCCCTACCCCAGAAGAGATCCCAGTGGTCCATAAATCTAAATCCTTGTTCCCTGCACCAGCCACACATTCAGATCCCCCTATCTCCCTGTTCCTGCCCTTACTAGCACAACATACTGGAAGCAATCCAGAGATAACCACCCTAGAAAGAAATTCCTGCTTAGAAATGTTTAAGGAGAAGGTGATTGTAGGGAGGGATTATCTTTGCTCTTCACTGTGTTTCTGGACCAATAAATGTATTTGATACTGGAGAATATGTTTTTAATGACCTGTTTTTAGACCAAAAAATGTAAATGCATAAAATATGAAATAAAATCAGGAAAGTATAATTAAGTTAAAACTTTATATTTATTCTTCCACAGATACTCTGACTATTGAGTGTTCCCATCATTTTCTGATTTGTTTTAAAGTTATCTATCAACATTGACTTGCGGGAAATCAGCTATGTCAACATAGGCCTCGCAGGAACTCAGGTATATGTAAATGTTATAGTATAGGTGATGTATATCATCCATTGAAAATATATTCCGTGTGCCCACAGGACTTGTCTCCAGTAACAACTGAAGGGATTCGTTCCAGAAACTATCAAGTAACAATTCAGTTACCAATTCAATGTGCAGTCAACATTCTAATTTCTCGGGGTTTTTTTGAGTGACCCAAAGTGCAGAGCAGTAACTGAAAGTTTGATGAATCCTGGCTACATTTCAACAGCAGCTCTAGTGTACTCAGACATGATGAGTCAAATCTTGTTGAAAATGTAATTGGGCTTTAACATTGGGCTTTAACAAAGAATTTAATAATTTTTCCATTTTCATATATTCCACCCCGTCATTGACTTTACATTTCTTTGTTGTTTTTTTTTTTCCGTCCTCTCACCTTGAATATACATCTTAAAAACCTGTTGCCCATCTAACATTTATCCCGTTCTGGTGAAGGATTATCAGCTTGTTGGATTGGAACTGTTTCTCACAGATGCTACCTACATGCTGACTACTTCCACCTCCTTCGATTCTTCTTTCTGATTTTAATCATTCACGACAGTTTACGTCTTTGTTTAAATTATAAGCTTGCACGTCTGTTGTACTGGATTGTGTAAATATTGCTTTCGATACACTGTTTCTTAGAAGCATAATGTGATACCTTCTACTCATGTGTCTTTCTAATTAATTCAGTTAAACACCTGTGACACAGGCAGACAGGATAAGAGATAGTCTTGTACTTCATTTGAACGTAGGAATTTATGTCTGAATTGATATCAATCACCATTCAGTCAAACTCCAATCTGCAGCCGGTTAATCCTCTAATTCATTGGTAGCATTCTCGTGGGAAAGTTGTACACATTTGTTTTTTGGTGTGTAAATAAAGAGAAAGGCAGCTCAGTAAAAGCCTCTTTATTGTTTTGAATATGAACTTGGTTGTGTCATTGTCTGTTATCATCACTATAAATCTAGAGCCAAGTATTATTCATTTACTGACTTTATTTAACTTATTACTGACTTATTATTGGCTGCAGAGTTCAGTATGTGCCTCAATCTGAGTGAATGTATGTTCACCCCTCCTTGGTTGTTGGTCAGCAGTTGAAGCTCGGCGAAAGTCCTCATGTTTTTGCTTACAGTCCCAGCAGGATCTACAGTTTTAAAGGTGGAACCTTTGACATAGGAAATTACCACAAGGTGCTTCACTGGAGTTACATCAATCAAAAACTGATGCCAAACCTTTTAAGAGGATAGTCAAACAAAGAAAAAAGTCTTCAAGTTGGTGAGGCAGAGAGGTTTACGGAGGGAACTCCAGAGCTTCGGGAGTTGGGAACAGAGGGCATAAACACGAGTGTGAAGCCATTCACACTGGGGGGTTCCCGAAAGCCAGAAATGCAAAGGATGAAGATCCTAAAACATTGTGAGATGAGTGAGGGAGTAAATATGAAGCCATGGTGGGATTCAAAGACAGGTGTGAGAAATGAATCCAAAAGCAAAATATTACTGAATAAGCTACAAATCTCATATGAAGTGATGCTAATGCTTAGCAGATTTGGCAGTATGTTGGTAGAGAAAGACAGAGCTAACAAGTCAAGTTAATGATCTCATTAGAATATTAAATTGCAGGCATTATTTAACCAAGAGTGAACAGCGGGAGAACTGGATGAAGAAGGTGATACTCATTATTACATCAACTGGAGAATTTTAGATGACTACCAATCTACAGAGTGTAGCTACATGTTATCATTGGGTAGGATAATGGGACTGAAAGGTGATAAATCCCCTGGACCTGATGGTCTGCATCCCAGGGTCCTCAGGGAGGTGGCTCTAGAAATAGTGGACGCATTGGTGATCATTTTCCAATGTTCAATAGATTCAGGATCAGTTCCTGTGGATTGGAGGATAGCTAATGTTATCCTACTATTTCAAGAAAGGGACGTTGCACAACCAGTGAGAGAAAAAACGGGGAGTAAAAAATACAGACCATTTAGCCTGACTTTGGTCCGGTGGGAAAGATGTTTGTGGAGTGGCAGGGGGCAAATTATTTAAAGAAGTGGGAAATAATGGGGCATTTGAATAGCAGTAAAAGGATTAGTCCAAGTCAACATGGATTTATGAAAGGGAAATCATGCTTGACTAATCTTCTGGAATTTTTTGAGGATGTGACAAGTAAAATGGATGAAGGGGTGCCAGTGGATGTAGTGTCTCTAGACTTTCAGAAAGCCTTTGATAAGGTCCCGCACGGGAGACTGGTGACTAAATTTAGAGCACATGGTATTGGGGGTAGGGTGTTGACATGGATAGAAAATTGGTTGGCAGACCGGAAGCAAAGAGTAGGAGTGAACGGGTCCTTTTCAGAATGGCAGGCAGTGGCGAGTGGAGTGCCGCAAGGCTCGGTGTTTGGGCCGCAACTGTTTACCATATATATTAATGATTTGGAAGAGGGAATTAGGAGCAACACTAGCAAGTTTGCGGATGACACAAAGCTGGGTGGCAGTGTGAACTAGGAAGAGGATGTTAGGATGTTGCAGGGTGACCTGGACAGGTCGAGTGAGTGGGCAGATGCGTAGCAGATGCAGTATAATATAGGTAAATGTGAGGTTATCCACTTTGGCGGCAAAAACAAGGGGGCAGATTATTATCTCAAAGGGGGTTAGGTTAGGTAAGGGGAGGTACAGCGAGACCTGGGTGTCCTTGTACACCTGTCACTGAAAGTTGGCGTGCAGGTACAGCAGGCAGTGAAGAAAGCTAATGGAATGTTGGCCTTCATAACAAGAGGATTTCAGTATAGGAGTAAAGAGGTTCTTCAGCAGTTGTATAGGGCTCTGGTGAGACCACATCTGGAGTATTGTGTACAGTTTTGGTCTCCTAATTTGAGGAAGGACATCCTTGTGATTGAGGCAGTGCAGCGTAGGTTCACGAGATTGATCCCTGGGATGGCAGGACTGTCATATGAGGAAAGATTGAAAAGACTAGGCTTGTATTCACTGGAGGTTAGAAGGATGCGGGGGAATCTTATAGAAACATATAACATTATAAAAGGAATGGACAAGCTAGATGCAGGAAAAATGTTCCCATTGTTGTCCAGAACCAGTGGCCACAATCTTAGAATAAAGGGGAGGTCATTTAAGACTGAGGTGAGAAAAAATATTTTCACCCAGAGAGTTGTGAATTTATGGAATTCCCTGCCACAGAGGGCAGTGGAGGCCAAATCATTGGATGGATTTAAGAGAGAGTTAGATAGAGTTCTAGGAGCTAGTGGAGTCAATGGATATGGGGAGAAGGCAGGCTCGGGTTATTGATAGGGGACGATCAGCCATGATCACAATGAATGGCGGTGCTGGCTCGCAGGGCCGAATGGCTTCCTCCTGCACCTATTTTCTATGTTTCTATGTGAGAAGAATAGGTATGATAACAGGAGAAAAAATCTTAGAAAGATGACGTGATAAAATGGAAAAAGAAGCAACAGAATCAAAACCAGGAGAACAGCTAAAACTTGTAGAAAGGTGGACACAGAAACAAGTCAAATTACATTGATTTGGTGATGAATGATTTATTACGATACATCATTTTTTGTGATATTAAATTGAGAATGAAGAGTGGAAAATAGAAGAGACCCAAAATCAAAGTCATTGCGTGTGAGAGATGTACTTTGGCCTGGAAGCATGAAATTCTAGCCTGGAAACAGACTATAGCTGAAGCTGAAAAACCAGTAGAACAACTAAGCCAAGCACAGGCATAGTAGAAGTGGCAGGAGGACTGTTCACTGCGTAATCACGTCAACATTTAAGCAAATGAATAGCAGAACTCAAAAGCAGTGTCTGTGTCTATAGTTCAGTCTAGCCTAGGCCTGCAAAAGCATAGTCCTGTCCTGCAGAAAAGTCAATAGATTTACAAGACTTAATTAAGTTAAGATCCATTGAGCATTGTGTGGCAACAAATAAGTAGGCGTGGTCAAAGATGGTCATGGTGGTTTTCTATAGAAAATTATAGCAGAGGAACAGGATCTTCAGCCGCAATGTCCTCGCTGAACATGATCCCAAGTTAAACTAATCTCCTCTGCCTGCACGTGATCCATAACCCTTCATTTTCTGCATGCCCATGTGTCTATCTAAAAGCCTCTTAAATGCCACATTCTTATCAGTCTCCACCACCACAGATGGCACCACATTCCTGGCACCCACCACTCTCTGTTAAAAAAACATGCCCTGAACATCCCCTTTAAACTATCCCCCTCTCACCTACAAGATATGTGTTTTAGTTCTTGACATTCTCACATTGAGAGAAAGGTTCTGACTGCCTATCCTATCAATGCATCACATCATTTTACATACAACTATCAACTCTCCCCGAAACTTCCAATGTTCTAGAGAAACCAATCCAAGTTTGTCCAACTTCTCCATTTACGTAATGTCCTGTAATCATGCACCATTCTGATAAATATCTTCTGCAACCAATCCAAAGCCTCTACACCCTTCCTGTAATGGGATAATCAAAACTACACACAATATTCCAAATGCAGACTAACCAAAGTCCTATAAAGCTGCAACATGAATTCCTGACTTTTTATACTCAAAACTCCAGCCGATGAAGGCATATCATATGTCTACTTAATCACTCTATCTACATATGTAGCCACTTTCAGGGAGCTAAGGACATGAAATCCAAACTTCGGCTGAATATCAATGCTGTTATGGGTCTTGCATTAATTGTCTACTTTCCCCTTACATTCAAACTCCCAGTGCAACACCTCACTCTTGCTATGATTAAACATCCATCTGTCATTTCCCCTATTGTTTCTGTAGCTGACCTATATCCACTATACTACTTTGACAGCGCTCATAACTGTCCGCAACTCCACAAGTTTTGTTAACACCTGCAAACTTGCTAACCAACCCACTTACATTTATGTCCACGTTGTTAATATATATACTAGACCAAGTGCAGACCCGTTGGGTCTGTTTCCCCAACGTACGGTTGTGGGGGGGGAGGCGGCATGCAGCATCACACACACTAACTATCCCCCCCCCCGCACTCATGCTAATTACCCCCCTTGATATTACCCCCCATATCTACTGATGCATAGCCCCCAACTTGCAGTCACATCTAGAGAGAGAGGGGGAGGGGGGGTTAGAGAGTGAGGGCAGAGAGAGAAGGGGCAGAGAGAGAGAGAGAGACAGAGAGACAGAGAGAGGGGCAAGAGGGATGGGGTGGAGAGGAGGAGGAGAAGAGGGAGGGTGGGTGGGGGGAGAAAGGTGGGGGAGGAGGGGAGGAGAGAGAGAGGGTGAGAGTGAGGGGGGGAGAGAGAGAGGGGGTGCTGAGAGGGGGGTGAGGGGGAGAGGTGGAAAGCAGGGAGGGGGAGGGTGGAGGGAAGAGGGTAGGGGTGTGGAGGGGAGGGGTTTGGGGGGAGGGAGGGAGGGGAGGGAGGGGAGGGAGGGGGAGAGGGGGGGAGAGAGGGGGAGGGAGAGGAGAGTGGGGGAAAGGGGAGTGGGGGAGAGAGGGGGGGGGGAGAGGGGGGAGGAGAGAGAGGGGGGATTGGAGAGGAGAGGGTGTGCTGCGAGGGAGGTGAGGGGGAGAGGTGGGGAGCAGGGAGGGGGAGGGAGGGTGGAGGGAAGAAGGGGGGTAGGGGTGTGTGGAGGGGGGAGGGGGTTTATGGGGAGGGACGGTAGGGGAGGGGATGGAGGGGAGGAGGGGAGAAAAATAGGGGAGATAGAGAGAGAGGGGGAGGAGGGAGGAGAGGGAGGGAGAAGAGAGGGGGAGGAGTGGGGGGGAGGGAGAGGGGGAGGAGGAGAGGGGGGAGGAGAGGAGAGTGGGGGAAAGGAGAGTGGGGGAGATGGAGGGGGGGGGGAGAGAGAGAGAGAGAGAGAGAGAGAGAGAGAGAGAGAGAGAGAGAAAGGGAGAGAGGGAGAGAGAGAGAGAGAGAGGGATAGAGAGAGAGAGGTGGGGAGAGAGAGAGAGAGGGGTGCCTTTTTACTTCAACCCAAACAACCATTTGCAGGCAGTGCTTTTTTCCTCAAACTAATCATATTTTCATTTTCAAACCACATTATGGGTACTCACAGCTGTGGAGACATTTGTTCAGTGTTATTCAGAGCTCTGATTGAGGCACACCACTTGCAGAGACTGATTGAGGCACAGCACTTGCAGAGACTGATTGAGGCACACCACTTCCTGGTTTTATAGTCCCTCTCCCTCCCTCCAGCAGGGGCAGCAGAGAGAATGGGGAATTCTGTAAAAACATTAATATCTCTGTCATTTTTCATCGACGGGAAAAATCCTCAGCACACATGTGGCGGAGGGGGGCTCTGAGCAAGGTGGCCAAAAATGACGCCCGTAGGTGGCGGCGTTCTCTCGGAAATCGCAGCACAGAAGGCCAAAAGCGGTCAAGAACAGAGATTTAGTAATATAGATATCACAATGCACAGA
Source organism: Leucoraja erinaceus (assembly GCF_028641065.1). NCBI lineage: Eukaryota > Metazoa > Chordata > Chondrichthyes > Rajiformes > Rajidae > Leucoraja > Leucoraja erinaceus. The sequence continues at coordinate 83,857,311 of NC_073378.1, forward strand.
GGTGCCGGGACACATTCCTGTGAAACTTTAAAGGTCACAGACACAGTGAATGGTAGGGGTCTGGGGTATGCTGTAGAGCAGAGGGATCTAGGAATACAGGTGCAAGGTTCCTTAAAGGTGGTGTTGTAGGTAGATAGGGTGGTCACAAAGGCTTTTGGCACATTTGCCTTCATCAGTCAGAGTATTGAGTATAGAAGTTGTGAGGTCATGATGGAGTTGTATAAGACATTGGTGAGGCCCCATTTAGAGTATTGTGTTCAGTTCAGGGCACCATGTTACAGGAAAGGATACAAAGGAGATTTACGAGGATGTTGCCAGGACTGAGCTATAGGGAGAGGTTGAGATGTCTGAGTAGGCTGGGACTCTATCCCTTGCAGCGCAGGAGGATGCGAGGTGATCTTATAGAGATGTATAAAATCATGAGAGGATTAGTTCGGGTACAGTTTCTTGACCATCGTAGGCGAATCGTGGATCAGAGGGCATAGGTTTAAGGTGAAGGGGAAGCAAATTAATATGAGGGGTAATCTTTTCACACAAAGGGTGGTGGGTGCATAGTACAAGCTGCCAGAGGAGGTAGTTGAGGCAAGGACTATCCCAAAAGCAACATTTAAGAAACAGCTAAACAGGTACATGGGTAGAGCAGGATTGGAGGGATATGGACCAAACGCAAGCAGGTATGATTAGTTCAGCTGGGACGTTGGCCAGTGTGGGCAAGTTGGGCCGAAGAGCCTTTTTCCATGCTGTATCACTCTATGACTCTATGACAGACCTCTAGCCAGAATAACACCCTTTCATCACAACCCTTTAACTTCTACAGGTAAGTTATTTCTGAATGCAAACAACCAGGTCACCCATGCACCTTAATTCAATTCAATTCAATTCAATTTATTTGTCATTTGGACCCCTTGAGGTCCAAACGAAATGACGTTTCTGCAGCCATACATTACAAACAAATAGACCCAAGACACAACACAATTTACATAAACATCCATCACATTGCTGTGATGGAAGGCCAAAAAAACTTATCTCTCCACTGCACTCTCCCCCCCCCCCCCCCCCCCCCGATGTCAAAGTCAAAGCCCCCGGCTGGCGATGGCGATGGCGATTGTCCCGCGGCCATTAAAGCCACGCCGGGTGATGCAAGGTCGCACCCCGGGTCTTGGTGTTAGAGCCCCCGGCGTGCGCTCGCAGAGTCCCGCGGCCATTCCAAGCCGCGCGGGGCGGTGCTGTAAGGCCCCGCTCCAGGAGCTCTTCAACCCCGCAACTCGGGCGGGAGAAGTCGCGTTGCGGGAGCCCTGAAAAGCGGTCCCCCTCCAGGGACCCGCGGGCTCCCGGTGCCGCCGTCCGCCAGACCCGCAGTGGCAGCCTCCGAATCTCCGGAGGTCGGGCCGCAGCAGCGCTCCACCACCGCTCCACCCGCTCTGGACTCGGCCAGCTCCGCGACGGTGAGGTGAGTCGTCGGCACCAGAACCCCCAGTCTTCTCCTGTTGGAGGCCGCTCCTCGTTGCAGCCCCAACGACAATGGAGAAAAGGTCGGGTCTCCCGTGCAGGGAGAGATTAAAAGTTACCCCCCCCCCCCACCCCCCCCCACCCACACACCCCAACCCAAAATAACAAAAACTACATAAAAACATAGACAAAAAATAATAAAAAGGCAGACGGGCTGCAGAGGCCGCTGCTGACGAGAGTCGTGCCACCTACCGCTTCTACTGGATCAACCTTTCATGAGGGGCACTATTAACTGCTTTACTAAAATCCATGTAAACAGTATCCACTGCCCTATCTTATAGTGGTTGCGACAGATTTTTACAGATAATACAGATTTCCAAAACAACAAATACCAATTCATTCCTTTTCAGTTTTAGCACGTCATACTAATTCATACTGACCAAATTCTCTGTGCAGAAATGACACGGATGCCATCATCATTCTGTCCCGACGACTGTATACTAAACCAAATTACTCTTAATGTCATCTCCTACTTAAAGGAGAGATGAGGATGAATCCATTGCAATGATAAACACCATTTGGTTCCATCTCAGCAATAACATCCATCTCCACTCCAACCTCAGTTCATCTGCTGCTGAGACCTTTATCTATGATCCCCCCCCCCCCCCCCCCCCCCCCCCCCCCCCCCCCCCCCCGTGATTAGTAAAGGTATCAGGTATTATGCGGTGAAGGCAGGAGAATGGGGTTGAGAGGGAATGATGGATCAGCCGTGATTGAATGGCGGAGTAGACTTGATGGGACGAATGGCCTTATTCTGCTCCTCGAAACTTTGAAGTTATGAACTCTATCATCTCAGGAGAACACTTCATTTCTGTATCACTGGCCCCCTGCACATTCCACAATTGCTTCACTCTTCATTGGCATTCCCAAAGCATATGGTAAAATCAATCAAAGAAAATATTTCCTTTGCTGGACTCAGCAAGGACTTACAATCTATTGACGCTTGATACTGCCTTGAGGCATCAACTGGAGCCATCAGTGATACACAATCATGAGTCTGATGAAGATTCCTGAGGGTGCATCCTCTTCATCATCTTTTCAGGTATGTGACAACATGTACAGCCTAGAACTGGATAATGTGACAGACTATCAACATTTTAATAAAAAACACAATAACAAGTTTCTATCGATATTTGCTTCAATTTGAATGAGCCCCAGTGGCCTAATGGATAAAGCACTGGCCTCCTATGGCAGGGATTGTGGGTTCAAATACCATCTGGGGTGATGAAACATTTTCCAGCTAGGCTCAGGTTTGAGGGGCTCATAGACCTTACCCCTCCCCCTCATATTCCCTGAACCGTAGCAATCTTATTTTGTCCCATTCCTAGTCTGACTTAAACCTGAAATGTTAACTCTATTGCACTTCCCACAGATGCAGTCTGATCTGCCGAGTATTTACAGCATTTTATGCTTTTCTTTAAGAAGTTCTGTAATTCTGAAATGAAGTTTCAGCCTCAACGCTTGCTCATCTTTTCAGGTCCAATTTATGAAGATATGAAGATAAAGCTTTCTAAACGTGGTCTGAAAGGAAACATATGTTACCTGCTTATTTCAGTTGACTATTGGTACCTGCTTATTTGATTTGATTTGATTTTGATTTGATTTAATTTATTGTCGTTGTCTTCAATGAAGAGAACAAAATTATTTTTCCCTTACAGTCATACAAAAAAATAAAATTCAAAAAATGCAGTAGTCCACAACACAAACATCCCCACAGCAGCACCAAAGTTCCCCATTGTGAGGGAAGGAACCAAAGTACAGTCAACCTCCTCTCTGATGTTCCCTAATGTTCACCCGTGGTCGGGGCCTCCCGAGCACCCCGTAGTCGCCGCTACGGGCGGCCCGATGTTCAGGCCCTCTCGCCGGGAACCTCTCGTCGGCCACCTTCCACCGGACTCCGCGGCTCCCAATGTCCGCAGGCCGCGCTGGGCGGAGATTCACGCTGGCGGCCCCGGCAAAGGGTCCCAGGACTCCGCGATGTTAAAGTCAGCGCCACCCACATTGGGATCTCCGCACCCACAGCTCCGTGATGTTGGAGCAGCGGCACAACACTCCGGAGCTCAAAGCGGAGAACCCAGGAAGGCCTCGCCCGCTCCACGATGTTTCCAGCGCCTCGCTGCCGCTGCTGAAGCTCTGGTTCGGTCTCGGCAGGAAAGGCCGCGCCAATCCAGCTGGTAGATCACGGGGTGGGGGGGGGAGGTGAGCGAGAACGCGACTCGGATGATAGCTGCATCCTCGCCAGAAGCGACTGAAGAACGGTTTCCCCCTTTACCCTACCCGCTTCCCCACACATAAAATACCGAAAAAAAATAAAATAAAACACACTCTAAACATGACAACATTTAAAAAGACAGCCAGACCATGGGCGGAGGCAGCTAGCAACAGCGCCACCGGATGTCCAACCCAGACCACCGGATGTCCAACCCAATGTCCATTTCAGCTGACTGTAGTGGGAGTGGAATATTGTATCAGCAGTAACCTTTGGCAAATCTTGAAATCATCATTATTAGGTAAAGCATTATCATATCATATCAAAAATGAAAATAAACTGAAAGAACACTCTTCATGGGCTACCTTGGGCATTATTCTGAATTAATTTGAAAATAACAATTGTTTTGAGTTAATTCTAACCAATGTGACTTAGTTGATAGTTTTAGTGATACTGCAAGGAAACAGACCATTCGGACCACCGAGTCCACGCTGACCAGCGATCAGCCCATGCACTAGCACTAGCACTATCCCACAGACTAGGGATCATTTACAGAAATCAATGAAACTACAAACCCACATGTCTTCAGAGTGTGGAAGGAAAATAGAGCAGCTGGAGAAATCCCACACCATCACTGACTGGCAGTGTTGGCTTGAAGGGCTGAATGGCCTCTATGCATCTATTTCCTATGTCACAGGAAGAACATACAAACTCCATACAAACATCACCTATAGTCAGGGTCAAGCCTGGGTCTCTGGCACAGCCACCGCGCCACTGTGCAGCCCCTCAAACCTGAGCCTAGCTGGAAAATGTTTCATCACCCCAGATGGGACTTGAACCCACAATCCCTGTCTTAGGCGGCCAATGCTTTATCCATTAGGCCACTGGGGCTCACTCAAATTGAAGCAGAAAACGATAGAAACTTGTTATGGTGTTTTTCATAAAAATGTTGATAATTTGTCACATTATCCAGTTCTAGGTTGTACATGTTGTCACATACCTGAAAAGATGATGAAGAGGATGCAGCCCCATGAATCCTCATCAGGCTCATGATTGTGTATCACTGATGGCTCCAGTTGAAGTCTCAAGGCAGTATCAAGCATCAATAGATTGTAAGTCCTTGCTGAGTCCAGTTACAGAGAATTAATCAATTGTTACCTATGTAAAATCTAGCTTGCTGAGAGGAACATCGAGAATATAAATGGAAAAAATCAATGATTACTGGTTTGACTATGATTCGAAAAAATCTAGCCAGTATTACCACACAATTGTATTGAGTTCAATCCTATCAATTCTATTAGACTGATCATTTTTTAAACTGTGTCGGTATATAAAATGTTCAAGATAGACACAAAACACTGGAGTAAGTCAGTGGGTCAAATTGGTTCTTTAAATCCTCTGTTGATATCAAAGAAGTATGTGTGTGTTTGATATCAGCAGAGTGCATTAGTTGTGAAAATCTAACAGGAAAAGTCATATTCCATGAGGAAATCAGAATGTAAAGACAGATTCCAGGATTTGTGATCTACCTAAGCAACCAAATTTGCTTAATGATTACATATGTGGACACTTTCCTTTCTTAACTGAGGCAATCAATGAAAGAGCATGGAGCCAAGTTAGAATTGTATGCGGCACATGTTACCTTGAGGGCTGTCTACATTTCTGGTCATTGCATTATCGGAATGATGTGGTTGTACTGGAAGGGATGCAAAGGAGATTTACAAGACTTTTGCGAAAACTGGAAACTTGCAGCTATTTGGAAAGATTGCTTAAACTGAGGATGTTTTCTTTGGAACGAGGCTGAAAGAAGACAATTAATATATGTAAAATTATGAGGGGCCGAGGTAGAGTATCTAAGAAGGACCTATTTCCCTTAGCAGAGTGTCAAAACATGAGGAGGTGCAGAATTAAAGTAACTGATGGAAGGTTTATAAAATGTAGTAAGTAAGTAAGTAAGTAAGTAAGCAAGTAAGCAAGTAAGCAAGTAAGCAAGTAAGCAAGTAAGCAAGTAAGCAAGTAAGCAAGTAAGTAAGTAAGTAAGTAAGTAAGTAAGTAAGTAAGTAAGTAAGTAAGTAGCAAGTAAGTAAGTAAGTAAATAAGTTTATTGGCCAAGTATTCACATACAAGGAATTTGCCTTGGTGCTCCGCCCACAAGTAACAACATGACATACAGTGATATACGAATGACTCAGAAAACACTAAACATTAATAATAACAAAACATTAATGTTTAGTGTTGTTTGTTAATGTTTAGATAAGGGTATGTTGTCCCACCTCAAGGGTTGCAGGGGTTGATATCTCACTGCTTTAAAGAGAGGAGGAACAGAAACCAACAAAATATAAACCATAGAACAAAGAACAATAAAGCATAGGAACAGGCCTTTGGTTCATGATGTCTGGCCTGACCATGATGCCAATTTAAACTGCACATCAACCTGCACCTGTTCTATATCCGTGAAGATCCCTGCCTGTTCATGTGTCTGATTATATCTTGTTTAAATGTCACCATTATTATCTGCATGAAACATTTCCCATGGCTACACTATCCAGAACCTACCACTTTTATTTTTTTTAAAAACAAAACCTTCTCCTTGAAAGTATCTCCTTCTCATCTCAAAGCTATCTCCTCTAGTACATGACATTTCCACGGTGGGAATAAAAACTGTAAATATATACCCTGACCATGCCTCTTATAGTTTTATATTCTTCTACCAAGTCACACTTAGCCTCTGATGTGCCAGAGAAAACAATCCAAGTTAGTACAATCCCTCCTTATTGCTAATACGCTCTGATCATAATAGCATCCTATTACACCTCTTCTGCACCGTCTCCAAAGCCTTCATGTCCTTCCTGGAATATGGTGATCAGAACTACATATAATATTCTGGGCATGGGCAAACCAAAGTTTTAGACAATTGCGCCATAACTTCCAGACTTTTATACTCAGTCAGTACCGCAACCAATGGTGATAAGCATGTCGTGCACTATCTTCACTATGCTATCCACTTGCATTCTACTTTCAGTGAGCTATGAACGAACCTCAAGACCTTTTTGAATGTGAATGTTTCTCAGGGTCCCACCATTTACTGCACACTTTCCTCTTGCATTTGATCTCTCAAAGTGCAACACCTCACACTTGTCTAGATTAAACTCATCTGCCATTTCTCTGAACCACATTTCATTGTGATCCATTGCCACGCACAACGGCGGAGGCCAACTAAATGGATAATTTTAAGGTGGAGGTTGAGAGATTCTTGATTAATAAAGGACAGGGTTATGGGGAGAAGGAAGGAGAATGGGGTTGAGAGGGAAAGATAGATCTGTCATGATTGAATGGCAGAGTAGACTTGATGGGCCGAATGGTCTAATTCTGTTCCTAGAACTTATGAACTTATGGTCAATATCCTACTGAATTATTTGCCTGCAAACTTACCAATCAGCCCATCAAAATTTCATCCAAATAATTTATATACTGTATATGATAAATGACAGAGGTCCCAGTACCACTCCTTGCAGAACACCATGGGTCACAGAACTCCAGTCAGAATATGTTTTGAAAAGACAATTGAAGAGCCAAGACGCAGGGCTGTACAGTGGTGCAGCAGTAAAGTTGTTGCCTTACAGCATAAGAGATCTGGGTTCAATCCCGACTATGAGTGCTCTACATTCTCCCCGTGACCAGGCGAGTTTCCTCCATGTTCTCCGTTTCCCTCCTACATGCCAAAGACATGCCGATTTGTAGGCTTCTGTAAATTGTCCCTTGTGTGTAGAATAGAACTAAGTTATAGATGTCCATTGGCCAGTCTGGGCGAAGAGCCTCTTTCCATTCACTCTGGATCTCTGAACCAAACTAAACTAAAGACTATAGATTTAGTTTTGGAAGGTGTGAATTGGCTGAAAAGCTCTTTCTTAATTGATGGATCGAACACACTACGTCTGTGTCATATATTTTCTATGACTCTCAGTAACGTTCTGAAGCAATTATCTTTTCCCATGATTGCAATTTCCTTGTGGCTGACAACATCCAATGAAGTACAAGGTCTCCAGATAGGAGAAATGCTTTCCAAATGATAAATATTTTATTATTTATTTATTTATTTAAAATTCTAAAAGTACAGAGCAGGAAAATGCCCTTTCGGCTCATCGGGTCAGTGCCGACCAGTGATCCCCACACATTAACACTATCCTGTACCTACTAGGGAAAACTTTTACATTTACCAAGCCAATTAACGATTTACCAAGCCAATCCTGTATGTCTTTGGAGTGTGAGTGGAAACCGAAGATTTTGGAGAAAACCCACACAGGTCATGGGGAGAATGTACAAACTCTGTACAAACAGCACCCGTAGTCAGGATCGAACCCGGGTCTCCAGCGCTGCATGGCAGCAACTCTACCGTTGCGCCACCATGCAGCCCTTTTTTCACAATATTCTTTCAAAGTTTGTAGAGTAGTGGTAAATCAAGGAAACATGCTATTATTGTTTACAGGCTGCAGATAGGTAATTTATAAAATGATTGAGGAGCATGTTTTTAATGTGGGAGTATGTGTTTTTGTCAACCCTCTGTTATGAAAATATGCAATTTTACATTGTTATCTATTTTTCATCATTTTAGTTAAATTCTGTAATCATATCAGATGGCTGCCAGCACAGCATGGTTTTATGTTATATTTTGCAAGGTTATCGTTGGGTGAACCTTTTTTCTCAAGATGTGGCAACACAAGGAAATTTGGCATTTAACATTAATCCATAATTGCCTTGTGGATCAGTTAAAAGCTAACTATTTGGCAAAAGGACGTGTCACTCCATAATAAAATCCATTTGCTTCTTTGTCAGTTTTACAAGAAGTTAAATTAAACTTGGAATTCCTTTATTAGATCAAAAATATAACAACAGGTCTGATGTTTAAGAAAGAACTGCAGATGCTGGAAAAATCGAAGGTAGACAAAAATGCTGGAGAAACTCAGAGGGTAAGGCAGCATCTATGGAGCGAAGGTATAGGTGACATTTCGGGTCGAGACCCTTCTTCACGGTATTGGGGGTTCAGTATTGATGTGGATAGAAAACTGGCTGGCAGACAGGAAGCAAAGAGTAGGAGTAAACGGGTCCTTTTCACAATGGCAGGCAGTGACTAGTGGGGTAACGCAAGGCTCAGTGCTGGGACCCCAGCTATTTACAATATATATTAATGATTTGGACGAGGGAATTGAATGCAACATCTCCAAGTTTGCGGATGATACAAAGCTGGGTGGCAGTGTTGGCTGTGAGGAGGATGCTAGGAGGCTGCAAGGTGACTTGGATAGGCTGGATGAGTGGGCAAATGCATGGCAGATGCAGTATAATGTGGATAAATGTGAGGTAATCCACTTTGGTGGCAAAAACAAAACAGGAAAGTAGACTATTATCTGAATGGTGGCCGATTAGGAAAAGGGGAGGTGCAACGAGACCTGGGTGTCATGGTACACCAGTCATTGAAAGTAGGCATGGAGGTGCAGCAGGCAGTGAAGAAAGCGAATGGTATGTTAGCATTCATAGCGAAAGGATTTGAGTATAGGAGCAGGGAGATTATACTGCAGTTGTACAGGGTCTTGGTGAGACCACACCTGGAGTATTGCGCACAGTTTTGGTCTCCTAATCTGAGGAAGGACATTCTTGCCATAGAGGGAGTACAGAGAAGGTTCACCAGACTGATTCCTGGGATGTCAGGACTTTCATATGAAGAAAGACTGGATAGACTCGGCTTGTACTCGCTAGAATTTAGAAGATTGAGGGGGGATCTTATAGAAACTTACAAAATTCTTAAGGGGTTGGACAGGCTAGATGCAGGAAGATTGTTCCCGATGTTGGGGGAAGTCCAGAACAAGGGGTCACAGTTTAAGAATAAGGGGGAAATCTTTTAGGACCGAGATGAGAAAAACATTTTTCAAACAGAAAGTGGTGAATCTCTGGAATTCTCTGCCACAGAATGCAGTTGAGGCCAGTTCATTGGCTATATTTAAGAGGGAGTTAGATGTGGCCCTTGTGGCTAAAGGGATCAGGGGATATGGAGAGAAGGCAGGTACAGGATACTGAGTTGGATGATCAGCCATGATCATATCGAATGGTGGTGCAGGCTCGAAGGGCCGAATGGCCTACTCCTGCACCTATTTTCTATGTTTCTATAAAGTACCAAACAATGGCCAAGGCCAACAAAAAAGTTTCTAACAACCTAATCATTATATTCAATTGCATTACTATCACCATTGTCAACATCCTGGTATTGCCATTGACCAGAAACTTAACAAGACCAGCCAAATGAATATCATTAAAGGATACAAAGTGCTGGAGTAACTCAGCAGGACAGGCAGCATTTCTGGACAGTTGAAGGGTCCTGACTCAAAACGTCATAGATGTGGATATGTTCTTCAGAAATGCTGCCTGACCTGCTGACTTATAGCAGCACTTTGTGTCTTTTTTTGTAAACTAGCACCTGCAGCTCGTGTGTCTACATACTGTAAATACCACTTGTGGCTATAATAGAAGGCATAGGTTGGTTGTGCTACATCAAAGCCTTTCCCCTATCTACAAGCCAGGAGCTTGATGGAATATTGTGCACTTGCCCGGGTAAATGCAATGCCAATATTATCAAAAAATGTAACGCTATCCAGAACAATGCAGTTCACTTCACTGTCAGCCCAGACACTACCAAGATATCCTTTCCTTCCACCATGTGCGCACAGGTGTTGTATTCTGAACCATCTAAAAAATGCAATGCATTTTGTCACACAAGCTGCCTTGGCAGCACTCTGCATTCTCATGACATCTAACATCAAGGAGGACAAGGGAAGTAGATGCTTGTAAATACCACCACCCACACATTCCCCACCATGCCGTCCTGGAAATACATCACCATTGCAGTAGGAGTGCCATTGTCAGAACTGAATCAGTTCAAGAAGACCGCTTACCACCATGTTTTCAAAGGCAGTGGTGCAGCGGCAGAATAGCTGACTGATCCCGACTACCGATGCTGTCAGTTTGTAGTTCGCACATTCTCACTGTGACCGCATGGGTTTTCTCCTGGTGCTCTGGTTACCTCTGCCATTCCACAAATGTCATGGTTTATAGATTGATTTCTGTAAATTGTCCTCAGTGTAGAGGATATGATATGGTGCATGGGGTGACCATTGGCCAAAGGGCCTGTTTCCATGCTGTATTTATAAAAACTAAAAATAAAATAACTTTTTAAAAAAGGACAAAAATGCCAGCTACATCAACAATGTTCAGATCCAGAAAATGTATAAAATATTTTTTTTGTATATTCTTATTCCTTACATAATTTAAAACACAATAGATGTTAAATGATTAATTATTATTCATGTATTTAGTTATGCCATCGAGTTTCTATTATGTGGCATCTCAATCATTAGAACACTGGAGGAGTATGAAAGACGTAAGAATTTTAGACTGTTCAATCTTGAGAGGAAGTGATAATTCAGAAGGATAGAATGCACCAGTTCAAACCACAAGGCTCTCTCGAATGAGTTGAAACCACAAGTAATGCAACTCTGGCATTGCATCAAACTAGTTTTAATAAGTTCCCAAGAGAATCCTCGGGCTAGTTAGAATATTCTCAAAGAACTGAGGCTCACTGAAAACACCCATTGCATTCCAAAAATAAAAATAATTTTAACTCGTTGCTCGAATGTGCTGATGTGCACGCAGGCCGATAGAAACACACACTCATGGAGCTGGTATGTGAAGGATACTGTAATATTTAATTGCAACCCATCAGCACCTATCATTTGATAAATAGAACAATAAATGGAGCATTAAATCCAACGATGGCCACAGGATAAAGAGACACGGGTTCGGCAGCAAAATTGGTGAATAATTGGAGGTTCGCGGTGAAACGACGTGGGGACCTGTCCTTGCAAAGATGAGCTAGCACATGCTGAATGGGCTTTCTCAACTGCATCTATATCCTTATTGTGTCACATCGGCACTGAGTATGCGCGTTTTAACAAGACATAAGAATGACTGAAATACGTCCACCCTCCAACCGCCACCAATCCTCTTGTATCCTCCAGCCCTGTAGCTATCCCTCCACTCTCATCTGTCAACACTGCTTTACTTGTTTTTAAAGAAAATTTGTGATTCATTAACAAACTCCAGTTATGTTTTAGCAAAGCAAGATAGTTACATTTTACATTGAGCTGAACCGTGAAAGCCTCTCCTCGCCGATGCTTTCCCTCAGTTTGATCGTGCAGTTTAAATGCGGTTTCTATAAAGCCTTCAAAGGGCATCCACGGCAAGCTTCAAATGGATGAAATTTGTACTCAGAAATGAAAAATTGAATTGTTATATTCAAGACATAAGTAATTTTACATTAAAAAAAAAATGTTTTTATGTGCATTCTATTCACCATATTACCGTCTGAAGGACCAGTTTGGGAATTCACTGTGGTCTAATTTCTAAATTTCCAATTTGATTAAGAAGTTAAAAGAGCATTTGGTGTTAAAGTTAGACAGATACATGTTTGATTTGTACATGGCAGGCGGGATATATCATTTGGAAATTCCGTCAACTGATACGAAGAGCTGAAATGCGACATATCTGAAAACTTCAATGTTTCTGAAGAATTCTATTTTCAAAGGATCTGAAATGGTTTTGTTTTTTTTAATTCATGTAATTTACAGTGTAGGTTAATCCATTTGAGTTGAAAACCAGCTCGCAGATCTTAACGGTGCACATTAAACCCAATTCTCCTTCTATGGAAATGCCATTGATTTCCCAAAGAACTCATTATGCCACAGAGCGCCGTTTTATTTCCTCTTGGTTCTGCAGCTGAACACAATTCCGCAGCATGAAAAAAGGAAGAAAACAGGTCAGCAAATCCCATAAAAGATTTTACACAAAACAACACATACAATAGAAACGAATCACGATGAGTATTTTCAGTACTCATCTGTAAATGTACGCTTTCGCACTGAACAGTAAAACTGCAGTGTACGTGCTGATAAAAGTAAGCCCTGTCAAGTTTAACTTGCAAAACAACACAGATTGTAAAGATTATAAAGTAGGCTCATGTCCCTTCAAACTACTCCTTAGCTCAAATGTTCAACAACTCTGCGCTAAATAACTCTATGCCTTCCATCCTAAAGCCTTACAGACATGTGCCGGAGCCAAAGGCCGCGGCCCAATCGGATTCAGAGAGGACAATTATACAAGGAATGATCGGATTATAGCTGCGTTTACAACATTATAAATTTCAGTAGATGAATAAAATATCTTAAATTAAATCTTCATTCATTAGTCGGGGCTGGGTGTAGGGGGAGGTGATTGCGTTGGTAGTGCCAATTACGTGCGGTCTCACCGAGTTTATTGTTCATTCATAATGATTATAGATAAATTAAAAGGAATTATTTTGAATGCGGGTTATTGTTGACTGGTGACATTTACATCAATAAAAACAGCTAATATGTTCTCAAGTAAGAGCTGGCCTACGTTTCTTTGTAAAAGTGAAAACAAAAAGTATTGAATTTGTAGGAGGGCTGAATTTACTTGTGTAAAAGTAGCATAATCTAACCGGAAGGAACATCCTGTTTAGCGCAAGTTGGAAACCCACAGGTAGCCTGTGACATTCAGACGCACACTAATCGTGGCAATTAACAGAACCAGCGCCTGCATAACTCTCGCTGTTGAACGATGTAATTTATTACAGAAGTTTAATCTCGCCCTCAGTGTGCAATACATCTCCCCAGTCGGCATTTTTAACAGACTGGTTGATACTTGTTCAGTTGTCCCATAGAGTGGATTCTGGTTGAAATTATTGAGAGGCGTGTGCGTGTCATGAAAAATGTATATTAAAAAATACATCCCCTGAACATTTCATGCTGATTTTCGATGCTCAATGCTTGCAAAATGAATTTCGGCCACTTGGACGTTGTTTGACATTAGTCGGAAAACTTATATTGTGAAACGTCGCTGCTGCACAGTTCCAATCATACTAATATCCATAGGCACAAATCTGAGGTTCAGGCGTAAACACGTCTGTGGAAGCGAACAAAGCCACAAAGATTGTACTCGGCATGCACTTTAAAATGAGTGAAGTATGTTTGCTTCAAACAACGCCAATGAAACGAATAGATATCTTGCCTCTTCAAAATTCGATTCTATTTCCAAAACAGTGTCCTTCGTTTTCCAGCTATTTTGTTTTTGAGTTTCCAATCTGATTCATTTAAATGGCAGGCGTTATCAGTACGTTGGGAAATACAATAATGTGAAATATTTGTATCTATTACCAAGTGTGTGATCTATACACCCTGACCGATATCGATTTCATCTCTTCACACTTCCTGCTATTAACTGGGAAAATTATGTTTAAAGTATCGATCGATACGATTGACTGTCGAAATTGTATATGAATGTTCCAGCGTAAGGGAAAGACCGACCAATGAACTGTGTAAATATGCATAACGACATCTGACAATATCTACAAATACAATATACAATTGAAGGAAATGTACGCCGTTAGTAAAATTTTGTAAACTCAGTTGTATTTTGAACTTGACCTTATTAATGAAAAGTGTCAATTCGTTGTATACAAATGATTGATAAATGTGAGTGAATATTTCATCTTTTGGGTTATAAATTGCATATTTGTCGTGAATAGAAACAAAAGTGGCCTGTGCATTGCCTCATCTTGCATGCCATTCCTCTACCTCTTTCTTAGTAGTTATCATGTCATTTAAAACACAATATTAAACGTTCCTATTGTTTCCAGATGTAAAATATTTGCCATCACGCACGACCAGCTATTGCACGGCCTCTTAAATTGATGAATCGGCCCTTACATCCTGGAGTACGTTTGCTTAACCTTACGGGAAAAAAACTATCAAAAGGTCAAAACTGGGATTGTGCAGTATATAGACAGTTAATTATTTCGAAACAAATTACTGTCTTTTAGTGTAGATTAATACTGTACAGATTGAATAGTCTATACGTTGTTATTAAAGTGAATTTAAAAATTCAATAAGTTTTCTTTGATCATTGATAACACCAGCTACCAACTAAAATAAACATGTCGACCTGAGCAGGTAAATTTTGAAAACGTTTTAAGCGAAGCCCTTTTTGTTTAAATGTCTCTCCAGCAACATGCGATATAATATGAGAATATCGCTAATCTCTTGATCACAAGGACACAAGCGATTTAGAGTTTGGGAAATAGGCACATTTGACCAGTTACAATTGAACTTTAACTTGTTGAATGTTTCTGAAACTGAAGTGCAATAAATGGTCGGACTATAAATAATTTGACTATTTAAGGCACGCTTTCAATCGCTTTACCTGCCCATGCGTCCAATGGGAATATCGTAAAGCTGCCTGAGGTAAGAATCTCTTCTACCAGTGCTTGCGTAACGGGCGCGTCAAACTATACTGGAAACTAGATGCAGCAATTCGCTGTACTGTACTATACGAATAATCTCTCTGTATTACATTGACTAAAATGTCCGCTTTATTTTAAACTTTTCTGCATTCTGACAAGTGTCTGACCTAATATATATATATATATATATCAAGTGATAGACACTGGATAGACAATTAAAATATCGAGAGTTGATTTGACTATGAGAGAGGCATTTATGTAGTTAAATAGATATTTCTTAATCACTGCGCGATGTTCTCATTTGACAGGACATTTGTGTTGCTTTCATGCAACTGAATAGTTCGCTACAGTTTATTTTAAATTAGATCAGATTCTGAAGTATATTAAATGTCTCGATTTAGTCCGTTTTATTTGCAGTTTTAAGTGCTGCGGTGAAATATATATTTAACAGTTCATTTTGAGAATCGCCTTTATTGTACGAATTCCAAATACGGAAAGAAAGAACAGAAAGTTTTCAGAATTCTATGAGAAATTAATCTGACTGAGAATAGCCAAAAATCTACAAAATGGAAAAGTGCTCCCAAGGGTTTACATAACCATGCGTAGTAATATTCTGGTTTTAGGATCTTATTGTAAGTTGATTTTACAAGCTTTGTGAATATTATATAATCTGAATTCCATCGTAATTTGTCATCTTTCAACGAAATAAATCGTTGCATTAAAGCAATGGCTGTAGACGATGAAGTGTAGTTCGACTTGCAATAGTGGCTGGTAATTTCTGTCTCAGTTCTGTCATAAAACTAAACCCCAGTATCGATTAGTACGTCAATGTTTATAGAGAAGATTACTAAGAACGTGACCTGTCATTAGAATAGGGCAATAAAGAATAATTAAACATTCATTTATTCAGTGGTACGATGAACTTTGACCTCAAACAAGGATAACAATTTGCTTAATACCTCGCATTTTGCTCTTGATTCGGTGAAGGTTTTTTTGTGATTATGCGTAGTTAGCTTACAACATGTCGCTGGTGTAAGAGATTTGTCTGGAGTTTGATGTTGGGGCTTACTCCGAGCTGCAAACAGGAGGGCTAATTTGAAAATGAACCAACACTGAATTAATTCGGCTTGAACTTTCAGTGAACTGGAGATTAAACAGGGTTGAACAGGCAGAGTGGGACAGTTTCTTAGCTATAGGGTTTTCAGTAAACCTTTCACGCCGAGTAAATATTGATCAGCTTTAATCTGATTGCCCTGGAGGAAAATGCGGAGACTCTAGATGGAAAAGGTAAAATTCATGAGGATGAATGTTACAATGGAATGAAGGTTGTGGGCCATCTTTCCTTAATATTAGATGCACTGACTCGTCACCAGTATTAAACAAATCATCGCCTAAGAAAATTGGCCCTTTCATGACAGACAATAAAATACATAACAAAGTAACCGGGAATAAGAATAGATGGTATAATGTTAAAGAGTCAAGGGTGTTTTATTGTCATATGTACCAAAACGGAAAAATGAAATTCTTACTTGGCGCAACAGCACAGGTTTATAAACCAAGTATTGAATTGGCTGTATAATACACAAAATAAAAAAGGGTGAATCAAAAAACAAACAAATATAGTGCAAAAAAACACAAAGCCCAAAGTTCCCAGTGCAACCCCGGCAGTTCATAGTTCGGAGTTTAGTTGGAGTTCGTAGTGTTCATTAGCCTGATGGT
Source organism: Leucoraja erinaceus (assembly GCF_028641065.1). Taxonomy (NCBI): domain Eukaryota; kingdom Metazoa; phylum Chordata; class Chondrichthyes; order Rajiformes; family Rajidae; genus Leucoraja; species Leucoraja erinaceus. The sequence goes on from NC_073378.1 coordinate 83,874,110, forward strand.
TGTTCTCAGTGTTCATCAAAAACGTGATCCCTGAAAGGAACCAAAGCCTAAATTAGAAGAAAAAGAAACATCACCGCTCGGATTTAGATATATCAGTGAATTGAACGATCATAACAAAGAAGGTAACCGGGAATTTAGATTTTAGTGGGATTTTTAAATATATAAATCGAGATTTCTTATATGTCTTCCAATAGATTGTAACGTGTGGAAAAGTAAACTCTCGACATTGATAGTTTCTTGGGTTTAATTTTGAAGTAGTGTCATTTGCTGTTAAGAGTTTCACAGGCGATGCTTCTCGAGTGCATGTATAATTGGTAAGTATATTCATTTCAAGAATACAGTGCTCACATTCCTTTATCCCATTTTCCATGGAATGACACTGAGTGTTTATTACAGCGAGGGCTAAGATCTGCGGAGTGAGAAAGCAAACGGGATTCATTGGGGACTGCATTTTGCACCTATTCACCAGCAACAGATGGCCAGGCATTACACTCGTGCCTAATGCCTGTGTAAACGCTTTGTAAAGTGTTTACGGGAATCCCTAATATAAGTACGTGCAGATAGAACATATACGCACAGCAATTACAAAATCTAAATTGGCCTAAGGAATTATCTTTCTATATAATTTAGACACGTCGCATTTCCTACGATGCTCAAACTTCAAAAGCACTTCAGTGGCTGTATAATGTTTGGGGTGTCCTAAAGCGATGAGGGGTGTTATATAAATGCAGGTTCGTGTCTTTCTTCTGAAAACTGTTTCCATCACTTATGATTCACATTGCAACTCCAGGTCCGGTTGAAGTATATCAATTAAAGCACATTTAATTGCACGCAACATTCAGTCTGCTAGGTAAGAAAGGGAACAAAAATTGTTGTTTTCGACGTTATTTTGTACAATATTCTTTAGTAAACAAAATGATACTGGCATATTTGAGCATCAAAGAAAACAGTAGTTCGTTTCTTTGAAGTTCCTTTGCATCGACTGTCTGCATCTTACATATGCAGACAGTTCCATAGCAGATTTCTCCATTGATGTGGCCGACGTGCCCTAAAACACCATCGACTTTTGCTATTGACACCAAACTGAATCTAATCGTGTTGATTCTGAAGCAAATGCCAGTGACATTCTAGGCACACTGCGTCAGCAGTTTGTTCCGTCCAGATACGAACAAAATAGTTTACTTTACAAAGTTAATTCGATAAACCTGTGTTTTCATTATTTACATTTTGATGAGACTGTGCATGAATGTGAATAAAAAAATCAAAATAAATCATGCTGCAATAATCTGAAACTTGTTGATGGCAATATTTTGGGAAAGCGGGTTGTTTACATATATGTAAATAGGTTGTTCAAGGTGAAAAGGTCAGTCGTTCGATCTGGTATGTGTGGCATTTAACGTTGATCTGAAAACGTCCTTTAAAGTGCCGCTGATGTATCGTAAGAGCAGAGCACGTCCCTTTTTTTGGCTTTTAATTCATTTTTCTTGAATCGGCAAGCATCAACATGAATGTTTTTTTCGTCTTTCCACGTATTTTATCAATTAAGAATCTAAATTAAATTAAATACGTATAACGTAAAAAATAATACCCAATGTTGTAGGGAAAATGAAGACGTTTTAAAATAATGGTAATAAGAAGTTCATGAAACGAGAACAACAAAGTTACATAGTAGATTATAACAAGGAAACGCAGCATTTTAATATAATTTATTATCTGGACCCGTAAATTCTGTTCTAGACTTCAGTCACAGAAAATCTTAGAACTGTCTCAAATCACGTGCTGATTGTATATAACATCTAGTCACACAGAAGAACTGATAAAACTCAGTAATGTAGAAGTAAACACTGACAGCATTGTATCATGCAAAATTCTAGACACAAACCACAGAAAAAGAAACTTCTGTCTGGCTTACATTCTTAATTTACTTACTTTAACAGGTAGCTCATAACATTAAGCCCAACAAATATCCGAGTAAACATTATAATTCTGAGGTATTTTAACAATGTGCTACCGCTGGTCTTAAGATAACCAACGTACATTTGGAAGGGGAACATACTTAACACCTTTCACCTTTCACCTTTCACATTTTACATAGCCCAGTGCAATGAAGTGTACAGTAATTCCTGTACATCTAACCTTTCACAGTGTGAGGAGAACAACTCTATTTGCTCAGCTCCACTTTCAGCATGAACAAGAAATGCACCACTTCCACACCAATTCATTGATTACATTGTTATATAAAATCTCTACACCTACATATAAGGGCCACGTGACCCTGGCTCTCAGCATCATTTTTAGAAAATATTCGTAAAAAGATAAAACTCTTGACAATATATACAACCAGCGCAGCTTACAATATATATGCAACACGTTAAATTAAAATAGGACAATTATATTATACAGTAGTTGGTTTTTAGTGTAAACGCTTTTGTAATAGTGCATCTCTGGTTCGTTTAGAGATTGGCAGATTTTTATTTCCAAGTTACAATGTTTTTATTTTTGGTTTGCTTCCCAGAAAATCATACAGAATTACATTGTGTGTTCTTTTTTAACTGGAGATGCATGGTTCCAGTTTGGGTTTGTGTTGCATTGTTTCATCCCGAGGTATTAAGGGTTTCTGAGGTAGATGATGCAGGGGAGGGGGTCGATGAGGTAGAACTGGATTTGTCTGAGGTGTCTTCTGTATTAGCTTCACTCCCAGGCGTGGCAGGCGAAGCTGAGGTAAGACCCTCCTTTTCCCGCTTTTTCTGCTTCATGCGTCGATTCTGGAACCAGATTTTCACCTGGGTTTCGTTCAGCTGGAGAGCAGCAGCAATTTCCACCCGCCTGGCCCGGGTCAGGTACTTATTGAAGTGGAACTCCTTCTCTAGCTCTGTCAGTTGCTTGGTGGTGAAATTGGTTCTCACTGTATTGGGCTGGCCGGCAAAACCATACTCTCCAGCCTTTCCTAAACCGGTAAGAATTGATCACAAAAACAAATGAATAAGTCAGAGAGGATTTGAAGGGAATAATGTTTCAATTGCTTACAAATTCCGGTCTGGGTTTCATGCACCGAAAAACTAGTATTCCTGCGTAGTGTTTAGGGTAGACAAACGAAACTATTACCGCCATATCGTCAACTGGTTCCTGTTTAACATCGACTTCGGGTGAGGCCCAAAGGAATGGATACACAATTATAGATCACAGGGGGGGAGGCAAGAGGGGGGGGGGGGGGGGGGGGGGGGGGGGGGGGGGGGGGGGGGGGGGGGGTGGGGGGCAATACAGACGAAAGGTGAGCTCACCGGGTTAGCTTTAACAATATGCAACAGATTAAGAGTCGTTGGTTTATTTTAGGTATGACAGACTTGGCAATCACTTTTCCAGATATACTTGCGAGAATCTGGCTTCATCCTATAATTTATCATAAAAAGAGATACACAGTAAATCCACTTTACCTGTCTTTGGCGGATTCCTCTTCACTTTCATCCACTCAAAGGTCTGTGCTGGAGGAGAGGTCTCAGCTGACGGGGAGCAGCAAGATTCCTGGTGACTGCCAGGAGCGGGTGACAGAGGGTGACAGCCTGCAGCCAGCACTAAACCCTGTTGCTCTTGCCTGTAAGGGTGATGGTTATATTGGCCTGGTCTCACCATCCCGCCATAGCTATGGTGCTGTGGGCTAATTGCTGAGGCAAGGTTGCCAGGATAGACAGCAGGATTACACTGAGGATAACCTCCGTTGCCATCAGTCTCTTGATTTAGTGAGTAGTGATGACTGTAGCCTGTATTGAAGCTTTGTGCTGGGTATCCCGTCCCACAATTAGGGTGGGCACTGTAGGGGATGCTCAGGTTGTTATGTGTGTAACTAGCATGTTGATGGTGATGGTGATGAAGAGGAGCACCTATCTGAACACCTCTGCTCACGATATAGCGGTCATCAACGTTGCTGTTATTATTGCCCACGGCACAAGACTGATAAGTTGTAATTCCTTGATCTGCATGGTAACTTCTGGAAGAACAAGTCCCAGTTTCTCCGCTAATAATAGAATAGTCTAGGAAGGAGTTCATCCTTGCATTGTCCATCTGTCATTGGATAACCAGCCTATAAAGTGACTGTCCACCAACCTGGATGGACCGTGCCAACTTCCCCACTTCCTCAATAGAGCTGAAAGAAAATTATATCAATATACAGTGAAGTGTCGCCACGTGACTCCAGCCAGCCAATCGCCAGGCTCGCTGGGAAGTTTGCATGCTCTTGCGGTGATCGATCACTGTAGTGGCATTTAAATTACAAACGCTCTTCCATCAAGGTTGCGAGCATTATTAGCCCACAAATGCATTATACTTCAAAGCATGCCCGGCAGAATGCAGGAGGAATTTATTCAAGATACACGTACTGTTCCACTGAGGTCTGCAGTGGTATTAGTGAAGGCGCCGATCGCGCGTCCACAATGGGGAGATATCCGTCTTCTCCCGCACAGTAGCCTCTCAGACAGGTAAGGAAAACTGTTCGATGCTTTAATATTAAACACTTTGCAGTTTAAAGCGTACAGAAAGACAATTGTACCACCCTCGACCTACGGGAATTAGATGTTTCTGTCCAGTGTCTCAGCTACAGCATCGAGGTGAACAATCTTTTATTTATTTGAAGAACACAACTCGCTGATCTAAGGTCGGGAAAATCTATGCAAAACCTATCGAATGTTAGACGGGACGGCGCACTTTAATGAAAGAAAATACAGGTAACTAATGCAGTTCCTTCTGGCATAGGATAGCCCGGTCACATTTATTATTAACTGATTATACCCCCAATGGTAATCCGTGCGACGTAAAGACGTCCTGAAAGCGGAGGACGAAATGATTAATTGGACCAAGATGTTTATGATGTAGATATTTATAATTAAGCGGTGTGTGATGTGGCGTCCGCTTGTAAAAGGAGGCGCCATATCTTCAGCGTGCACGGATGTCAGCACAGCCTATCAAGGCCTGGCCTGCGCCTTCCCTCAGCTTTCCAGCTATTGGCATGGAAATGAGCAGCCTCTTCCACCGAACACAGGCTGCTGGGAGCTTCCCCCTCACTATAGGATTACAGGCAGCCAAAGGATACTCCTTACATTGGCAGGCTGCCTATTCATTCTGGTTGCTGCGGGAATCAGAGTGTACCTATTTTTTTTACACACACAGAGTTATGAATAATAACTCCACTTGGCCATAGCATAATGCAGCCCAAACGCGGTCGATTCGAAGGCGCAGCCGCCCATCTGTCAGCTTCCTGTAGAGAGTCCTCTCCGAGCAGAGAGGGTCGGTCATGATTTGAGATCAATCTTTTGCGCATTACAGACTGGCGTGGATCAGGTTTACAGACAATAATTTACTCGGAATAATTAATGATGTCAAACGGTGGATCCTAATCCCATAGGAAAATCGTCATATAACAACAAGAGGCGGATATCGCCAATATTTCTATATACTTTTAGCTTTTTGAACATCAGCATGGGGATTAACAAAATATATGTTTCTTTCAGTTATAATATATTCCGTTTTCTCAAATCAACCAAATACACAATTATAACATGAACAAATGAGCTGATTATTGCTATTTGCGGCCTGCGTGTTTGTGTTTAATGCATTAAAAGTATATAGTGAATATATAATATATAGTGAACAAATTATGAAAATAATGTCAGCATATATTCCATATACCCCACACTAAGAAACAATTTTGTAAACACAAAATCACTTTGAAATCCATTCATTGACCTGAGTAAAGCACCAGTTTAAACCAGTGGTAAAATCTTACTGGGACATACCGCTTCATATCAAGCAGGTAACAGGGGCACAGAAATGAATGATAAAGTACTGAGAAAAGATATGATACTTTTTTTCAAGTTTATCAAAATATATTTTTGTCACTGATTGCAGCAGTAGATTGTGTCGATTTTCCTTCAAATATTATTTTTCTAGTCCTGCATTCCTTCAAAATATATTCTTTCCCGTTTATAAAACGCGGCAATTAGATCTTATATTTTAATACATTTTCCCCGCCTTCCATGTGCTCGTAAGTTGAAACAAATGAGCAGCTTTACAGTAACAGGCAGCTCCGCCATTTTTATTCGCTGGGTCTGTTCAATCAATGGATAGGAAACTGCCTTTTGAAGAGATCTGGGATATGTGGATTGTCAAGGGAAAATAATGTAAATGTTGAAGTTGCAAAAACAATTCTCCCCTTCCCTAAAAATAATTTCTTGATTGAGATATCCCACGGACCCTCGTGAGTAACCTACTACCACATCTCACCACCACCCAGCCACACATACAGACAATCTCGTCCGTTAACCAAGGCCGCCTTTGCGTTTTTAACTAATTGCCTTAACCATACCATTTGTGAAATAACTGGGCTTGCTTCTCTCCTTGATACGTTTGTAGGAAAGACACATTTCTGGTAGCCTACCCATTATGTCGTGTAAAGACACGTTTCATAGCGACATGTTATTGACAATGTGTCACTGTGTGTCCGTGCCGTTTGCTTTTAGTAGCAAAAAGTATCGTCTTTCCCGTGAACAGAGCATGATCAAGTTTTTTTTTTAAAGCATAAATGCAGTAATAGCTTACAATTAAAAAAAGCTCTTTCCGCCATTGTTCTGCTTAGTCATTAAACAATTTGAACTCCGGAGTAACAGTAACATCGCTGTAAATCCGTAAGTAGTTTGTTTCAAATTCGAAGTGAGTGGCAGCAGCGCAGTGCTCTGTGAAAATGAATTACGACTCAACGCCTACAACCTAGAAACTGACAGAGGATCCCCGGCCAGCCAAATACGTAAGATGACTTTTTTTTTGTTATGTGCTACTGCGATTGATCCATTTGATGACATTCTCATTCATAAAAGAGGATTGATTTATGAGATTGGGAAGTATTACCTCCAGAGCCGTTCCCGTACGCAAACACGAAGGCTGGAGCATCGCTCCTCGTAATCAACGTTTCTGTTGAATCGAAATAAGAACTACAACAAATTCTTCGGGGATGGCCATGTGGTGGGGTGGGAGTGGGAGTGGTGGTGGGGGTGGGGGTGGGCATTGTTATAAAAAGGTTAAAACAAAAAAAAAGAATGGTTGCCTATAAATCCCAATGCACAATGAGGATGCATTCCTACAGCTGTTGATTTATTTGTGCAAATAGAAACGTGAAAACAAAGTATAACTCATATTGCGTTGTATAAAATGTGGTCAAAAATATGGTCATGTGTATTGAAGACTTTTATCAAAATGAATCTTTTCACAAAGTAAACATTTGTGTTGAATAGAGAATAGGCTGTACCAACGCTCTCCCGAAGTCCATTTTTTGAATTGAATACAAGCGTTTCCCCATATATTTCTCAGGAGGAATTTAAAAAAATAAAAGTAGTAAAGGACGTGGTAATATTTTGAATCGTTAACATCCTCTTTTTAATACTAGGTTGATCGCGCATGACATAGTAAAACATATGTGAACTATATTGCTGATGATGACTGGCAGCAAGCGAGATAAGGGATAGTGGAATCGGCGCTAAAGATTAGCTACTGACATCAATAAATAAAGAGCGTTGTTTGATAACAAGTGCACATGGCCATGGACAAGTAAACTTTTCTCCTTGTTTCCTAGATTTTCAGGGAGGTGGCTGATAATTCCATGGTGAAATCGTAGAGATGAAAAATATCAAGAAGATTTTTCTGCGAAATATTGTGATTTCCACCTGTGTCCGCTTGTTTGCATTTATGCTGTTTATGAAAGTGCTCATGTATTGTGTGAGTTAATAAACGTCACTTTATTAGATTTACTTCGTCCTTGGCTCTGTATCACAGTTTTGATAAGTTTTCAACCACAGGTTTATTTTCTTTCTGTAGAGATTTACTACAATAAAGATACTGGATTGTTTTCACCCTTTTCAATAAAATACCGTAAAGAAAAAGCAAAGAACGAGACTGACCAGCGTCGTCGATTTCATTAATGAATTTATGTCAAAAAGAAAACAAAGGATATTTATTAAGTGTAAATAGTCCTGAGAGAGAAAATGCTTCAGGGTGGCTACCTGTAGCGTATAATACTTTATTCTATCAAATTATTAATGGAAATGCACCCTAACATAATACAAAGTAAAAGAGGTAATAGAGCGATTGGTCAATATGTCTGAAATAATTTGCACGTGGACCCATGTATTGCTGAAGAGCAAGTTGTGAAATATGGGGGGAAAGTACAACAATGATCATTGATTTTTGCAATTCTACGTGGTCCTCAACACATTCAAGTTAATTAAAATGGAAAAAAAATACTGACCATTTGAAAGAAAATGAAGGAAAGGAAACGCATTTAAAAGAAGGCATATTTTCCTTACAGCGACTGTTCAGTTAGTAACTCAAATGCTGCAAATCGATTGTAGTTAGAGTATCCGTAAAAAAGTCAAAACTGTCTGCAGAAAGATCCACAGGGCTGTCCAAAGACCCGGGTAAACTAGGCGATACTCCATCTGAAAGCTGTAAGCAGGATTCTGTAGAAAACACATTAAAATCCTGTAAAGAAGGGACATCAAGGGCCTCTGGACTGTCATTGTCCAGGCCAGCTGCACAGTTCTGGGCCATTGTTGACAGGCAGTTTTGAACAGTGGGTGACTGTTGATGAAAATGTTTTAGATTTTTCTCATTGCTGGGTAAAGGCGAAACTGGAAAACTTTGGGATTCTCCATTGTGTAAATTCTGGGCCTGCTGTTGAGTCAGTGCATTGGTTTGAAAAGTATAGCCTTCCCTGTCCAAGAGAGCGCCAGTAACATTGTTGATGCCTTGCTCAAAGAGTGACTTCTCTTCGTCATCTTCAGTCTGCCCACTGTCCTCCAAATTCTTAAATTTGCCATCTCCGTTTTGGTTTTCTTTGCATTGGGTCTGTCTTTTGTGCTTCATTCGTCTGTTTTGAAACCACACTTTCACTTGTCTTTCAGTCAAATCAAGCAAGGCTGCAATTTCCACCCGCCTGGGTCGACACAGATACTTGTTGAAGTGAAATTCTTTCTCCAGCTCCAAAAGCTGTGTGTTTGTATAAGCAGTCCTTAACCTCCGCGATCCCCCGCCTGTATTATCCGGAATTTCATGAGTTTCTACAGATAAGTGGACGCGAAAAAACAACCATAAAACATATTATAACCACTTGAATCAAAAATAATATAAAATATAGACTACCCACTGCAACAAAATGGCCGCCTGAATGCAGTAAATCCATTGTTTCAGAGTCTGCGGCTGTGGCGTCTACCTCTTTCTAAAATATTAAAAATATTGCAAAATACACATGTGCAGTAGCCCCAATCTTACAGCCAAGTTCTCAACAGCCTTTGCACATTTGGTGATCTCTGTATCAGCTGCTTTACCATGAAAGTGCGCTCATCTATCACTCTTCATTACTGTCAAATATAAAAACTCTGGGATGGGGAGAGCACAGAAGGTCATTTTCTGACTAGCTCGCCAAATAAATCATTCTCCATTAAATAAGTAGGAGAAAGTGCTGTAATTTTATAATTATTACCCTGCAGCCCAAATAAATCTGATTAAACACTCCATGCAAATAAGTTAGACTAACTTAAGACAATAATTAGAAAGGAAACTCTTTGAGCTGACCTTTTTGGGAAAGACAGGATTCTGCGGGTCCACAAGAAGCAGGCAGGTGATTCTTCTTGGAGTTTTTTTTCTCTTTCATCCAGGGGTATTCCGGAGGTAGAGTCGCGGCTGGTAAAGGGCTTGTGCCATTTGGGCTCTGTTTTGGCCGGCTTTGGCGAGGGTGACTGCTGGGATTCAGGCTAGGGATGGTTTGCTCAAAAGGAGGAGGAATCACTGTCGAGTGTGAAAGCGTCGAGTTCTTGATTGATGAACTTTGAAATGTATCACCGACAGGGGGAAAAGATGTCAGGCACTCAGCAAGCGACGGCTGACTATTGATAAAACCAATTTCTCGTTCAAATTCGTAATTCATTGCCGTCTCCACAGAACGTAGGGGAAGAAAGTTAGGTGTTAGTTATTTTTTGGGCCGTTTTAAAAAAATAAATATCGCTGCTGTTTTTTTCTAATTCACTGATTACAGCCGTATGGGGACCGTGCTACTATTAAACTATTGAATTCATGGAGACAAGGTTGAAATTGGACCGAATTCGCTGTCACATGATTGCGTCTGCCCAATGACAATTTGGGGTTTAATCAAAAGAAGGCACTGTCTATGTGATTGATCCAAAAAGTCAGAGAGGAACGCCTCATTCTGGGCTAGCAGTGTTTTGATTCCTACTTTTTGATCCATCTTCCCATATTAAATGTGTAAAAAATTTCAGTTTTAAAGCTTGTGGAAATCAGTTCACACATCCTGGCTTGTTTCTTACAGCCTCCCTCTATGTCTTCCGCACACTTGCTGGCTCCTCTTTCTCTGTGTGTTACCGACTGTCACGAAGACGACTTGCACCTCACAAATCATCTTGCACCTAAATCTGACGCCTAGAGTCATTAACAAAGTAATCCATTAATCTTCAAAGTTTTGACATTGGACCCCAGAACCCAGCCACATAAGAAGTTACACAAGGCGAAGCTACAGCCATTTGCTTCCATGCTTTCGTTGGGAATTCTGTCCCCCTATTATTATATCTGTACTGTACCGGATATTCCTTGATTTTTGTGCTGTATGGAGGCAATAGTTCACGCAGGAGATCGAATATGGTGGTGATTCTGGAAACTCCATTACATTTTTGTAGTCGTTTGTTTATGGCCAACGAAAAACGTAAACGGCAATTCATTGCAGGTATTGTATTATCTTATTTTAATCTGTAACGTGCGAGGATTAGCTCATAGTTATAATAGGTTATTATATTTAAAACGTTCGCAAAGACACTGACAGACATAACACACAAGCATACGTACAGATAAACGCACGAATCGTGAAATAGATGGAGAGATAGAATTGTTAAAGACATTACAAAACGAAACCGTTTTAGGAAGAAACGACTTTTCGTAGCGTGGCTAAAGAAGTAAACCTATCGTTTGCTTTCAAGTACTTATATTTAAATTATATTTGAAAACATTATGGTCTGCTTTCATCTAAATTATAAAGGGCGGGTATGGCGGTGGGACTGGAGAGGGGATGAAAGCCAGGTCACGATATACATATTCGTTCTTCCCACGCAGTATTTTATAAATATACCAGCACCTATTAATAATCGCGAAATCTCATTCGTGAACGAGGAATTCATGGGTACTGGAAGTTTATTGAAACGAGCAAGATGAAAATGGTGGTGGTTTGCTAGGCCTCCGTTTTGCTTATACCGCAAACAAAGCTGTAAGGAAGTATGTGCGCTATCAATCTTGTTCGGCTACAGGTCTGACAGCTTCTGGCCCCAAGAACACATTTAAAGCTTCTCGCTGCAATGTCGAATATCATCATGAGTGTGAGAACACTGTTTGCTGCTTTAAATTGTTGCAGATAATATTTTATTGATCTTCAGAGCAGAAGCAGCGCTGCTGTATTATTAGGCGAAAGGGTGAGTTCGTTACATAAATAAATATTTCATGATTAACGCTAGTTTTCCTTCTTCCAAGTTTGGAGTGAGGATTTTGGTGCTAACCTACAAATGGAAAGAGCTTTTGCAATTAAATGAAGCTTTTGTGTGTGAAATGTGAGTAGGTGTTGGCGTTCTGCACATTTCAGTGTCTCTATTGCGAGGATATGTGGGCGAAAGCCTCTTTTATTCAGTTTGTTAGCAACATCAAAAGGAATGAAACAGAAAATAGCATGTTTTAAGAGATGGAAATGTTGATTTTATGAATAACGTAAAATTTGTCAATAAAACAGAAACGCGGGGAGAGAAGTTCAGTGCTGCAACCTAAATATTTTGAGGAAAACATAAAGATCATATTCCTCAACGCTATTTAGCTTTAACTATATTGTGGGTAACCCGGTATTTTGTTCTGTGATTAAGATTCGGTTTTATTTCATTGAAGCTCTTCAGCATTCATTTAAAATTGTACGTTTGAATGCGCCTAGAAGAAAATAAACATTGAGTTTAAATAACACTTTTTCGGGTTGTTTCGTTGCGATTTAACCTTTCAAAATTAAACAAATGAAATTTTACTATATCATTGCACTGAATTGCAGCAATATTTCGGGTCACATCAAAAGGATGACTAATTTACGTTCAACTAATTTGAGGGAAAGTTGAGGCTTCTCCGAAGATTGCGCGCAGATTTTTCGTACAATCTGAATTTATCAAACTCGAGCTTCATAATAAATTGTTGGCCTGATGCAGTCTACCTTAAACATCAGTTGGATGGGCCGGACTTTAGTTGGATCACATTTAAAACGTTGCTACCTGAGCGAAGAAGGTCTCTCATGCATTTTGAGTAGGAAGATAAATTAGACAACGTGTCCTTTGGGAAACACGGGAAGAGAGGATGCCGGCATCATGGCGTCTCCTTTCTTAGTGCCTGGACATCGTTCAATGGGAAAGAATCCCTTTTATTACAAATATTGCCTAAAGGGTACAAGTTTTCTTTTTTTTAATTTGTTTCACAATTTGAGAAACATGTGGGCATAATCTTACGTATTATAATGGCCTTTCTAAAACCACATTTATATCTGTATATACTGCACGCAAATATATTTGGAGACATAGATCTTGGCTATGGATTCATTAATGAACGTCTGTTGTATTAGACTTAAAATCTTTTAAAAATTAATAAACCACATGAGGGGATTTTTAATGCAATTATCAGACTAGAATTGTAACGTATCGGGATACTTTTATTCTTTCCAGCTACTTTGATTGACGCGGGAAACGTGCAATAGGAAGAAAATGCTACCAGAATTCACATTAATTGCTGTAAATATTGAATTTCTCAATATTATTTTCGTGGCATTTTTCAGTTTACACGCAAATACTTCTTGATAAAATAGTAAGTGATAAGTTCAATGGAATTAAAAGGATATTTTGAAATGAATAGGGCACACCACAACAACATTGTTTTAAAAAGGGTTCGTTCCCATTTATTCGTCTATTGAACGTTAGGCGTTTATAGACCTCAACCTGAATGCGTGACTGATGTCACTTCATTATTTAGAATCGGCTTACATATGGATTTTATATAATTATCAGCTGGAATTTTAAATCTTTTCAAGTAATGCTTCTAAATCACGTATTAATTTAAACCACATGAGTCAAATATTTTTGAATCCTGACTTTTTTTTCTTTTTCTCTCCTCTCAGCATGTGGATTATGTACTGGAGAAGGAACGAGGCGATAATGGCAGTACAACCCGGCTGGTGATCTTTTGAGTGTGCATTGTAATATCTGAACCTTTTAAGATGTGCTATGTACATGTCTTGATCAAACAATCTATTATTAATAATTAAAGAAAATTAATCCAATATGCATCCTTGTCGAGCTTTATTTTCCTGCATGGAGAAAGAAAATGAGTCCTTCTGTTTTGGGGCTTCAATAAATGCAGCATTGGAGACAGATGCAAGCCACATGAAAATGGATGATGTTACAGTGTGGGGGTTGAAGCACTTGGCTGTAGCTACACAACACAAAGGAATCCTGACTGCAGGGCTGTGTGTTTTGCTGTCTACTGCTGAACTAGCTTACATTTACACACACATTTCAAATGGGAAGTAGTGTACAATGTTTTGCAGAGTTAACATTCCAAGCAACGCCATATTGCTGACAAAAAAAATTTATTCTTCAGAACTTGCTGTTCAACGGATATCTCATTTGCAGCATGGAATGCATATCTAAAACAAAATTGTGGCAATTCTGTGTTTCATTTTAAGAATACTACAGTTACAGTCTAAATGTTGTTGTCTTGGCATCATTCCCACAATTGACCAAATTGCATTTCTTTATTACATTATGAACAGAAAACTACTTTTCTGTGTATCTTACAGGAATGAAAAAAAAAACATATATATTTACCATGACTTAAAACACAAGGCTGAACATAACCAAGTAAATAGTTAATGTACAGATCTCTTTATAAATATATGTCAATGGGGATAAATAATATTTTAAACACTTAGATTATTCTCCTTTGAAAGAGCAAATAAATAAATTTGAATGTTCACCAGCATACACACATACTGAAAGATGGACAAGAAGTCTTATTTGCCCAGGGAGCCCCTGTACAAATGTATCGATCTTGTTTAACCATCCATTGTAAGGAAGTGCAATATAAACCATTTACTGTTCCTCGTAAGGAAAAATAAAGCACGAACAAATTCACGTTCAGGTATTATTTTTAGAAAATTTGTTCATATACCCTGTTCCATAAGAGTAGAAGATATATACGCAAAGTTCTGGAAGCCTTAGTACTTCACTTCTACTACTGAATGCTAAGGCTGGAGTCCATGAAAAGAACAACCACTAACCAGAGACAGAGCAATACAAGCAAGGATTGGTTGTCCATAGAAACACCATTACATGGAAATTATAAAGAGTGGTACTAAATCAAAAAGGAGATAGGAGTGGAAGAAGGAATGTAATTATAGCTAAGATTACATAAATGCATAAGAAAGTGATAGTACACCAGCAACCAACTGGTCCATTACAGATGGGTCAGTTTGGGTGCTTCCTGAATTCTTCCCTGAGACGGATGGTGCGAAGAAAGGTCTGTGTATGTAGGGTGTGGGTCACAAGGTCCATGATGATGGTTGCTGGTCATTGGCCCCGCACTATTATAGTCCATATTCCCAGAAGGAGGGTGGCCAAGATGGGTTAGGCTGAAAAGAGAAGGCCCAGAGCTTGGCATGGTTTCTACAAAGTTCCCTCCAACATACACTGGGCTACCCTGTAAATGAGGCGTCCCATAGCCGCCATTGCCTTGAAGTGGGTGTGTGTCATATTCAGGCGTCACAGCTGTTGTCCCAGCATATCTCTTCTGTAGAGGCGGGCAATTGTTGAGAGGCCCAGGATAAGATGTAGGAATGACATATGCATTTTGATGAGGTTTGCCAAATGAAGTAGGTGAGTGAGGATCATATGGAGCACTGGTTGCCAAGGGATGCATCGAGTTTGCATATCCTCCTGCAGCTGAAGGTGGGATGGGACTTCTGCATGGTGACTGTCCGCCAGAGGAAGTGAGCATGCCTTTTGCTTTCTGATCCTTCTTGTATTTCATTCTCCGATTCTGGAACCAGATTTTGATTTGTCTTTCAGTAAGGTTTAACAAATTGGCCATTTCAACCCTCCGGGGCCTACAAAGGTAGCGGTTAAAGTGAAACTCCTTCTCCAGTTCCACTAGCTGGGCACTGGTGTATGCTGTGCGTGCCCTTTTGGAAGCAGGGCCAGGTGGGCTTTTCTCACCAGCAGAACTTTCAACTGCAAATAAAGAAAAACAATCATTGAGTTTATCTATAAAGGTTAGAAATATGTGCATTAATGTTCTAACATATGTAAAGTTACAATAATTCATGAGACAATCTGTAAATAGACAATAGACTTACTAAAAAGGACAATGCATGTTATTAATGTAGTTACAGAATATATACATAGCTAATCACAACATTTGGTTATGCTTAGAAATAAAAACTAATTTCTAATGCTTAATGTATTCTACATAAAACACTAACAAACCAAATAGAATTCCCCCTCATCCCATATGAGAAAGGTGCTTGTTTACGTCACCATAGTCCCTAACATGGCATGTTACTTCAAGCTATTGAGTAGTTACTTAAAAATAACACTTCCCACTTGGTTACATACAATTTGCAGTGGTCCAAGAAGGTGGTTCACCACACATAATCAAAGGCAATTATGGATGGGGAAAAGATTCTGTCTACAGCAATGTACAGTTATAATAAATGAACACAAATATATTAAATGTGGATAATGCTAGGTTATATCCACTGATTATAATTTGGAATTATGGCACAGAAAATTTATCAAAGCTCCTTACTAACATATTTTTCAGTTTGTGAATATAAATAGAGGTTTGCATAATAGTGGCTGGCAACCGCAGATGCAATTCAGATTTCCAAACATTTCTAATTTATTTAAATTTATAATAGCATCACTGCTGTCCACAAATCCTGGTACTTCTCATATACATATTTATACATTGGAAATATATGTGTGTATATTAAAAATGTTTGCATTTTGCAACTGACAACTGAAGTCCAATCACATATACACTGGGCAATAAAACTTGAAATTACATGAAGAATATGTTATTCACTGCCCAATCCAGGGCACTGACAGTATACTTAATTAACCATTGGGACATTACGGAAGATTTACAAGCATATTTCAGATCAGTGCGATCATATTCATAAACAACAAACATTCTTAAAATAAACCTGGTATAATTTAGGCTCAATATTTTTAAGTATTGAACACATGTATATGCATGTCTGTATGTGTGAAAGATATATAAGAGCAGTGGGATAGAAGAATAGGAGAAACAAGAGAGAGGGGGGTTGAACAGCAGTAAAGAGAAGGTAGGATGAAGTTTCTCAACTGATATCTAAAGCATATATTTAAATTTACTTAAACTACATTTAGAACATTTGGGCGTTTATGTTTATAGGCTATTTGTCAAATCGTTGTGCAAAAATTACCCCCCCCATTTTAACATATGAGTTCCACAACTATTACAATTATTCCATGTTTGTCCATATACTGTATGATAGAGAGAATGGGAATCACTTCATTAGCATCTAACTCATTGGCACATTGGCATGACAATTAATGCTCAAAGGATAAGATAGGATACAATATACCTGAACTAGAGCTGCTGGTCTTTTGCTTGGTGTTTTGGCGTGATTCTTTCATCCAAGGGAATATTTGTTTACTAATGGTGGTTTGTGAGGTAAGTGTGGGATTTTTGCTTGTGCTGGATTGAGTCGAGTTGTTGCTGGTATTTTGGGGTGGAGATACAGAAGGTGGGGGTGGGGGCGGGGGTGGTGGAGGTGGTGGTGGCTTCTGTTGCTCGGCAATAACTGGGAGATGGCTCGTTTGGTTGGCACTGGTTCGCATGCAACTCTCGTTAATATCATTGGGTTTGTGATGAGGGACAGTGCTAGCAGGTGACTGCAGAGAGCAGGCAGGCCGGTGATAGTCGTTTTCCACATGGGATGAAGGCGGATATTGCTGCTGATTGGCATTGTAGTTAAAACCATTTGCTCCTTGGTATGTGTAACCACCGAAAATTGCAGAGCTGTCGTAGTATGTTGCTTTTTGCATCTCGTTGTTTCCCAATATTTATTTCACAAACTGACAGGGTCTTGTCACCCTTATAGAATAACATTGGCACCCGGTGTCACGTGACTCTTCCTCCAATGGCCTCTTCGGATAGACCTAGTGTTAGAAGAAACAAAACCATAATGGTGAAATAGTACAAATCCATCTTACTCTCAATAGCAGCTGACATCAAAAGCCATAAAGGAAAAAGTGTGCAGCAATATATGGTAACACATCTTAGCCCTAGGCATTCTGAGTATAACAGCGTTTTAAACTGCAGCAAAGACTCAATGTGGATGAGAACCAAGGATTTAGTTTCTACAGATTCTGACTTCTTGTTTTATTTTCTCTGATTATGGAAACACAATACAACACACGATTTTGTGTGAAACATGGATTTCGGTAGGTTGAACTGGAAGCACCCTTTGTCTTGAGTTTTTAAAAAGAATCACTGCATCTCAATAAAACTTTTTTTTTAAGCTGCTGGTTATTGAGCTTTATGGCTTTGTCATGATTTTTATAAAAATTCTGTATATCTGTTTAAACTGGTCGGTTTTACATGTGTCATTCATTAATTAAGCAAATACAATGAGAAGTTCACACAGATGAAATATCATCACTTGCAATATTTGTTTTTTTTATGAGAACGAGCCAAAGCGGAAAAGCACAAACTCCTCAGCAATGAAATGTACAAAAAAGTAAACTAGATTTTGCAAAGTTTCTATATATTTATTTTAGAATTAAATTGATAATCAAGTTAATTGCCGACAACGTGCGCGAATATAGTATTCAGAACGCCATTGAAAACTATTGACAGACTTCGTCGCAGAGTGTAGTTTAGTGTTGGCCAGATTTGAACATACCTATCACATGGAAATTAATCGTATTTTTTGCAGCTCTGGAGAGTAAACGCTGTTTTTGACATTCTAATGCCCAAAGCTTTGGACAAGAATTTTAGTATGTGCCCCGCATCGAGTGCATTGTTTTCTAAATAATTTAACTCGTGTTTGTTTTGACTCCTCGAACTTCCCCAGACTGGCTAGTAGAAATGCCTTGCTTTTTGTTGGTTCCACTTTTAACGGGTCACCATTTGGTCGGGCGGAAATTTTCAAGCCTTCCTTTTACTGTTTGAATTCTACCTGCTAAACGCATGATGGATCGGAAAGCGCCAGGAACCTGAAAAACTGGCGTTCTTCGTCATGACCACGGTGTGAACTTTTCTTCCAACCAAACGATAATAGGCTCTGTCTCTGAAACTGCTCGTAATTTGATGTATGGGGGTCACTAGGCCGGGGGAAGAGTTGGAAACCCAGCCTACAGAAAGCGCCTGCATCACGAGGAAGCTGCAGTAAACAATCCACTTCAAACCTCAGTTAATTATTATTCCCCACAAAATGCAGCAATCCCCTTAGTTAAATAATAATTATAATCTGTCGCGTGGAATGTTGAAAGTGTACAATTATTTTCGCAGTGGATGCACAAAGTTTGCCATGACCTCGAGATAACCATTTAATGTGGAAATAATATTCGGATAATGAGCACCAGTGCGGTCTTTCGGTAGTTAGGGTATCAAAGGATTCCTGTTTACGTTTGAGTATTATTTTCAGCAAGAAGTTAGCCTAACCCAGCAACCTCCATTGTTTTCCAGAGCTTTCTTTGCACCAACCACTCTCATACAAAGCGGATCTATATGAAATGCAAACAACTGCAGATGATGAAAATCTGAAATAAAAACAGTAAATGATAGAGATATCCAGCAGGCCAAGCTGAGACCACTATGAAATTACTCAGACTCCTAGTAAAGCGAGATGCACCGTACAGTTTCAAAGCGTTCATTTCAAATTGTTTTCTCTGTGCTTTGCATAAAGTAATTGGTGGGCAAAATACTAATGAACTGCATGCCCATGTTATATTCTTGCACATCCCATATGGCCATACAACACATTTAGCAGCATTCCAGTGAATATGACTTGACCATGGTCTTCAAGGCCGCTGTTATTCTGTACATCTACAAATGAAAACGAAACTGCTGATGTCAGCATGCGAGGACACAATTGCTCTAAGTGCAGGTTTTAAATGACACCTTTGTGTGTGTTTCTGAAAATGGACGCTTTAAGCACCAAATTTAGTTTTTCAAAGATATGTTTAACCTTCTGTCTTCCGAACGAATTCTCTGCCAATGATTTCAGCAGCGTTTAATTACAACAAAACACTTGGAATATTGAAATCATAACAGGAGCATTACGGCGCTGCAGGCTCACGCCAGTTGAGCCTAAACTCCAGGCCGTGGCATATATGTGCTTTAGGACCTAGTTATCACCAAAAGTATTGTATTATTGGGTATTAATTTAAGACGTTGCCACTAATTTACATTAATAACAGCTTATTCTGTGTTATCAAAACGTATTCATAAGCATGCAGTAATAAACTAGCTAGGAAATGCTGTGATTTATTAATTCCTTCATAAAATCGTTGCTCAAAAAACAAAAAAAAAGATATTTTGGTATCTTGGCCCACGTCCGCCATTTTTCTTGAACACAACTTTACTCACCTGGATAAACGCTGTAGATTTAATTCTACCTGATTATACTCAATAACACTCCAATATTTTGCAAAACTATTATTCTTCCATTTCACATTTTTAAAGCATCAACCTTAATCTGGATTGTTATTCATTCTCGTTTTGTTTATATGTTTGAGTGTAGCGACAGTTTGTATCAGGGAACCGACATTTGCACAGTTATTGCTGCATATTTACGTACGCGCATGTATATTCCAACATTCTGTGTGTGTCTTCAGTTTAAACCAGCATCTACAGTTCCTTCTTATACAAATTGCCATTTGTCTATTGTCTATTGAAGTAACACACAGTATGTTCTCCGCAAACATTCCACCAAGTTGGAAATCTGTTCAATTGTTAAATTACTAGAGTCCGTGGCTAATTAAAGATAGAAATAACATCAAGCTAGACAAATTGTCATGAAAAATGCCACCATAAAAACTTTGGTCGTTCTATATATCCCTAAGGTTAGAAGGGTAGAAAAAAGTGGGAAGAAAAGCACTGGAACTAAGATTCTATCAAGAACAACAGCATGAGTGTCTTGGTAAATGTGTGGTTGTATGCCTTAGGCGGCGTTGCATGCAATAATAAATTCATAAAACTTCGAAAATGCGAGGGAAATAGCTCAAAGAAACGGATCAAGGACGAAGGAGAAGCAGAACATTGAAATAAAAGACGAATTGGGAGCCTACGGGTATCAGTCACGATATGAAAGGAAACTATAGCATGTGAACTTTTCTTGAACCGAGATTTAAGTCATATGGTCATAAATCACTGGGACATAAACTCCGCCATTCACGAGTGATAGCCTATTTGTGTCCAGCTTACCTTAGTCTCTGACGATAGACGCAGACCACGGCACAATATTTTCAGATTCACCGGGGAAATCGATAAGCAGGAGTTTCAAAACTTCGGAATTAATTGGAATGGAGGCAAACAATTACTTTATGCGCTAAAATTCACTCGTTGGCGACAACGACAAATGGGGAAAGGAAAATGGTAGAGCTGCAAAAAAAAAATAACTGGAGAGAAGACTCTAGCTTTTGGATGGTCACTCTTGTGATTATGGTGGCGCGCCCTGGTCAGGGAGATAGACTACTATCAGCTTCCGTGGCTGCTCTTATCTAATACCAAAGAAATGGGGTATGTTTCTTATGAATATTGAATGCTAAAAGCGCGGATTTTAAGTTTGCTGTCTGGCAGTACTGAACAGACAGGCTGGGTAAACTCCCCCGAAACATAGCGTCACAAGTGAAAAATTATGCAAATTAACCAACACGGAGAACACAAGCGCCTGGGTTTGGCAATCATTGAATCTAGGCAATCAAACTTGAAACCAGTTTTCCCCATGTAAATCAACACACTTTTTAATAATTACTCAAATCATAACAGAGCTTTGCATTCTTTATATGGGCACTTAACCCTCCGCATTAAAAGTACTGGCTTAACTTTTATTAACTCTTTGTTGCGAAGGAAGGCCTTTGTTTGAAGTACAGCATGAGAATAGTTAGGGGGAAATACGGCGCAAGGGTGAAAGTGCAGCCGCTTTCAAACAGGTTCGGTTGGTTCGGAAGCAAATTCATTTTTTTTAGTATCCCAGAAACTAAAGGTATTAAAAATGCTAAAGTTAAAGTCTTTCAGCTGTAGGAGTGAAAAGTTACACTCCGGAAGAAAACAAAACGAAGGGGAGAAGGCGAGCAATGAAAGAGTATATGAGCTATAGTCACCCCTTATGCATACCAATGCTTCTGTCGTTTATGGCTACGTAAGATTTATGACTTCATGCACTAAGGCTGTAAACAGAGCACTAAAGAGAAAACACTTGCCCCTATCGCTTATTGCGAAGCAACTACATGAAAGGGGAAGCCAAGCAGCGTAGGAGGGAAGATAGGGCCAAAAATTCACTCGTTTGCAACTTTACAAGTAAGCCGCTCGATGTTTTTTTTCTGTAGTGAAGTACTTTATTGTCAATGATCAGCCTTTCCTTCCACTTATCTTAATGTGCTGACTCCAACTTTTCTTTTCTCATGAGATCTACGATGGTGGGAAATGGTAACGCCAACGGATGCTGGATATTTTCTTAAACTTTCTATCTCTGAGTCTGGCTCCACGAATTTCAATTCAGGATCAACTGGATAGAAATTGAAGGCCCCGCTTATGTCAGTGTGCCTTGTGAAACATTGTCGTTGGATGTAGAGAACTAAAATATTGGATAAGAAATGTTTCATCTCTTTCATTAACGATTTCAGTCAATTGCTACGATTTTAAAAGGGAACGTAAACGGAGAGAGGAGAATGGACGTAACGTTGATTTGAATTGATATAAGCAATGGATGTTTTTTTACAACAAAAGAGCAGATATCATCACAACTTCCATTTGAATGTACCTTGCTTGAAATTCTAAGATATAAACGAAAATGTTACATTTTTGTCGCTGTTCTAACGCTTGGATGATGCTAACTATTATGATGGAGCATCCAGTTTACGACCTATAGTATAGGTTGAATCTAACTTCCCCTATAACTGATATGTTTCTGGGGTTTATTTTCAGATAATCTAAAGCACACGTGATTTAAATTGTAACTGCCTATTGCGGTTCTTTAATTAGCTCAGTATTTACCAACCGCTTGGACAGGAACTAATAAAAATGACACCTTGCAGTGAGAACATTTCAAATTCTTAACGACCATATATAATTTTACATATTGCAAAAGTTTAGAAAACTCACCGAAAGTTTGTACAGTCTCGGATTTGCTTGTGGAAATGTTATTTAGGACAAAGTCTGCAACGAAATCGAGAAACCATTAATTTCCCCGCGGAAAAAAAAGAAAGGCGCCGGGGAGCTAAAATCCTCGATTAAGAACATCGACTGATTCTATGTGAATTATTAACGGACAGAAACCAAGCTAAGATCTTGAATCGATTATATGAAGTTACAATATTCCAATCAATGGGAAAATAGCGTAAAAAATGTCAGTATCTTCGTTGAATATTGAACGTTTTTTTTTAGGTTCACGACTTATCGTAAAGAACTGTTGTAGACCTACCGTCCGTTATTGCTAATAACTTATTTTATGTATTTCTGCCTTTCCCAAATTCATCTGCACCAAACTTCCAATTAACCCTGTAAAACGCTGTTAAGCTGTAGCATTTAAGCTTTGACCAATTGTTTCAAGATTGGATTGTATGTAAGAAAGGGACTGTAACCGAACTGTAATTAAAACTTTTAAACCTTTACGAAAAATAATTGTCCGTGTTTACATTTAATATTGGGGTGAGAGGGTTGAAAAAAAAACGGCACTTGCAACACACGAATGGACAAACAAAATCATGCTTTCAGACCTCAGAAAAGGGAGAAAAAATACTACCTGCGGCAATAACTATTGTACGCACATGGTACAATATGTGACATTACTATTTGCAAAGTTAAGTTAGTCTTCAATATGTCTATTATTTATTAAATAATCACCCAGGATTCAATAGACCCCGAAAACAAACTTTACTCATTGACAATTATACATTTTCCACAACAATACACACCTCCCCCTCTTAACCCACACAACCCCCACACCCACCCACCCCACATTTGGCTTAATTTTGTACGATTGGTAGAATTACTATAGGATACTGATCTAGCTATCAATAATTGCCAATGTGATTTGTCATATATAAAAAAGAAGTAAAGCATTCGTTAAAGCAGTTTGCATTGGCATGGCTGTCTCAACACACCAAAAACATAAATCAAATCGCAGCACCCTGACCTTTTCTGATCAGGGCTCACTGGTGGATTTTTTTATAACATTTCACCTCCAGCATAACATAACGAATCTTTTCCTGCCTTTCCATCGCGCACATATCCCTTAAACAATGGAGGTATTGGTTCAGGTTCCGTCGCCTATTAATTTATTTCGATAATTTCTTCAATATTCTCACACAATGACGATCTGCTAGTAAATAATCCTCCGATACAACCTGCTTTACACGTTACCTTAATCTGATATTACCACACTGATGGTGAAGCAAATGTGGCCAATGTGATTTTAGATCAACCATGGAGAAGCTTGATTATTATTATTTTTTGTTATGAAAACACTGTGCAACGTACACAGAATAGAATATTCAACGTCCTTCCATTAAGCGACGTGATTCATTATGATTTCAACAATTCATACATAGTGAGGAAAAACCTAGTAACCTAATTTCAAGGACACAACAATTCACAAACTAGCTGACAAGGATTTTTTAAAAATGGACGATGAACCTTTCATCAGAGCTTGTTATATAATGAATAAAATATCAGAATAGGTAAATGCAGGTTAGTGGCCATGTGTTATCATGTTCATTTTATTAATGGCCTTTTCAACCAGATATATTGGCGTCGAAATAAATATGATAAACATACATTGTTTTTGTTTGCTCCTATTCGGACAGAGAGCGGCCATTGACAGGATTTTAATATTCAATTGTTCATGTTTTAAGGAACAACACATACATGTGATCCGCACACTATTTTACAAAATAACTTGGTTTATATTTACCATATGGAGAGCAAAACATTCCTGGAAATGGATTATGCTGCGAAACAAGCAGAAAAGGGGAAACTACTCGTGTTCTGGCACAATCTGACACCCGTAAGCTTTTCCACTGACCTTTGCCTTGAACAGCAATAACTCACCACATTAATGAACAATCAAAGGAAGCATTTGAAATACCTCAAAATAAAATCCATTCCGCTAAATGCAGCATCTCTCCCTGCTCGCATATATTCCTTCATGTGAAATCCGGCGTTCAGAGTGCAATCTCTTTAGAAGAAAAAAGCTGGCTCTTAACAGAAAGTGGAAAAGCGTAATCACAGCCGAAGCCAGCCTGGGTCTCCGATCCAAATGCCACAATAATGCGCTGTATTATGTGCTCACGTGGTCATACGTCAACTTAAATCCTTTTATTTGAATTTGGAGATAATTAAAGGAATGCCCTTTTCAGGCAAAGCCTAACTTTTTACCCAACAAATCCTAACAAGTTTCTTAAGATCAGTTTTGTTGGTATTGCAGAAGGTTGTTCCGTGACGATTCTTTGCAGGAAATCCTCGATAAGGTAAGTTGGGTCGTCTGTGTCTCATGGTGTGAAAGACCTCCATCCGGAGCCTGTAGGCTGAACTACTTGGAGCAGAAGAATATCAGTTTATAATGAATTAAAACTAAGGCCTGGAGTTTAAATCGATCTATGAGAAGCGAGCACTCCACATTTTCGACCAAAACAAGCAGGGAAGCCCCAGAGCGGTTAAGCTTCTATGCGACTCTTCCTTTTCAGGGCGTGCTTTTTAGAGCGCTATTGTATTGGACTTGCTTAACACCCACACGTTACACCAAGCTACTTATGGGAACTAGAAAAGGTTTGTATTTACCTGACAAAGACAAAGCAGTCACGGAAAGCTAAGGTGATGTTAGTCAGTGCAGCACAGGGTGAGGGGTGGACTTGACAAGGATGTGATGGTACTGATTTTTCCACCATTTGTATCGTAAACCGTGCCCGTGGGGACCCTAATGCAAAATGTATGTTTAGATGCTTTAGGGCAATTGGATAACTCACATACATTTCTTGGCGTAAAAATAGTACAAATACTTTCAAGGCGAAACTTGTTTATTATTCACTGGGAACCTCTGAGGATGATTGAGCAACTGCATTAAATGGATAGAATTGAAACTCGGGAGTAAAGGTTTATTCTTTAAGCTATTCATTGGTACACCATTCACTGAAAGTTTAGGAGCATAACTTATCTATGGAAATATATTAGTACGCCTATCATTTTTCTGCGAGTGGAATTGTTAAAATACCTTTAATGCAAGAATTCGTAATTAATATATTTCTATTCTACGCAAGTAAATTAATTAATTTAAAATTGTTTGTAAAACGCTGCTTCCCTTTGTAAATGATATCCTGCACAAATAACCTTTATTATGTTGTTTATACTTTCTTAACATCCTTCCACTCCTACTATCTTGCTATTTCTTATTTCGAAAACACATTATTTAAATATACATTCTAATTTAATTTACACACCGTGGATACTCTTAAAGGTCTATTCTCGTCAGTGGATATTATCTAAGGCCAAGATGGCTCTGAATGACACACTCTGAACTTTTTTTGGAAAAACTCGCGTATAATTTAAGTTTTCTGGTGAACGGATAAGAAAACCCGGTGATAGATTGATTAAAATTATGATCGTTATAGTTTTTTAAATGAAGTGCGTTGACTAATCTATTTTACTTTTAAACTCAGTAAACTTTTCAATGATTGCATATTCTCAAGATTCATAGTTCCAACCAAAATCCGTGCATTCATCATAGATAGATAGATAGATAGATAGATAGATAGATAGATAGATAGATAGATAGATAGATAGATAGATAGATAGATCGATAGATAGATAGATAGATAGATAGATAGATAGATAGATAGATAGATAGATAGAGAGAGAGAGAGATAGATAGATAGATAGATAGATAGATAGATAGATAGATAGAGAGATAGATAGATAGAGAGAGAGAGAGAGAGAGAGAGAGAGAGAGAGAGAGAGAGAGAGAGAGAGAGATAGAGATAGATATAGATAGATAGATAGAGATAGATAGATAGATAGATAGATAGATAGATAGATAGATAGATAGATAGATAGATAGATAGATAGATAGATAGATAGATAGATAGATAGATAGATAGATAGAAGATAGAAAGAAAGAAAGAAAGAGGAAGAGAAGAAAGAAGAGAGAAAGAAGAAAGAAGAAAGAAGAAAGAAAGAAAAAAGAAAAAAGAAAGAAAGAAAGAAAGAAAGAAAGAAAGAAAGAAAGAAAGAAAGAAAAAAGAAAGAAAGAAAGAAAGAAAGAAAGAAAGAAAAGAAAGAAAGAAAGAAACACTGTTAATTGTAGGTATCTTTGGAGAAGGAAACTTCTGATATTTGGACATGGACATGGTGGCATATTCGCCCCCGGAAAAGTTAAAGCAATGCACTGGACAGAAGGAACCATCCAAGCACTGACTCCCCTTAAAGCCCAAGGCATTTTGTCAGATTTTCCTTTCCAGAGTCAGATTGTTTATCCATTTTAGGATTGTCCGAAACGACTTCTAAAAATATATAATTCGGCCATAAATATTCGAGAACGTAACTTTTATCAACACTGGCATTATAAAGAAAGGAGAATACGAATAAAGGGGCCTTCGGGCTTGACGATAAGCAATGACTTCCCTTTCCTTAGGTCAAGTTTTGAGCCATCAATTACTAACTAGACTGGAATTTATCCTCTGTGCAGATAGACAGAGCTACAAAGAAGTCGTATAGCTTACCTGACAATTCAGCCAAATCAAATCCAGCCTCAAAGGACAGATAAAGACTGCTGTGAAATTGATAATGTGCTTTACAGGGGGAAAGTTTCAACTGTAGATTCTACATTTTCCAAATTATCCGGCTGTTTTCAATATATTGCTGTGTATTTGCTCCAGGCACATTTCCTTTCTGCAGACCTCTCTCAAACCAGAAAGGCAAGAGAATGAAGTTACTCCACAAATACTGATTCGGTGCCCTCACACTGCTGAACTGTTTCCCTTATACGTTTCTGCAGCCGTCTGGGGTACTCGTTTTCTGTGAGATCTATGTATTAGAGAAGGCGAGAAAAAAACGACCAGCAAACAAGCAGGGCCAAGCCGACAGGAAAAAAAACCTATGGAATCCGTTCACGTGACTTAAAAATAATTGTTTGCAGAATCTGGATTAAATCTGATTATTAACCGCATACAATAAAGTTTTTGTGGCTCATTGTTAGGTTAGCATGCTTGCAAACTGGCATTACATTATGAAACAGTTGATTTAGAAACAGCTGCACCAGTCTTGAGGAGAGCTAAGTCCCAATGTATTAGCAAGGTAAGGCCGAAGCCGTGCAACATACATAGTGAATAGGGTTTGCACATTAAACACCAAACACCGCCACACGTTTATGGAAGATAGGTTAAGTTTTTGTTTAAAAAGACAACCATTTAGACATTAGTAACTAACATATGTAAAACTTCACAGAAAATAATTTATTGCAGTGAAATCGCATAAATAGGTTTTCCGTTCACTTCGCCCAAGAGCGAATAAAATAAATTATTTTGGACGAAAATATTAGACCTCACAACAGTAAATTAACAGGGATTTCACGAACATTTTCCAGACGTTTATCTTCATAACATTGCGTGATGGTTGAATAATTTATAAAAAGCCAAAAAACGAGGTCCAAATAAAACATCAATGTTTGGTTATATTTAATTGATGTAAACTTTGAAAGGAAGTATTCTAAAAATAAGGAGCTAAGGATCAGTAAAATCTTAGCTGCTTTCAGTTTACGAGTGGCATATAAGAAACTAATTTCTGCATGCGGGTGCAATTGACAAACCCATCACAACAAAGCATTAAGGCCGAGTAATTTATTGCACTCCTCATTCCACGCCATAAAACTACTCCAGTTATCAAACGACAGTTTAAACTAACCAGAACATTTGTGCTTTCGTATCACTTGTAAACAAGCTGGCAATACTATTTATTCGATTTACTGCGGACGCAATATTGCCAATAACGCGATAGCTTTGAAGGAGTAAGCGGACAGACTGAAGACGCCTTTGCCGTTCTTTCCCAAATCAAATCCTTTCTTGTGGCTTCTTCTTACTGGCAGCCTCTTTTTAAAACAAGAACTTAAGCGTGATTTCCCATGTTACGTGCTGCTGAACATTTTATACTATTTATTGGATTTTCAATGTTCTATCTCGAGATGGCCGACAATGAATATTTCTCTTTAAACTTTGTTTTCTTTTGCCCGTGATAAAACTGCAAATCAAATCGGAAATGCAGCGAATGGAGATATTTACATGAAATAGAGAGATGAGGGAAACGGAAATAGGCGGTGGTTTTTTGATTTCCTTGTGAGTCGGGTAATAATTAAACAAAGAAACATGGTAGTGTTTTCAAACCCTTTCACTCTATTTTGTTGATTATAGCTGAGGAATCGCGTGTTAGCTTCAATAAATTACTACGTGGGATAAAACTTGCCTGCTAACTTTATAAACATAGACAGTAGGGAGGTTTACATTGGAGTAACATTGGCACCATATACAAATAAAGAGGTAAGTGCACAAAGCACTCTCATTTTATGAATCTTCTCGACAACAAATTAGCATTTAAAGGAACATAACTCCCTTGCTCAATTGTAGTGAGAGTACCCTTCCCTACCAATGAATATGATGGACGCATAAGCGATATTTAATAATACTTAAAAGTTGTTTTCCTCGAAATAACCAGAGTTATTGTGGTCTTGATTTTACTCTCGATTTTTAAAAATAAATCAAGTTCTATGTTTGTGGCTCTTGTGAATTCTTTGAGGTTGCTGTGAACGCCAAACAAAGGAAGTACCCAAGGCTTTTGTTCCCTCAACTAACCACCAAACTGACACTCTCAAATGGCTCCATGACTACCTTTTGCGACTGGGTAATACATTTTAACATGGATGGAATCAGCTCTGTGGAGAGCACACAACCTCTCATCTTATAACGGAGTTGGAAAAATAAATGACATTTTCATTTAGTGTCCACTGATTCCGATGAACTGTAGCACCAAACCACCTGTTACACTAAAACAAAATGAGTCTACCTGAAAGTAGACATGAAATTTCAAATACAATTAATTCTTTTTTTTTAACCTCTTAACTTCGAGCTCTAGACTTTCTCAATGCTCATTGGGGTTATTCTGAAGTTGCTTCTTGGATCGAGAGATAAAGATCTGAAAGAAGCTTTTATTGTTAAATTATACTATCGTGCATTAGTTGCCACATAGTAACTCATAATGTCGTCGCGCTGTTCTAATTTTAGGAGGTGGATCCAATTACAAAAGTGTTTTATTGGAATGCCAGCCCGGAAGTTCAAGCATTGTACCAGCCGGTGTACTGTTGCAATTGTCTTGTTTTGATTGATCATAACGAATAGTAGTAATAATAAAATGTACTTGACTGGAGCGATAAGACATTTAATTAAGTGCTATGTACTTTTACTAATTATCTTTTATTGTAAATATTAGGAGCAGTACTTAATTATGAGCATAAGCAAATGCTCGTTTTATGAATGTTCTTTCGCCAGGTAACAACATAAACACTAGAAAAATGGTGAAAATAAGTTTTTTTTTCGCGATAACAATTACGTCCATATGAGTTCTGAGTTTATTCCAATACAGGTGGCACTCAATGAATAAAATATTTGAGCAATATGTAGGACTGAAAATATATCGACAAATATAATGAAGACAGGTGTTTCTGTGTAACTCTTTAGTCTTATGTGTATTGTCCGGTTCATAGTTACTAGATACAAATCAAGTATAGTCAAAATAAGTGCTGCAGTTTGTTTAGAATTACATATGTTAGTGCATTTACAGGAGTACCATAACTCTGTCGTTTATTGTAAATCGCTCAAATTAATGAATCATAGAGGAATTTAGCTGATGCCTCTTCATTTCCAAACGCTCCTGCCTACAGTTGCCTTTCAGCCCTGCGCATGTAAGAGATGGTGATTTATTAACGACAGGGAAATTGAACAAAGCAGCACAGCTACACCGTGGTATCCAGGCATACATACTGTGAACTAGAACATCATCATATGTGTTTGTATTTGTTGCAATTAATCATGAAAAAATCTAAAATATTACTGACACGCGAGAGACTGACTAAACACCATCACAGACATGCCGTGATTTAAATCTGAATACTAAAGGGCGCTATTCATCACATTTATGACAGTTTAAAGAAATAAAAAAATCTTAAAACATAAGCAAAATAAAAAACAAATCACAAAGACACTACTTACCACAATTCTGAGCTGATCTGTGCCACTTCACTTTCTCAGACAGATCTTCCAATTATAGACTTATTTTTTAAGGAAAGTTCATTTTCACATCAGACTGAAACAGATCTAGTGCGAATACTGACGACTACATATCTATTCCGGACCGGCTGCATTAATTATTTAATGAGTCACGTGACAAGAGAGATTAAAATTTCAATACATACACGGAGGAGACGCGTGACCCTTTATCTTGGAGTGTGGTGTTTTTTTTTCTCTTTGCGTCCTTCTTACTTGAATCTTTATTGTTCGGGTTTTCTTTTAGTCTTTGGATACTCGCTGGTAAGTGATAATGCAAAAATGACTGGCCTGTGCTGATCCCAGATTTGACAGGTCCGCCATTGATGTCACCTACATTTTGAGCTGCCTCGGTCCAACATTCTTGGGCATTTCTTCAAACTGTCTTTATTGTCCACCTGACAGTTTGATATTGAAGCTCAGTGTTACAGTACCCCGCATACATAACCGTCACACGGAAGGCTAACTCTTTCATATGTGACTTTACACCCCCCATAAGGCTGTTAAATTTGACACCGAATCGACCCTCACTAGCCGCAGTCGATATTTTATTATACCACCCAAATGTGTATTAGGTTTTATTGTGTCTGTAGGTCTACAAACGCCTAGCATTATCATAGTGCATAAGACTAGTTATTTTAAGTGTGACAGGGAACATTATGCTGTTAAAAATAGTCGATGATCCCAATAAAATTAACGATTTGTGGCAATTCTGCTTCCTATATCAGTTTAGCTTTACTCAAATCATATTATTGTCAAATGTTGTGCATTTGGCGATTATGCACTTCCACATATTTCGAATGAAGAAATGTTTTGGAATAATTTTAATCAATTACCAACAACTCTCTAAAATGTCAGCTGCAAAATGTGTGCAAATATGGTATCAAGAAAGTAAGAAAGTTAGCAGAAAAACATGTTTCAGTTATTCTCTTCAATAATCAGAACAATGCAGTGCCCCGTGGGTGAATTATCTCTCATTACTCGTGAAGGATGGAATCCACCCTCTTAAGTCATTAACTACAAAAATGTTCCACACTAAACCATTCAAAACAAGCATAGTTTCTCATCACGTGCCATCTTCCGAGCTTGTACATAAATCATGGACGATTTTTCTATACGCAAGCACACACTGCACATTTAAAAAAGTTAAGACATATGCAGTTTATCGATGTGCGTGTGTATGTATGTGAGTGCATATGTGTCTGTGAGAGAATGTGCAGGAGTACGGCCGGTTGTGTGTAATATTCAATATCGCTGCCACCTAAATGTAGTTTTAATACATATTGCTTACATTTTTGACATTTTAACTTGGATAACGAGCTGTATTATTTTGGCTCCTACCTATAGGCATAGGAAATAGTGGAAAGAGCATTGTCCATCTCTTAAAGGTCAAGGGTTTGAGGGGGTCAGTCTGCAACGCTAAAAACGGCTAATCGGTCAGAAAAGTTGTCCTCTGGGTGAACTCACTCTGGTTGCCCAGCCGTTGACAAACAATGCAACGTTTTATTACAAAAGACCGTTCCTTGTACAATAAAGCAAAAACATCAAAAGAAAAAGATGCAAACGGGGTTTCGTGTGCTCGTTGCAACAAAAGTTTGGTCATGTAAAGGACAGGGTATTATCAACTTACGCTATCCAAAACTATTTTTACGTTGAAAATTATTGCTCGCCTTTGAAAACATGCGTTTTATAATATCCTCTTGTAATAAAACGTTGCCCAGCTAAAGCACAACTGCGGCGGGGGGGGGGGGTGGGGGGGGGGGGGGGGGGGGGGGGGGGGGGGGGGATTCATGGTGTGTGCCGAGATGGCCACATTTTATTCAAGAGATCCAATGTGTTCATACACTCTTCTAAAAGATCACCCTTCAGACTTGCTGTTGAAGTATACAAAGAAGTATTTATTGAATGAAGTGATTAATGATTCTGGGTAAAATCTGTTATTTTCAATCTGTTTAAAATTCCTTTTTACAGATAAGCAAGCACAGTTGTCTAAAGACTGAAGTTTCTCATCGCCTTTTCTGTGCCTTTTTATATTCGTTTGTCGTGGTCGCAAACCTCATACAAGCCATATTTTATAACGTGTATGTTTAATGTAAACGTTGTTTATTTGTAATTCCTTAAACGCAAAGTATCTTCACAGATTACGGTTATATGTACAGGTTTAAAAAGAAAGTGAAGTGTCGAGTCGAGTTTATTTTTTTTCCTCGCAAAGGTTCTGATTCCTTGCAGGAAATATTTGCATAACTACAGAGTATTTCAGTTTCTAGACAAAATAATTTTGGGAAGAAATTACTGCATCATGCTTAATTACATTTCCCTCACCACTCATGGGGTGGATTGAGTATATTGAGATCATTAGTTCTTATTATCTGCAGAATTTGCAGAGAAAAATAAAAGCATGGAATTAATCTTTCCAGCGTGAATTTTAAACAATTGCTACTCAAAGCCATGTATCAAAATCGACATCAGGATGTTGAAGAATGCATCATTTGTTTCACAAAAATACTGCGGTTAGCCTGCTTTTCAGGAGCCATGATATCTGTGGGTTTCTTTCAAGCAGATAATATAATGGGACAGATTAGATTATCATAACGTTAGAAATCGTCAACTAGGACTTTATATTTACATAATTGTTGCTTAATTATTTAGCCCCTTTCAACAAGATGAACAAAATTGTGTCCCAGCAAATATTCGCGTATTTACCCTGGCAATTTAAGTTTCCCGGTCCCAGAGAATGAGTGTTGATGTAAGCATTGATATCGCATTTTAAACGTAACATGTCTCAGGCCCATGGATGCAAAGTCCATCTAAAACTAATTTCACGTGATTACAGTCTCATTCAGGATCAGAAATACAACAATTAGGGTTATAAAAGGACATTCGCCACCGTGTAGATGACTTATTATTTGATCGCTTCACATTTTACTGCATTATTTACGACCTAGTGACGTAGAACTTGATGTGCAGAGGCTGTAGAAAGATGAATTATAGATCTGGACTATAATTTATCCCCTTTCGCTGAGTTATTCTTCCGAATCACACCCTGTTTTTCCTTTTTTTTAAATCCGCATTGCTAGGGTAGGAATGTGACCATTTTTTTTGTTAATCAATGAAATGTATGGTCATGTTTTAGTGTAGAAGGAAATGTTAGTTTTTGTGTGTTTATT
Organism: Leucoraja erinaceus; assembly: GCF_028641065.1. Classification (NCBI taxonomy): domain Eukaryota; kingdom Metazoa; phylum Chordata; class Chondrichthyes; order Rajiformes; family Rajidae; genus Leucoraja; species Leucoraja erinaceus. The sequence continues at coordinate 83,907,963 of NC_073378.1, forward strand.
CCATCCTGACTGCAAGTAAATTGCACACGTAAGAACTGAGATGGTCCACGAATTAACATTTTATTTAAAGCCTTGGGCTTTGTTTTTACACAGTAAATGGTGTCTTCAATTTTAGCAACATTTTGGCACTGCACATAGCACACTGAAATATCCACAGAAAATACATAAATCTTACCAATGATTTGTACAGTTTCGTCACATTTGGACTGTACCAAAACTGTTAAATATACAACAACTCGTCTGAAATCTCTGAATAAGCTCTTTTCACATTCGTACACTGATATCAGTACCACAACTATATAGAGGATACAGATTTAAAATAAAGAAAACACCTTAAATAACGCTGGCGACATAATTTATTTCCTATATATGTAGCATCTGAACAGTTTATTCGCTCTAAAAAAACATTTCCACATCCACAAATATTGCTGCCTTTCTCATTTTCTACAAACATGTTTATCCTTATATTCTCACAAATATTTCAACAGACTACACTAGTTGAAATGATGACGCTTACAGTTCTTCACAATATCTATTATTCACGGTCCTTTGCTCTTTTTTGCATTGAATATCATGGTAGAAGCCATTTTGACAGAACTTCGCATGTGGGGGTAATGAAGGATACTGAATGTACCCAATCAAACAGAAAACATTTTAAAAGTCTGCTGAGAATGGGTTAACACAATATAAATGCTTGACCTCATGAGGTTAGTAGCATATCTCATGGAAGAAAATTTTCCTTGCAAGAAATCCTTCCCCATTCAAGTCAATTATGTGGCAAACACATTTTGGTCCAAACTATGTTGTGGGAGAGGGGTTGGAGACGCGAAGCAGCTATAGGCTTGATGAATTTGGTGCTGAACCATCTGGCTGTGGGCCCTGGGAGGATACTTGTGTTTGCTGGCTTGCAGAAGATGATGAGCTAGCAGAACGCATCTTAGTGTTAGGCAGTTTGTGATCTTTCTTCCATTTCATCCTTCTGTTCTGAAACCAGATCTTCACCTGGCGTTCAGACAGGCAAAGAGTGTGTGCAATCTCAATGCGTCGACGCCTGGTTAGGTAACGGTTAAAATGGAACTCCTTCTCCAGCTCTAATACTTGTTGTCTCGTGTAAGCAGTTCGAGACCGTTTGGGCTCTCCTCCAGTGTAATTGGGGTTCACTGAACAAAAAAAAGTAACCAAACATAAATACAGAGACAAGCACGAATCTGACAATGGGTTTAAATGTACGTGAAGGAAGGTTATAAAAGTCAGAGTTTTTTGTCAAGTGTTCTGACAACGGAGAACAATCTACTGCAATAAAATGGCTCTGGGTATTTAGGTTAGAAAAGCATCAAAGACACATGGCCAGAAGCGGGATCCAGGGCAATCAAATTTATGGGCTCTGTAATTACCGACCTAACTGTTAGGTGATCGTAAATCTCATGAAAGGGCTAGTTACAGAAAGGGTTCCGCACATCCGATTTCAAGTGAATTTTAATTGTTTCAGTTAGCTTTAGTTACTTACCGTTGGTAACGTGAATTTTCTTCATCCACGGATAAACTATGGGCTCTTTGCTGAGAGTACCCTTCTGTACAGTGGCATTTTTCGCGTTTTGGCTACACAAAGCTGGTGTGGCTACTGGGACCACTTCACAAAGCTGATTCTGTCTCGGTATGTGATTTTGGACGCTAGCCTGCGACTGGATATGACCTCTTTGCGACATGTCTTGGTTGCCAGTGCCTTGGACATTGTTGAAGCTGTAGGTCGGCTCTGGGTAGTTTGATTGTGGGTATAGTGCCTCATGATGGAATCCAGTGTCCCGCGGCCGCTCGTAGTATTCAGGAGATTGGCTTGGTATGTAGTTATTTTGAGAATATTCCTCACAAGGTGGAAATTTTGGCTCAACGTAGTTGGAGTTTATCAAAAACGAACTCATGGTCATTAATTTCTGAAGTGCAAAATACTAATTTTTCTCGCGTTGTCGTTTTTCTGTTCCATAAAACCCTCCTACTTGCTGTCAAGTGTATAAAGTTAGCTGTTCATGTGATGTCGGCAGCCAATGGGAAGAGTGGCTGTGGGTCCCGGATAAGGAAATACACCAATGATAAATGCATGGAGTCCAGTGAAAAAATCCATATTATCATTCAAAATCTCGTTTCCCTGAAATTACATTGCCGCATAAAAAGAAAAAAAGAACTGAAATAGTCAGGAAAAGAAGTACTTGTAAAATAACTTAAAATAAACAATGATGTTGCGATATTTTATCGAAACAGATATTTGTAAAATATGTTGTGACGCGGAAAATATCACAAGATAACATCTACAGCGGTCTGATAATGTCTGGAATAGTTCATTCTTTTCCGAAAATGCGGCGATATAAACAATTTTCGCCCATTTATCGGCGGGACATTAAGGGGATTTGAGAATCAATAATGCCATTAAAGGCATTCTGAGATTCAGTCCTTGAAAGAAGAATTCCCATAAAATCCTGAAAATAGTATACTTATTATAATAACACATGAGGCTTTTCGAGTATCATAATGCAGAACCTATTGTAAAATTACATTAACTAAATGTTCGATAACCCTAGCGAACGTCGGAAGATGTTGTTATGTTTACTTAATGCATATTACAAAACGTTATGTAATCAATTGGTATTCCTACATGGCATAATAAAATTTGTTAAAACAAACTGTCAGTTTAATGTTCGATTGCTTTTTAAAGAAAAATGATTTAATTGTGTTGCGTGGAATAAAAATGACATGAAACGAACATTGTTATTGGAAATGCCCAGTAAACGTGGATAGTGATTGCATTACTTTTATATATATTTTAAAAAAGGGAATGCATTCAGCACAACTGTTCAGTAAAGCAATGAATTTGAATGAATCTTTATTGCAGGGAATTTAGTAAACTTTATCAATTTTGAACATTTGAATTTTGAAATAAAGTTGCTTTTTTTTAATCACCCTGTTTAGCTAATAGCTAAAAAAACTGAATACCAGGTGATTCTATCATTTCATGTCACGTCTGCATGAAAACAAAATGCAAACAAAATGCTATTTTAATATTTGTTACCTGTTATAGAATTGGATTAAAACACCAGTAATATCTGATAACACTTTCTAATGTTTACTTCCTTTTTTTTAAAGGCAGTAATAACTTGCGCAAAATTGTACGAACTAATTAACTTTTTGGATTGGTTAACCTGATTAAAATCCTACCATGCTTATATTCGAATTCAGTTCTATCCCAAATAAACACAATAAGTAGTTGCCATAACAGAAAAGTGCCAAGTTGGTGCATTGCGCGTTACAGTTCCAAAGTAATCATATGAAATATGCTTTCTGGACTGTAATAAAAGTGATTCATAACATTCGTTCTTGTCAATAAAGGAAGCGTTAAACTCTCAATTTTATGTGTTGGACGATACACTGCATCCAGACACATTAGGGCACATTTGATGAGAGAGAATATTTTCCAACCACTGGAACACGTAGTTAGTAGAGTACATTTACCAACCCACCCTGTTTTGCAGCGCAGTGTAATCGTCCATTAGAACGCGTTCAATTAAACACCAAGCTGTAAAATCAATTGACTCTCGGTGTAATTAATACATGCTTATTTTCACTGCTCACTATTCAAAGAAGCTATGTGTGGGACAATTTAAATAGGATCATTAATATTTTGGGCGATTTTATTTTACATACCACTAGAATAACTTAATTAAATGTGTCTATTTCAACAGTGTATAATATTGTTTGAACATTTTACGAAATAAATTTGTCGAAATTATGTTCATAAAATCTTAGATTCTGCCAAACAAACCCTTTATTCTGACAAACTTCCTAAAATAATTGTGCCCACCCCTCATCTTCTCTTAGGCAGACTTAGGGTGCATCGCTGTGCACCGACCAAGTAACTTGCCAGTAAATAAAGCAGTCCTGTAATTAGCTTGGGCCATGTCTATATTTACGCTCTTTGTCGAAAAATAGGGAATTAGAGGCTCATCGTATAAACACAGAACGTTTCTGAAGACGTCCAAATGCAGGTCAGTCGCCAGAGCATTTTTTCATAATAAACAGAGATGGAGCCAAGACCCCCAAGTGTTACATCGCCTGCTTGCACGTTTGACATTTTTACTGCAAGCCTAGATTTACAGCCATTTTAAAAAGAAAGGAAAAGTTAACGCTTTTTACGACATTTCCAAATCATGGGCATTTTAAGAACTTGCATCAAATTTTAATTTTATAAAGAGTCGTGGTGAAGAAATCCGTTTCACATTAAAGAGAATCCAAGTTCTGAGGTACTGAATTGAAGATTTGTTTCGCGGTTTAATAAATCAGAAATTACACTTTACCAGCCTTAACTCTTCCGAACAGCAAATCAGTAGTTTAGTTGATTAAGGGTGTAATTTTTTCTTCATTGACCGTCCGAATCCATCTGCACTGCTCGGGGTTTATCAAATAGATTGTACCATGCCCAAATGTACTTGTTTCCCATCTCTATCTGGGACATATGGTCAAAACAGCCGGAGTCCGAGTCAAAAACAAAATCAAACAAATAAAATTGTACATTTCGAAGATACATCTTCGAGCAAGCTTGCACCGCATCCCACAGAGCTGCACAACTGTGCATTTATTGGACTTCGACCCGGGAAACAAAACAAAAGGTTTTATTCAATGAAATGGGATTTCGTAAGGGGTACGCGAAGCTAAGTTTGGAAGTGACCGAAAAGTGACACCGTGTGCATTTTGTTTCTTATTAATCTTATACATTGACAGTCTTTGTTAAGTAACAAGGCGTGCCATTCGTGAGGCGACATTTTCATATTTGTTAGACGCGGTGACCTGAATTTCACCTCGGCCTTGGACTTAGCTATTTCTAAAAGGCCTATAGTGCTCATTCAAATACCAGGGTGTTTTGCCCAGGTCATTACCTTTGTGGAGGGGAGAAAGTAGCCAAAATGCATGGGCTCTACACTGCCTATATAGTCTATAGAGACTATTCGATAACCGTCTTTAAACATTTGTAAATATAACTTCGAGTGAAAAAATCAATAGATCTGTAAATATCTGTTTGATGATCAGAGAAAAAAACAAATCGGGACCATACCGACTAATATTTAACAACATCCGTGATCGGATAATTTGCTTTTAGGAATTTGAAATTAATTTAAACTTTCAAAAAAAGTTGCACAAAGCGCTGTATTGTTTCACTAATACATCTGCATTTGATTTCAAATCCTCTTATTTGTGCTCCCATCCCTATGCTAAGTGTTCCAAATTTCATCCTCAACATTTTATTTGAGAATGTCATCCTTCTTAAAGAAACCTATTTTAGGCAAAAATCGCTTTTAATCTATAACATTCAGTTTTAAAATTGTGACACGTAGACCTTTTTTCCCCTCAAATTCACCGGCCGAGTGTTCCCAATCGATTCTATTGCCGTTTAGGAATATTTTTTTAATTTCTTACAAACTATTCTAGTAACAAGTGTCAACATTGCAAAACGAAATTATTCGTTTGAAATAAGTTTCCGATCATTTTTTAAGGGGGTATAAAGGTCAATTTATGCATGATGGATTTCCTTCTTTTCTTCATTTCTATGTGTTGCACTATAGCATGCCGTTCTCCTCGTTCACCAAAACATGCGACCTCTCTATACGTTTATCACTTACTCTATCAGCAGCTTTATTCCTATTTGTCCATACATACATAAAGTGAGTGTATGTTGAGATCTGTATTGTAAATGTATATTATGTGTTTTAAGAGGAATGCGATCGGGTGGGGTGGGGGAAGAAGAAGGTTAGATGGACTCCGAGTAAAGATGGCTTCTTTACCTACTGAATAATGCATTTATGTTCGTACCGCATATGAAATCGTTCGTCTTTTTGCAAACTCTCGGTATACGGGTTATGCCATTCGGCCTGCTCGTAACCAGCGTTATTTTCGTTTATCTCTGTAATTTCTGTTATTTCTTTAAACTAACCCATTACCTGTGTACCAATGATTTTCGAAAGCACGCATTCTCCAGTTCCAAAGTAGAACTGTAATGTTGTTTTGCGAAATACATTGTCTCCGGTTGCTTGTAACTTGCTACCGTGTAAATCCAAAGATCTAACAAACATATATGTGAAAGCTTTATGGTTTCTAACAATCTTTATATAAAATGGACTTGATCTTTATGTTTAATATGACGAAACGGCAACAGTGCAACTAACTGTGACCAGACATTCGGTATATCTAAAATTAATGCCCTAGACAAAATTTGTCCTTCTCTGATTCAATTCTGTACTTTGAACACTGCAAGCACAGTCAATATTAATCTGCAACCCATATTTAGCATTAGCCACGAATCTATAATGGTTCCAGTGCTGACCCATTTGTAAATCATTGCTATTATATATTTAAACGATAAAGAAAACAAGAGAGAGTCCTCGTCATATACTTCTTCAAATAAATAAAAGTATTCAAGGATGTAAATAAGATTTAAACAACATTATATGTGTCGTTTTGTCTTTAAAGGCTACACGTCTAACCAAGTGAGCAAAACAGAACTAAATGAAGTATTGCATAGGCCACATCCCTATATAATTTTATGATTTAAACTAGATGTCATTTCGAACATATGTACCTGTGAAGTCTTCATTAATTCTAAATTAGCAGCAGTTGTTCTACATTTCTTTTTTTGCAAGAAGGTTTCTCTGAATCTAAATCTAATTGATGTAAATCTTTGCCTTGGGGTAGATTGTGTACGCTGCTGTATCGTGGAATTCAACAGACAGACTGCATCTTAACCCCTAAAATGTTTTTCAGGCAGAAAAATGAGAATCTAAATAAAACAATTGTATTTTTTTCGACAAAAGTCGTTTGGTTTTTGTACAGTTACTGAAGATTTACCTGATACATTTACACAGCAGATAGAAAATATACCGCAGTCGATTATTCAATATGAAATACAATGTGTCTCGATCATGAAAAGAACATTTTTTTCTTTCCTTTCGTCAGTAATTGAGGTCGCTCAGTCGCTAGGGTTCACCTGGAGTCCATAGCATGATACACGGGTAACTCAAAGCAATTTTATCTTTTGTGCTGATAGTCAAGATCGTGCTATAACATTGACATCAAACTCTGTCTGAGCAGATGATTGCAAGTCGTGCAAAACGTAAACTTTTGACCCTCAACTTTTTGACCTATAGTTGTACCGCCCTGCCAACCACCGTACAGGGAGCCTTTTTCAAAGCACCATTGGGGACTAAATAATATCCCTTTTCGTTCACTATTTTCATGATGTACGGCTAATTTCAAGTTTGGGAAGGCTAAAAGAACCCCACACCACCACCCCTCCCCCTCTGCCCTTCACCCAACCCTCTTCCCACCCTGCTCCCCCATAAGCGAAGCGCTCCTTTAATTTCAAAAATGGCATGAACCTCAACAGTCTGCAAGCTGTTCATTCAAGTGCTCCTTTATTTTGTTGGATATTCCAAACTGGGTAAGTTTTTTTATTGCAGCGACCAGCCGATGTAATTATAGATAGCACAGCGAAAAAAAACAACTCAATTTAGCGTGAGTTTACTTTAGCATATTCGTTTTTTCCCTGTTACACAGATAGAACAATGGATACGTGAGCTCTCAGCCCATGCTAAAACTGACTGTGAACTTGGTCTAAAGCGAGCTCTGCTGGTGAGTCGCAGAGTGTGCAGATACAATTTCCTTCAATTCCTTCTTTTTCCTTTCTGGAAACATATTCTCTGTGATTTAAGGAACGAAAATCCCCCACACCATCAAAACATTTCCAATCCAAATTGTATATTGTAGCAAAAGAGGTGCGCATTTTTATGTCCCTTGGCAAGACTGAGGTTCGTTCGTTCTGAAGATAAAACAAAATACACTACGAATTATCTTAAGTTCAACTACAGACATTAAATATCACGAGAAGAAATAATAAACGTTGTTACGTTTTTTTTTCTGTGATTCTAAACTGTCTCCAAAATACTGTTTCAATTTACCCTTTCCTGCCTCCGCGCGTTAACAAATGCAAACGCATAAACACAAGTAATTCAAATTGCTATTTTTTTATCGTTGGGCAACCATATCTTAAGGTGTGCATGAGAAATATTTGTACTCTCCCCACCCCCCCCCCCCCCCCCCCCCCCCCCCCCCCCCCCCCCCCCCCCCCTTTTATTTTATGATGGACAAATCTCTGGTAATAAAATAAAAGACAATACCGGTTTATTTAGTGAGTCCACCTATGTTTCCCCCTTTCCCACTGCAGCAGGATACAATGAAATGTACACAATTCTTCAGGCGGTTATTATATCTACTCTACCAGCGAACACAGCAGTTATTAATGAAAGTATTTCAGGGGCTTAACAAGGTCTCTGTTTCTGCAAGGTCATACTGCAGTCAAAACTTTACGGGTGAAAACATCATGGCAGCGTTTTGAATAACAATCTATTTCTTAAGATCACTATTTGTCTCGACTGAAATACAGTTAATACCACGAACCTTCGTATCAAGGGACTTCATACAAATAAAGCAATAAAATTTGAATACGACTCAAGCCCTGAGAGCATATGTGTGTTACTTTCTATTAATATCCTTAATTTTAAGAATTTAGATATTTCATCTAACCATATCGTTAAAAGTCAAACATGTAAACTAAATACAACAGAAGAAGGAAATCAGTCGGCAAAACACTGATTCAGCTTGCTGGGTAATCTGACATTATGTGTTAGGTTAACACGTGGATAATATTCTCACACCTACATTTATATGTATTTACCCTGTGGGTAAGCTGTGTGGTAACGCATAATGTTCACAAACATTAATATTACCACTTACTACGTGTTATTTTGTGCTGTAATGAATGGCAAACCAATTATCTTACTTTCTCATAAATAGGAAATCTCAATACTGCTAGACGCCCTTTCCACCCCCCAACTACCAAAAATCCACTGAAGGGGGGCCCAGAAATGTGTCGCATAATATAAAGCTGCATTCGTTTCATACATAACATTTAAATTGCACCATTAAATTGCCTGTACCTTGCTCTAGATTTGAGAAAGAATTTCATGTATACAGTTTAGGGAAACTTCTATTCTATCCACAGATAAACTAGCATACATTTCAATTGAAGAACGTGGTGCCCTTTCGATGCCCTTAGCACAGACGAAACGTAAGCACGTCGCATTCCAGATTTTATGGCGTCCATCTCTTTAGCACACACAACCTTTCATTTGTTTTACATTTATATTTGTACCGCGATAAGAGAATTGTTGCCTGAGAGGTACAGAGGCTGCTTTTAATTTTAACCATCGATTAATGAGATGGCGTCTTAAAGGGTAAATATATGATACGTTAAAGCTCTGAATTAAGTTCCTCAAATGAAACTTAACCAATAGCTTATTTAAGAAACTAAAATATTTTTGCAGTTATGTCCTATTTGGACATTGCAAAGCAGCTTTTTAAGGGAAATTTGATTCACTATAATTTCAGAATAAATATTCTGTTCTGACGGAAATTTAATTTATTGATAATTTATGTTTGACTCACTGAACAGATTGCCTTTGTACTGCGTGTATGTCTTTGGCCAAGGGTCTTCTTGAGGAACAACTTCGTAAAAGACGCCCCAATAATGAACCCGTGTTTCTAAAAAAAATATCGTTCACGTAAAATGGCAGCCTCAAACCATAGAGAGAAATCATCTGAAAGGCAAACACACACAATTCTCCTCAGAAATTAGTTAAACCCTCTCTCTCTCTCTCTCTCTCTCTCTCTCTCTCTCTCTCTCTCTCTCTCTCTCTCTCTCTCTCTCTCTCTCTCTCTCTCTCTCTCTCTCTCTCTCTCTCTCTCTCTCTCTCTCTCTCTCTCTCTCTCTCTCTCTCTCTCTCTCTCTCTCTCTCTCTCTCTCTCTCTCTCTCTCTCTCTCTCTCTCTCTCTCTCTCTCTCTCTCTCTCTCTCTCTCTCTCTCTCTCTCTCTCTCTCTCTCTCTCTGTCTGTCTGTCTGTCTCTCTCTCTCCCTTTCTCTCTCACCCACAAGTACATGCCCATAGTTTAGTGAAAATGGAAGGAAGGCTGTGGAGGAAAGCTACCTCCTTGATGCTACCTCTTTTAGGAAAGAACCATAAACCATTCTGTGCCATTGGTCCCCACAGAATATCTGCATTGCACAACTGTGAGCGGTTACCAATTTGGGCAGCATATATATAATCTTTTAGCCCTTCATTATGCTCCTCCGCCTTGTTTGCCCAGTTTGGAGACTCTGGTTTTTTAATGAAATGCTTTCTTAAGTTCCGCATATGATATCAAATGCACAAACCTTTGGGTATTGTTTGAAACGAAATAATATATTAACACTGATGTTTAGGAATTAGTTCAAGTAAATCAGTAATAACTGTTACAAGTAACAAGTAATCTTGGTCTGAATGCCACTCTAGCAGCGAGTGAAACTAAACATCGTTTCGTCTTGTTATAAGAGGAATTTAAGTGATCCGGACAGATGATATATTAAACTGTCATATTTAAATGTAAACTAATACAAAGGAAATTACAACAGATTGACGCGAATGACATGGCCGATCCGGAACTGCTGTACTGATACAGGGGCCGATTTCCTTTATTTACTGTTGGATTTTTATAGCACATCGTAAAACGGACCTAATTACAGTGGAATGTTTTGAGTGGAAGTTTTGGAGGGTAATTGCTTTCAACCTCTTTAATCGCGTAGCCGCCTACCAACTCCACTTCATGCCCTATAGTCTGCCTTAGACATTTTAAATGAAATTTGAATATCCATAGAAGGTAATAAATTGTGTTCTCAATTGGGGAAACAATTTTCGTAGTTCAGAAATAGTCTCTTCAAGAAGCCTATGATTATACTTGGAAGTCTCCTACGTACTAGACTAGCGGAAGCTTCAAAGAATGAAAAATCGGTCATAAAGTTTATGGTTGGTCAGCCACTACTGTGGGAAACCCGCAATTCACCAACAACAATGTTGATGTTACAATAGTTACAGTTAAAGTTGCAGCAGTCCTTCCATTGACTGCATTTCACTATTTTAAACAATTAATGTGTTACATTCGCACACATGCCTCATCTTAGGTCGTAAATAAGTTTGTTTCCCCAAATCACACCTTTAGTTATATTACGTTTTCTAATTCCTCAAAGGAATGATGATTGTCGTCATAAAAGTTCAATTTCGTGAAGGGGGTTGGGGAAGAGAATGGTTTGCCTGAATGTGTGAAAGAATCATGTAGTACACTTTGTGTACCTTAATCAGACCGTGTTTGCCGACTGAGTTTATATTGGAACTCTTTAAGCAACACATATCCTGCTCATTAAAGTATCAATGGCCCGCACCTTCCCAAATTGCAGGACAATTAATACATTTGAAACATAAACTTAGTAATAACACCAATAGGAGACTTGTCACAACAACAGGATAACACTTCCCTCAAGCAAATCACAGATAAGAAAATAAAATAGCACAGTTATCTGAGCTTGCGGGATAGAAATAGGAATATTCTGTCCACGGTATTGAGGGACTTAACAACACCAATAGCTTTTAGTAAGATATAATCGTGTCTTTCAAAAACCTGTTACACACATTTTTATTAATGAAACCCAAACGCCTCTCTCAAAATTATTTCCTTGCCTAATCTGTCCTTTTTATTTACTACCCAGTTTGTAAAGTAGGAACTTCATTTGAACGCAGAAAGAAATGAATCGGTAGTTTACCCAGGCTCATTTCTGCCTCAATGCACTCTGGGTGCTACTTAAGGCCTGTTCTACTGGGCCAAATTTCTTTGCGAACTGTAATGATAATATTTCAACAAAAATTACCTTGTGTTGCAAGAAAATACAACTTTCCTGTACACTGGAGTGGTGGAGCTGTGGATAGTCCTCTGAACAAGAAGATTAGCCATTTGAGTGGCTTGTCTGCACACGCAATCTGCAAAGGAGCCAAATGAAGTCCAGCGTCAGTGAGATTATATGTTATGTAGAATATACTGTTGGTTGTCAACTCCCCAAAACCATAAAACTTACTTTAATGACACCACGTGATTTTTTATAGCCAGTGAGGCTATCAGTCTGTGCTATGGATGATTTTACGATCTAATTCATAGACAAAACCCTATTCATTTGGCACCCAAATGTCATATAGCCGGAACTGAGGTGTATAAAAGTTTACTGTTTATAACTTTAAAGGACAAGCACTCACTCAGCAGAAAGGGTGAAAGTGCTGATCTCCTTGCTGTCAGGAGCTAAGTGGTGACTTTTCTGCCCTGCTTTGTCGCGGTAAGTAAAGTTAACTCTGTAAAGTGAAAATACCTGTTGGAAAAGGTTTACGCTACACTTTAGCAGGGAGTTGAGAGATCGTGACTATCGCCTACCTTCGGGACATAAGTGTTTGAAATGCTTCAGGGTACAATTTTTCCTCAGACCCACACTATACAGTTTCAGAGAAATCGGGTCTATCAAAAGGGTTTGTTCAAATGCAAGAACAGTAAGAGCAGCAACAAAGAAGTAGACGTTGAGCAGTACAGTTGAGCAAACGGTGCGCAAATATCAGTGCGCAAGAAATGGGATTCAAGAGGCGGACGTTTTCACTTCGAAATGCGTAAAAAACACCATACTACAATTTAGCACCATGTGTAAATATTCAGTGTACTAATTTCTACCGAATTCCGCCATTTGCACTAATAAGAAAATTTGAAATGCATTGCTTAAAGACCCGCCTTTATAAGTTTGCGCAGCTTCAATACCTACGCTAAACCAATCTGCAGACTTTTCATCCAGTGAAATGGGGCAAAGTTATAAAAAATAGGTCAAACATGTACTTTTCTTAGGAGGTTTGGACAAAAACTATGTTAAACGTAATTAGTAGAAATATTTTAATGCACAAGACAACAAAGGCAAGATAAATACTTATTTGGGAGGCTAAAGAGCAGGAAAGTTACTATAGAAACTTTATTTTAACTTCCAGTCAGTTTTAAAAACAAATACAAAAGCTCATCACTAATTTCTTAAACTGCCAGTCTTTTAGGCTTTATATTTATCCTTTGTCACAAAAAACATACACCGACGCTGCGCTAAGAGCCACTTATTGGAATTCGTGCAAAGTCATACAAAGGCACAGCATAGACATACAGTTCAAAGTCGCAATACCCTTCACAAAATTCACTGCTCACTAATAACACAGAATAGGTAGCATTTCAGTGATTTAACACCACGATATCCAATACAGAGGACGATGGTCTGAAATTAAATACGTATTGCAAGCTTGGAGCTATTTTGACATTTAGCAACACTAATACATACATACACTTTTTTTTGCAGAGTGCAACACATAATTACATTTTACTGGACGATTTTATACAGTTACTTCAAGTAATACCGCTTGTATTAATATAAATAAGTTAAACAGCTATAATTCACAAGGCTATCCTATTCCTAGACAATATACTGTAAGCAATGACTTGTACAGGCAACAGTACGACCAGAAAGCAGACTAACGATGCAAAGATTGGAATACGGCAATATGGAAATGCTTTTCTTCATAGAAGTAACACGGGAAAAAGAGTTTTGGAAGTCAGTACTGTATTGACATTATGCTAATTGGTTAGCTACTGCCCAGTGCTTCTATTGATCAAGGACGATATCCGCCTCCTGCAGCGGCCATGCTCATGCTTTTTAACTTGTTATCTTTTTTCCATTTCATCCTCCTGTTTTGGAACCAGATCTTAATCTGTCTCTCTGTTAGGCAAAGAGCATGTGCAATTTCTATCCGTCGTCTCCGGGTCAGATATCTATTGAAGTGGAATTCTTTTTCCAGCTCCAGGGTTTGGTATCGGGTGTAAGCCGTCCTGGCTCTTTTACCTTCTGGTCCTCCCATACTATCTGTAACACACACAAAAATGAATCCTTTGTTTAGTGCAATCAGTACATAGTCTAATATGAAATATACTAAAGAAAACATAAACACTAGGTGAATGTAGAGGTCTAAATTCTACCACCCGCCTATCTACATTAACCTTTATGCTCCTTGTGCGCCTTCATAGTAAAATGACTTTAGAAACTTAACTGGTACAAAATGTTGAAGTCTCCACTTGGCCGAACCTGTCCCTATTATCAACCACACCTTTTTCAACCTAACAATTCTTATTTACCCATACCATAGTGACACGTAACTGGATACCTTCCTAATATACCCCCCCCCCCCCCCCCCCCCCCCCCCCCCGCAAATGGTTACAAATATAATTACAACTTATAAAATATGATCCTTATAGAAATCTCAGCGAATATATTTAGCGTTTTGATTTACAGTGTGCAAAGTAATTTGAGATTCCACTAATGCAAAGATGAAAGGTGGTTTACCGTGACTTATGTGCAGTTTTCGCATCCAGGGGTAAATCTGAGGCTGCTGCTGTGCTGTGCCTTGTCCGTTCTGTGAACTTGGAGGGTCGCTGCTTGCCGGGGTGTCATCCTCAGTACCAGGCGACGTGCCAACCCCATCTCTACTGATTTGACTGCTGCTGCTGCTGGAATTTGAGGAGGTAGTTGGGCTTGCTATGGAGTTTTTGATTCCGGGGTGGTTGTCACTGGCAGGCGGACTGACCACGGCGGAGCAGGGCAGAGGGTCAGGTGAAGGAGATTGAGTGGACGTGGCAGGTTGGTTGTACCTGGTGTCTGCTCCTGCTTCTGGTCCTGCTGCTGCTGTTGTTGCTCCTGCAGGGTAGCTTCGAGATCTTTCACTGGCATTAAAGTGGTTAGATGCTGGACGGCTAATGCTGAGATCCATCCCATTGTAACCGTAGCCGTACCTGCTGGAATGCATCGTTGCAGAATCCCTGTATTGCTCGCTCACCGAGCTATGATCTCCATAATTATGTAACTGGTAGTCCGGGCCATTTGGATAGCGACCGCAGAATGAGTTTACAAAGTAAGAGCTCATTTGATTTTTTTATTTATTTATTTTTTACTTGATTTGTGGCTCTTGGTCGTTTGTGCGTCTAGCACCCTGCACAATTTATGATGAATTATGGAAATGACTGGGACATGTACTTCGTTCCCTCCTACGTAGGCACCCAAATATGGGGTACGACTTGTAATCACGTGCTTTTGTTGTCCAGTCGTAAATTCTCGCTGATGACCTCTAGAGGTAAATCCATGCACTGTGGCTACAAATTGGAAGGTTGCGAGGAAGAAAGGAAGAAGGGAACGCGCACGGGGGCGCGCCGGCTGCTCCCAGCACTGGCTTTGGGTTGTCCTTGCGCGCCACCCTCTGGAGACTGAGGCTATGTGACTGTGGTTCTGATGAACGGGGAAATCGGCCTCGGGTCGAATTAAGGCTACCACACATTTCAAACTTAACCGTTACATTTCGTAGAATAAATCACATAAACCAATGAGAAGAGCATCTTTCAAAAAAAGATCCACGCCGCACATCAGTACATTTGTTTAATCCACGAGAGCTGTTTTTTTATATAGAAAAAAAAAGCTAGCGCTGATGATGATAGAGAGAGGACTCGACGTTTTCTTGTAGCTGGTTTGTTTTGAAATTTTAAAAATTAGGTTTAATTTTAGATGTGAATTTTGCGATGTTCGCACCCTTCCTTCGGCTGTCACCGCTGATTAGTTCAGGGGGGGACGGTATTGTGCAGCATCAAAATGCTAATTCTTTTCCTCTCTTAGGTTGCTTAATTTTTTTTATTTTGTCTGCATGGCTCATAATCTTAGAGTTCTTCGTGCATCTGCGGAAATATCGAAGCCACCCCGCACTTAAATTCTCAAACCAACCTTCGTTTTCTTAAAACGCATGTCACGTATGCTGAAAATGCGTTTAAATCTTACCAGTTTACTTTATTACTTAATGTATTCTAAACCAGAACCCCTTTACAACTGGTAAATAAACGTTGTTTTGTGTCCAATTTAGGTGGAATTAATGTTTTTTAGCAGCATTCTGTGTTGGTTCGATTAGCAAATGCTGTATATTATCTAACAAAAGGCAGCGCACTCTACAAATAGATCTGCCTAATCAAAACATAAGCTTTGTGTCTGATACTATGTCTAGGTTCTCTGTAATAAATATTATGAAGAATGTTTTATAATTTAATCGCGGCTCTAGCTACGTCTTTACTTGTGCATTTAGTGAAAACTGCCCTTTTTAATGGACCCAGAAACCAAATAGTCATTCCTACCACGTATACAGTCCATTTTTTTAACCTGAAACAAGGACATCAACCGATCAATTTCACAGTGCTAAGTTTCCTTTCACAGCTTATTTAATACAAAAGTTTTCGGCAGCTTATGTTAAAGGCTAAGCTCAAAAATCGGGCACCTTATTTTCCTTATATATTAATGTATATCTTAATATATATTTAAGACATTTTATCTTCAAATCTTCAATTTAAAGCGAAAGCGTTACCAACCTAGCTTGGTTTATCCTACCAATGTCAAGATAAAAGCATATATAATTGTTTTCTTTGTTGGGGAAAGAATGGCTCGACCTAACTGAATACTGTGCCCTCTTAATTGGCCAAATATAACAGAACATGGAAGCAAATTATGGACATATACAATGCAATATGTATCATTAGCAAATGGGCATATCTACAACATTCATTTATTTTAAGACTGTCAAATTATATCTACGGAGCAAACTATCCATTGAAACAACTGGATCATTATCTGTGGAGCAACCCATCACATAGTAACGACTAGAGAAGCAGAAACATTCACACTTCGCATTTATAAAACAATTAATCCTACACCGTATAATTATTGTATCCTATGGAATGCGAATTATTTGAACACTTCCTCTACCAATTATACATAGACACAAGCTCAAGGGGAGGAACAACGAAAACAAACAGATATACGATTTTTTTTTCTGAACTGTTTAGCAGAATGAGCATGTAATAACTCACTACCAAACAGAAAGGCCCAGGATAACTTCCTTTGAATTTGCGCTCTTACTCCCCTGTTTTATCTTCTGCTTCTTCGCTGTTGGATTCTGTTGTGCTTAGAAGTTTGTTTTCCTTTTTCCATTTCATTCTCCTATTCTGAAACCAGATCTTTATCTGACGTTCTGTGAGGCACAGTGCGTTGGCAATCTCTATCCGGCGGCGTCTCGTTAAATATCTGTTAAAGTGAAATTCTTTCTCCAGCTCAAGAGTTTGGAATCGTGTATAGGTCTGTCGCCCTCGACGCCCATGAGGCCCAAATACAGAACCTGCATGGTGGAAACAAAAAACACCAAAGAAATTCAAGCCAACAAGTAATATTATCAAATGAAACATATTATCCATTTATCCGATTCGACTCCATTTAAACATTGTAATTAACATACGTAGCATTCTATTCGTAAAGTTGAAATTAAGTGTCATAGGTAAAGTTTTTTTCTTTTACATTGTATTCTACTAAAATATACTCACTAGAACTTGAATTCATTCGTTGCATCCAAGGATAAATTGGAGTACTGTACTTCCGGTCGTTTCCTTCTTCACTTAAAATTTTGTTTTGCGCACAATCTGTTTTGTAATGTTGGTCTGAGGAAAAGAAGTCATCCTGGGGTCTATGCTTTCCACTACCGGATGGCGAAATACTGGCTAGATCCTTTTCAGGATAGAAACAAGAAGCTCCATAGTCATACGACGCTCGATTGCAAGCTATTACTGAATTAGATTGTTGATAATAACAAGGTGACGAGTAACTCTTGTCCTGGAGGGTGGTTGCCCCATAGGAAGCTGGAAAGTGCCTTAGAGCATCATAGCCCGTTGTATAGAGTGGGATCTGTCCGAGGAATGAGTCCTGGCCACTGGGCAGTGAAACAGGGAAAGTAGGGTTCACAAAATACGAACTCATTTGCTCCACACTCTGTAGTAATATGATTTGTTATGTATTAGTACACAATGTGGTTTAGCTATTAGTAGTCATCGAGGTGGTTTGTTTCAGGATGGCCGAGCGCCAAAGCGACAGCAGCAAATATAACCAGCTGATCAGTGTCTAGCCAATAGAAAACGACTTTAGTTCAAAAAACTCCCTGGAGATCCGACGACTGAGCTAGCAAAGTTACAAACAACCAAATCAGTTCTGAACTATAACAGAGGTGGTTCTAATAGAATATTAGTGGCCCAATGAGAGCCCTATTAGGTTACAGGGTATAACTATGCATACATATTTCATATAGCCTAACACATGGAAATATGACTCCGCATTACGTATTCAACAATAGCTGGATCAACAGTGATTAGAAGACAGATGATAGAAAATAAGAAATAGAGTAACACATTATTATTTCAGTAGATGTGTTTTATAGGAAGATGCACATGGTTAAATCACAATGGTAAGATTAGGTTAATTATTTTCATGTATTTCTTCATTTGAAATTTTCTTTATACAAGTACAATATCCCTTCAGGGTAGCTTGTGAGACTACTTGGGAAACATCAAAATCAGTCCATGGAATATTGTTTCTATAACTATTTTAAATACGAAAAAGAACAACAGCGTCTACACGTCCTGAGATGCTCACCACCAATAGTCTGATTTGTGCGTTCAGAAAATTCACCCTGGTAAAAAAAAGGAAAGAACATAGCAACAAGAGTATGTATTCAGGAAGATGATTTATAGATTTAATTTTGATATTCCTGTAAAGAAAATCCCAACAGAAGAGCACAACGCCATATCTCAGCTTTGAAAGATTTCACAGTAATTGTGTGTGGGAGTGATTGTTATTGCATCAGCGCTCTTCATTAAAGCGTGCATGCATCTACATGTGCATTTGGTATACAAACACTACAGTACTTCTGGGGGAAAGTATTTAACAAAACGTTCACGGAGATTATTCAAACGTCCAACCGACCTGCAAACATACAAAAGCTGGGTTTTATAGTTGATATTTCCGCATATGGCCTCCTTTCCATTAGAATGTAATTTTAATTGCACGCGATTGAAATTTGCTAATACTCCCCAAATCCCAACTTCGATTTTCCATAATTGCACGCTGTTAAGGTTTTATCGACCATAAAATAGTGGAGTGTTTCTTTTGCAATAATTAGGCATTTTTGAACATCTCGATGGAGTCATTTGTGTTTTGGAATAACAGAGCACTTACTGCGCCTTGAGCGCGGCATCGCAGTGAAAGGACGGAAGGCAAGGGCTCCTTACTAAACATCTCATTATCTCGTTAGATTCCTGTTCTTGACAACAATAGTAACATAGAGATCGAAACATCTGAGCTGGTGTAAACAGTACCTATATACAAAGTATGGGTTCATATATTGTAAATAAGGATAATGTAAGTGTTGTGGCAAATACAGTTGCAGTCCCTGTAACCGAACAAGAAACAAAGCAAATTTAGGACAATGATTGCAAGTTACGGCGAGTGATAAACGCGGTTGTTTAGTAGTCTGACAATTTTGAATCTTTAAGTCATAAAAATAAATCTTTAGGGAAGGATGCTATTACATTTACTGCAAGTTGCTAAAATACCTCGAATAATTAATGTTCAGCTCTGAAAGCTTATATGTGCCTGTTTTCCCTTAAATATAGACCGGCTAAAATGGAATGCCTACCGAAATCAAAATCTGTAGCTGTTGGAGGTGTGAGTATAAATGCAACACGAGTGTGGAGGGAAATGTGCAAGACCACGCTAGTTCGAATCCTCTAAATGAAAGGCCGACGCTTGCCGCTTTCCTCAGTTACTGCTGTAGTATTGTACCTTGTGTTGCAATTCTTCATGTGCCTGCTCTTGCAAATGTACATACGATTTTAATAAATTTGAAATTATCTCGTCCACGTTTGATCTTTTCTGTTTATGATTTGTTTTAGATATGATTTTAAGCTTTTGTTAATTCGTGCTTCAAGCAGTGCAGGATTTCGAAGCACCCCTTCCCCCCCCCCCCCCCCCCCTCTCCCCCAACTCCTCCCATCGCACAACTCTCATTGCACACTTAAATGGGATTTTTTTACATGTTGGCAAAGGATAAAAGGGTAAAATGTAATCTATGCCTATTATTTTCTATTAGATAATATAGTTAATAACCACTTCACAATTGCTGCTGGACCATTTCTTAGGAAACTGGATAAAACCAGGCAACATAATGAGAGTATGAACACAGAATGGGGGTAAATCTCAACTGAAAAACTCAGAACATGTATTAAACAGTAACAATTTATGTTTGTCTTGTGGACGAACACAATGTAAATCAATGTGCATACTGTACTACACTTTTCCATTATTTGGTTTTTAATTTGCTTGCATCATCTGGAAAATACAGCCCCGATTATTTTTTTTCTTCTATCGTAACTTACAAATAGATGGTAATTGGATTGGGAAAGGTTAAAATATTACGATTCTGATTTATTCTCTCCATTGAGGTATTTGCACTTTTTTTTTGCAAACAGCAAAGCCTTCCCAATAATAACATTAAATAATATACTGCCAACCCGTTGAATCTGGTACTTAATGCTCGGAATTTTCGCACCTTTGAAGTAAAAGAATGTCAGTCCATTCTTAAAATCAAAGTTTGCTTACTGCCAACCACGCAAATATGTAAATTAGATTTTATCATCTAGTTAATGAGAGGGGAATTTTGGCAAAGTCTTTTCGTTTTGGAGGTAATTATGGTTGGTCCAGCCTAAACAGTTGCAGCAGATGCAATTCCAGTCGTAAATACCTTTCGTTTATCGTGGCCTATTAAATATATGTAGAGCCTTAGTCTGGTGCTAATAATTAACTTAAAATGTTATAATCATTGTCCTGCCTAATAGGTATTTTGTAATATAATATAATTTAAACACACATTAAACCACGCATCGTATTTTTTTCCAAATAAAATAACGCCGCGGAAACTCTGAAATTCGAGGCCGTGATTCAAGATGGAAACCTACCTGGCACTTTATATTACTTCTTGCTGTGCCCCTTGCTTGTTAACATTTTCATTTTTATAAGATTTAATTAGAACATGAGATACTATCATCTCCTAATTATTTTCTGACAATTGCAACACTTTCCAAAAACGCAGCGTATCTTGGAAGCATTTTAATGATGATTGTAGTATTTGCAGCCTCTGGATGTATGCAGAGTATGTTAAATAAACTATGTATATAGTATTTAAAACAAATCTTATCTGTCCACTGAAATCTCGGTTAATCGAACAAACACTGCTTTTTAACTTATTTTTAAAGCACGGGTTAATGTAACTTCGCAAAATTCTTATTAACGCTTCTTTCGCTCTCCTATCGGTATCAAAAATGCTATTTATTTCACGTTAATCACATATTATTATTAAATTTAGGACTATAATTTAGGGTTGCATGGATTTCGAGCAAACGGATCTATTTATCTCAGTTTTCAATAATCAGAAACTCCTTAGATCTTTCATTTAGCATTTCTAAACATATCACCTGCTACGTTTCACATACATTGCGCGTAAGAGTAAAAAAAATAGATCAATATCTAAAGTGGGCGTGTTTTGCAGATGTACAAATATTCAAAATCTTTACATGATTCAAACATGCACTTCACAGGGGTGGGTGTTATTATTCTGCGCGCAATTGAACGCCCATTCTTGAAGACCTTTAACATTTAAAACAGTAAAACAGTAACAGTAAATAAGCTGCACTCCGCACTTGAATCAAACTCAAAACATTCAGGTATGAGGTAAGCAAAATGATGATTACTGGACGAGTCCACAAAACAACTTATATAACGGTTAATTTGAGAGCTGAACTCAACCATTTAATCAGCAACATATGATCAGAAAGAGACGCTGTGCTGGTTTATTCGCACTCCGAACACACGATGGCAGTATCAAGTCCACAACAGATAGCAAACATCAATAACCACACATTTTCACATTTTAAGTCAGACAACACTGTTTCAGTGCCAGAAAGACAACCGCCGTGCTAAGCTCCAACAATAACAGACACGTCTATGTGCTCACACACGAAATAGGATGTATTTGGGTTTTTTTCCCCATTCAACACAGGAATAAACCGCTATCAATTGTGGATGGACCCTCGAAGTGAACGGCGGCAAAGAATGCTCATTAAATAAACTGTTATCAGATCATTTTCAAATACACAATAGACATTTTTTAAAATATATATCATTTTAAACTCAAATTATATAATGTTAGAAAAGGCGATTCATAATAAATAATCAGTTGATTGATGAAAGAAACCCGTCACCATCGCTGCAACCGGCATCTTATTCATTTTAAACTTGTGGGAGAATTTTCTCGTCCTATAAAATGTGCAACAGCACTTGTTAAAATGACACAGAATTCTTCTTCAAAGCAATATCGATCAGGCAAGACATTTCACTTAATATTTGCTCCCCTTTTCCCCAAAACACTTTGAATCCATAAGCCGGTTGTCGATCAGATCAACCAGAAGGTACCGCATATTATTCACACTCATTAAAAAACAAGCACATTTCGCAATTCCAAACCATAAAAGAAGCCACTGACAACACTCAAATAGTGTTTTTGAATGCATATCCAATGGATATTTGGAATTAGATATTTCGAAGATTGTTGTCCTTTTTACATCATATACTCTAACTTTGACAAATTAAATAATTTTAGAAAGTAGGTTTTAGCAAAATATCTTAAATATATATTTTTTTCGGAATTGCAAAGTGACCGATGACGAATGGGCCCTACCTTGCCGCTGAATCGATCTCTCGGGCTGGCTTTCCCGGGCTCTGCTCAGGCCGTGCGCAGGGTTAAGTCAGCCCCAGAGAGAGTGTTTGTAGAGTCCGTGTTAGTTTGACAGCTGTCCGTTCAGCTCCAGCCCAGGCCAATGGCTCTCGCATTCCGCCAGCGGCGTTTAGTGACGACTTGCAGGAAACTGTCCTGCGGATAGCAGCCGGCGCTTTTTAGTCCAATGCTCCACCTTCTGTGGAGGAATTCGTGGTTGCCAGCCATGAGATCTGTGCTGAAAGCTTGGATGTATTGAGGCTCCATGGGCAATAATCAGTGCGCTGGGAAGGGGAAAAAAGAACAAAATATGCGGCGAAAAAAAAGCCTCCAAGCTCTCACATCCGAACCAAGACGCGTTTAGCACAAGAATGCAGCCCTATAGTCGCAAGGGAAATTATAAAAAGTTCATGTTCACGGTTACTCTCCACATGACTTTCAGCGGCCAATGGAAAAACCGAACAACTCGTAAAGTTCTATTGCAAAGTTGTAAATTTTCATAAAACAACAACGGATTTATGACATTTCCCCATGACTATTAGGAGGCAGGTCCTAGACGCCATTTTTAACAAAGAGACAAGTTAAAATTGCGAAATTATAAAAGATTTTTTCCACAGTTTAACTATAATTTTTTCAGTTTTGGAAGACAAGTTATCATGACAATAATATCCATCTGCAAATTTTAGCTTTTTAAAAAACGGGTCAGTCCTATTTCTACACACATTCTGTTATTTAACCGTATCAAGACGATGTTACGTTTAATCGCAGCTTTCTATCCATATTTTCTTTCCAGTTTACCATTTCCTTAAATATGCTGCAATTGGAAAATGAATATTTCCTCGCATATAATGTATGGTTCAACTTCAGGTTCTACTGCCGCAATGCATCCATCACATATTAAGATGCACTTGCCCGAACATTCGTTCAAAGATCGGCGATGACAGTGCACTCGGCTCTTCTCCCCACTTCTTTTTTCTATTTTATATTGAATCCGAATATAAAATTATGTCCCTTTTAAAAACTTTTCTAACCGTGCTCGCAAATTGATAAATGGGCACGATTTGGAATCGAACGCTAATTACTCAAGTGTAACTTTTGCCCAAATTCCTCCCCAACTCGAACGCATCTCGACTCAATATTGTCATGCTCAGAAAAATATCTGGCCAATTAAAATCACACTCACGCAGTTTTAATAATCTATTTTCCTTACATGGGGTTCAATTAAACTTTAAAAGCGTTGTTTCATTTTATGTCATTAAAATCAGATTACTTGAATATGAGGGGGTACGGTGTGTGGGGATTATGAGTAAAATTTCTGACAGTTTATATTCAATTCCTGTCAGTAATTATTTAACCCAAGCCTTTATCCGAATCATATACCCACTCATTTGGTGGGAGGTGTTTGGATGCGACAAGAAATCCAGACCATATTTATTTAAGCACCGTTTAATGTTTTTTTTGACGTTTGTTTTCTTACATTGTTTCCATTCAAAGTATACATGTCGAGAACGAATATATATATTTTAAATAGATTGCACCTTAAACCGTTAACATTGGTTATTATTGAACAACACATACACAGATTACAAAGCAAACTTTCGATTGACAAATACCACACCGAATATGGAACCACAATATATTCAGTTGACAATGCAGTTCGGGTTTTCTATTATTACATTTGGTTATTACATGTTTTTATATAATTTAAACAGTGCACATGTCTAAGACAACTGATACAACACTTGAGGAAACACGATTACACCATTCAATAGTACATGGTTTATTGAAATCTTTAGCAGGTATATATTTTAATGACATCCATCAAAAAGTAATAATGCAATTTCTCCCGCCTAATACAACTATTTTACTTTTTACAGCATAGTATTGAAGCGTATTGCGAAAGGAATCCATTCGCGTTAAACGTAAACGGGTATCTCTAGGTAGTATTCACTATTTTCCTGTAATAAAGTGGCTACATACACACCTCATTAAAATACACACATCGGAATATATTTCACTATTTTACTCTCATATTATGGTACTGTTATAAGAAGGGCGGGTATTCAAGCCCCCAGAACAACATTCTCTGTCTAGAAACGAATTTTAAATTAAAACATTTAGGTAGTTTCAATAAACGTGCAAGATGTCCACTATTGTGGTTTAGGTAGTTACATTTATTTGCCAAGTGAAAACAGAACATTGCTTTATATCCTTATTGGGACGATACATATATGAAATAAAAGACACACTCAAAACACAATGAAGAATGTTGGTAAAAAACGAGGAATTGAGCAAAAATAAAGTATTTTACTCATGACCGTCTTCTATCATGACTAATAATAGGTGATAGGCTGGTTCGGAGGTTTCCCATTGGATTTGAAAGAAGCTTCTAAAATCATAACGGTCTTATTTTGTGAACAATGTGCAGAAATGTTTTAAATGCGTTCAGAATGTGAATTAATGAGGATGAAATAAGTTTGATGAATGGCTCAGTGCATGAGATATATCTAATATCACATAGTGGTAAGTGACTTACAGACAACAATGGCTACAGCTTGTTTTTTTAGGCTCATATTTTTCCTATCGCTACAGTATTAGACCCAGAGTCGAATCCCAGTCTCTTATTTACGTGGAGTGCATGGATTAAGAACTATATTCCCATTAATGCATTTATTGCAACAAGAGACCGTCAAATTAGCTAGGGAAAATATATGACGACCGGGAAAATGGTCTAAATCCATTGGCTTTCACTTTAATTCTGAACCCATTTCCGAATAATTGTTTTACTATTGCCGATAAAGATTTTGCATTTTTTTTATTAAAACCAAATCAGAGAAAGTAAAGTTAGTTTTTATTTCAGAAGATTATTGAAACATATAGGTAGTATAATGAGTGCCACTGCACTGCATCGTTTAATAGTCCACGATTGTGATAGGTAGTCAAATGTCATAGTTAGCTGGTGGAAAACAGCTTTGCACATTCGCACAGTTCAAGCTTTAGCCGGACGTCTCATTCCTGTTTTTCCTCGGTTGTTGTGCTAGAGCTGCCAGCTTTGGTTTCTTTTTTCCATTTCATCCTCCTGTTCTGGAACCAGATTTTGATCTGCCTCTCAGTGAGACACAGAGCATGGGCAATTTCGATCCGTCGCCTGCGAGTCAGATAGCGGTTAAAGTGGAATTCTTTCTCCAATTCCAACGTTTGATAGCGGGTGTAGGTCTGCCGTCCTCGCTTTCGGTCCGGGCCTGAGGTAAAGAGCAGGAAACAAAACAAAACTACAATTAAACGCCCGTTTAAAATAAGTCTACACGTATGATCTAGCCACTCCATTATTGGTTTCTCCACCTTTCCTGCGTCTATTTCACAACTTTTTAAATTGTCTATGGCTAACCATAATTTTTAAATAGTGATGAATTGTTTTAAGATGCAAAAGAGCAATCTTGATCGAAGCGATTACTTCTTCCAACCATGTATTTAAAGACCAAGATTATTTAACAAGGTTGAGTAAGGCCTCTGTGGTCTTCAAGTATTGTCATTGAATATTAGTGTTGAGTGAAATAAGGTTAGAGTTCTCCACATTTCACTCAGATGACAGCGATGGTAATAATTCCGACCAAGAAATTACAGGTAAATTAAGTCTTAAACTTCCAGATAAGATGCTTCGAGAGTTGACTTGTTCAATACAAGCAGAATCACAGAAATCCACTTCACTGGCCAGACCACTTGCATTATGGTACTAAATGGTGCTATTTAATCACGAAAACACATATATAAGAGATGAAGCTTTACAGAAGTCAATGGATCTTCCTTGAGACTATATAGATAGATAGATATATATATATATTCAGTTTCTCGACGTTGTTTTAGGTTTTAAGTTACATTAGGCATGGAATATCTCATCCCACTCGCCCGAGTATATTGTTTCCCGCGTATCTGTTTAAAAAAACTTATTTGATGTTGATAAAAGTGAGTAAATAAGCAATATGTGCCTTGCTGTTAACTTTAAATGAGCGGATGTCGAGTGCTTTTACGAGGATTGTACTGATTAATTGTGCAATAAAACTTTTATGATTGCTATCTGCATACAATGCCACATGCGTTTGAGGAACTGTTCCGTAGCTATCATTAAAACTCTTTAACTACTTTCAGGATGTACTGGCACTCATCTTAACTGGCCGTTTGCACGTCTCCCATAGCCATGTTACATTTATGTCCCATACCTGCATTCCTCATCCAGGGGTAAATCCGGAAATTGCTCTCTGCTTGAGGGTGCACGTTTGTCTGATCCAATTTTTCGCAGCCCTGTTTGCTCAGATCGCTGCAAAGTACTGGAATGTTCTGGTCTAAGGCAGAGCAGCGCAGGTTGTAGGAATCTGAATTTAGGTTATAACCTGTGTTGTACATGGAAGGGCCGTGATAGATTGCACTGTTAACATTGTACAGCCCGGCCATCGGGGTTGGGAAGGCGCTCGCGCCCGCTCCATAGCTCGATCTTTGTGAGTTCGCAGCAAAGGCGCAAGAAGTTGCTTCTGAAAAGCCACTCGTGTTCTGGAAAACGGATGTCCCCGCCGTATATTTGGGAAAAAGAGCATTCACATAATACGACGAACTCATAATTTTGTCTGGTGATTTGTTGGCCGAGACTCTTCAGTGTCGGTTTTACGAGATAGCGTGATATATGGCAGCATTACACCCCCGATTTACACCAAACACCCATTTTCCTTCGGCCCGACTTATTTCTATTCACGTGACCCGACCATGTGATCCCGTCACCCAATAGCATCTCACATCACAGGTGGTAAATATCATGTTATTCGACTATTTTCAAAATAAATTATGCAAGAATCATATAAAATATTACATTATTAATAAAGATGGGTTGTGGAACTTTCCAAAAGTAAGTATCTTCTAACAAGTTCATGACAAGTCAACCCCCCACACGTATGTGGAAAATTTCACAGCGCAGGTATGTTCCCAACGCTTTTGAATATGAGATGCACGATGAATTTGGAAATGTAATGAAAGGTTTTCTTTGACACAAAAAAAAAAGAGACATGCTGATTTGACCATAGAAATAAGCAAGATTCGTGCACAGAAAAATATCGATCAACATTAGCAAGTCCTTTCTGCAATTTGCTTTAAAAAACGATTAAATGGTTTCAATTAAAAGACAAGCGCTCTTCCATTGTCCCTCACACCCCCTGCGCGAGTTTGCTGTTATTTCAGCAATATGAAATCCTGCAGGAATCTGGGGGGTGGTGGGAGTTAGGTAGGGGCTGGGGACCTGTGGTACTGCAACCTTGCTGAATTACTGATTAGGGTTCATCTAATCTCTAGATTACAGGATAATCTACGTGGTTTTAGTGAGGACTAGAAATGGGAGAGGTATAAACCGCAGTAATGCTGCAAGGGGATTGGGCGGGGCATCACTGAGAAATCAGCTCCTGCTAGGAGCTCTCCATCTTTTTATAGATCCAGTCATGTTTGTATATTGATTTACTGAAATACATAACTTCATTTTGTAAACTACCGCACTTCCTCTGCCGTTTCAATGCTACCGCTATTCCGTGGAAACCTCTTGGAGTTGCTAGGTAATCTGACTAGATCCCCGCAGGGGATTGAACCCGGCATCATTTCCTCCTTTTGTTTTACAACTTTTTACTCTGTCTCCTTTCTCTCAGTAGATCATGGAAGGTGTCTCCGAAAACAGTTTCCTTGCAATTGCGACAGTTACTCTACTTTGGCTTTGGTTACTTCCTAGCGGAATTGTTGTCTTAATGCACAAGATTCAGAGTTATATTTGTTCGATGTTACACGTAGGCAAGGAAACCCAGGCCACTGTATTTACAGCAGATACACAACGATGCACCTGGTACGTTTAAAGTAAAGGCTTATTGCAATAAAATATGTTTCTGCATTTGCGTCTGAAACCCTTAAGGAAGTATAAGCTCATATTATTAACTGCGATTTTCTTTTGAACTCTGGGTCTCTTCGGCTAGAGGCAGTGCTAGTTTTATGCAGAAAGGCTTTCCACCAGCGATGATGTTTTATCGGGAGATTATTGGATTGCATTCGTCCCTCGCTCGTTAAAAGAACAATCTTTAGTTAATATACCTCCAGCCTATAAAACTGTCGGCAATCTCCATGTTTCCTGTACATACCTAAAACGAAACGGCGTGCTAATGTAAATATCTCTGAAACGCATGAAGGAGGGCTTTGTCTTCTAAACTTTTCATACCTTACAAATGATTTAAAATAAATCCGAAGTCGAGCTGTAAACGATTTTAGTAGTGCGACGGAATGCCAGTTGATTGTTTAAAAATAAAAAAAATAAGTTTAATTAAAATTAGTTAGGGAAATACATAGCATGGGGTTGTAGAGCAGAGAATATATAACACATAACGTGTAAAACAGTCATATTTTCGAAGTTTAAACATTGCTCGCTGAAAATAGGTTACCGCTACCGATTTTGCTTAGATTGGATCTAACGGCTCTCCGACGAAAACACGAGTCAAAGGAAGCGGGTAATGGAATAAAAACTAATGGAATTAAAACTAATGGAATTCAACTGAATAAAATCTGCAATCCGTCCAAGTAATCCTACTTTAATAAAAAACAAAAAAAAATGCCCTTAAATTAAGTCAAAATGTGCAAAGATCACCGTCACTTCTCAAAGTTGCATATATTAATTTCCAAATAATATGCAGCAGGATTTTGCCAAAACTGTTTTTTCCACTTATATTTGGTACTTTATTTCCCCATTTCCCAGGAATTCTAGTTTCGCCGTACTATTGCCCTTTGAACATTGCGACCGCGTTGCCCTAGATGCACGTTCATATATTTGGCTAAAATTATAACACTCTATCCTGCATATTAAGTCCGATTGTATTGGAGTATCTAATAAAATTGTGTATTCGCTAATAAAACACTGATATTGTTTGTGTAGCAATAATGTTAAATTCTTATTTTCTTTTATTACCAGGAGTCAGTGGATGCATTTTACGCAGCATCGTTGTTTCACAGATCGAATTGAAGAAAGTACCGAAACAAAGAAAGCGAAATACATTTCAATGCCATTATACAAAAGTATCGTGGCAGTAACTCCATACATTACCGAATATTGTAGAAATAAAAATGTGGTTTATAAATTTTTGCGAGTATCAGCAATGTTGTTGTTATATTCTCAGCAGAATCGGCATATTTGATTTTTCACGATGGAAAAATCGATAAATATTCAATTACTAACAATTTCTCAATTGTATAAGTAGATAGACAGACAGACAGACAGACAGACAGACAGACAGACAGACAGACAGACATACAGACAGACAGACAGACAGACAGACAAACAGACAGACAGACAGACAGACAGACAGACAGACAGACAGATAGATAGATAGATAGATAGATAGATAGATAGATAGATAGATAGATAGATAGATAGATAGATAGATAGATAGATAGATAGATAGATAGATAGATAGATAGATAGATAGATAGATAGATAGATAGATAGATAGATAGATAGATAGATAGAATAACAGACAGACAGATAGGCAGAGAGACAGACAAGCAACGAGACAGTAGGACAAATTCACTATGCTGGATTGCCACATAATGTTTTGTAGAAAATCTGGCAAATGTCAGAACTCTGAAATCTATATTTTTTGGATATTCCCACCGGACAAGGGTGGGTATTTTTCCATCGTATTCTAACAGATTTTCATAATAGTTTTGGAAGCTGCTTGCAAACACACGCAAAAGACTTTATGCAGCATTAAGATGTTGCACAGCAACAGATCATACTGAAAGTGCAGCTGGGAACTTTACACTTCAATAGACATAGTAGAAACGAGCACTTGATCACGGAGCATATATTGGAAATGCGATTGAATAATAATATAGATCATGCCTGTCAGCATATTTTGAAATACATACATATCAATTCCATTACAAGTCATTTGCTGTAGTTGGGAATCTATTATAAGGCTGTAAAACCACCACGTTCCTCTGTGCAGCTTATTAAAAGAATGGGGAGGCTAGTATTTACAAATTAGCATTGCTTTGTTGCAATAATGTGCAAGCCCACGTATACACATATAAACATGAAAAAGAATGAGTATTATTTAAAAAAACAAATAGTGAAATAATTAGCCTTCCTATGGTGATAATTATGGGATATTCGGCGAGATTTTAAATCCAATTAAACTGCTTTTCAGTGTGCTAAAAGACCTCTATTTTGGTCGAAAGGTAAATACAAACATATTACCAATAAAGAGCTGCACGATGTTAACTTTGAAAATAAACGATTTAGATATTCCGCAAGAAATCAACACTATTTGAGGCTGACCACTCCTTCCTTCACTCATCCCAAGACCAATATGGAGGAATTCCTTCAGAGAATGCCCTTTAAAAATTATATGCTTAAATGCCGCAGTTTGACCCATCGATAAATATTATGCAGGTGACAGTATATTAAAAAAATGTGTATCCTCCTAAATTACCTTTTTTGGTCGCAGTTATTTGAGTTATTAATGATTTTATGAGAATTCTAAAACTAAGTTAAATACATTTATCCTGCATTTCACTACGTACTTATTTCATAACTTTCTATATTTAAAATCCATTAACGTGTTCGCATAGAAATATCAATTTCGCTCTCTCAAGTTCTCTGTGTTTACATAATGCAAAATTATCCCTTATTTTTACACATTTCTCCTTTGCATGCAGTTAAAGAGGAGTCATTTATATCCACATACTCGTGTATCATTACGATAATTTATTCTGCAGCTGGCTGAATATATTTTTCTGGCACTAGGGTTGATTTAAAAAAAATGTGTTATAACAACGTGAAGTCTAAGCACAAAATATAAACAACTAAATTAATTATATAAGTTTGATTTTCCTGCAATGAGTTACATATAACAGATGCCTCCTGCTGCTCTTGAAAAGAAAAGGCATTAACAACGTAAATACATTCATATGTAACTGCTTGCGTGTATGTGTGAGTACATGCAATTGTATTATATTTGTTTGCATGGATGTACATGCGTATTCGTGCACTCAGTGTATATGCACAATTTTATGTGGGGTTATAAAAGATTCATTCTCAAGCAACTTTCAATCGCAATCCATTGTTGCAAATAGCACAGTAGGGTTGAGGAATGGATTGGAAGATAATCAATTTAAATCGTCTCAGTATACATTAAAATAAAACGCTGAGATACAAATGGTTTTCTAAACCTTGTTTGAAGTGGAATTAATCTATTCACAAATTAGTTGATGGATACAAAATGAATATACTCCGTCGACCACAGTCCGATTTTACAAGTGTCATTTGTCGTGCATGTTTTCATCCTATTTACAACCTACTGTATAAATAAATCCCAGGATATAGCAGTTATTGCACTTTTTGGCAGCTTGGCGGCACTCTTTTTAAACTCTTTTGTGGATGAATGCTGCCATCTTCTGGTTGTAAAGAGATCCTGCTACGAAGAAATTGCTGACAAGGAATGCCCAGAAAGCCTTTTCAATTCTGTGGCGAATTTAATAGCTGCATAGAGTTTAATCAGGCATTTTATTTTATTTAACAAATTTAATATCAAGTATTATTAACAAGGCTTAACATTAACTAAATGTTGGTTATTTGTCTACTAGACGCAATAAATTGGTAAAGAGATATGTGAGGGGCCCGTGTTAGAGACGAGACTAATAAAGGTCGTTATTTCCGCAGACCCTTTTGTCTAAGCAGCCAGACAAAACAAATGGATGGCCTTCCCTGGAAAAATACTGATTGTAGCTGGACAGTTGTAAACTCATTAAAACCTGAATTCCAGACGGCTTGCCAGACCCTTTATTTTATTGCAAGTCTCCCTGTTTAGTCTTTGAAGTTCCACATGCAACAACAGAGGGCGTCGCATCATTATAGTCCTCCAGACTGAACATTTAAAAATAAAATAATTTCAATTTACCGCTACTTTTAATATTATAATAAAAAATATTGCAAATACCGCAAAGCTATTCACGCGTTTGTTCCAGACGCGGAGAATACTTCGATCGTCAGTGTCGTGTTTATGTACTTCGCCCCTTAACCTCCAGCGTTTTACACCCCATAAACGCTTACAGCAGTCATTTTCTTTTATTGCGGTACACCACTCTGAATTTTACTAACGACAGCCACTGCCAAGACTTGCAGCTACTCGGGCCTTTCCGTCCAAATTCCAAATCATTTGAATCTCACTAAATCCATCCAAACTGTCTTCGGGGTTTTAAAAAGTTACCAGGGATCTTACAGTTAGAAAGGAAGTTACATAAATGGTCAAATCGTGTACTTTTTGTTCGTGGTGAAATGCCTAAGATTATTTAACTTTGTTTGCTTTCAAAGGCTGCGACTCTCGTGTGCGATTTGTTAAAGAAATGGCGGCAAGGATTTGTGCCAGGCTTTTTTTTAAATGTATATATAATAATTCACTTCATTATAATATGGTGAAATCCCATAACGTTCCAGGTTTTTTTCACGGGCAACTGGATCAAGGTTATCCATTCCCACTTGGAGAAAAGTACAGCATTTCTTGCATTGGCAGCCCACAACAAATCTTATAAATAGCCAGCCACATTGGAGCATGGCCAAGCGACAAATGCAAGTTGTTAGTGCACTTTTGCAGGTTCTCGGGTTAATTGGTGATAACTGGGCGTTAAGCTCAACTGTATTCAGACTCTGCGTCATCAAATCCGCTTCTAAAACAAAGTTACGACTTCACGGTTTATGAATCCTTCCAGAAACCTGTAACGTTCGTTTTAGTTATCAACTAAACATCCCATGTTTATTTGGAAAAATCCAAACAATGGATTACATTTTATATGTCAGAATTTGAGAAAGGTATATAATAGCTGTGTTGACATTAGAGATTACATTTTAGTAATGAATGGGATTTAAAAAAAAATGTATACATATTATTCTATTTATGGCATCGTCCGGGTGTTGCAAAACTTAGGGTGATCTTAAGCATTGAAATCGAAACCATCTGTAAAGAGGGCAATGAAGATCTTGAAAGTATTAGTGTTGAGTATGGTGCGTTTCAAAATTCTGAAATTGTGGCGGAATTTATTAAACATAGGCGTGTACGAAATACCGTGCAATGCATTTCCATAAATTGAATTGTGAGAAGCGAAACCACATGTTTTATGTAGTGAAACATATATTTTATTAGACAACAAATAAAATGACATTTCATTACAAACAGTATAGTTTGGTCAATATGACACGAGGTATTCATTTCAAACGTGTACACAAGTTTAAACGTGTTAGCTCCGCAGGTTTACCGAAACCCTATTTAAAACACATTAGTGGTATCGGTTCTTTCTATTGCACCCAGATATTTTCCTTGTATTGTACACATTACATTTATTGACAATATTGTTTTTTTTTCCATAGCATAAATGCATCTAGACTGTTTTAAGAGTGACATTTACACACAAAACATAGGTAGTTACTAGTTATACATATAGGTAGTTTTTAAACCAAATCTTATACTTTTCTTTGCACCACAACACCGATAAATACAAAGTGTCTGAGAACTTTATTCGTGCTTTCATCACAATAGACAATAGTATCGTGTAGCAGTATGTTCAGCGCCGCTCTTTTAAATAAAACTTATATTAGCATTCTATGCAATTCAGTTTCATATATTTGCTGAAGAACAACACAAACGTCATGCACCCAGGCAAGGCCGTTACTCAGTCTCACAAAGACAGCATAAAGCCTGGCGATTTTACGTTAATTCACAGTGAAAATAATACAATATATGTCCCAAGTTCACCACGAAAATAACATTTCATATCCAACACATAGCCTGTTAGTTTTATATTAAACATCCTGAGTTGAATTGAGATTTTTCTTTTGTTTGTTTACACGATCTTTACTCAGACACCGCCTAAGCACAGAGGCCCAGTCACAGAGATAATCACAACAGACACATGGATTCAAGTATATAGGCAGCCTCATTTGCTGCATGTAAAACAAGTAAATATTAAACGAATACAGTATTACTGAATTACTGTCCGCATAGAATAGCGGTGGATTAAGAGAAGGTAGTTTTCATGTAAAGGTAGATTCCGTAGCCACAGACTTAACCTTGCCGTAGATGTCTCCCTCTTTGGTTCCCATCTAACAAGTGTGTGAGTCTTTCCCACCAAGTGTAGTCCAGAACTGGCAAAGGAATAATTTGTGCTAATGGTATGATAAAATGTTCACAATGTCTTTCTAACCAGAGCCCGTTTCGATAGTAATGGTGAAATAGTCCTTTTTTTTCTCTTCGAAGATATTTTAATCCATGTCACCGGTCATCTTTAGGTCGTTCCTTATTAATTTTTTTCATCTTCATTCTTCTATTCTGAAACCAGATTTTAACTTGCCGTTCGGTGAGATTGAGAACCCGGGCGACCTCGTATCTGCGGTCTCTTGTGAGGTACATGTTAAACAAGAATTCCTTTTCCAGCTCCAATGTCTGATGTTTGGTGTAAGGGCAGCGTTTTTTTCTGGTAGACCTTGCATGCAGCCAGTTCGCGGAAGGGTTATCTGAAAGTATAAAGGAAACACATTTACTATATTTCCCTTTCCATGTTGGTCAAATATTGTAATATTCTCAGAATCAAATCACCTTTACACATAAAAGAGGGTGGGGATTTCTGGATTCATGAAATTGTTTACTGAAAATTCATGTGTTTACACAGATTATTATACTCTTACACGCATGGCCCTGGCCAATGAATAAAGTCTATGAATCGAATTCAAATACTAGATTAAATGTCAATGTTGAGACAATTTATAAACAAGGTAAAACGTTGCATGTTTGCATTGTGCATTTTTCGATCCAGTGAACTTATCTCCATCACGTTTACTTGCATAGGATGCACTTGAATTACGGAGTCAGCAATTACTATCTCCCCTTCCTCTATTATAACGAATTAGTTCAGTATATTCATGGTTTCTGTCCTTGACAATGCCTAAAAGGTACAACATAAACCTGAATCAAATATTTATTTTTATTTTTATACAACCACATACAAAACGGCGAATTGAAAACAGATAAGTCATTGTTTTAAACTAATTTTTTACTCTATGAAGATGTCAGTTTAATAAAATGGTTTTAATTTATAAGCCTTAGGTAGAAAAGTAAAACAAATAAAAGGAGAGATCCGTACTTACTTGGATCCATGTGCAGCTTATCTGCGTTTGATTCAACCTCTCCATTATTTTCAGAAAAGGAAATCTCGGCCAGACGTTTATCACCAGGAGATGGTCCACAAGCATATTCTGAGAGGGCTAACGTGTGTGTATCAAACGTAGTGCAGTCATTTCTGCGGGCAACTGCAGGCTCAGGTTTGATGCCGTAGTGTCTACTGGAAGGTAACCCGGGAAAGGACAAGGTCCCCGGCATGGGTTCTAGCCAGGAGCGCATGTACCTACCATCAGGCGTAGCGGTAATAGGTGCCTGGTGCATGTATGGGTGATAAACAGTGGGCATGTTGGCAGAGGTCTGAGCATGCACCGGGTTCCAGGACGTGCTGAACACAGTCGCTTTAGACTGGAAGTTACAGGGGGAAAAATCGGGGTGTTCAGTAAGGGCTGCCTGCCTGGAAGCCTGAGCCAGTGGACCCGACGCATATCTGGACGCCAGCAGATCATCGTTCTCATGCATTATGAGAGAGTCGACATAATAATTGCTGATAGTCCCCGATGTCGACATTCTCGGCAATGACACAGCAAGCGCCTCTGAAAATATGAAAGAGCAGAATTCAATATAACAACTTACCGCCGGGACAAGTACAGTCCGCTAATATGGTGCAGGCGCACTTCCACCCCATTGGATACATCACCCACGTGATTCAAAAAACAACAATAAAATATAAATCAGTCCGCAGCTTGTAGCAGGGTCAATCTTTTATAGTCATAATTTTATATAGCAACTCCATATGTTTTTTTATGCATTGGCATATAATCACTTCTATATAAGGAAGTTGATTTCTTTCTGCCAACTGAAATACAAGAAGAAAACGGTTGGATTTCTTTTCTTGAGGGACTACTTTATATCATAATCAATCTTCCCATCAGATGCTCGTTTTTTTTAACGAACACCTTATAATCGTTAACCTTCTCATAAAACGTTATGGAAAGAGTGAAACTATAAACTGCAAAAAAAAACAACGAAGAATAGAATAGGGCCGGTATTTATTATTCGAGTTCAGTAAAAACTAAAATTCATATCCAGTATTAACAAATCAAAATCGTTAACGAAGTTTTAAAGGCTACCACTGAGAAGTGGCGAGTGTACCTGCAGCTGCTATGAATCTTTCATTTTAAAAATAAGGTACACATTAAACCCACTGTGTCAATCTCCGTTTTATAACAGGTTAAGCAATAAAACTACATGTTAGCAAACTATAGCCATTGCAAAACGACTCTTTACCTACAATAAACCATAATTAATTACAACTTCCGCATTCAGCGTGCTATTTTGGTTGACAGATGCAGATTCACGGATCATATTAATTTGTTCGGAAATCCAATAGTTGCCACATCTTTCTTTTCGGATTCGTGGACGTTCTCCTTCCTGCATTCACTGGCGAATTATGTGGGGAGGAAATTGCAAAGCTTTCCCTCACTGACGGTATTTGGAAATCTCATCGCTTATACGGTTAACACATATTCCTTTCAATGGTAAATAAAAGCAAACCGTTAGACATATCATAGATTTAAAACGTGTGGGCATTTCTGTGGATTTCGCCAGCATCCGTATTAATGGTTGCATTTATCACATGTTATGTCTTCGCGGCATATTAAATATTACAACGAAGCACTGTGCTTTAATACCTAAATAGGCCTAGTCTTCTCTCTCTGTCTCTCTCTCTCTCCCTCTCTCTCTCCCTCCACTTTCCCTAACACACAAACACAGCCACACACATACAGGCGCATATTCTACGGATATATGTTATAAGTGTGAATGTGCATGTTTAAAACGGTGGACTATTTCACTTTAAAAGAGCAAAAATAACATAAACGATATTTCCGAAGGACGACATCATGGCCTGGTCCACTTTTTAAGTAAATAAACTTGTAATGTATTTAATATAAAATCGTTGAAATAACTTCAAATACATTTTGTAAAGTGATACTCGTTATCTCTATAATAATTTTCGTGTAGAATAACTTATCATCGCTAATCTCATATGAAATATTTTATTGTGTATCAAATAATCAGATGCCAATGCATTTGTTTTTATAGCTTCATGGCGCAGTATTTCGCAGAGTACTATGGTAACATTTCACTGTTTCATTTGGACACAGTTTTAAAATATATTTATATGTAAGCAGCATTTCCAGACCTGTAAAAGAATTAATAACAATTATTTCAGTTTTGTTTTATTTAAAATATCCTTGGATTTTTCAGGCCAAATATTTAGATTTCCCAGCTAAAGCTGCCGGTTCCTATCTGAGCCTTATAGGTCCAATTCTAATTTTCTCTTAGTTTGGCGATTTGACCAACTATATGTGGAATGCTTTCTTTCTGCTGCATAAAATGAAGCAGGAAAAAACCTCGGCAGTATAAACAGCGTAGAAATTCAACGTCTTTCCTCGCAATTAACGTGAAGCACTTGAACTGTTGCGTTATATCCGATTGCACAGAAATAGTGATGAAACAAAGGCAATTATCAGAATAGACTTTAAACCATCGTGCTCCCGCCGCTGTGGTGAATAGCTTGCTCTAAAATACACCCTCCTCAACACAACTGCCCTCGACGCAACAACTACCCGCTGATTGTACAAACCTTAAGGTGCAAATAACTGAAATGCAACGTCCTTTTATCGCTACTTGGTTTTTTTTAATCTAAAACAAAATATTTTTGTTCATTCTTCTTATATTTTTTCACCAGTTTGGGCGATTTGGTCGGAAAAGAGGGTTGTGGTGGGTGGTTATGGTGGGTGGGGGGGGGGGGGGGGGGAGACTAAAGTGTGAGTTCTTGTGAATGCTGGCGGGGGGTGTCGGGGAGATTCAGCCGTCGCTGGCGTGCCGACACGAGAATCTGAGCAGCGGACTGTTACAATGAAACCGGTGGAGTGATGAGGTCCAGAGCAGAATCAAGAACCATTCAAGTCCAGTGTTGAACCTTAGGGAGAAAAAAAAGACGCTTTGCGTTTCCTGTGCAGATGGCCTGAAATTGGGATTGAAATGTTGATTTTATATATATGTATATATATATATATAATGAAGCCACGAGGCCCTGACTCTGCACTTCGCTAAAAAGAGCTGTTCATCTCATTAAAATTAAGGTTTTTATTTGAAGGAGATTTATAAAAACGACTAGCCATTAAAACAAAGTTGGAATGCGCCGCGTCTAGCTGTGATACTAAAGATTTATTGTTTGTATGAGATGCTTGATTTCAAACTATATACTTGAATTCGTTAGAAAAGGTATAGTGATTACTTAATTCCTGTCATATCCAATCCATTCCCCCACCCCCACAATCACATAAAAATCATAATATTTTTATAGAGTTTGTCCGGGTGAGATTTTCAGTTTCGACTTTTGTTTGGGCGTTCAAAACGGGAAGAATATCTGTTACTTGCAAACAAGGGTATTTCAAAGCAGCAGAAAGAAAGAAAATAATCTCGTTCTTGGATGTGTTTCGCTATAATTCCTCAATCAATTGTTATTATGCAGCATCGATACATATCATCCGCATTATAGAGGAATGCAGTGATGTACCTATTTCAAGTTTAAGATATATTTGGTAGAGGGATCCATCATATCACATTATACAACAAGGGGATGGGATCAGGAATAAAGCAACATTTCTCTTTTCGTGCAGTGCAGAGTTCGTCTGATTTGCTTTTACTTAGGAATTACGGTTGTTGCAAATAATTAGAACAATCTTTATTAATTCGTGCAAAATTATACCAATGAAAGGTCTGTCAAAAGTGTTGTATCATTGATTTCCTGTTTTATTTTTTAAAAAGGTTTGTGGAATTACCCGGATAAATAAGATATTCATTGAATACACCTTGTAACCAGAAGCATTTGGCAAAACTATGATATAGCTGACTGATAACATTTTCAAGCATGCCACAGTTAGAAATGTGGCGTTTCTTTTGGCTTTTCGGTCCTATCATTTAAAATAACGCTGACGCCTTTATTTCCGTTCAGATAACATCTGTGTGAAATTGCAATGCTCAATTTGTGGAGACACAGTGTGTGAGGAGGACAGAGATCTTTAATCGCTTTCGCCTCTAATTTGCCGTAAGCAAAATAATTTGACAAAGATTCACCTGATAAATAAAAATAACAGAAAGGGGGAAATCAAATCCTGGAATGTCTGCAAATAAGAATCATCAAAATTGGTCAGATCGCTTTGCAACTAAACATTCACGACGCCCTATAGTCTGGGAATCCAAACGTGATATTGGGCTGTTGCGTTTTTACGAATAATTAAACCATTTTTAGGCCATTCGCAGCAATCCAAAATTAAATGTTCAACTTAAAACTATAGAGTTGGGCAGCGTGCATTGGTCTTTGTCTTTAATGTAAGTGAACATTCAATTGAAGAGCTACAAAACTGTAGCGAATCCCTTTATATAAGATTATAAATATATGAACCTTGGTGATGATAGCAAGCAACGCGCAAATAATAACATTTAAGGTGCAAACAGAATGATTTTCAAACAAAACATTATTTGTCCTGTTAAATTTGTCAAATAAGTTATATGAGGGGGGGGGAGTGTGCATTCATAATGTTGCTTATATAAACAATATTCGTATTTATTCCGATGCGCAGTAGTTAAAGAAACATCCCCAATTACTTGGCAACGTATTTGGTCTATAAAACTAGGCAAATAAAAGCGAATGCGTTGAATCGAAGGGCTGGGTTGTACAGCGTTTTAAACAGGGCCTGGCTGTAACCAGAAGGGATGTTTTGACCAGTACAAACTTGACTTCCTCCGTGGGTCAATAAACCTTGCCGACGATATTTTAAGGTGGTACAGTGGCTTCGGGAGAATATGAACCTGCAATGGTATAACAACGCACATTTTTCGGAACATGTTCATTTATATTTAACTGAAAAAAATAATCAAGATAAATATTTCTGCTTTGCGTAACACTTCCATCTATAACATGCCGCGTGATATAATTTAACATCACAGATGAATTTTTAGACATATTATTTGAATAATGTATCAATATGTTGCTTGAAATGCTCATTTTAAATCGCTTACACGAAATTCTGGGAAATTGTAGGTTAATACGTTTCCTTTGTACAATGTGCAAGTATTTCGCATTCTGTCGGTTAATTTGTTCGGCTTGTCTTTGCCATGGAACGATATCATATGTGATTGTTATATGCAATGCATTTAATTCTGAATTCATAAATTAGGACACGAATCAATCTAGACATGATCCTTATTCTGCATAATGGCACTGAAGCATCAATTTTAAATAGTTTAATTCCAATGGTTGTTCAACTAACTTGACCAACAATATAAAGTGCCATTGTGCATGTTTACTTGCTTTGCTTCGATTAAAGCTTCTGTTTGTCTCGTCTAGAGAGCCCAATATAATGGGGCAAGTCTGCTTTCTGTGTTTAGTCTAGTTTCTGCAGAGCATGAGACACCGACCAAGTAGCGTTTCCACTACGCTCCGCCGAGGTCGCTGTTTCCAAGAACAAAACAAAATTACGCGCCCAGGCGCCATGTAATGATCATAACCGAGGCCTTGTGCCTTTCAAGTAATTTCTTTGTCTTGCACATGGTAGAATACATAGGTTTAAATGCGTACCCTAAATCATTTTGCAAGGTTCCTTTTAATTCCGATTTTCACCTCGAATTGCAGATAAGCCATGTAAAAATGTACAAAAACAATTATGTGACTTTTTAAGCGATGTTAATATAACTATGGAATATTTATCACTAACAAAATCGAAATCTGCAATGCATCAATTATGCCGCCGTACGTATGTAACTGCAGCAATCTACAGTATAATGCAGCAGATTAACACCGATCCTTTCAACTAATGGCTCCACAGCGCATATATATTGAAGGGAAATCGAAATGGATCATATTTAATTTAAACATGAACTTGATCCTTATTAGAAAAAAAAATCTAACATAAAATCTAAGGTAAATGATAGTATTTAGGAAATGCCAGTTCGCCACATCGTTCGGAAAGCACAATCCACGGTTAGTTTGCAAATGTAGAAGATTCTCTTCTGTTCTTTGAAAAAAATACACAGTTCGATTAATTTCGGGAGGGAGGGGGGGCTTGCAGAAGAACTAACTACCACGTCTTTGTATTACACATTCTTAATCCGATTGTAGAACGTGCCACTTTGTGGCTAGCTGTGTCAAACCAAAAGCTTTTACTTTTTCGGAATTATTTGAGTATCTGTGGTTTCTTTCCAAACCAACACAAGAACTCACTGGCGATGATGATAACTGCAGTAATTCAGACAGTCTCGTGTTGTAGAGTTAGACTTTAGCCCCAACAACATGAAACTACCTAAATCACACATCAGTTCTATCTCAGCTCTTTAGATTCCTATCACTGTACATTAGTAGTGGGACAATCTATATCCACATTCAACAAGCTTACTCAAATAGAGGTCATAATCATTGCGCTTCTCGTCAAAACCTCGCATGTATTTACCAAAATCGAAAAGCACTCCTTCCACATGCAAAGCTGTTTGTCTCTGAAATCATTTTCCAAATTATTGAGGGGATTTCGGGTTTCATACCGAATTCCAATTCAAATGAATAAATTGAATTGCAAATTCAGCACAATAATACATGTTAGTCCCCACTAAATATGGCGGGGTTCTTTATTATCTCTGAACAGGATTTCACGCGATCTGAATACATGTCATTCATTCCAGTAATGATAAGCCATTGCAACTTGTGTGCACAGCAATAATCACGAGTTCAAGGTTTGCCCGAAGAAAAGAGCTAGCCAGATGACAGTCAATATATATATATATATATATATATATATATATATATATATATGTATATATATATATATATATATATATTTCTTTTCCCCCACGTCCTCCACCCCCCAAAGGAAAATAAACAATGCAGTAGTTTTACGTTTTCTCTGCTAACGCCACCGATTGCATTAAACATATACTAAAAGCACAAGTTTGTTAGAAATGATCCCTTACCTATTGGTCTAAACAGAGGATAATGGATCTCGTTCTTCATATAGATCTCACCTTCAATGTGAATGCTTCCAGATGTTTTATCTGCTAAGATTTTTCGATTCTTCAAACTCTTCTGATTATTGCAGATTAAAAGATCTGGTGCGTATTTTGTTCAAAGAAAATCAATTTCCTACATCCGAGCGGTGCTCTGCTTCCTCTGTCTTCGTGGCTGTTCGCTGAACTGAAACCACTCGTCCAAGACAGCAACAACCCAGATATACTAGCAAGTCATAAAACTCAACAAAAGCCGACAAACGTTACAGCACCATCGCTATATAGCCCAGACAAATTACGACCGTCTAGGTAATATTTAAATAGATTGCAACGGTAATTGCCAGTCTTTAAACCCACCATTCCTGCAGTAAACTTCCTCAACAGATAAGGTAAGAAAAAAACGAACACAAAATGAAGTAAAAACAATGTGCATATACCTATCTCAATGGACTGCGACGAAATACGTTTTATTCACCTTCCAGGAAACACAAGTTTTTGTTAACGTACAGAAAGCAGCAGCAATAGGTCTAAGCATGAGCTGAGTTTTCCAGTACGAGTATTTCATCTTTTCGAAACCAGAATGAATCAATTCTAATTGATTTTATTTTCTTTTGGAAGTGAATCGACGGCATTGAATAAAAGGTCCGACATTCTACTTAGTTATGTTTGCAACAAGGTTTCACATTTAAATGTGCTATGGTGTTTCCATTCATGGCATGTGATATATTTATGTAACAACACACTTTACAGCATATTCACATTTAACTTTTTTTTATCAACATGTCGGTATATGGGTAGTAACATCATCCTGGAACTATTTAAACAGCATTAAATGTATTTAAATATTACAATGT
The DNA here is from genome assembly GCF_028641065.1 of Leucoraja erinaceus. Lineage (NCBI taxonomy): Eukaryota > Metazoa > Chordata > Chondrichthyes > Rajiformes > Rajidae > Leucoraja > Leucoraja erinaceus. The sequence goes on from NC_073378.1 coordinate 83,951,757, forward strand.
TCGATTTACGTAGCTGATAATTGGTAACTAGCACAATTAAATGATTGTTGACATGTTCAACCACCCCCCCCCCCCCCCCCCCCTCACAATCCTATCCCTCCGCAGTTGTTTGGAAAATTCTCATATAGGAGGACAACTTCTGTGCATGCCTTGCTTATCATTGGCAACACTTATTATTATAGATACAGAAACAGACTAGCGCCACAAATAAAAACAAAAACACATAAATCGCATTTATCTACAATCAGCACAAGGCTGAGAAGTCAGAGGTAAGTGGAAAAGTTTTTAGTCTTTCAGTAACACTAGCACAACTTCCCGATGTCCGAGTAAATAGGCAAACCAGTGTCTGTATTTATCATGAAAAGCTGAAGTTAGCTGTGAGCTCCCGAATCCTGTTCTCACGGTTCATTTTCTTGAGTTTCATTCTGCGATTTTGAAACCAGATTTTGACCTGTCTGTCAGTCAGGTGGACACTGCGGCTAATCTCTAGGCGACGCTCTCGAGTCAGGTACATGTTGAAAAGAAACTCTTTCTCCAGCTCCAGGGTCTGATGTTTGGTGTAAGGGCATCGTTTTTTCCTGCCACTCTTTGCAGTCAGCCAGTTAGCCCCATTTTCAGCTTTCACTTCCCCTATTAAGTAAAAAAAATGATAGAAAACAAAGGAAAGAAAAAAAAACAGACATGCAAAGGCAGAGAGGGAGAGGCAGAGAGGGAGAGAGAGAGAGGGGCAGTGAGGGAAGAGAGGGAGGAGAGAGAGAGAGGGAGAGAGAGAGAGAGAGAGAGAGAGAGAGAGAGAGAGAGAGAGAGAGAGAGAGAGAGAGAGAGAGAGAGAGAGAGAGAGAGAGAGAGAGAGAGAGAGAGAGAGAGAGAGAGAGAGAGAGAGAGAGAGAGAGAGAGAGATTGAGAGAGAGAGAGATATCAAATGAGCAGAGAAAGAAAAGAAAATTTCGTCAAATAATTTTCAATGATAACTTAATAGTGGTAAAATGGACGTTTTACCTGTGTTCATGTTACTGTGCCAAGAAATAGGTACAATATATAGGTATAATATCAACTATTAAAAATGCTATATTCTCCATTTATTTTACATTTTAATTGTTAATACAATGGCAATATTGTTCCATTTTTGTCCATACATTGGGTACATACTCGCATTGAATGGAAACAATAACATTTTGAACTATATCAAGGTTTAATCAGATTTCTGAAATGGGGGATGATATGGTATTGTAATGAACCATGAGGGCTATTAGGATGAAGATGGAATTGGTTTGAAATCTGTATGTTAATGGCATTGGATATATTTAAACAATTGTCAAGAATCTTATGTACTTGGAGTAACTGTCAGATTGATTTCACGTCATTCAAGGGTCTTATAATTCTTCGCTTTTAAGATGCTTGGTTAATACCAACGCAGTTGGTTATTCGCAAAATGAAAAATTCTCCTGCAATTATCGCAATATTCAATATTTTGCTTGCACCAGTAAGCATGTCTTTCCCCCTGCTATCATGTACAAAGATTATGTTTTCAGTCCTATTTCTCGCCATGTTCCACACCAAACAAATCCTATCTTCATCCATGACAATATCCAATGAGATTGAGCGGAGTTTTTCGTTTAAGAAAATAACTTTAAATGCAACAGATCGAAATGTATTCGTCTTCAATGTTTTAAAGCTCTAGCCTCTTCAACTCCTCAATTTTCTCACTTGAACTAGCTCACTCAAATGTTTTCTTTGGAAGTTCGTTAGAGTTGCAATTAAACTAATCGGTGGACATTTTAACCATTTTATTATGGTGCTCCCATGTTGTTAACTAGATGGATTTCAAATACAGTAAAATAAAAACTAGGCATCCCCTAAAACTGTCTTTTAACATCTAAGTTTAAACAAAAGCATATGCAATAAATCGACATTGACCTAAAAGCACCAAATGTCTTAAAGTAAAATATGGCAGTGATATATTATATTATTTTGAAAACTTTTCTTATTTTCATTTCATTTTTTTTCTGGAAAGACGCGCTAGATCATAAAACGTTCCTGGGTTCCTTTGAGTATTATTCATTGGCTGTCTTTTATTTACTTTGGACCCTGTGTGCAAATATGTGCTTCTATGCGGTACACTTACATAACTGCAATAAGGATTCGTGGTTTGTAACTTATCTGACAAGTTTAGAATGTGAGTACAATTGATTCCGGAGCGTGGGCTCATGCTATAAACTATAGTAGGCATTAATTTTTACAGCATAGCTCACGCCCAAAAATAAAAAGTTCACAAGGTCAAAATAAACCCCCCTTTGTTAGGCTTGTTGGCTGTACCTGCCACGTCTACTCTGATTGTTAGCTTCTGATTGTTCGCTCTGTAAATCGCCCACTGTCTATTTTGTACCTACCTTTTGTTTCTTTCTCAGGAGAGTTTTTGCTGCTTTCTGAATGGACTGGTGAAGATTCTTCGTTTGGTGAAGATGCCGGAGCCTCTGCCTCTTCTCTCTCCGAGCCGCAGGTTAAATGGCCGGGGGATGTCCCCTCGCTTCCTTTTCTCCCCAATTCACTCGGGGTCGAAGCTGAAGAAGGGGGTGTTCCAAAACGGATCTGGGACTGAGGCACGAACGGAGAGGCCCCAACCTGCCCAGTGTTGGTATAAAGTGTCTGTTTGGTTGTCGGGTAGGCTTGGGACAGACGGAAATAGCCGGGCACAGGAACCCCGCCGCTAGTAGTAGTGTCAGTATTGGAGCACGATTCTGATGTTAGCCTTGGAAACGTGGAAAGATCTGTTGCTGCCGCGCTTTTTGGACATTTCTCAGAATCATATAAGCAATATGCATTTTCTTCTTTGATATTCTGGGGGAAGGAACATGCTGCTACTTGCTGGGTTGCAGGTTGCTCCATGCGACAGGACCTGGGAGGATCTGACCAGACCTCCATCCCGCTCATGTAGGGATGAGAAGTCAGGACCATACTCTGAGAGTTGTTCTCACTGCGTTTGCTCAGAGATGGGAAAAGTCCACAGTTTTGGATGCCGTATGATAGATCAGAGGCAGGCGGCAGGTATACGCTGTTGTTGGGGTAATAGGTTCCTTCCCCGCCACGGCCCACGCTGATCAGAGAATCTACTAAAAAGGAGTTTGCAGCCGGGCTGTCTGAGCATGACATTGTTGTGGGGTAATTTGGCGAAAGCAGAAGATATCCAGTTCAGGCTGACATTTCTTGTGCAAACACGTTGAATATGATTAGAGATACCTCCGCAGCACGACAGGCGGGACGAACCAATCAAATGGCATAGCTGGCCATAAGCCCCTCCTTCATGGTGGGGCTACGTCACCAGAACGGCAATAAGGTCACCATATGTGTTCGGTAAACTGCAAAAACGTCTAAATGCATCTTTATTTATTCAGTTCTACTTTATTAGAATCACGTCCTTCAAATAAAATAAAAGAGGGGCAAAATTGTAATTCAATACTACAAGTTTCAGCAAAATGTGAAGCTACCTAACTGTTTCAAAGTAGCAATTATTTACATATTTCCAATTATTCGCACACGCGGTTGATAAAAAGAACAAAGTTGTAGTTCTATATTGTACAATTTTAATCACGCGTTAAGTTTCGCAGGCGGATACTTGCAAGAAAACAGAAGTAATCTTGACTTTCACGGGTCTGATTGTAATTACCCAGCCGCCTGCTGCAACAGTTTCACAGTGATCACTGTGATTCAGACCCACAATGAGCGTTTCCTTATTGTTACTTCTGTTGCCATTCCTTGTATGCGCAGGGTTGAAGAATCACTCTTGAAATACAAGTCCGTGATTGTATATCTGGCCTTTTTTTGTAGTTTAGAGTTTAGTGGGGTAATGGGACATACTGCATCTCTGTAAGTTAAGTGTAGAAGGTCGGGCACAACAAACTAATTCTACAACCACTTCCTTTTATCCATTCATCTATTTCCCGACCGAGGCTGACTGGGTTGTGGCAATTCTTGAAATTTCTTACCAAATAACAATTTCAAGAAATAGAAAACATTTGGTTCGAAATACTTGATCATGTGTTCTTCAATTGGCTGGGCCAAGAACACACATCGTTTACCACATCTATAAAATCGACCTCATCATATCGTCTTAAAAATAGAATACACTGCAGTTAAACAAAATTTACAAGTATCTCAACTACAATCGGGTCAAGTTTTTTTTTAAGCGCGCTATAGATGCCTCCTCCAGAGTATGACACTCCATCCCATCCAAAGATAACTTAGAAATGAAACCAGAGGGGTGAAAATGCTTTACCTTTTTCCATGGGGACTTCGATTGGTGAACTATTTATCTCCAGAATTTAAGGTGGAAGATAATTATACTCAATCTACAGCTATTATCATAATATCAGTGCAAAAAGAAAGTAATGCAACAACGATAAGAGCCCCCTCCAAATACACGCACGCACGCACCCACACACACACACACACACACACACACACACACACATACACACACATACATAAATCCCTTGTGATCCAAGGCAAGGGAGGCTTTTAACAGTGTATTTGTGGCATATTTCTTCAATATGTCTCAATGGGAATCTGAATACAAAACTATTCTGTGTGTCGGTCATATTGTATGTATTTTGATCGGCCATCTCCGTAATAAAATGCAGCGCAGCAAGCAATGCCGCCGTAAATGTCGTCTTTAGATTTGGATGTAATATTAAATCTCTAACATTACTGTGTTTTTCTACGAGCCATCTTTTAGCCGCACTCAAAATGTGAACCGTGCCGCCCCACCCCCACCCTCTTCCCCACCGCCACTCTGTACTATTATTCCAATTGCAGTTATTTTAACTTCTGACGCTGGATTAAAGCTCAGAAAATGTTGTTAATCTAAAGCAGATTATTTAAAATATCGTTTCAGTTAAAGTCAGCGGGATATGAAGGCCGGCTTTACACGCACCGTGTTTGCTAAAGGGCCGTCTCGGAGGATTCCTTATGCATGCTTGTTTTTAAGCACAAACGACTGTTTAGAATTATCACGGCCGTCCAAAAATCATATAAAAACCTGAATGTTCTTTATCGAAAATTTTGAAAATATTCCCGTTTGCAATCCCTCTGAGCCAATGACACGTATGATCATGGGAGCAGACAAAGATTTAATGGGTAAAAATAACAATTACCATCTCTGCCAGAGTCTCATATATAAAGGTCCATGCTACTGTACAGCAATGCTAACAAGCGGCGCATTTATGTGTTGGAGGCATGATATTTATCTGGTTCTTTTTGCAAATGTTTCATTGCTTAATAAATTGATACCATATTTGGATAATTTTATTGGGGCATTTTTGGAAAGGTTTAAACGTCTATAACCCAATTTCCCCAGTAAAACTGTAATGGGGATGGTGGATTGATTTCTCCTGTTTCTAAGATACTGCAGGCCTTTCTCAACTTTATGGATAGGAATGGAGCGAGGAGCTGGGAGTCTCATGTGAACATTTAAAAAGCCCACACCAGGAAGTAATTGAAGCAGCAAGGATTTGCGGGAAATAAGTTTATTTTCTAGCTTCTAGTGTGTACGTGACTGTTAATTGCGACATTGGTAACAGTTAAGAAATGCGTTTAATGCCGAGGAGGTTGGGCGAGATGAAATAGCTTTATCGCCTATTTCAGGAATATGGCGAGGGGAAAAATTAAATTAAAGAAATAGCTTTAGAAAGTGCATAGTTATACAATACTTTTAATGGCCATTAATGCGTTCCATTTGGCATAAGAAAGAATAATGAAGCCACATTTCTTTGCGCCAAGCTATGTCGACCGTGGGTACTGCAAGATTTCTACATTTCTCCATCAACGCGTAAGCAATAAACACACGTCTTACAACGCTGCAACAATCGAGGTAAATAATATAGTCCAGTCTGTTATAAAAGGACGAGCATAGATTGCAGTGGCGCATGTAGTGCTTCTTCAGTAAATAAGCGATTTCAATGTCTAAACTGAGCAGGCTGTGCCCACTCAGAGCTCGGGCTCGTTGTTAGCCTAGATCGTGAACTTAAGACTGAAGGCCAGACTGAGTGCCTTTCACCCTGTTTTCCGGATAAAGTTCCAAGAAGAATACTCGTATGCTCGCCACCTACACCACCGAGTGAGATTGCTTATAATTATGTAGTTCTTGTTTGCAGTCACAAAATCTATCCAACACTTCGTGAACTTCAAAAAAAAAACTCCTCGCCCTTCAAGTGTATAGGCCATTGTATGTACGCAGTGAAATCTTTTCGTAGAGGGGCCAGGGCAAATATTTGCCATCTACGGCGCTGATTTAACATACATAGCTTTTTCAACAAGAAGTAATAACAATTCTCTGTAATTCGCAAAAATTGCTGGAGAAGTTGAAAAGAGATCATTATTTTATGTCTCCGAGATAAATCTGAAAAGAATGTCACCCTTTATCTGTGTATGTATTCAATAATGTTGTAAGCAACCACTTCGGAATCACATTACTTTCAAAATCATTTCTATTTCTTGAAATTTTTAGGTAAAAATATTTAAAAATAAAAGGCACCAACTGTAAAAATCGATGGTAAATGGATAAAATTGAAAATTCGCTGCATTAAAGGGCTTGGTTTCTTTATATTGGACACTTAAAGAATAAAACACGTTGAAATAGAAACACTGTTCGGTAATTTTAGAAAGCCATGCAACACTAACTTTTTGCACAGTGTACAATCAAAATATAAACTAACGTCTATCAATCGCAGACAAGAAATCTAAAAATCAAGGATATCAAACCTCACCAAATGTTATCATCCTCTAAATCTACAAATTTAACTAATCTGGTTAATTGTTACCACGGAATTGCTATTGAAACACTGATATTTCTTGCTGGATAGTTTGTGATATAATGCTTTATTTCTTTTTAAAAAAAGATAGTGAGTCTAACACTTAAATTTAAAGACATCGTTTACACTCGCATTTGAATGAAAGAGAAACGGAAATCCAGCCAGAAAGCAAAGGATGTCAACAGTGTACAATAAGTCCGAATGAAGTGCAGAGTAATAACAGAAATAGACGCATAACTGTTTTATGGTTTGGAATGACAAAAATATTAATAACCATATTTTTCAATTGCCTGCTTAAAAAGACTTCCGTAAGCATGTCTCGAACAATTTAAAACTGAGACAAAAGACTTCCATTGAAGCAGCGCCTTTCACAACCTTGGGACGTCCCAAAGTGCTTTACAGCCAATGGAGTACTTTTTGATGTGCAGTCCCTGTTGTAACGTGGGAGACCTAATTAGTTTGTTCTATTTTAATTTCATTTCAGTCAGCTATTTTACTGTTATATAGAATTATGCGCCAATATACCCTCTAAAAAATAAAACAAAGAAAGCGCAATTGGATTATACGATTTCAAATGAATAATCGACTTTGAACGTGAACAATGAGCAATATTCCGCAAGGTAAAGGGTTTTTACTAGTGAAATCAAGCGCTTGTATTTATAATGAAGATTACAGCGATGTACACTTCAATTTAGGCCTTATCAACAGTTTATATCGACAAGATTGAGCAATTACAAGAAAAAAGCAGTCTAACAATTCAAAAGAAGTCCAGATAAAAATAGGATGGGGATCTTAAATTTGTTTTGTGAATCGAATGGAGTAAATAGTCTATTGTGAATTGAGAAATTGCTTTTAATATAAAGTGTCTTAGGTAATCCTAATGTTAATTTCGCTTTAAAGATTACATTAAAGAATGCTTACCTTATGCGGAAACTACGCGTGCAAAATAATTGCAAATAAACACAGAATTGCGCAAAGTCACATTATTCTCCGTGTCTTTAAAATTAACGAGATATTTATGTTGAATAGATTTTGTTGAAATAAGGAGCCAGATTTTATTCATATGAAATTGTGTTTTTGTTAACATATCGTTTTTCATAATCTGACGAACAGATTTTCATTTTACTAATCGTGATTCTAAGAAAACGACGGTAGAGTTTTTGTTTTCACGCTGACAAAATAGCTCACTAGCTTTATAACAAAAAAGCGGCAATTCAGTTGCACAGGCCACGGTGAAGGTGACGCAGCGGGGGTCGAGTCACAAACCAAAATGGTCCATGTTATGAACCACGTTGAAAATAAAGAGTTGGCGTAAAATGTACAATTACAACACATTCCTCACATCAGTGCCATACTCTGACGAGAACGTTTCATTCAATAACTTGATACCTTTAAACAATGAAGGATTCGTGGTATTAATGTTCAATGTAACGCCGTTCCATTGCCTAGCATTCATTTCATATTAAAACAAACACACTGTTCTTCAACTATGAAGTGCACACGCTAGTTCTGTTTTATGTACAGCTTCCACGTTCCAGAATAAACCGGTAAATTTCATTACTGTACCCCCACCCATCTTGTCAAATAAAAAAATTAAAAAACTGGCTGCCCAAACTCTTTCGTATTTTACAATTTGCGATCGCAGAAGTAAACTTTCTTTAAGTAATTTACTTAAAAATATGTTCGAATGTTTTGATGCAAAAGGCTATGCAAAGGGATATCTGTGCCCTGGTTTAATTAAGCAGCGAACTGCACACAATGAACATTATCGGAAAGTGTTTTGTTAGACATAGAAAAAGAAGAGATTGGCCTTTTTAAAACAATGATAAGCCCAACCGAGTTGTCTAGACTGTTTTATTGTCCGAAAAGTTGGGAAGTTGGAGTTCGAGCTCATGTTTATTTTTAGTTCACCCTAGCTTTATCTATTCATTCCTTCACTGGCTCACGTTATTGGCAATCTCACTCAGAAAATGCCTACCTTTCCCACTGTTTATTTTTCAAGATTTATCCGTTACATATTATCAAATCATTAGATATTTAATCAAAGGGTTAATATTTGATGATAATTGAAAGACATGTATTTCAGTAATTAGAAACTGGCTTGCACTAGTTTCTGAAGGACAAATCCTGCCAAGATAATAAAGAGGTTGTTGAAATGGTCTCTTTTTAAAAGATATGCTCTTTAACAGATAGGCTGCCGTTGACATTTTGCGTATATCGTTACATCAAATATTAAGATTTAAATTGCCATTAGAAACTAAGATTTTTTTTTAGTTTTTTTAAAAATTAGGATCTGGCTATTAAATTTATTTAGTACTGCAATGCCCGAATATATTTTATACAGCAACCAAGAACAGAATGAATGACCATTGTACTGTGGTGCAAGTGCCAATCCTAGACCCAGAGGGCGCTATGGCCTAAGGTTGCTCGAGCTTTCAAATGGTATGCTTTAAATATTCAAGTTGTACTGATTCTTGATAGGGATGCATTTCATGACATTCTTGATAACACGCCATTAAATAATATGAAGATAATAATTGGGAGTAGCCATTTTAGTCAAATAATCTGAAACAAAGGAATGAAGTGAAAGGAATACTATTGGTTGGCAGCATTATTCAAGTTATAGTAAGTAAGAAACATTTTCACAGAAAAATTCCATTGCTAACAATTAATGAATATTGACGTTTTAACGAAACCCTTTACTAACTTATCACAATCCCATAATGCAATATATATATTATTTACATCACACACACACACACACACACACACACACACACACACACACACACACACACACACACACACACACACACACACACACACACACACACACACACCACCCACACCCCCACACACACACACACACACACACACACACACACACACACACACACACACACACACACACACACACACACACACACACACACACACACACACACACACACACACACACACACACACACACACACACACCAAAGCATGCAATGAACTACACTACAGTATATTCATCCACCACGATAATTTAACGCAATAAAATTTGTCACAAATATCATGTTTATACATTGTTCAGTCAAACTAGTTTTATAGGACATCGTTACCGAACCGCACAAGACAATTTTAATCTCAGTATTCCCACAGGAAACGATCAGCAAGTATGAACTTCATGTGAAATTTACTTAAAAATGCACACAATCGCGTACTTATTCTTAGTTTAACAAGCTCCGACATAAAAATAGGGTTTGGTAAATTTTACATAACTTGGCACAGTTGCTAATTAGCTTTCTAACCTTAAAAAAAACTGGTCAACGGACATCAACAAATAAGAGGTATAATCTGGAACAATAGGTTTATTTAATTTCTGCGTTAACTGTCAAAATTAAGTAATGCGAAAAAGAATCAATCGAATATACTTTCGAAAAAATGCACCAACATTTCCAAATCTTTCCTCATCATTTAAAAAGGAACAGTTAATTGAAATGACACTATCCCGCAAAAAAAAAAGAAAGGAAAGCGGGCAAATGATTAAATCTCGCCAGTTATACTTTTTGGTTGAACTGTTAATGTTCGATCAATATTTAAGAAACATAAAGCCACCACAATTTGATTGTTACATTCCAACGAACTGTTCGATTTTTTTTGAAACAGACATATATGCGCATTATTTCGTTAAATATGGGAAACGCATAAGAACAGAGAACAGGAAAACTGCAAAAGCGCTCTGAATCTTAAGTGCCAAACCAAAGATCCACGGTTCAGCACATTTAAACCCTGTTAATGTTCAGAATAATACATATAGTCATTGCGGGGATAGATTTCCAAAAGCTGCATTATGTGTCGGTTGTTGAGGAAACAAATCAAATTTGACAATTGCCGATCAAACGTCAAGATAAAATCACTTGGTGCCCCAATGATAGCATTATGTTGATAAAAGAAACCATGCAATATCAAGCAAAAACAGAAGGGAGAAATGAAAGAACGAATATGAGCAACCCAGTTCCAGGAATAAACCTTTTCTTCCTAACCAGCAAATCGAATAGTGCACATATTGTATCTAAATATAAAATGTGGTCCGTGGTTTAGTCAAGAAGCAAATATAATGTATTTTCTAACCAATTTCCAATGACAATTAAAGTATACTGTTTCTGAAATGAATATCCTGCACTTTCCCTTTTCCGGAGGGTTTTTTTTCTTAATGAAACAAAAGCGGTTTAACAATGAACTTTCACTCCATCCGAATTCAAATCTTACGTTAGTTGTAACGTACACTGTCGAACCGCTCTTTGATAATTGTGAAGCCACATTTCTCAATTCAAGAATCCATGTCGTATATACATGGATCCCGATCACCTACCTTTTGTTAGAAAGATTGGTTATTTTGGAGCTCTTTAAGATATTCAATGAATATTGAATTTAAATTGTCAAACATATAGGAACTATTTTATTTTGCCTCAAAAAAATAACATACCTCTTTAACTCGTACTTTGGAAGAGCGACAAAGTATTTTTCATTATAATTATTTTTGCTGCCCAAAAGCGGCTTTGACATTGATCTAAATGGCGCCACCATGTGGACTGAGGGTCCAACTGGAGGAATTCATTGCCATAGCTCTCTGGTGCAGCAGTGCAGAAACATTGAACGAACGCAAAACGACATTAAGAGGGAGAAGAACTAAACTCAAAAATATGTATACGTTCATAACATTAGGACTATAAAATCTACTGCGGTAATATTCAAAAAACAGATAGCTACAATTATTTTTTTTTAATCACTTGTCCCGCTGTTAGTAACCACAGCAACAGAGACGATCCCATGTCATTTGCCTTGAATGCCACAGCCCCTTAATATGCTACTTCACTGGTCTCAACTCCCTCTTCTGCAGATATAAAAGCTTCCACATATATTTAACCACCTCCAGTATCACTCATTATTAAAACAACCTCACACGCAACATTAAACTTCCAAGATACTAGAATATGTCTCGCTAGTTTCTCTGCCAATTCAGTTGATCAACCTCTTATAATCTGTTTTGGTCTCCCGTCACCTCCGGCGGGAGTCTAACCAGAGAATGTAAGCTTCAGGGCTGATTATCCCTTCACCCCCAAGGTTAGAGGTGACGTCCACGGCGCAACAGAAGTTCAAAGCCAGGAAACAAACAGGAAAACAGAATGAAAATCGGCATTAAAGATATTATAATACAACTGCAATGCAATGCAATTGTTTCTAATGTACGCCCCTATGTATCCAAACAAACGTCGTCGATAATTTGCCAAACCGACAGTTTTGATTCACAAAATTTCCCAAAGAGAGTTATTTGTGCTGAATAAAGTTCTAACAAATACAATTTTTGACATCTTGGCTAATTGTTCCCATTTGAGCATGCGATTATCAATGTGAAATGACTATAGCCCGTGCCAAGGGAAAGATAATTGTAATTGCATTGTCCGAAATTTGATATGAATGCCTTGGCTTGGCTTCCAGAAAATAAACTAAAGAAAAACGTACCAATGTATGTAGACAGATATGAATGTTATCCAGCTTTAATGGTTGCTTATTACGTACATGAAACGAACAATATTACAATACTTTGCAGGTGTTTTAGTTTTCGGCTTGAATACCCAACGAAGTTCGCCCTCAAGAGAAAGCACCTTCATTACTTTTTCTACATGAAATCCAATTGTGCGCTCTCTCAACATGGACATGCACATTTACCCCCACTTTAGTCAAATTGATAAATATAAATTATATACAAATGTTAAGCAAATGTCGATTTCACATTTAATAAAACAGCATCTGATTGTTCTTAAAATAATTGGTGCTACATTTCAAAATCTAAATGCTTAATGTAAAAAAAAACACCACTTCTGTGGTGCATGTTCCAGCCTTTTAATACATTTCAGTGTTTTGCAAAATAAACTAGAATCACAAAAAATAAAGATAACGGCGAGCAGCCAACCGCTGTCATCTGTCATTTTATGAGAATGAACAATAAAAGAAGCTATTTTGATGATGTTAATAACAAAGGCCACAACGAAACATTGAATTTAAACTGATAAAATAAACAAAAGTGATTTTGAAGGCTGGTATATGTCGTTAGGTAAAGTGTGGGTGATTTTTGTACAATACGGCCTATAGGTATATCGGCCTATAAAAAGCTTAAATGGTGAATGTACAGGAAATGTTACCATTGTGCAATAAACACACTTATGTGTTTAATGAAAATATTTTTCTGTCTTTGGTTCACACGGATAAAGATGGCTTCAAAATGGTGAATAATGTAGACTTGTCACCCTTTGGGGGAATCCGTGAAAAGGATAGATGCATGAGCAGCAGCTTTCAAACCCAATTCCTATACACATTCATAATGTACCAAAAGAGCGACATATTTACAATACTTTGTGCTCAAGTATGCCATCACGGGTAGCATCTCTTCCTTTTGAAAATTGAAACGTAAAAACCGCATTTGTAAATTACGAAGCACAATGGGTCAAGTACAAATAAACACACACGGATTGCTTCAGCGAGCATAAAATAGCCGGTTTTCAAATATCTTATTATTCCAAGCTATGTATTAAATGGTAAGGTGTTTATATATCGAGGCCAACAGCTAAAATATACAGATTTGTACATGTTAAACAGAATTTAACCACACTTGTTTATTTTAATGACTAATATAAATTCCACACTCATTAGAAACGGTGTTTCTTTTTGCTATGAATTTCAAATTGGATATTTGCATGCATGTTACCTTTTGGGGTAATAATGGAGGTGGGGGTGGGGAGTACTGATTGATATGTATGGAAATAAATGTGGATCTATTGTGGAGATGGAAGTTGTCATCTGCCTTTTCTAGAGACGAGTTTTAGTATGCTGAACAGCGATAAGCAGGCATTATTTGTGGAACTGCTGCGCTACGTTCCCTCCTTTCAGAAGGCTCAGTTGCAAAAGAACGAGACTGCTTGCAACTAGTTGTAACCGAAGATAACAAATATATATCCAATGAGTGCCACTGTAATGTTCCTAATCTAAAGCATGCGCTTCTTATCGCCTTATTTTTAAAAATACGTTTATATTGCAGCTGGTCCACAACAGTCCACTCCTTCTCCCAGACCTTCAGTACACGTGTCCGTTCATGTATAGAAGCTGCCTTCTTCCTTGAATTTAAAAAAAAATCGGTTTCGCTTAACTAAGTCCAAACGTTCACCTTGACATCTCAAAAGTTAATCTCAAGAGATACTCTATGTATTAAATATATAGGAGACGTGTGTGTATTAATAAGTGTGTGAGTGCGTGGGTCTGTGTGTGGCTGTGTGTGAAGTCAACGATGAACATTAATTCCAGTTACTTTTTAAAGTTGAAACTAGACGTCCCCATTAGTTTTGAAAAGTTGTCTGGCCCGTCAGAGTTGTATTAAAGTGTCTGCTCACAAACTCGAACTTGAGCTTTTTTTTACCTCTGCCTTCTGGCCTGGCCGATTTCATCGTAGAAGTTAGGAAGGTGGAATGCCTCTTTGTAAACTCAGTCTAATCTCAGAGCAATGGATTCGTAGTGTAATATTGAAGGCGGTCCCTGTTCAACTTCTTTTCCTTCATCCTCCTGTTCTGAAACCAAATTTTAACTTGGCGGTCGGTTAAATTGAGCATGCGGGAAAGTTGTAGGCGCTTCTCCTTATTGATGTAGACACTGAAAAAAAATTCTCTCTCCAGCTCCCTGATCTGGTACTTGGTATAGGGGCATCTTTTTTTACGTGTACGCTGGCCACCTGTAACAGGTAAACAGTACGTTAAAACATTGATAAGTCAGAGTAGCCAATGTTTTACTCAGGAGCAACATATACTTTGCTGTAATTCGGAGCACCTCTACATAATTCATACTTTTTACACAGCAATATCTACCACCAATGACGATATACAGAAGACTTCGCGAAAGCTTTAAAGCGCATTTTAACATGTTGAATGGGTCTTGAAACATAAGATGGCTGCCTCGGTTACCATAATGCTTGTGGAACTTCTGAAGTTAAAGCTGTGATACTCCCTTTCCAAATAGTATTTGAAATTACAAAAGGGCTTTCCGTACCCAGGAACTACCCGCATTTGGAAGATAAATGATTTTTACAGATGAAACGCCCGAGTATGAGAGCATTAAAGACAGAAAATAAATGAAGAGCACGACGTTTTATTTAATTTAGGTTGTTAAATCTAAAAGGATTTGAAGCATGACACAATCGCCCTGTCATTATAAAGGTGCTGGGAACAGGAATTGGGTTTCTTAAGGGAGGGGGCTTTGTTGTGTAGATATTCCGTGTTGTAAAAGTCGACATAAGCATGATCCAGAAGTACTGCTGTAGCGTTAAAGCTGTGCTTATCGCACGTCCAGCTATAAAATGTGATTATTAAATAAAATATGGTCACTCAATCTGAAATAAGTTTTTATGATGGAAAACCCTGTGCTTAAGGTATTGTACTATTTATGTTGCTGTTAAAAATGTCATTTTACCCTGTTATGTTTTAAAGCGGTTACTTATGGAATTGAATACAACCTATAAATAGAGGTTTTGTGTCAACACGTGTTTTATAGAATTCGTGTGCTGTATTCATACACGCGTAGATCACAACGGCCAAAAGGCTATTTTTCATGAATGCACACCTAATCATTTAAATGACCATATTTTAATCCAAATTTCACATTTAGAGGTGCTAGTTGAGCTATTTTAATGCAGGGATTGGCTGGTGTTATTTCACGGCCAATTTCAGAGCGGAACACGTGATCCTGTCATTTATTTAAAAAAAAGTTTTGTTGGGAAATCTACAGGCCATCCATAAACCCCCTTATATGCTTATAAAACAGCACATAAAATTTTTAACAGCAGCGCGCGAGATCGCAAAACTTTCCTTCATAAGTAGGCACTGATTCTACCTACTAGAGTTGCTGCTTTTTTCCTCATTGTTGCCGGAAGAAGATTCCGGGCTGCTGCTCCCGGGACTCGTCTCCTTCTCCACCGACACCCTGGAAGTCTCCGAACTTGAAATTGCCGCAGACGGCACTTTACCTGGGCTCTTCTCCCCGCAATACTCCGACTGCTGATTCTCACTAGAACCGTAGGCAGTCTCGAAGAACTGATCAAATCCTTGCGGCAGGACACCGTTCCTACCCACCGGGTTGTAGAAGCTGGAAGTCGCGTTGGAACTGGGGTGGTAAACGCTGGCGCTATTTTTCATTAACATCTCGCCCATGGTGCTGGCAGGCAGGCATTCTCTGTGCATCAGCTCCTCTGCGGAATAGCAGTGGGGGAGATTGCTTCTGTGATGCCACTTATTGGAAGGATCGATGGCATAGTCTCTGAAGGTAACTTCCCGCACAGGTTGAACCTGGGGGATATTAGACGAGTAAGAATATGTCATGGGACGAGAAGCCGGTGTCTGAGGTAAAAATGAAGGCAGGCTGGAGAAATCCGGACCGGAGACATAATAGGTACAGCTAGGCAAATAAAGGTTAGAGCCACAAGGAACCCGCTCATCAAAATCCATCATCGCTTTCTTGGGGTCCCCTAGCGCAAGAATAGCTTGCATTCGCACAGCTAAACATGGTCCTTAGATGCTGCTGCCTCTTTGAAGCTGATCCGCGGAGTAAAAATTTGGAAACGTAAGCTGACGTGGAAATGTATCTCCATACATCGCAGGAACCAGCCGGTCATGTGACCAGATGCCTGGAGAAATTGACATGCATCACTTTGGATTCCCCCCTCGCACCAGGAGCGCAAAGCTCTTTACAACTGAGCTCTGCACATTTCTAAACGGGGAAAGGAAAGCTCGAATAATACTGTGAAGGTGTTCAAGTTTCACACCAGAGACGCATTTGGCACATTTACTCCATGCCGCTCCAACAAGCTGACTCGAATCAAGAGTAGACATGGAAAGAACTTATAACCATTTCCGCAGCAAAAATGTCAAACACTGATTTTTTTTTTTAAAGGGCGATTTTTGAATTATTACGCACATTGGACGAAAACCCCAGAAAATTACATAATGTTGGAAAATACTCCCCTTATCTTTTTGTCTTGTCATTTTAATGAGAAATAACGTACAAAATATTTATTTCACCAGCAGAGAATGTGTGTATCTATACACAAATAATCACAAACTATGTAAGAATCTTCCAGAGACGTGAAGTGGGAGCGGATTTTATTTTAATGAATAAATCATGATTTATCTACCTATATCTTCTCTGTTTTCAACCCGAATACCCTCACTTCCACGTCCCCACTCAACAGAAATAAACGACGGAAGCATACAGTCATTTGTAGACCCCCCATAAAAGCCGTGGGGAAGATGAGTTAGACTGACTACAGGTCCGGAATTGAATATTGGCTTGTTTGTGTCTTAGTGAGTGTAGCCGAATAGCTTTTAGGTGATTTTCTTCATAAAAATTGAATCCGCACGGAACTGCCACATTGCGTTTCATAAATGTGTGTTGGTGCTTGTAATTTGAGGATAAATGGGCATGGTCACGTTCAACACCACACACAAAACCATCGCCCTCTCGATACAAATAGATGCCATTTAGCTGGATTTCAGGAAATATTTTCGAAAACAGTCTATTGGTCAATCAGCTTTATATTTCAGGCGGAGTTCTTATGAACACGCTATTTTCGACAGAACACTGGTAATTATATATTTTAAAATGTTTAGGTGAAACAGGCGTGAACAAAGACGGAAAAAAATCCATTTGACATTGGCCGTGGGCACATTGTTCTGTATTTCTATGAAATCTCAACAAAGTCATATGAATATGAAGCGGACTTGCATTTACTGTGTTTAGGGTTAAATAACAATAGTTTAGTTTGGCTAGGGAAAGATTAATTAAAGAACAGCCAATAAAAGTGCATTTTATTTAGATATATTAGTGCCATCTAACAAACTATATGGTTTAAATGCACACTAGGAGCTTGAAAGTGATGCAATGAATTCCGATGCTGTTGAACAGAATGGTGCCATAGATAAGAGTTGAAGTTAAACTTTGCTTTAAGAATTTGTCACATATTAGCTTATTGCTGTTCCAAAAACAATTGCGCTGTGCCAAAACAAACAGGTTTCCTGGGGATAAGGGCCTTTGCCATAAACATTTGCCAGAAAGACCTTACTCTGAATTGTTTCACGTACAAAAATACTCTTAACGAGCAACCGTGTTAGTTGCAAGTTAATAAGTTAATCTTTTTTTCTAATTGTTTCTTTGCTATAAGCATACAGCAATGATATGAAAAGGTCTACAAAACACTCGAAATATAGATGTTATTTGTTTTTCTGGCCCGCGCAACCGAATAAATCACTCGTTGTAAAAATAAGGCCATCTTATAAAAGAATAACAGTAGATTCCGGAAACACTAAGGATATTAATAGGATTTTCGATGCCATAATTCGCAATAAGGATCAGCAACACTCGGTGTAAATATTCTTTGTCGCATTCAACCGTTCGACAATCCGGTTATCTTTATATTACACTATAGGACATATCTATATTTTATTTTAACTTATATATACATACAAATATTGAAAAAATATATGCACCGAATACAACGAAACTGCGAAGCCATACAGTGAAATCGCAGTTCTAAATTAAGATCCAAATTAATTCCTGTTCAGTCGTTTTAAAAAAAAACGATTCACATTTGGGACGTTTAGTAACTGTGGTCAAAACTGCAGATGTAAAATCTGAAATATTACAGTTAAAAGAAAAACATAGTGAAGTCCAGGAGGATATTGACACGATTTGTCCCTGTACGGGTGGACAAATTCCGATACAGCGCTTTTCATAATATAATTAAATATAATACGCCTAGGAGAACCGAGAGCGGTGTAGCTTGACCTGTGGTTTTAATAGCAGTTTTGACAACCAGCTTCACTAGACGCCCGCATAGACATTGTAGCCGACCAGGGGTTAGCTAAAGACGCCACCTACATGGAATCCCTGACATTCCCAGCTAACGTGAGCAATCAGGCGTTCCCAAAAGCGACAAGGACGCGCTCTTTGTCTGATAAAAATCGGGCAGAAATTTGAAGGAGTAAGCTTTTTAGCCGGACATTGCACGTTTTAACCACCAGTGGCACAGAATCTACTTTCTTGTCTTTTTTCTTTCTTACCGAAAGGTTGAATTATACGTGAATGAATTGCTGTACAATTTACCAAACAACGCAATCTGCTATAACAGTGTTAGAAGAACAAGATTAACAAAATTACAACTATCTAATATACCTACAAATTAAAAAAGGAAGCTGGCGATGGCATTTCCGTTTAAATAAAAGCCGAAAATGATCTTAGATACAGTCACTATTTAATGGCTGCGCCATTTTCTAATCGTTTGTATTTCTCACCTATCATAGTATCTTTGCAGTAAGTATCGCCCTTTCTCATAGCTGATTTTCAATTATAGATTTAGGATCAATTTGACTTTTTAATTTCGTTTTAGTTGTATTGCAGCCTTTAGGAACACATTTAAATAATGCCCAAGAGTTAATTCTAAAAAATAAAAGTACCTACCTTGTTTATCTTTAATTTAACGCAAACTCTCGCCATTTGGTGGATATTTGATGTGAATGAAATCTAATGTAAATGCCGAAGTTTAAGGAGATCGGTGAATTATTGCGGCGCAGGCTATTTTCCTGCAGGAGTCCAACTCCGTGGGAGAGCTGAGACCCGGATGAAGTTAATTTTTCTTCACACTGAGGTGTATTTTAAAGCTTTGTTGAAGATATTGTCAAAAACAAAATCTGGTTAAAACTGTTCATGTGAAGGTTTGAACACAAAAACAAGTCCCCTAATAAGACAAGGGCTAGGGAAAGTTTACATCTGAGTTTGGCGAGGAATTTACGCTTAAGAGCTCGCAGCCGACTTAACATTGAACTTCAACTTTGGAAAAGGCTGCGCACGCGAAATGTATATACTTGACAAAAACAAGATTTGTATCATGCGAAGTTAAAGGTTTAATGAAAGGAAAATATCTTAAATCTATTGGTCGTCTTGAAAAAAAAAAGGATCAAGGCCTTCCGCCACTTGCGGTGTCGACTGTGTCATTAAAAGAGACGGCCTGGAAAAGTAAAGGAAAATACACTGTGGCGCGCTTAGATTCATTCATTTTGATGTCTCACTATCCACGGGTTAAAAGCTGAAAATTGTACTTCCAGCTGGCATACTTATATTGTCACTGTAAACCAGTGTGGGATGAAAACGGCCAGCTATATTGTTCTTTGCAGGTTTTATAAGGGATAGTATCCGCATTACTTCTTAATTTCTCCCACGAATTACATTAGACCCTAATTATCGTTGGCAAATGAAACAACATAATTGCGTGTAACAACAAAGTATGTTGCTATATTACGCCCCAAGCCATTTCTCTAACATGGAATGGTTCAGCTCATTTCTGCAATATCTCCCCTTGCCCTCCTGAATGACAAATGAAAATAGCATCTTCGTGCTTAAAGGGAAATGGACAGTTTCTGCTGTAATATGAAGTTACAATCAGGATTTTTTTTTTAAAGAACCACCGTCTTTAACGGTATTCGTCTATCTATTGCAATATCTGCCTTTATTAACTTGGTCAAATATGAACTGATTTTGGAATTAGTTCGATAAACTGTGAAACTTAAAAACTCCCCCCAAGAAATTCTACATTCTAGGCCAAATCAAATAAAAACAAATTCCTTCTTGGTAGTGGGGTTGGGGAGGCATGCAATGTCTTTATTTTCCTTTTATTTAACCACAGACACTACGAATCTCAAAATCTAAAGTGAGAATCACTGGTTTCAAATGAGTGCGTTACTTTTCAACGAAAATCATGTCGATTTTTTGTGTGCAGGGTTGTTTTGTCCTCTTGTTCAGTGTCACTGACAGTGACAAGACAACGGGAACCGGCGGCCATTTTTATGCCTGATGTCTCCGAAATTTTGTAAAGTTCAGTTAAATACTTGCAGAACCTCGTTCCTTAGTCGAACGAAGAGTTGGATTGCTAAAAAGTCAGTCTTTTAAGATGTGAAAATACGTCGAGAATTAATAGGGTTGAGATCCCAAGCGGATTGTTGTCCTTGAATTTAAAAACAATGCTAGATCTGTATCGATTAGGTTTATTTAGATTTTGTTGACCCGCAGTGGGGTTATTGAAATTAATATATCAAATATCATGCACATTGAATATTATGGCCCTAATTAAGCGAAAAATATATGTTCAATTTGCTCTTCTATTATACTTTTTTTTCCCTATGAAAACCAGTGAAACACCGCAATGAACGTTCGGCAAGTCAAGTTCGGCAATAAAAGCAAAACGCACTCCGCACCATTCGCCGAAAATGCACATTTAATATCTTTTAACCACTATATGCTATTTCAGTTTTTTTGAAGAAATCAATGTTTTGTGTAATGAAGGTTTTTTATTAATGTCTCTGTCATATTTACTATTCGGAATATAATACTTCAATTTTGATAAATACTAGATTAGCTAGATTCCAAGTTGTAACCTACCCATAGTCTCAATAAAATTACAGAAAATGAATGGTAAGTTTCATTGTGACAATTTTGTGCCTTTTTTAACACTAAATCCCACAACGTGGAGCTCAACTGCATCAAGTTGTCCAGTGATGCAGGGCAAAAAAACCCTCAGCGGTGGTTTTCAGCACACCTCGGGAAAATAAATGACTCGTTAATTAATATTGAGGCTTCTCTTTTGCACAATTAGACCTGACCATCGAAGAATTAGCATTCTATTTGCAAATAACCACTTCGTTTCGCTTCCGAGCATTTTTTAGTCTATTCTATGCGAATTTATTTAGAACTAATCCATTATCGGTTTCAAAGACATGCGTATTTGAAATGTACTGCTGCGTTCACGGGATAGATTTAATCCTGGCACACACAATTTGACAAGTTGAAGAACTACCCTTTAGACACAATAGCGTTTCAGGTCTATGTTAAGAATTTCAAAGGCAAGAGTCCTCGACTATAAAGATAAAGATAATTCAGCAAACCCATCACTAGTTCTGTAGTGATTTTCGGTAATATATGTTTCACGAATTTACACAAAAATGTGATGTTCCATGCTAATCGGCCCACTATTTGATTTCAATATATAAGCCGTTATATATTCTTATGTATTCATGAATACTGAAATATCTACAGGGTATGGGAAATTTTATCCGAACTGTCGAATTTGAACTTGAAAGCTTACGTTGAACTTGGCTTGTTGTCACAGACCGGAATTGCAGAACTTATTTCGGTAAATGCACTCCATTCGCCTGTAACTATTCCTTCTGTTTTAGGATGAATTCTTCCAGCTTTCTTATCCTCTGCCTTTCAATAAATAGCCGCCGCCTCAGATATGCTGGGCTCACAACATTTACCGCAGTCTCATGCTATAAGTATGCCCATTTGGCATACTTAGATAAACAGAGACGAGGCGACAGTCTAATTGCATCGTGTCTTTGGTAAATTAGAATATAGAAAGTCGCGATGCAATTGTCTCCCAGATGAACAATTCGGGACGCACACTCGTCTCGCATATGTCCATTAAACCTGCAGTACGGCAAAATGTATTAATCCTTTCACCAAGTGGAGTAAATAAAATCAAAGTGAAATGCTGAAAATACGTGAAGTGTCAACAACAGGACAGGCCCGCGACTGCGTGCGTTAAGGATGGAGCCAGCAATGTTATATCATGAAAGTTAAAATTAACGAATTTCAACTGCATTCATTCTGATGTGGATGATGCTTTGTTGATGAGTTGTGTAAATTAATTTGAATGACTGTAGTTCTGAATGCATTTTATTTTCTACCCCTAATTGCAGAACGTAATAAATGTTTGAAGCATAATGGGCAAAGTTCTAACCACTATATGCTATTTCAGTTTTTTGAAGAACACTTGCTCACAGAGCTGTGAACTCAGCGACCATTGGAACTTATATTTGATCTGTTTACACTCAGCTACCTGTCCCATTTGGAGAAGGGAAGTGAACATTTCACTGCTAATTCATGAACTATTTTAAAACAACGTACATTAGAATGAAGTATTTCCACTTTCCGAATTGAGATTCAAAAACATAACACTTCACATTAATAAATATGAGGACTAAGCTTCCAAGTTGAATACTAGGAGGAGCATTGCTATCTGTATTATATTTTGTCAAACATCAAAGAACACCACTACCCTACTAGACAGCTGATTTGCAAGACGATATATAAAAATGTATAATGTAAAAACATCCAATATTTCATAATCTTTACTGGAAATTAGATTTACTTTCAGAAACACTGTGCAAATATGTTTTAATAAATTATGTTTCCTTAGGTATCATACAA
The DNA here is from genome assembly GCF_028641065.1 of Leucoraja erinaceus. Classification (NCBI taxonomy): domain Eukaryota; kingdom Metazoa; phylum Chordata; class Chondrichthyes; order Rajiformes; family Rajidae; genus Leucoraja; species Leucoraja erinaceus. Next base: position 83,974,904 of record NC_073378.1, read on the forward strand.
ATTATTCAGGGCATGCATTTGGCGTTGGAATGAATAATAATGTAATTGAATATTAACTTACCATTATTGTTCAGCAAAGAAAATCTCGTACATTGAACAGTTAGGTTTAATTTCAAAGAAATTCTAAATTAGAATATAAAATACACTTTAAACATTGTGGCTGTGTGAATTTATATTGTTAATGCAATTACACTGATATAATTGAAGAAGGGTCTCGACCCGAAACGTTAATATTTCCTTCTCTCCAGAGACGCTGCCTGTCGCGCTGAGTTCAGCATTTTGTGTCTATCTTCCGTTTATATATATACTTTGTTTTAATTTAATATCGGACACTATTTCAGTGAAGTGAAATATGAACATGAAGTGAAATTATATTTTATATATAAATATTATATAATATATACAATATATTCCTCTGAATATCTCATAATATATAAGACGCATGTTATCTTAATCGGTCCAAATGTTATTTGGAAATTGTACAAAATTGCACCAGTTGGTTGTACAAGAACGAATACATTCTACACACGAAATGCCATTTGACCTTATTTACCAAACATAATAATGTAACCGTTATTAATTCAAATGCCGCAACTTTGTGAGTGCATATGATTAAACAAATATTTTATGTTAATCTATAAAATGTTTGTTTCCTTGTTGATATGTATCTATTACAATGCAGAGAGTAATTGTTTTAAATTATTATGCTGTGGTACCCCACAAACCGCAAACTCAAATGTCTGGGTATGTATGTGATATAATGTTCTGTCTTATGAAGATGTTTCGTTGTTTGCACCATACACTAGTTACGTAACTGACTTAACATTTGAATGCCATTACATATTATTTACAAAGAGTTCCATATTACGATCTATATTGTCAGCAATGTCAAACCAAATATATGTTATCTTTGTACTTATGCATAGTCCATTATAAATGCCTAACCTAGGCAGTCGCAGGCGTGCCCTGTTGTTGACATTCAACGTGATTTCAGCGTTTCAGTTTAGTTTTATTTATTCTAAAACAACGAACAATTTGCTTATGTGCATTGAAGTACCGTTGATCCAATTATAATATAAAACGACCACACAAATGCTTTATTTCATTGCCCATTTGAATAATACATTCAGTTTCGAATTGGAGTGGCGCAATAGTATTTAATAGTGTTTTTAAAGTTAATTCAACAATTTTGAAGACAATTTGGCGTGATTTGCAAAGAGCCACGTACGCAAGTTAGGTACAGCGTACATTTATTTAAAATCCAATTCAATTAATTCTGTTCATGTTTGAATTCGGTATGGATTTGACATTACACATTCGATTGGAGTAATTCTCAATAAATATTTAAAATATATTTGGGGGGTTATTATTGCGAAAAGTAATAGTTTTGTATACACATTAATTTCACGATGGCAAGTTATGCTTAACAGTGAGCGCAAAGAAAAACGGGCTTTGCACGATTCATACAAATGTACGCAAGTGTAGCTACTGCCTGCAGTGCATATTGTTTTCCCTTAGAATTTTTAATACGACTTCAAATCGATTGAAGAGAAGGAATAATTCAATCAAACAATTTTACCAAGACAAATGAGCATGCCGACTGCAGGCAGAACATACAAAATCGGTGATGTGAATGGATACATACTTCTAAAAAGTGGAAATCAGCGAAATAAATCCAAATCTCTGCCTTAATACGGCTTTGGTTTTTGGAAATGGCTTACAGATTTAATCGTGTAACGAGGGGCTCTGTTACAATTGTAGATTATGCCGCGTATAAATGTCTTTAAACATGATTCTTGGCGTTCAGCTTCGTGCATTAAATTATCATAATATATTTTTACTGACAGTCTGCAGTAACGCATGCGAAATTATCCCTAAGAACTAACCCAAGGTTGCTGGCGTTATTCCTTAAGGCAATTTTAGGGGGGGAATGCATTATCTTTTCCCAATAAATTATTTTATTCGCTCGGGGCTGCGCTGAATCCACTAGAAGTACATTAGGTTACGATAATTTACGCAAAATATGTGAGGTTCACGGCGAATCATATGCACCAACAGAAGAGCGGAAGAGCCGAAGCTAAATGAACATTATGGAAAGCCAATTCTATGTTGTAGCATTGTTTTATGTTTGGTTATGATGATGTTAACGTTGACTGTATGGCAAATTTTGCTTGACTATATATTGTGCTATAAATAACAAGAAATGGCGAGTCCCAAATCTGATAGTCTGACGAGATAAATCTGATTGTTTGAAGGGTACGAAGCACCATTGTTCTTGCATTTGAGATACTTAAGACTGAAGCAAAACGGATAATAAACCGAAGTAAAAATTTGCCCAGAATGTATATATTTGGAGAAACTGATAACTGTTGGTTATACCTGCTTTGTCTGCATCAATGATTACTGTTAGCTAATAACACAGTGTTTGGTTCTCATTTCCTCGTAAACGAAAAAAATCGCCTTTTTTTACACAAGATGCAGTAGAAAAGTATAATCTAATAATTAGACCAGCCTTGATCAGACACAATGTGGGTGGTTCTCCTCGAGTATTTCCCAACCAGCGCACGGATGAATGTTGCAATAGGATGTCGTGATTGGTTCGCTGCGTCATGTGATGAATGTAGTATTTTATAATCCCACGACATTTTGACAAATCAGCTTGCATGTTGCAAGCAGCAGCCCCCGAGTTGTTGATTCGTGTGCATTAGGAAAAAGGCACTAGAAAAATAAAGTATGGTTTAAGGTTCACTATTAGAAGTGCAACATTATTTAGATGTAAATGCAACAAAATAGATCGGAGACTTCAATAAATTTGCTTACCTCTCAAATAATAATTTCAAGGTAGACCACTTCCAAGAGACCACTCTCTGTAATATCCAAGATAAATCAGAGTACTCTGCATGACTGTGGAATTTATCTGTAATTCTATATTTTGAAATGAAAAAATGAGGAAATTAATATTTTTAGTGCAGATCAAGTTTTAGCTTTACACGTCCACAGCCCAGCGAAAGATGGATTATGCAATGCCACACACAATTTCCTGTGCTTCCTATTTATAACGTATGTAGACTATATGCTTTAAAATTCTAAAAAATGCAGCATAAAATTCCTTACTCAAATATTGTGTAGAACAGCTCGGTAATCATTTTAGTTTTGCAAGAATAGAGGCGAAATTTCGCAAATATATGACCAGATACAGTGTACCGAATATAAGTGAATAACCATTATATCCAGAGCAGTTACATACAGCTGTAGACAAAAGTGAAATGATGGTTACATCATAACAAACACATAAGAGATCGGCTGATCATAGATAACATAAAGTTGACTAAATGCCTTTTATACGGTTCATGAATGCTACAATCTTACAGCTTATTTGATCAGCCTATCTACTCTTTTTTTTTGGTTGCACAGGTTGAAATTTAGATGCAGCTAAAAGTTAATTTACAAAATTGTAGCCATATATCAATATTCATTTGCATTGTAAATTTAAGCTTTGGTGATGTTAGTAAATTACTAAAGCTTGGCTGAGCAATACTTAATTCATGATTAGTCATTGAAATTCAAACATTTAAAATAATTTAGCCGAACCTTTCCACAATTTCGACAATACATAATACTCGGTACAGTTACTGACCTATGTTTGGTAGTCCTTGTTCAACTTTACATGCTCATTATTGAAACACCCACGTTCGGTTGGTTGTGTGTTCAAAGCCCTTATAAATGATTCTCCGCAGATGTAACAGTAGATGGCGTACTTGTTCTACATATACACCTCATGACTATTCATGAGCTGTTAATCGTCAAGGTCAAAGACTATCTGTTTTCGTCAAGGTCAAGGTTTAAACCTCCCCACCCCCATCGCTCTGCAACCAGAGCCAAGTAATGGCAGAAAATGTATTTGTATTCTGAATATTTCAACGCGTTTAGTTTACTACACTAAAACATTCAGTATTTTAATACATGCTTAGATATAACCTAAAATATTTCCATCAACATCCCGAATCTTTATCTGGCGGTGATGTTTTCCTTGAAGAAAGGCAGCACATACTTGCTAAGACTTCTTATTTTTTTTGTAAGTTCCTTGGTTGTTTCTTAGAATGAAAGCTCTGTTTTCACACATCTTGAATAACTTGCCACACAACAGGAAGAAATCTAATTAGCCCATTTAAAAAAAACTTTTTTTTTGTTTTGAAGTTCTTAGCCGGTCTCATGTTTCTTCATAAAAAATATGCGACGCTGTAGTTTATGAAGACTTTTATTCGTGAAATAATTTGTTTTAATGCAAATAATTCAGAAGATGATTAAAAAAAAGACAATAGGCTATACAGATTAAAAGCTGCATAATAGCAATGCAAGACATTTCTTAAATCTTTGATTATCATTCTTGATTTAACCTTGCAACTATAATTGGTTATATATACCAAGCAAGAGGGGGGCATGCAGGTATAACAATGCGGTATTTTAAAAAAATACAATTGCACGCAAATGCTGTCATCTTTAGGAAGGAGGCTGTATGTCTTAAGACTGCATGGAGATTAATGTAATGTGTGATGTGTAATATAAGTAGCAAGCAAAAAAAAAGGCTTCATATTGAGTTCATTTTCACGGAATTGGGTCTTCCACGTTTGCAATTAGATATTTTTTCCACTCTGTAGAAACTGCATTTTAATTACGAAAGGCAAGGATGCTCCTAGGTATGTACATAAGACGAACGTAGTGCTGAAATTGTACGCATTCACGTTCCCATTTACACTGCTATTTAGAATATATTCTCCCTTCTACCTGTACATTAATATCTTTAGAGATAGCGTATCCCTTCCAAAGAAACCTTAGTGCGTAAACATTCTTATTATACATTTCACGATATATCCCATAGCTTACCTGAGGAAACAAAAATAGCATGCACTCTAGTAGCGTTTTTATTAACTAAACCCCTTTCAGCAAGTTTTCTTTAGGTGCTTTGATAGCATTCATGCGAAGGAACAGTATGAATCAAAGTTTTATGATTATTCTTTTTGAGTGTTTCTGTCTATATGCACTCGACAATGTTTTTGCCTCGAAAATAGCAACCCTCTAGATTTTTCAATAATGGGGTTGATTTATTTCTGGCGAATCTTAAACGATTAAACGACTTAAACAAGTCAGTTGCACCATATCTCTCTTGAAATATTATTTGTGAGTTGTTTGGGATTGTTTTAAAAAAAAAATAACGTGCAGGCAGAAATGTAAAAAAATCTAGCATCAAAAGAATGAGCTGAGATGGATTATTTTTTCTCCAGGCTGAGATTAAATATGTTCTAAACATTTGCAAAGTAAGTCCGAGTGTTCTGGAATTGTCGCACTAGCTGTTACTTTTCAGTTTGGTGAGGACTTTCTTTTCTTTGACTCGTCTGTTTTGAAACCAAATAGTGACTTGTCTTTCTGAGAGATTTGTTGATGCCGATATCCTCCTTCGCTTGTCCTTGGTGATGAATTTATTGGTAGCATATTCCCGTTCAAGTTCTTTTAACTGCACCTTGGTATAAGGCACCCTTTTCTTTCTTCCACGCCGAAAAGAGCTCGCATCCGAAGGATGAGAAACGACGTCTATAAAGAAAATGAAACACACCTTTACTATCCCATGCCCGTCGACAGAAAAAAACACAGAGAATGTGGCTGGTGTCAAGTTCAACATCAGTGCGTGGAGAAACTACTGGGATTTATTTACTGAACTAAATGACATAACAGCAAATGTAATTTTAATGCGTAATAAGTTGAATGAATGATATTTTAAAATATATATATGTTTAGGCAGTACATTAAAACGTGAAAGGCATATTTATGTTGGGCACATCCGGAATATTATTTTTTAACTGTGGTTTAATGTATATATCTTTCAGTTACCCGTACGAATTTGCAAGTCAGACAGAATGCTTTCCCCCTTCATTGGACGGATTTCGGTTATGGGGACTACGTTACGTTTTATCAATATTTACCTGGCAGACTCGACTTCCAGAGGTGGGTGGGTTGAGGTTGCTCTTTTGAACAGCAGACTTGACCGTTCCACCCGTTGGTAATAGCCCAGGGCTGGTAGCTCTCCATGGGTAATAATGTTTCGTGTCTCGGTTCTCCCGGGGCGCTGATCGTGGGGACAACAGGTACATCCAAATAGCTGGGCATGGGTTGGTATGGCCCCGCGTAGCCTTGATAGAAAGCAAACTCCTTAGCTCGGGTGGTGAATTCCTCGCCGGCGGACGTGTCCATATACTTGTCGGCAGGATAGCCAGACAAGGTGGAGGGCTGCGCACAGGACTTAATGCTGCTATGGTGGCTCATTCGGCATGGATAGTAACTGCTCCCAAAGTATCCATAAGGAAGAGAAGCACTGGAGGAAGTTTGAGCAGCTGGACAAGGACTACATTGTTTGACAGGTTCGACAATGCCAGAGGCTGGTAGTTCACTCGACGAGTAGGCAGAACTGGGGGCTAAGGATGCTGGATGGGCCATCAAATTCCTGCATTGGTTTGCGGTGAAGTTCCCTCCTGAAAATCCATCCATGCTTTTATTAATTTCATCCAAATTATTGTCGTAGACGAACATCACCGTGTCGATCCAGCGGGGATGAAGTATCACTGACGCTGTCATATCACGTCCAACATTGAGACTAGTGGCCGTTTTAAAAGCCCCCAAGACTGAAAAGAGATACTGAATCTCTCAGACTTACCAGCATTGACGCGCCAGTGTCGCTGAAAACCGCCCCCTCATTGGCTGCCACTTTCCCACGTGATATGCAAAGTAGATGATAAACATCTGAAGAATTAAAAAGGTAGATGCTACACTCGTCTAATATAGTAACGTTGGGGCATTTAGGTGAAACACTAATTGGAATTAAATACGTATCTCAAAATATTGAAATACCATCGGTGCACAAAATATACCAGATTATGGGATTGATAGAGGTGGGTTTACATGAAAATGCCTAACCATGCTGGAAAAAGCAACATTTTGCACACACACACAGATGCTCGATGTTAAATATGTTGTTGCTGCGTTTAGCAAAATAAACTAATCATATTTATTGGCTTTACGCCGTAAAATGTTTAAAATATCGGTTTTCTGTGTTGGCGCCCGATTATCAGGCGAAGTTTAGTTTCTCTTTGGTTAGATGATTTTACGGTTCATCCTTGTTATCAAACGTATCTCATATCGATTAAATTCGGCCTTCTTTTTCAAACAGGCTCTCAGTTAACCAAAGCGGGGCGTTAGGATGGGTTAGCGCCACACCTTATAGTGTATAAATAACATTACGAAGTGTTTTTAACTAATAGGAAAATAACGTTTGGAGAAATAGGTAGCTGCAGCAATTTTATAGTGAAAAGGAAACATCTGTATGACCTTTATATTGCTTCATGACATAACTCGTTAAACCAAATAGTAATAATGCCCAAGCAAAGTCCAAAATTATACTGGTGGATGTTTGCTAAAAAGTGATAATCATTTGAAAAAAAATCCATCTGATCACTCTCGCTATAATATTTGTGAATAAAATAAACACCGGAGCAGTGTATGTTGAAATCAATCATTTTCAATGTTTTAAATATTGCAGAATAAGTCACTTTGTATTTCCATTCGCCCGAACAATTGAGATATTTACCCGGAGCAGTAATGGTGACATTTCTAACTAGCTTAAAAATACACTTAATATCAAAGGACATTTATAACACAGATAGGAATATTGACGAAATATTTTCTTGCCATTTTAATATCTGAATTCTTTCTTCCCCCGCTATTGCAATCTGTTTGTGATAGCTTGCTTGCTACAAAATGTATATTCTCTGAACATTCTGATCAACAGCATTCGCATAATTGGATTTCACATTAAAAATATCAATGAATGTATTTTACGAGTAACTGGCACATTCAAGTACACGGTGAAGCGATAGAATTGCGAATTGTTTAATATCTGCCACATCTGTGAATTTACTAAAACTATAAATATTATTTATTTTATAACATCTATCGCGTTATTAAAAGCATTATTTGATAAATATACGCCTAAATAGGCGATGCATTTAGAATTAACGGTGAAATTTGGCGGAAAGCATGGCCATAATCCGCCCTACTAAACGCAGATATCACATGATGAAGAAGAGCGGCTGGTAAAATGGAAACAACGGTAACCAATACTAGTCGACTGTAATAGGTCGTCGTAAAGAGCGATTTTAAATTCAATTTTAGCCATTTAATGGGACCTTACGGTAAATGGAATCAAACCCATATCGTGATGAGCGACCTCATCAACCCTGTTTCAGAGTCGTTGGTCTTAGGCTCTGGCTGAAGACCCAGTTCCTTAAGTGATGCAGCTGTCTCGAGCAATCTTTTTACTATTGAAATGCTTTTTATTCTTTATATTCACTACCTTACCCTCCCCCGCGGTCACTATCTCTCTATCGTTCTCTTTCCTGCTTTACTTGCTTTTCTCTTTATTTTCTCGCTCTGTCTTTTTTATCGTACTCTTCATATACAGGGGCCAGGCAATCGCCAAAGGAGTAGTTAATGGCGTTCATTTAATCCTATTTTAGAAAGTGGAAGTAATGCGAAGCCTAAGTATTTGGGGACGTTTTCAGTTACAGACGATCGTTATTCGGCAGAGAGGCTGATATTCCAATTATAGGCAGTAAATACTCTCCGTCGGTTCCCGTTGTATCAAATCACGTAATTAAAACATAGTCTTTCAACCGTCCAGGGGTATTATGAATTAGCTTTCTTTTCAGTATCCAAAGTGTTCAACAGTTTTCCAGTTTATAATTGCCGAAAATGGATTGAAATTAATTCAAAAGATACAGTGCTGCAGACAAGTTAAATTAGGACTTTCTCACAAGATCTTGGGCGATTATTCTTTCACATCCTTGACCAGAGTACTCGGTGGGGGATCGTTTAATTTATACCCCAGTGATTATTATGTGATAAGGCGATTGGTACTCGTGTGTATCTGTCATTGACTGACAAAGATTCGCTTCCTTCCATAATTATTACTCGATCGATCTCTTCAGTATCAGTATTGATTACATTTCCCCATACATTGTAAACAAAGGTTATTTTTAAACTTTGTTCTAATTTTGCAATATTTTAAAAAACATTGATTCCACGTTAATTCTTAATAACGCCGTATCTGTTCAGCTAATCTGATCGTTTATACCGAAGGTGGATTACATTTAATTATGTAGTATTTGTTCCACTGTAATATCCATTTATCAGATAAATAGGCAAGTTTGTGAAAGACTGGATTGTTTTCGAATATGTTTCAAACTGAATTAATTAAAAAAAAAGTTTTATACGGCGACAATTTTTCATTGAGCATTAATTAATCGTGTTGACTGCTACCCCCCCCCCCCCCCCCCCCCCCCCCCCCCCCCCCCTCCAAATGCACTTTTAATGCAACCAAATTCTGCGCTTTTCGGTGTATGTTTTACCTTCGGTGTCTTCCGCTTTCAAAGAGTAGTATTTTAAGGAAAGGGTGCGATATAAATACATTCTGCACTATATACAAACTGGCACATTGCAGATTATGCTACAAAATGGCAGCAATCAAATAGGCAGCTCTTTTACATACGGGTTAGACACGGCTAAAGGCCAAGGTCAAGTTGAAAGTTGCAGTCTAGCCAAAGTGAGTGCTGTCATTCACGCGTTGACGACCATGTCTGAATTCTTATAAAGGCACGCCGTGAGAATTGACTTCTTCATTACCGTTTTGTTTGTTTTCTTTTGTTTTCACTCACAACCCTCTAAATGAAAAAAAGTCCACTGACCATACCGTCATCATTTCCAGGCTGTTTCTGCATGGTTGGTAAAGGATGTGAAATGGATGCAGTCGCTTTGAGATACATTGCAAATTATACAACATTACATCCGGTTTAAATGCACTGTTTACGAAAGCTCTTGTTTTGAACTGAGTGCACCATAGGCACGTCTATGTTACTTGGAAAGGTAGGGGCAATCGGAACACGCTTAACTATACTGATGAACACTGCGCCAAATATTGAGGGCCATGCTGCGGTGCCAGGAGTCATCTCCAGGCACGGTTTCAAGCTATTATTGGATCCGTACATCAGCAATGAAAAGCTTACATTCTGACAAGGTGCAATATCGACATGTCTAAAAGGTAACCGTGTCTAAGAGATAACTCTTAAGAAGTAAATGCTTACGTCTCGTAAGAAAGGTATCTTTAGAACCATGCAAAATATCAATTTAGTCTTATAATCGTTGTCTACCGTTTTGCTTTCAAGTGTTTTATAGTATTTCACGCGTAAGCACACGACCTCGATATTTGCAATGTGTTATCAACCTTTTTTTTTTGGTTTGGCTTTTCGGAACGATGTTGTGAATAATATCGCTTAATTGCTCAGAATGTGTGTCTGCAACCCAAACTATCGCAGAAGCAAAACTTGAAGTAACCAAGTTGTGAGAATGTAATACTAATTAACGGGTTAATAAATCGCTACCGCTAAAATACGTCAACAACTGTTTTCCAATAAGAATATTAGTTTGAAGTCTCAATTCATAGCATTAACGTCGGTTTCATTTCCAACATTTTTTGGGGGTGGTTGGGTTCATTGGTAAATTGATTTCCCATTTTCGAATAATAAAAATGTTTACGTGATCAGGAATTATTAAATCTCCAAATTGCATTGGTCAAATATCTCTGGGCACCTATCTGTCATAGTTCTTTGAATCAATACTACGTGGCTGTTAGAACTTAGTTTTCCAACATTATAAACCATCTATCCAAAGTCTGCAGAGTTAAAACTATTTGCAGCATGCCATAAAAATATGCTTAGACCACGCGTTCTCAAAATTACTGCTTTGTTCTTTAGGAAAATCTGTCTGGTTTCTGCCTATCAAGGGGAAATATCACCCACTTCTTCTCGGGACTGAGTCTAAAGGGATAATCAACATGCATGGTTTTTTTTTCTCCCACCATTATTGTTAATTAATGCTACAAATTACATATGACAATCTAATGGTTGTTTGATAAATAATTTACTGGGCAACAATTTGATATCAGATTTTATGTCACTAAGGTCATATGGTAAGTCATTCCATTTATAAAATACAATCATAATGTATTCACTGCTCCTAGAAATATCTCATATCGTTTTATACTCCTGTTTATAAAGGTAAGGCGATGTGTTAACTCCACCAAAAAATACGTTGTGCTGCTCAATTATGCATGTACTACATTTAATAAAGTCATTTCTCCATTTTGGCCGCATTCATTGCAGTAACATATATGATGGTATTTCCTAAATCAATTAACTTGCAATACTTTTATATGTCTGTGTGTGCATCTTACGAGTCATATTTGGGATATTTATACGACTGTTTATTCAGCACTGCACATTGATAACTCAAAAGACCCTGCACATGATTCCTTTCTGAAATATTTTGAAATATCCTGGAGCCTAAGTGAGATCAAAGAAAATGATTAATTTGTTTTGCTGCCCATGAACACATTTTGCAAAATTGTAACATTTGTATCAATAATTGTAGGTGCAACACAGATTGAACATGGTTCCTCTTTCATCGCTTAATACTTATAGATATAAGAAACATGCATTCATCGTTATATTGAAACATGTCGTCAAGATAGACTTTATAGATATATTGATATCACTGGAGAATCACGGTCACTTGTGAGACTCAGATTTGGCAGGGAATACGTATATGCCATAAATGTTTGCATTACTGCAATTGTCAATCTTATTGTACAGCAATACACAAATATTTTGCTTGGGAATTTGTATCGTATTGGTCACTGTGAAGCATTGACAAGTTTGAAACTAACAATTCCCATTTAATCCACATTTATTAATGTCAGTCCAGTATTCAACACAACATGTCATTCACCTACATTGGCAAATAAACCTTAAGGATATAATTTATTGAATTAGAACGAATGTGATAATTACATTCGTATATGTACTTTACTTGGTTTTTCGCGCAGGTATGTGCGTGAGGAGGGGGCTGTTTACACATGGTATTACCTTATTTATGCATATTGTATGCAAATGTATTGTCAATGTTGCCATCTGAAATGGGTGAACATTTAGAAAAAAAGATAGTTGTTGCACACTGACAACTGCTTCATAACAACCATTACCCATTGCTATACGGTTATCATTGATATTATTACATGTAAATTAGCCCTTTAATTAAACAACTCAATTTGCAAAGAAAACACACCGGCTTTTCTGCAAATGTATTCTCACGAAGTACAACTGGAATCTTATTTATCAAACAACTTGCTATGCGTAATAAGAAACCCAATTGTGCACATGTTTTGTTTTATTCGAAATTTGCCGCTAATTTAAATTTTAGCCATCTGTTCATACCTTTCCAGGGGTGGGGGGCGGGGGCTGCACCTTTTATACTTTAAACCTAACGACAATGTCATTTTTTTCGTCTCTTCGTAAACATTCGTCAAAGGTACATAAAAGGACATTTTCTGCGTAACAATAGACACAAAAAGCTGGACTAACTCAGCAGGACAGGCAGCATCTCTGGAGAGGAGGAATAGGTGACCCTTCTTCAGATTTTGTTTTGGAACTGCAGTTCATAACTGCATTATTAGTTATAGTTAGTTGGAAGCTAACGAGCCTTTTCTTCTCTCGCGCACATCTTCCCGAAATCAGAGGTACACAGAAATGCCGGAGAAAATCAGCGGGTGCAGCAGCATCTATGGAGCGAATGAAATAGGCGAAAGAAGGGTTTCGGCCCGAAACGTTGCCTATTTCCTGCGCTCCATAGATGCTGCTGCACCCGCTGAGTTTCTCCAGCATTTTTGTGTACCTTCGATTTTCCAGCATCTGCAGTTCCTTCTTAAACATCCCGAAATCGGAATTCGGTCTGCCATTACAAATTGTTACTCCCATTTAAAAAAAGATTGGACCCCTTTAAGACATATTTTCGCTTTTGCTTCTTATTCTAATACCAACCCTCCCTGGTTTGTTCGTCTGCTATCCTGCTCAAACGTCACCATTACCACACCCTCGCCCATACCCCAGCAAACAGAGACAAATTCACCATAATCGCTACTAATTTTGCATGTTCGTTTTGTCGTTGTACTTCAGGGGTCAGAAAGCAGGTTTCCTCGACAGAACTGTTGGGCTTTGCCATCTGGAAATTGATATTATGGATTCCCTACTTTTAACTGAGTTCTTGGGTGGCCAGGCCAGGCCAGGGAGAATCATTGCTTCGAGCTGCGAATGAATAAGACTTAATTATTTGATTTAATTGGTCTACTGTCTTATAGACTTTTACTTAGCATGATTGTGTCTAATGTATAATAGGATCGTCACTGAATTGAATGGAAAAATGCATTTCACTGTACTTAGGTGTACATGACAATAAAGTACAATTAAACCATTGTCATATTCACTATGACGTTTATAATTCCTACCTAAAAATTCATAACCAGCGATTACATGGTAGTGTTTAATGCATTATTTTGCGTCAATGGGCCAAAATGTACAATATGTGCACTTTTGATAAACAAAGAAGGTTTATCAGAGTTGTAACTATCAGCTTTGAGGTACCGAATCTCAATTTTCTATAAACATATAAACTAATTGCTAAAACTCCTTAGGTAGTTTTACATACATATATGTGGAGTTCTGTCTTCCTGTCTACACTCATAATAAACTCAAGGGAAACGATTCAAATATTATGGAAATTTAAAAAAATCATCCATAGGTTAAGACCCATATTTTATAAATATGGAACATCAATAAATTTAAGTATATACGAATTACGATTAAAAAAGAAAAAAATGTTTTTTGTGATGTTGTGCAACTGGAATTCACACTATATTAAATCAACATTTTATGCATTGTATACATGTATTAAGTGCGAAGCTAGACTAAACGCCAAAGGTGCTTTGGTATAATTCATTGCAAATGTCTTGGACGATATTAGGACACGTCATTCATTTGGTACTGTTGCATTAGCATTGATTTTAGTACACAATGTACATTAATTGCAAATATTTAATATATTGATAACTATGTTTCTTAACTTTAGTTGCTGTCGCTTTTTTCCTATACACTATATTGGTAAGCTAGATATATGAACTAGTTTTGGACATTAATATATCTTGAAAATGTCATATCTAATATTTAACTCCCGGTTATTGGAACGCATATGTGTGACTGCAAAATCCAGAATGGACACCTGCGATATATATATATATATAGATATATACATTTTCCAGAGATGCTGTCTGTCCAGCCTTTTGTGTCTATCTTCGGTTCAGAGCAGTTCCTTCTTATCTATCTGTGTGTGTGTGTGTGTGTGTGTGTGTGTGTGTGTGTGTGTGTGTGTGTGTGTGTGTGTGTGTGTGTGTGTGTGTGTGTGTGTGTGTGTGTGTGTGTGTGTGTGTGTGTGTGTGTGTGTGTGTGTGTGTGTGTGTGTTTTGATTCTTTTTTTTTTGTTTTTTTCCGTGCTAATAAGTCATTAATTCTTGGAGAATTGTCGCATTGTATACTATCCAGCAATTATTTACGATGCACCTCCATTAGGTAATAGCTAAATACGAATACTTATTCAAAACCAGTTCATCGTTGCTCCTGTAATTTGTATTATGACATAGAAACATAGAAAATATGTGCAGGAGTAGGCCATTCGGCCCTTCGAGCCTGCACCGCCATTCAATATGATCATGGCTGATCATCCAACTCAGTATCCTGTACCTGCCTTCTGTCCATACCACCTGATCCCTTTGGCTACAAGGGCCACATCTAACTCCCTCTTAAATATAGCCAATGAACTGGCCTCAACTACCTTCTGTGGCAGAGAGTTCCAGAGACTCGCCACTCTCTGTGTGAAAAATGTTTTTCTCATCTCGGTCCTAAAGGATTTCCCCTTTATCCTTAAACTGTGACCCCTTGTCCTGGACTTCCCCAACACCGGGAACAATCTTCCTGCAATCTTCCTATGACAAGACATAGTTACACACATTATCTTCTCGGCGACGGGCTTGGTCTTTGAATTTATGTGGAAACATTTCGAAACAAACATCTGCACATCCTCGTTTACAGTTGCCTCCGATAAAGGTTGCACAAAAGGATGGTCCGATTATTTCCTCTTTCTCCAACAAAGATGTTTCCTGGGTAGTAAAGCTGTACCTAGTCAGCTTACCTACAGGCTGTTGAAAAACTGTCATAACATAATGATAGCATGTTACTATTACATTGTACGGTCGCTTTTAGACCCAATCCCTTCTTTATGTCAGCTTATGTACCCCAAATGTAAAACACGATCGACTTGGTACTAAACTCGGTCCTATAGTCGTAGATTGGCGCTCTTTCTGCTGCATGGAGGCAGCGTGAAAATACAATAATCAGAAGATCTAATTGAAGTCTTCCATGTCGAAAATTAATTGAGTATTTGCGCGAGGTACCTAGTATCAGGCAGTGTGATACAGGTAGTCCAATAGCATGTGAGGTCTTCTATTTCATAATATTTCAAGGAAAGATGAGACTGCTATGATTCGCAAATGTATTGCACATTTTCCGACTATTTAATAGATGGTAAATTATTTTAATTAACACAAAATACTGCATTTATTGATACAAACCGCAACACAGATGATTTTATTTGGCTTTTGTTTTTGGTTGATCGACAATTTACTGAATCTTTCTAAATTAATTTATCCTGAAAATGTTTGATTGAAAATGTTTTAAATCGATCGTAAACTGTCTCCAGTGACTAACTCGTTCACTGTGCATCCCCACCATACCGACAGAAGGCAGGTTATGAATTATTTCCCGTTGGATTAAAGAATCAGTGATGCCACCAGGATATCGTCAGTCTCTTCATCGGGATATATCTTAATCTGACGAGTCAGATAAGAAAACCGAGGAGTCTATATCTCCACAGAAACCCTGTCTGACCCTTGCATGTTCAGCCAAGTTCCAGGCCAGTCAAGGAGCTCTCGTGAATGACTGCATCTCAACTATTCTGATACACAAGAGCAGGGTCTATACAAACTCTTGACTCGAAAATTCGATCACAACCGTAGGGAGTCACATCAAATCTTTGAGATGCCGGAGAGGGGATCAATAAAAATAGTCACTGTCACTTTGGGAAGAAGTAAAAGCTAGATACGTACAACTCGTAGTTCTGAGCCAAATTATCCCTGTAACTGCATTGTAGCGACACAACTTTGCCGCTAGATGTCTTCAAAGTTAAATGGGAGACTTTCAAGAATGCCGTTCTTTCCCGAATTAGGAGTATCGCCCACAAGTATCGTTGCTGTTAGCTGATTGTTGGTTTTGTGTTTACCTGGACCTAGTTGAACAGCACGTATGAATGCAGAATTCAATCTTTTTAACGCGCTGCACAAAGTTGTCAATGATGAAACAGGGCGCATCATTCGCTTATACAATTGCATCATTATGTTACACTAACTGGTGAAATAGAAAGGTAAAGCTGCAAACAGGCCTCCAGTATTCGAGGCAAGAACAGCGAGGTAGTCACCAGATTTACATTGCCAGATGCAGAATATGGGCCAACGTCAGAAATGTTATTTCCATCGAACTCAAGATTTACATTTACTTTGCAGTAGATTTGCGCAGTTTACCTGCAGAGGGACATCTGTGCTGAAACGGAATATATGAAATATAGTTGGGCAAATGGCCCTGCTCCAGCTAATTTAGCAAAAGGACACGGGAATTTTGAGATTTATTGATCATTAATTACATCTGGCAGAGCACCTAGGCTTTCATCAAAGGCACCTAAATTACTTTTAAACAAATATTCAGACCCTAAGCAATAAAATGCTTAGTGCCGAACAAAAGGAGTGTCCTTGGTGTCCTGAGCTAGTTAAAACTATCCAAAGTAGTCATCCGTTCTCGTACTTTTTAGTTGGCATTGCCGATTTTTTTGCACGACGTTCTTTCACCAAAATCCCCACCCCAAATATCTCTAATAAAACAGAGCGAGCATTTCCTTCTACCGAAACTATATTTTGCCTTTCAATTTTACATCGTTTTCATCTGTCGACTGAAACAGTGCTCTTCGCTCTATAAATATTACTGCATCATTACTTAAATTAAGCTTTGGTGTTCGATTTCATTGATCACAGTGAAATAAATCATTCCAAATGTTCGAAGAGAATAGGAATGTGAAACGAATCCAGAAATTGCTGAACGTGTAATTCACCTTAAATACGTTCTTTAAACAATAATTTATTTTTCCTAGGACTACGTTTCAAGTTTATGATATCCTGAAACAAATTAAAAACACCCGCATTGAAACGAATTTAATGCCTCATAGCTGGATCTCTGAATTATTTAAGATCATATCGTTTTCAACGAATCATTGTCGGAAACAGGAACGAGCTAAGCGGGTGTGGTCTCTCAACATATAATCGCTCGGGATGAGGGTCGAGATGGTGATAGGGGGGAGAGAGATATCTGAGAACAAAGATCAGCTCATTGGTAAAATAAACCAAGCCTCAACTTGGTTTCGTCGGCTGGGGCAATGTATTATTTTTTTTTCTGAGCGCATCTGATCATTGTATGCATAAACTCCTGTTCCCGTTGATTTCGTTAGATCCAAAGAATGGATTGCTTGAAATAAACCCGAAAACATCGATCGAAATATGGGTGCTGGCAAGTCAACTAGCAGCTGATTGGTTTAAACGCATTCGACCACTTCCCGAAGGTGTTTTATTGCTTCAGTGTGTTGTGGGCAGATTGGAGTAAAGGGCACAGTGTAAAGCATATTGCTCCTTTCATTCTCTCCAATGCTTCTTATCAGCTGCACTCCAACCTCTCAAAACCTAATAATGTTTGACTGGTCTCGTGTCACAAAACTAATAAGCTTATGCCCATTAATTGAAATATTTCAGTGCGCAATTATTATTGCCGAACACGTGTTTTAGTTGGCTCTACCTTGCCTTCGCTTTTCGAGAATTTGTTAATTATACCATTTCAGATAATGCAGGTAAATTCTTTGAACAAATAGTATTTGTAGTTCAAAGGCACGGTCACAGTCACACTGCTTTCCATTCCAGGAAGTCAAAAATATCCCCCCAGTGACAATTATAGACCATAAAAATGCACTAAAACCATGAGTTATTACCAAGATTAATGTCAGTGTGTAGTGCAAATGAAATTGGACTGTTTTAACGTTGGTTTATGCATTGTGGGTGTGTTGTTTTTAAACTGTACATGTTAAATAATGCTAAAGCGGTGCGGTACCGATAAAAAAAAATCCCGTAGATTTTGCTCTATGTCTTTTGAAAATCGTGTTAACGTTACGCTTGGTAATGGTAATGCTAGAAATCTCAAGACTCTTCCGACATAACACAGGCGAACGCATCTTCATTTTTCAATTAACTACAGATTTAAGGCACTTGTGAAAATGCTGCCGCGACAAGCACAAGGCCCCCCAGCGAGAAGTCTAACATTTTCTATAAGGTAAGTCACCGTTTTTTTCTTAAACTCACAGCTCACAACGCAAGTACCTAAACCTGTAGATTTTACAAGGCAAGCAAACTTGCGTAAATACGCGTGCTTTAATTAGTTTAGACGAAGATGAAAAACCGTTTAAAAATGGCATAGTCTAGCCTATTTCACACTGCAGTCAAATCGTTTTCCATTTAGATCATTTACTGGAGAAGCAAATGTAATTATATAAAAATCTTTAATATCCATTAAATTGCTTCCTGAAAGAGTCAACAATCAAATCACAGCCCACCTCTACCATTGCTTCTATGCTATTCCAGTGGTTCTTAAATACATTCCGGAATTCCTTTATTTCCGTTTAGAGTTCGGTTGCTTAACGTCACGATCATTTTATGTTCCCGAAAAAAAACGAACATCAGGGTTATATCAATACCAAGTATATCTTCATTGTTTTTGTATCCTACCGCAAAAATATAGAATGGAATGACAACAATCTAAAAATTAAGGAAAAGGTTCGTAAATATATATTGCTTTGTCAACCACAATCACGTGCAAAAACTCGGGAAAATTTCAATAAATTATTCTTCGTGACAGAAAAAGGAAATGTTTCTGAGAAAAAAAAACCCAGTTCAATTTGTGCGAGGAAAAGGTGCAATACGAGGCACGTAGCCTCTGCCAACTGGGGTTCGGTAGCATTATGGGGTAGTAATGTGAACCAACAGGAGGGGGAGCAAGAGGACAGCGAGTGACAACCAGAGCACCCGTGGAGCTCTGCGAGGCGTGAAACACAGATGCAGCGAGAGCTTCTGGAGTTTTCTGAAACAGCAGGCAAACAACGTTTGCTGTATTGCTCGCCTCGTTCTAATCCTTCCACAGTATATTCAGATGTCTTATTTCACCTCGAAACATATATACGCATCGCCTTTTGTTGTACATATTTTATTCGCTGCTTCAGAAATAATTTAACAGGGTGGCTATTATAGAAATATTGTTTCTGGTCATATTTGACTTTTGTGATTTCGGTTTTTACTGCTTTGTGAAGTCTACTATGCAATGTGACGTTTTGCACATATTTCTGAATGATTATACATAACATGACAGCTTTGCAAATACACGCAAAATATTTATTTTTTCTCCAACCATAAACAAGTGATTTAGATAAAGCATACATGCATTTCTTTCAATTACAAAGATCTTCCCTGTTGGAGGGAATTTGAAAATGACAATCTCGGCGGTGCGTTGTGTCCATTTGACTGCTTCCCTGTCACCAGCTGTTACGACGGGGAACTAATTAAGCGTGTACAATTAGAATCGATCCAGAGGGAAGATGACTAATATCCAACCAACCCAACAGACCATGAGTAGTCGGGAATACAACTAATATGCGCCAAGACTCATCCACAGTTATTGAATGAGGCCCAGCTAGGGTGCTTTTCCAATCTCATGCCTGCTTGTTACAACTGCTTGCATTTCCCTATCACAATTAAATTAATTAAATGTCCTAAACTGCTTTATAGGAGCATTGTTGGACAAAACGACAGACACAGAGACAATGACGGTGATGGGCTGCTTGGTCAAAATAGGAGATTATTAGTTTCTAAGAAAGGAGGTAGAAAGGCCAAGCAGCTGAGGGAGGAAGAGTCAAAACTTGAGCCCTTTGGGCTGAAGGTGCAATTTCCAAATGACTAATAAATGGACAGGACGCCAGAATTGATCAAAGGTGGAGCTTGGAATGTTGTAGAACCTGCTGAGGTTGCAGACGTAAATGAGAGAGTCTTACATTCTGAATGGGACCAGCCCAGGTGCCAACGGTGAGCATGGATAAGATGGGCCGAATGGCATGTTTCTTTGCTGTATGGCAGCTGAACAATTCCATAGAGGAATTGAAACTGAAGGATTACGTGATCTATGCACTATAAACAGCTCGATTGTAATCATGTTTTTGTCTTTCTGCAGACTGGTTAGCACGAAACAAACGCTTTTCACTGTACCTGCACTGCACACGTGACAATAAACTGAACTGAATTGATCTTCAAATGTGATGAGGGCAATGAGGGCAAAACCCTTGATCGTGCAAACTCATTCACCCTGTCCAGATTTGGTGTCCACAGTCCCTGCCTGCAATTATTTGACGCAAATGCAGAGGATCTACGTGGATTGCTGTCCACAGCCTGGAGTCCCACTGCTTAGCACACATGGTGACAGGGCCTTGGGTGGTGCTGTGAGGTCCCAACTCTAAAATTCCCTTGACGGCTGTAAATGGGTTCAGTAATTTCAACACCTTTAAAATGTCAGATATTCAGGCTAATTTAAAGAAATATTATTAAAATAAAAATAAAAATAAATAATTTAAATGTACATATTTTAAAATAAAAAGTTAGTTAATTAAAATGCAAAATGTGCATAAATAATTAAAATCTTAAAAATAATGCACAATAATTTTGTTTTAAACTTACCCTCTCTCTTGCCTCCCAAATGTTTCCTCTGCAATTCCCACTGAAATAATTGAGTTAATTGATCTGAATAACCATTTCCCTGTGCAGTGCAAGGATATCCTCAGCAAAAATGGGATCTGTGGTTGAATTCTATGGAGATCACTTCTATGGAGTAAACGAACACATTTAGCCGTTCACTGCAGAGATATCAGACACCAGTACTGAGTTTCCTTTCAAAGTTTGACCATCGGCTGGCAAATGTATATGTAATCTGGCCCAATATAATTTGATCATTGTATTTAGCAAAATAAACCCTGTCTTAATGTCTCCTCCAAAGGATGCTAACAATGCTCTATGCTACACTGAAATGTCAGCCAAGATTATTTGTTAAAATCTGTAACGGATGTTGAGGCTGCAACCTACTGACTCAAAAGGGAAAATGCTAAAAAATCAGCCAATCTGACATAGTAAATGAGCTGAAGGATTTAAGAGCAGATTCCATGCTCACTATTCCTAGCAGGGAACAACATCCACAGGGACAGCAATGTGGGAAATAGTGTACATGGGGCCTGTGGTTTCTCATCCATTCATCTTAATAGATGGAAAATCACCGACTGTGCACCTACAATTTCCTGCATTGTGCTTCCTGTGACTGCTGCTCCCTGCTGGGAGTGCAGGATCAGCCTTTAGGGTACAGGTACAGAAATCATTAAAAACTAGCTTGCAGGTGCAAACAGAACCATTTAAAGTTGAAAGAATGCTGGACCAACGCAGAAAGCATCAAATCTAAATGTCTGAATGTAGCAGATTTGGACTTAAAATGTTTTGTTTTGCTTTATGCATTTTTAATTTGCCAGGAGGACTGTGTGTGTGTGCGTCTTGGTGCTACTGCTGCTGCTGTGCATAATTCATTTTGCTTTAGCTATTATTGTTGTCATTGTTAGTTTTACTGCTGTCATTATCATCTTGCCCTTTCTGAGCCTGAATCTGAAGAATACGAACAATTGATTCAATTTCAGAATGGACGATGTACTATGCTTGAGCTGCAGAATATTCTGCTTGACATTTCCATTTATGTCAAGTCAAGTCAAGTCAAGTCAAGTTTATTTGTCACATACACATACGAGATGTGCAGTGAAATGAAAGTGGCAATGCTCGTGGACTTTTGTGCAAAAGACAAACAACCAAACAACCAAACAAACTATAAACACAATCATAACACACATATTCTTTTACATAATAAATAATGGAAGGAAAAACGTTCAGTAGAGTTAGTCCCTGGTGAGATAGGCGTTTACAGTCCGAATGGCCTCTGGGAAGAAACTCCTTCTCAACCTCTCCGTTCTCATCGCCTGGCAACGGAGGCGTTTGCCTGACCATAGCAGCTGGAACAGTCCGTTGCAGGGGTGGAAGGGGTCTCTCATGATATTGTTGGCTCTGGAATTGCACCTCCTGATATATAGTTCCTGTGGGGGGGGGGGGGGGGGGGGGGGGGGGGGGGGGGGGGGGGGGGGGGGGGGGGGGCAGGGAAATGTTAAATATGCTGCTGGACCTGATTCTGAGGCATTGATTGAACTAAAATATGTTTAGTCATGTCAATTCTTTTGTGCAATAATAAGCCACATTTCAAAATTGTAAACAATTGCACTTGATTAATTTCAAAACATCTGAATTTTAATTGAATTTGAATATCTACTTTTAATTGATATGACCTGGGATGTGGATGAGATAGTGTCATCTGCAATAGTACAATTGAGTAAAAGGTGTATATAAAATAATTCATTCATATTTTATAATTATCTGCTAATCAGCAGGATTCTTACTCTAAATTAATTAATTGCATTTATTAAGGGAAGATTCAGTCATGAAAATCAATAGTAAATAGAAATGAAAAAGAAGCATTGTATGTAATGTTAATGAGAATTGCTATCAATGTGAATTGTATTCACATGATAATGGTATCCGGTATGAATGACAATTAAATACATGACAATGTACCATACAGCTAGCTTATGTCACAGTATATTTATCTGTGAGACCGTACCATTTTTACCCTATGGGTAACTATGTTTGCAATGTTACTATGGGGTTATGGCCAGCAGGAAAATGTTAAATATGCTGCTGGACCTGATTCTGAGGCATTGATTGAACTAAAATGAGTTCATAGTATTCTTCTGAGTTGGTATATATCAATGATTATGTTCTACACAAGGCAACCCATGCCCCTTTGCATTTCATCAGATTCTGATTCAGATTCAGATTCAAACTTTATTGTCATTGTGCAGTGTACAAGTACAGAGACAACGAAATGCAGTTAGCATCTCACCCAGAAGAGCGAACATAGAATAATGGAACAGTAAATATATATATCTACATACAGTAGCAGTGGTGCAATTTTTCTGGGGGAAGGAGTGGCCGGGGTGGAGTGACTGGCAATCACCAAGGTGCAGAGTTAAGTTGTGTAACAGCCGCAGGGAAGAAGCTGTTTCTGAACCTGCTGGTCCGGCAATGGAGAGACCTGTAGCGCCTCCCAGATGGGAGGAGGGTAGACAGTCTGTGGCTGGGGTGAGAGCAGTCCTTGACGATGCTTCGCGCCCTTCGCAGACATCGCTTGCTCTGGACACTCAATGGAAGGGAGTGAGGAACCGGTGATGCATTGGGCAGTTTTTCACCACCCTCTGCAGTGCTTAGGACTGTCATGCTAAATTCTGCAAAGTCACTAGGAATCTTTCTGAATCTGGGGTAAAAGTGAATGTGAATTCAGTTGCATAGGAATCGAGTAATAAGTAAATGCTATCTATGTTGGAGACCAGTTTATTTCTTGTGTGGTGAAAATTATTCAGTTTAATTGGTTAAGCATGCTAAATTTATAAATTTTAAAGTAGAGAAAGGTATTTTTAGTTGCCAAGTATCTTGCATTAATCCATGAAAATTATTTGACAGTGAACGTCTGTAGTATACTAATGTGAAAAAGATAGATGGCATTTACACTAAATATATTAACAATTCATTATGTGAATGCTGTTGATACTGCATGCTCATGTATAAAATTATTTTTTTTTACAAAGGGAGCCTCAAAATGAATTCAGTAGAAGAACTGGTAAAACGGGTATCTGAATGAACAGAAGGAACTGTGCAATATTTTGTTGGCTTATTATGTTTATCTCTGGGTCACGTCAACTGGGGAATATATGTTTTCTCAGGAACAGGGCCGAATTGTGCTTCAGTTTATGCTACACTGAATAACCAGACACCATAACTTAAGATAGATACAATGCACTCCATAATGTTTGGCACAGACCCATCATTTATTTATTTGCCTCTGTATTCCACAATTTGAAATTTGTAATAGAAAAAAAATCACATGTGGTTAAAGTGCACATTGTCAGATTTTATTAAAGGGTGTTTTTATACATTTTGGTTTCACCATGTAGAAATTACAGCTAAATTTATACATAGTCCCCACATTTCAGGGCACCATAATGTTTGGGACACATGGCTTCACAGGCGTTTTTAATTGCTCAGCCTCCTTAATGCAGGTAGAAGAGAGCTCTCAGCACCTAGTCCTTCCTCCAGTCTTTCCATCACCTTTGGAAACTTTTATTGTTGTTTATCAACATAAGGTCCAAAGTTGTGCCAATGAAAGTCAAAGAAGCCATTATAAAACTGAGAAACAGGAATAAAATTGTTAGAGACATCAGCCAAACCTTCGGCTTAACAAAATCAACTGTTTGGAACATCATTAAGAAGGAAGAGAGCACTGGTGAGCTTACTAATCGCAAAGGGACTGGCAGGTCAAGGGAGACCTCCACAGCTGATGACAGAAGAATT
The DNA here is from genome assembly GCF_028641065.1 of Leucoraja erinaceus. Lineage (NCBI taxonomy): Eukaryota > Metazoa > Chordata > Chondrichthyes > Rajiformes > Rajidae > Leucoraja > Leucoraja erinaceus. The sequence goes on from NC_073378.1 coordinate 83,999,622, forward strand.
CTCTCTATAATAAAGAAAAAACCCAAACACCTGTCCGACAGATCAGAAACACTCTTCAGGAGTCAGGTGTGGATTTGTCAATGACCACTGTCCGCAGAAGGCTTCATGAACAGAAATACAGAGGCTACACTGTAAGATGCAAACCACTGGTTAGCCGCAAAAATAGGATGGCCAAGTTACAGTTTGCCAAGAAGTAGTTAAAAGAGCAACCACAATTATGGAAAAAGGTCTTGTGGACAGATAAGACGAAGATTAACATATCAGGGTGATGGCAAGAACCAAGTATAGAGGAGAGAAGGAACTGCCCAAGATCCAAAGTATACCACCTCATCTGTGAAACACGGCAGTGGGGATATTATGGCCTGCGCATGTGTGGCTGCTGAAGGTACTGGCTCACTTATCTTCATTGATGATACAACTGCCGATGGTAGTAGCATAATGAATTCTACAGGAAGACAATAATCCTAAACATACTGCTAAAGCAACAAAGGATTTTTTCAAAGCTAAATAAATTGTCAATTCTCGAGTGGCCGGCAATCAGCCGATCTGAACCCAATTGAGCATGCCTTTTATATGCTCAAGAGAAAACTGAAAGGGACTAGCCCCCAAAACAAGCATAAGCTAAAGATGGCTGCAATACATGCCTGGCAGAGCATCACCAGAGAAGACACCCAGCAACTGGTGAAGTCCATGAATCACAGACTTCAAGCAGTCATTGCATGCAAAGAATATGCAACAAAATACTGAACATGACTACTTTCATTTACATGACTACTTTCATTTACATGACATTGCTGTGTCCCAAACATTATGGTGCCCTGAAGTGGGGGGATGATCTATGTATAAACACTGCTGTAATTTCTACATGGTGAAACCAAAATGTATAAAAATGGCCTTAATTAAAATCTGATATTGTGCACTTTAACAAATGTGATTTTTTAAATTACAAATCTCAAATTGTGGAGTACAGAGGAAAATAAATAAATTATGTCTTTGTCCCAAACATTATGGATGGCACCAGTGGTGTAGCGTGGGGGGGTGGCAGTGGGACGGTTGCCCCGGGCACTAAATTTTTAGGGGCGCAAATAAAATTGTTGAATAAATTTTTTAAATAAAATTAAGAGGCCCGGGGAGCCGTTGGACTGAGGAGAGGTTACCTGGAGCTGTGAGTATAAAAACAGCGCGGGCCAGGCCGCCGCTGCTGCCCCAGCTCCGAGTTCTGGTCGCCGCTGCCGCTGTCCCAGCCGCCGCTGCCTCTGCCCCTCCCGCCCCTGCCCCGCCCCCGCCCCCGCCCCCCCGCCCCCGCCCGCCCCCCCCCGCCCCCGCCCCCCCCCCCGCCCCCCCCCCCCCCCCCCCCCCCCCCCCCCCCCCCGCCCCCGCCCCCGCCCACGCCCCCCACCCCCCCCCCCCCCCCCCGCTAATGAGGAGGCGCAAAACTTTAAACTGCCCCGGGCGCTCAAAACCCACCCTACACCACTGGATGGCACTGTACAAAATGCTGGAGTAACTTAGCGGGGTAGGCAGCATCTCTGGGAAGAAGGAATGGGTGATGTTTCGGGTCAAGACCTTTCTTCTGAAGAAGTATCTCTCCAGAGATACTGCCTGCCCTGCTGAGTTACTCCTGCATTTTGTGTCTAACTTCTGTGTATAACCAGCATCTGCAGATACTTCCGACACAATAGCACTTCCATGTGGCTTGCCCAATCATCAGCTAAGAATGCTATCACACAGGTTTCAGTTAAACAAACCTATTCCTCCCACAGTCCTTATATTTAGAGTAGCTCTGTCATGTTTTGAATTTAGCTTTATAGACTTTCTCCATAATATATTGTTCAATATCAATTGAAAATGGAGTTTGTTTGGAGTAAAACATGATCACAACCATGAATGGGTTGAATTAATCAGAAATTTGACTGGCATATCTGTGTGCATCTCATCCTTGTGCAGTTGATGCAATTTGCCAGCTGCACTCAGGAACCTATCCTTCTCTTGAATGGTGGAAGGCAAATAGGATGCACAAGTGATGGTCCTGGGAATGTCCAACACTGGTCATTACACTCATGCTTCACATTGCTGCTGCAGAGACAGAGATGTATCTTAGAAAGGCCTCAGGGAGATTGCCCCACCCAACACTGTGAACCCAACACATTGTCTAAAGGGCCTGTCCCAATTAGGCTAATATTTGGTGACTACAGGCGACTAAGCTGTTTCACATGGTCGTGGGGTGACACCTGTATGGTCGTGAGTAGTCTCCTGAAGTCGCCTAAAGAGCCGTAACGTTTTTCTGGTCGCTGCTGAATTTTGCAATGTTCAAAATGTTTCGGTGACCATGGGCTGGACGTAGCTCTTCTTCTTCTGTCGTTTGTGCTGTTGCAGGTTGTCGCCAGGATGACGCAGGTTGTCGCCAGGTGACGTTGGTTGTCGCCGGGTACTGACCGGTGAATGCCATTGGCGACTACCTACGTCAACCTACGTCAATCAGCGACAGGTACCGGCAACTGAATTGTCTTCAGATGTCTTCAGTTGTCGTCGACAGGGTGTTGCTTGTCGTAGCTTGTTGTGGGTGGATGTAGGTTGACTTTGGTTGTCGTAGGTTGTCGCCTGTGTTGTGATAGGTTGTCGTATGTGTGGTTGTAGGTGGACGTCCAAAGTCACGACGATTGGGTTGTTGGTAGCTTGCCGAAGCTTGACGTCGACTAGGTGATAGGTTGTCGTAGGGGGGGATCCAGTCGCCGCTTTTTCGGTGACCTGCTATGATTGTGACAGTCACCAGCGGTCGCCGAAAAAATCGCTTATGTGGGACAGACCCTTAACTCTTTTCAGTTTCTTTTTCCCTAAGTTAACCTGCCTTAATCTCCACACGTTTTCCACTTTCACAACTCTGCAGACCCTCCCTATCTCTCCTCTTCTCCACTATCTTCCAAATACCCACCTCACTCTAAAATAGCCTGAACTCTGAATCCAGTCTTGCCACATAATTACCCATCCCACATCCTAGCCCCTAAACATCAGCCACTAAACCTCCATCCAGGTATCCAGTTTTTGCCAGGCCCTATTCTCCTGATATCCAGCTCCCATTAGGGCCCCGATTACAAGAGCTCTGACTCTCCTAGTCCAGTCAGCAGGCCTGGCCACTCTATATTTTACATTGCCTTGGAGCTGGTGCATTTTGCAGCAGCACACCTATAACCACATCGATCCCCGGCATGCAGTGCCCCTTCAGCATCCTTTTAATGACAATGATGAATTACTCGGCTTATTCCTCTGATCAAAGTTTTAAACAATAAACTCTGAAAGATTTCAAAGCTTTATGAGAGAGACACTACATGCCTCACCCAGCTCCATTTATCCATTTCTATCTTATTTACATTTTGAAGCTTTCTGCTGTTTATAAATGTATATCTGTGTGCTTAAGTCATTAAATCATAAGCAGCTAAGAATAGCACACCTTACAATTTCATAGCCTATACTGTCCGGGTGAGAGAACGCAGGGCATACTTTAGTGCTCAACATTGAAAAGAATCTTTCAGCTTAATCATCTTTGCTCCATTTATGGTGGTTTGTTAACACTTCAAAGTTTCTTATAATAGCAGGGGTGCTCTCTACCTCTTTAAACCTTGGTATTATTGAATGTTGTGAAATTATTCCCTCCAAAATTAGATGCAGAATCAACTTACTCCCACTGACCCTTATCCTTATATATGTTTAAGAAAGAACTACAGTGACTGGAAAAATCGAAGGTCAGCAAAAATCCTGGAGAAACTCAGTGGGTGAGGCAGCAGCTATGGGGAGCATTCATTTACATGGATCAAGAGCATAGTGAAATTGGTTTAACGGTTCCTTTTGCCCTGCATTTGCAAAATGATTGTTGTCATTCTTTCTATTTACCCTGTCGAGTTTTTTTAAATCTGGGTGAAGGCTACAAAAGCACAATATGCCAGTGTGAGAGGCGATAGATAGATAGATAGATAGATAGATAGATAGATAGATAGATAGATAGATAGATAGATAGATAGATAGATAGATAGATAGATAGATAGATAGATAGATAGATAGATAGATAGATAGATAGATAGATAGATAGATAGATATGCCATTTATTGTCACTATACATGTACAATGAAATTAAAAGCTGCTCGTACTCAGTGCATACATATAATTTAGTACAAAAAACAAGAAAAACAGAAAAACAAAAACAGAAGGGAGAATGGGGGGGGGGGGGGGGGGGATAGGTGCACAATTCTGCGGCGCTATATACATATATACAGATGGAAGTCCGGGTGTTGGGCTGTGAAGTCAGTGCATGTGTGAATTAATTAAGAGTAGTTATAATTTTCGGAAAACAACTATTTCTGAGTCTATTTGTCCTGGATTTGATGCACCTATAGCGCCTTCCAGAGGGCAGCAGGTCGAACAGTCCAAACGCAGGATGGGAGCTGTCTTTGATGATATTCTTTGCCCTGCTAAGGCAGCGGGAGGTGTAGATATCCATCAGGGAGGGGAGAGGGCAACCAATGATCTTCTGTGCTGTCCTAGTTACCCTCTGAAGCCTCTCCCTGTCTGCCATGGTGCAGCTGCCATACCATGCTGTAATGCAGTATGTCAGCAGGCTCTCGATGGACGAGCGGTAGAAGGTCAGCAGCAGGTTAGAGTCCAGGTTGTGCTTCCTGAGGACCCTCAGGAAGTGCAGCCGCTGCTGAGCCTTCTTGATGACCGCTGTCGTGTTGTCCGTCCGGGAGATGTCAGCAGCGATATGGACGCCGAGAAACCGGAAGGTGTTGACCCTCTCCACACACTTGCCGTTGATGTGTAGGGGGACTAAGTCGGTGCTGTGCCTCCTGAAGTCGACAATGAGCTCTTTTGTTTTCCTGGTGTTCAGAGCCAGATTGTTTTCTGAGCACCAGGTTGTCAACTTCAGGACTTCCTCTCTGTAGGCTGCCTCGTCTCCCTTTGAAATAAGTCCGACTACAGTAGTGTCGTCAGCAAATTTGACGATGCGGTTGTTGTTGTGGGCCGGACTACAGTCGTAGGTGTAGAGACAGTATAAGAGGGGGCTTATACACAGCCCTGTGGGGAACCGGTACTCAACCTGCGAGTGGAGGAGAAGTGGGGGCCGAGTCTCACAGTCTGGGGCCGGTTGGTGAGGAAATCTTTTATCCAGGCACATGTGAGAGTGGGGAGGCCGAGAGTGACCAGTTTACCAATGAGAATGTCCGGAATGATTGTATTGAAAGCTGAGCTATAATCCACAAAGAGCATCCGGACGTAGCTCTGCCCCTGCTCCAGATGGCTCAGCACAGAGTGGAGAGCTACGGTAATGGCGTCACCCGTGGATCTGTTTTGGCGATAAGCGAATTGGTGGGGGTCGAAGTCTGGTGGTAGATAGTCCTTGATGTGCTGGAGGACCAATCTCTCGAAGCACTTTGTGATTACCGGAGTGAGGGCCATAGGGCGGTAGTCATTAAGGCTGGTGATGGGAGACTTCTTCGGCACTGGGACAATTGTGGCTGATTTTAGGCAGGACGGAATAACTGCCTGGTCCAGGTAGAGGTTGAAAGTGTGGAGCAGACATTAAAAAATGGCAATTATTTCACTCGAACATCTATCTCTATCTATCTATCTATCTATCTATCTATCTATCTATCTATCTATCTATCTATCTATCTATCTATCTATCTATCTATCTATCTATCTATCTACCTATCTATCTATCTACCTATCTATCTATCTATCTATCTATCTATCTATCTATCTATCTATCTATCTATCTCTAAAAGTCTCATCTTGACCACTTCTGGTCTACGTGGTAAATATATTTGCGCAAAAACGCTGCCCTATATCGCTATGATTTCTTTTGCTATCTTACTCACTGTTCTCCTCTAATCCAAGACACCAAATTGTGTTCCAATCGGCGAAATAATGGAAAAGTTATGAAGGTGTAAAAAATCGTGAGGTCAGCAGATTGGTCTTCTCGCCTGTCAGTCACCATGAAGGTAACCGGGCCCCGGAATAAAGCCCCGGAGGCCGGTCGTAAGTCAGTCAGCCTGCCCGGAAGACCATGAGTGAGAGTTGAGTCCAGGGCTGTGAGTCTACGCCTTGCTGAGTGAATCGTGAGTCTACGCCTTGCTGAGTGAACTGTTAGTCCTCGTGTGCTGAGTGAACTGTGAGCCCACCAGCCGCGGCTGAGTCCAGAGGTCGAGCTCATTCTGGAAGTCCTGCTCAGTCCACAGTCGCACTCATTCCAGAAATCCTGCTCAGTCCAGAGGTCGCGCTGTGTGTGTGATGGAGGGTGTGTGTGTGTGAGTGTGTGTGTGTGTGTGTGTGTGTGTGTGTGTGTGTGTGTGTGTGTGTGTGTGTGTGTGTGTGTGTGTGTGTGTGTGTGTGTGTGTGTGTGTGTGATGGAGGGTGGTGTGTGTGTGTGTGATGGAGAGTGTGTGTGTGTGTGTGTGTGTGTGTGTGTGGTGTGTGTGTGTGTGTGTGTGTGTGTGTGTGTGTGTGTGTGTGTGTGTGTATGTGTGTGATGGAGGGTGTGTGTGTGTGTGTGATGGAGAGTGTGTGTGTGTGTGTGTGTGTGTGTGTGTGTGTGTGTGTGTGTGATGAGAGGTGTGTGTGTGTGTGTGTGTGTGTGAGTGTGTGTGTGTGTGTGTGTGTGTGTGTGTGTGTGTGTGTGTGTGTGTGTGTGTGTGTGTGTGTGTGTGTGTGTGTGTGTGTGATGGAGGGTGTGTGTGTGTGATGGAGGGTGTGTGTGTGTGTGTGTGTGTGTGTGTGAGGGTGTGAGTGTGTGTGTGTGTGTCGGTGAGTGTGTGTGTGTGTGTGTGAGTGTGTGTGTGTGTGTGTGTGTGTGTGTGTGTGTGTGTGTGTGTGTGTGTGTGTGTGTGTGTGTGTGTGTGTGTGTGTGTGTGTGTGTGTGTGTGTGTGTGTGTGTGTGTGATGGAGGGTGTGTGTTTGTGATGGAGGGTTTGTGTGTGAGTGAGTAAATTACTTGGATGGAGAGACTAAATGTACTGTTGCCAAATTTGCTGACATTCCCATATTCTGTTGTGCTGCAGCAAGTAAGAATTTCATTGTCCCGTCCGTTGACATATGACAATAAAACACTCTTGACTCTTGACTTGACTAGAAAGGATACAAAGAGGATGCAAATAACCACAGCGGATATTTATAGGTTAAGTGGGTGGCAAGAATTTGGCAGATGGAAACATGTGTACAGATCCAGCCTCCATAGCTTAAGGAAGGATATGATTCACTCGGTTGATTCCTGGGATGGAGGAATAAATGGCTGAAGAAAAATTGAGCATGTTGAACCGATACTTTAGGCTATGCAGGAATAAAATATATATTTATTGAAATACTAGACTAAGTGGGACCCATTGGTCTGGTTCCCCAATGCAACACATTCCCCCAACATAATATTCCACCACTCACCTATAGCCCCCAACTGCACAGGTGTGGCTCATTTACGCCATCCCCAGCAATCTTTCCCCCTCCTTTTCACCCTCCCTCTTCTTTCTCCTCTCCTCCTCCCCTCCTCAACCCCTCCCTCACCTCTCCTTGCCCCTACCACCAGTCCCTCCCTCCATAACTCCTCTCCCCTCCATACCCCCTCCTATCCCTCTATCCCCCACCTCCCCATTCCTCACCGTCCATTTCCCCCCCCCCATCCCTCCTCACCCCCCCGTTGCTGTCCTCTCCCTCTATTTCCCACACCCTACCTCTCCCCACCCCCTACTCCCTCCCTCCCCCCCTCTCCCCCTCCTTACCTCCTCCCTCTTCTTTCTCCTCTCCTCCCTCCCCCCCCCCCCCCCCCTCCCTCATCTCTCCTTTCCCCTACCCTCAGTTACTCCCCCCCACCGATCGGAACAAAAGTTAGTGCACTTGCAGCACAGGGGAATGGTGAGTAAGGTGGTGAAAATTGTAGTAGCACTATCACATACCAATGTTGCGAAAATTAAAAAACAATGCAAATCGGGAGATAACAAGATGAGAGTTTTAGTTACAGTATGTACTAGACTAAATGGGACCCATTTGGTCCCAGTCACACAGGAGGCCTGATCCCCCCAACGCAACCCGTTCCCTCAAAGCAATATTTCACCACTCACCCATAGCCCCTAACTGCGCAGGCGCGGCTCATTTCCCCTCATTCCTGAGCACTCCCTCCTCTTCCTCTTCATGTGTGGGAGGGGAGGAGGGGAGGCGGGTGCACGGTGGGAGGGGAGTGGAGGTGTGTGGCAGGGGATGGAGATGGGGCGGGAGAGTGGTGTGTGGGGGGAGGGGGTGGGAAGGGAGGTGAGTATGTGTTGCATCTCTTGGTGCGTTCTTCAGATGGGGCTGTCGGGGGCTGGTGGGGGAGGCGGAGCATCCCGCACCTGGGGGAGGGGGACGGCTTCAGGCAGAGCCTGTCGGGGGCTGAAGAAGGGTCTCGACCCGAATCGTCGCCTATTCCTCCTCTCCATAGATGCTGTCTCACCCGCTGAGTTTCTGCAGCATTTTTGTCTACCTTCGATTTTTCCAGCATCTGCAGTTCTATCTCACAGGCAGTTATTATTTTCAAAGCTGACTTTTTTTAAACTTTAAATATCAATAACTTCAGGGAATAGAGGTAATTTTCCCCACACATCAAAACAGGTGATATCATAGACAATGAAGAAGATTATCAATAATTCCAGCAGGATCTTGATCAGCTGTGTAAGTGAGCCAAATAATGGCAAATGGAATTTAATAGTAAGATTAAACGAGAACTTACCAGTTTGAAGTTTGATCTGTATTTTACGAGGAGTTACGATGAGGGATTACGTGAAGAACCACTCCAGCACGCATGTGCGACATACTTCAAAGCTGCGGTGTGGAATCACAGAAACAACACAATAATTGAATAAACATAGTAAAGACAAGGAGAACTAAGTTACCAGTTGATCTCTATAATTGAGGGTTTTGAGCGGAGGGCACGTAATCCCTCATCGTAACTCCTCATAAAATACAGATCAAACTTCAAACTGGTAAGTTCTCATTTAATCTTACTGTTTTACTTCGGAGTCATGTGAGTGACTACGTGAAGATTTTAAAGCTCTGTGATTTCAAACCAGGTAACAGTTCATACTTCACTCACTGTCGAAGTCATTCAAGGGAGGAAGTATGTTATCGTAATCAACCATGAATCTGTTTGTAAAATAATAATGGTGTTATTAACAATAACAAGACCAAAATGCTCCCCCGGGCTTAAATTATATATTTTTTGCAGATTCTAATACTTTTTCTGCAAACGATACAGGTTCTGCCAGCGGCTTGTTATAAAAGTTTGGAACGTTTTTTCCCTAGACCACCCCACTGTAGCCAGGATGTGGTCCATAGGCATGTCCATCCTCTTAGTCACCGATGTGGATGCTGCCCTGGTGGAGTAAGATTTATACACGTTAGTATTTACTCCAGCAACTCCCAGTACCTGCTTGAGCCACGAGATAGTTTGGCTCGTCACCCGACCATGAGGTTTCTTGTGGCTGACCCATAAGGCTTTTTCTCTCCCTCGAGGATTTCTTATTGTGTCGATGTAGTTCAATAAGTGGGTCATGACACATAACCGTGGTTGAGGTGGGTATGCCCGGAATTCCATGACTAGACCTGATGTTCCTGGTCTGCTCTGTTTGACCAGCCCCCAAATGGTAAATGGAACACGGTCTGGTGTTATAACCATATTGTCCAATCGTAGTAGATGGAGGAACTGGACTCTTTGTGCTGAGACAAGGCCATCAGCATGACCGTCATCAGGGTGGGCTGTTCCAGGGTGAGGGACCTGGCTGGTGACCATCCCCTAAGGTACGTCAGAACCACACTGACATCCCAGATTTGGGTGTACCTAGGTCTGGGGATTAGAGTTGAATGTGCCTTTCCTGAATTTGATCACCAGTGGGTGGTACCCTATGGCCTGTTGTCCTGGTGCCTGAGTTAAGTAGGCTGACAGAGCACTTCTGGCTGTGTTGATGGCGCAGTAGCTGAGTCCTTCATTGTGGTGAAGACTTGCCAGGAACTCCAGTACAGGTTTTGTTGTAGTTGAATATGTAGTTCCTGTATTTGAACAGTATCTTCCCACTTCTTGATGTTTGCCAAGTATGTTCCCTTGTGGATATGTGATGGGATGCTATCATCATGTCGATAGTGCTGTCTGACAATCCAGGCCCAACAGTGGTCTTCCCAATTCTGCAACCCAGACCCAGTAAATGGTCTTTTCAAATCTGAAACCCAGTAGTTTAATTTATCGTGGCATGGATGGCTTATGTCTGGAACTGGGTGAGTTGATAAGTCTGGGCTATTGGGAAAATCATTAGGGTTTTGATGACCATGTCGAGGACCACTGGGAACCATCACTGTGGGTTTGCGTAGTACCCGACTGATGAGGCCGTAGTACCTGACTGATGAGGTAGAAAAAAGGGGAGAACATAGAGATTAGATTCCCCCTCAGTTCAGCGGGAATGTATCCGTTGCTGCTGCCTCAAAGTTTGGTTTCATGCGACATACATCGGTACGTGGTGATTCAATTGGAATACAGGGAAATCGATATCTGGTGTTCCATATTGCTTTGTAATTTCAGCAAATACTTTGGTTTAATATGTCTGTTTACAGTATTTAGTTCACCTGGTAGGTAAGTTTGCTGATGGTCGAATATGTTTGACGACATACGGTTACCAATTGTTAAATAAATTGTCAAATGATATCGATTTTATTCTGCCCAAGTGGTTTGGTATATGCCACCACTGTGATGTTGTTAATTTATAAACAAACATGCAAAATGGTGCACTACTGAACAATATGCTTTTACCAATAGAACGTACTCAATATTTCCAACTAGGTTTTATGCCCAGTATCTATAGTGATGACGACTCCAGATTAGTCCATTTGCCACCATGTTCTGGGTATGGGTATTTAGTTTAAACACTAGCACCTTAGCTTTAATGGAAAGGTTCAAGTTGAGTAGCTGGTAATGCTGCTACTGACTACCAATTACTCTAGCCACTAGTTGAATGGTTGGTTGATTGTTACCATTAATTGTTACAGGTTGTGTCATATGCTGACTCCCCTTATGGCAATGTTATAGATGAGTGGGTAGAGTTACTTGAATACCAGATAGTCAATAGTTGTGGATGGTGTCAACGTAGATCTATCTGGATAGTATGACAGAGCCCAGGCTAAATAAGTTTTAGAAGCTAATGCTGTTGATTAGCTATTCCCATGGATAGTCTATTGTTAATATCATAGGGACATCTATACCGAGCCTGCAGACTGGAACCAGGAATAGGCAACAACACCAGGACCTTGTCACCTGGAGAAAAATTCCTACTAGAAGCCTTCCTGTCGAACGAGTCCTTCATCCTAGACTGAGCAGAAGCAAGATTACCCATTGCCAGTTTGCATGCCCTCCTCAGTCTAGAGCGAAAAGTACAGACGTGGTCTAAAATACTACGTTTTGTATCCTCCTGCAACCATTTCTCCTTCAGGACCCTCAACGGACCACGTACAGTATGCGCGAACACCAGGTCAGCAGGACTGAACCTTAAAGACTCCTGCACGACCTCACGCACCGCAAACATAACTAGATGAACCCCCTCATCCCAGTCTTTTTCAAACTCCAGGCAGTAAGTCCTCAACATAGATTTCAAAGTCTGGTGAAACCGCTCAAGAGCCCCCTGGCTCTCAGGATGATACGCACTGGAGTAACAATGCTTAATATCTAACAACTTCATTACCTGACCAAAAACCTTCGACATGAAGTTGGAACCTTGGTCACTCTGCACAACCTTGGGCAAACCGAACAACGAAAAAAAATTTAGTGAGAGACTTCACAATGGTAGGGGCAGTAATTCTACGCAAAGGGACCACCTCCGGAAAGCGGGAAGACGCACACATAATTGTCAATAAAAACTTGTTGCCCACCCTTGTCCGAGGTAGAGAACCCACACAATCAACTAGAATCCGCTCAAACGGCTCACCGACCACAGGGATTGGATATAAAGGCACAGGAACAATCGATTGGTTCGGCTTCACTGCCACCTGGCAAATGTGACTTCACCTGCACTGCTGTTTCACGTCCTTTTTCAACCCTGGCCAAAAACAATTCCGTAAGATATGGTCATACGTCTTACTGACCCCCAAATGTCCACCCAGAGGACCATCATGAGCCAAACAGAGTATCTCGTCCCTATACCGACGAGGCATCACAATCTGATCAACCATGCTCCAATCATCATGCCCAGATATATCCAAGGGAGACCACTTTCGCATCAGTAAGCCCTCCCTCAGAAAATACCCCTTTGCTGTGGAATCCATATCCCCCTGAGGCACCACGCAGTCGAACAGATCAGATAAACCTGGATCACTCTTTTGCTCCTCAACCAGAAGGTCACGTGACAGCGACACCGGCACATTTCCAGACACTACCCCATCTTGAGATGGAGAAACACCCTTCAAAACACAGGATCTATCATCCTGATCCCCAAAAATGTTCTCACTCAGGTCCACCGCATCCTCAAACTTCGCCTGGCTCTTAGCCATAGCCCTCATGACAGCACAAGCTGCGAAGACACTCGGATGCTGCATAGCCAATCTATCAGGACTCTGCACCATTGGAACAACCGTCACCTCAGGAATAACTAAAACTCTACCTCCTGCCAAGTCATTGGAGGAAGGAGCCATCTTGGGGAGCGGCTGCTAACCAGCAGCCGTCCGTTTACTTCGCCTTTTAAAAAAAAGTTTTTAGTAAGTCCTGTGTTCTGTCCTTTGGAGAAATTGACTTTTTAATGTGGGGGGTAGGGGGCAATTTTACTTCTAGGTCCCTACCTGGTCGGTGAGGCAGCTTTTTCTCCGGGCTGCCCGTCGACCCGTCATCGTGGCCTACCAGTGGGCTTGGAGCGCCGTTTCCTGGCGGGGACCGCCCAGCACCTTGGCCTTGATGGCGGCGTATCGCTGGGGCGCTGTCGCGGAGCGGAGCGGGCGATACCTTGCCTGGGTTGCCGCGCTGGATCGACGCGCTGGAGCTCCGGTGAGCTGTGTCCGCCGTGTTCAACACCTCCGGGCTGCGGGTCTGTGGAGCGGAGCGGGCGGTGCCGATTTCAACATCGGGAACCTGGGAGCTCCAGGCCGGCGCGGCCTTGTCGGCCTCGGAAGCCGCTGTCTCCAGCTAGGTAGCGGCCGTTCCAGGTGGCCCAGCCGCTGAGAGGACTCTCCCGACGCCGGGGCAAGATCACCCGGTGAGAACGGCCAGGAACATCGGGCCTCCGTAGAGGCAATTGCGGTGGCCTCAATAGGCCTGACTTTGGGTGAACTTGGGGTTGGGGACTGGACATTGTACCTTCCCCCACAGTGGTATCCATTGTGGGGGATGATTTTTTTTATCTGTAAGTAATCCTGTTAGTCTTTGTCCAAGATGGCTGGCGGAAGGGAGAGTGGACGCTGGCGCGCTTTAGTTGCTGCTGCTCTCTTTTCACATTGTGCTTTTGATTTTTTGTTTTTGGACTGAATTCTGTTTTTAATTTGTGTTTCTGTGATGTCTTTATTATTTATTTTATTCTGATTATATGTTTTTTATTCATGTTAATCTCTGTAAGGTGTCCTTGAGATTTCTGAAAGGCGCCTAAAAATAAAATTTATTATTATTATTCCCCAAAATCACAGAAACTCTCCCAACGGGAAAACACGGCCGTAACCCAACAGTTACCTGGCCTGAAACCAACTTGGACTCGAGACTCACGGTATGCAAAGGCATTATCATGTCATCCATCCCGAATCCTACCACTGGGACACTTGACCCAACCGATGATTCCCCAGAAAACGGCAGTACACTATCCAATATAAAGGACTGAGTAACACCAGTATCACGCAAGATGGATACTGGAACTCTATCACCCCCATCCTCCAGAGAAACAAAACCATTCATGATGAACGCAGAATAATTCCTACACTCATCAGACTCAGGCACCTCAGGTACCACAGGTGCCTTCTGTGTACCCACCAAAGCCACAGGCTTTGCATTTTTCTGCTTCAGAACGGGACACGACTTTAACATGTGCCCTCTCCCTCTACAATAGTAGCACACAGGACCTTCCTTAGTCCTCAAATTTCCGTCAACCTTATCAGCTCGGACCTCCCCCTGTATCAACGTGCTGCCACTTGCAGGCACAGAAACACCTTTGACACTGCCACCGGCGACACCACCACGATCAACCGGCCGTGCACCAAAACTATAGGATCGCCCAACAAAATCAGTTTTATGAGTCAATACATACTCATCTGCCAACACCGCGGCCTTAGACACCTCATTCACCTTCTGCTCATTAAGGTAAGTAGTAACCCTCTCAGGGAGACAGTTCTTAAAGTCTTCCATAATCATCAAGGCCCGCAGTTGCCCAATATCCTTCACTCCTTGAGAAGCGCACCACCTGTCAAAAAGTGCCTCCTTCTCCCTAGCAAACTCCACATAAGTCTGACTATCAAACTTCCTAAAGCGCCGGAATTTCTGCCGGTACGCCTCTGGAACTAATTCGTAAGCCCTTAATACTGTAGACTTCACACACTCATAGTCCAAACTGCTTTCAACAGACAAAGACGAGTACCCCTCCCGTGCTTTACCCACAAGGACACACTGCAATAGCGAGGTCCACACGTCCCTAGGCCACTTCAAGGACAAAGCCACCCATTCAAACACTGTGAAAAACTTGTCCACATCTTTCTCATTAAACGGGGGAACCAGGCAGATGTTCTTGCTCATATCAAACTCCCGTTCCCTAGAAGAAACCCGGGAGGCATCCAATTCCTTCTCCCGCAGCCTAATCTCTGCCCTATTGGTTTCCTCCACAGCCATTGCCAGCTCTAACTCCTTCAACCTAATGACTGCCTCCATGTCCTGACCAGGCTGAACAGAAGGTGGGAGACTGTCTGTACAGCGAGGCAAAACCCCACCCTCCACCAACGCAGCCCACAACACCGATTTAATGGACTGTTTCTTTGAATGCTTGTCAATAGGCACGTCATAATTCTGCCAGCAAAATCAAATGCTCCTTCGTACATCTATCAAACAACTCCCGACTAGGAGCCTCAACAAAGTCTTGCACCTTAAATTCCATATCAAATGTAGCACCAAACCACCAGCTAAACTCTGGGCACAAATGCTACCACAAACAGGGAAGAAAAAATTCCCTCACACACAGACTTCCTCAGTCACCAGAAGCCTACCAAAAAAACCCCCCAAAAACATCTAGGCTCCTCACAGCTTAGGACGAGCCCCCATTTTGTTACGACTCCTGAATGCAGGTACTTCAGAGCTGTGTAACATGTCAAAAAAACAGGTTCAAATTCAAAAATCGTTTAATTTCAATGGAACGCAAAACCCAAACCTGATTTAAACAACCCAGTCAGGGATATGGATGGACTAACAAACAATTTAACAATGCTCTAGCCAGCCACGTAATGGACCGTCGAACCGGAGACTCTAAAACCTGCCTAAAGAGATATAACCCTGAAACAAAATACACGAAAACACTAAGGTCAGCCCTTATCCGTCCCAATTCAATATTTGTTAACAAGTAATGGTGAAAGTACACAAAGTTCTATGCCATGTGGCCAGGCCCTCTGCAGATCACACCAGCAGACTGCTCACAAGTCAGGGTCGACGAAGAAGAGAGAGAATCCTGGGAAACTCTGGTATTTAAGCTTCAGATGAGTCACATGATGCAGCTTGGCCAATCGGGTACAGGAGCCTTTAGCCCCTTGATTCCAGACTCACAGCCACGAGGCCTGTACTCGGGAGAGAAACAGAGAAAGGGAAGTACATAGCATTCACCAGGGGGGGGGAGGGCCTAACAGACATGCCATGACGATATGTTCCTTAACAGTGTCAGGGCTGGTTTGAATATCTGGAAACAGATTTGGCTCATATTAGCCATTGTCAATAATTTATACTGCCATAGTTAGCCCATCCAGGTAAATTGTGGTATCTCCGAAATCTTTATGAATGGGTACTGAATAGTATGCATCTTTTAAGTTGATGTCTACCATAAAGCATCCTAGGAAATCCATGGTTAGCAGTTACAAGTTTCCATAAGTGTGTAACCTGGTGAAAATACTCAAGTGGTTAAGTCAATGATGGTGCGACATTCACCATCTTTGGGTTTTTTGGTACCAAAGGTTCATATTAGGCTTCTTTATGACCCCTAGTATATCTTCTCCAGTTAGCTAGTCCCTCATGTTCTTCTTTAGTGGGAGGGTAGACCCCTTTGGGGGTGCATGCTGAACTGGTGGTAGGTTTCTTAATTCAAATTTTATCCTTGAATACTTTTGGTATATAACTATCAAGTGTGATAGTTCTTCATGTTCCCAACCCAGGTGTGATTCCCCCCCCCCCCCCCCGTTAGTACAAACCCTTCACCTTTTATGTGATGGTAGGAACCATACTTATCTGTCTTCACTGTTGTTTAGTGGTGTGTTCATTTCTTCGGTTTCTGGTTCCTTGTCTGTAGGGATGATGTTGTTGGGGGGTGGTGCATTTTCCATGGGGCCCGCTCTGGACCCTGGCCTGAAAGGGCTTACGGGGGTTGGCATGCGGGCCCCGAGCTTTCACCAGTACCATTAAGTAGATGCCTACTGGTGGACGCGTAGAGGCACTGCTGTCTGGTTTTGTGTGGTGCTCATTCTAGACCCTGCCCTCTTGATGTCGAATATTTTGGATACTTCGTCCAGTTTCTTAGGCTTGGTTTGGTAACTTTGCCAGATAGAGGATCTGTGGTTGTGAGGTCGGCGTTCTCACAGTCCTGTGAATTTTTTAGGTTGAGGGCAGATTTTATAACTTCCTTCGAGAAGTTGCGGAGCATACTGTGAACAGTAGGGTCAGGTGTTTTGCCATACTACTCTGCCCCTCTGGAATGAGCATGCAAAAAATGATAGCCGAGGTCAGGGGTGTCAAATGCAATTTAAGATATTTGGGTTTTTAAATGCTATGCTCAATGTACCCCCCAATAATGGTGGGCACTTTGAGTAAATGCAATTTTGGGGAGGCGTGATTAAATCCAAAGCCTCATGACTACCTGTCTTGGAGAGGTTTTTTGAAAAGAACAGGTAGTAAGCTGGCAGTCAGTTGAGACTGAAAAGCCATCTAGCTAGTGGTGGAGCCACATAGCGGCCACACCCAGTAGCTCTTCCTGATCCTGTACCTCAAGCATACTCCCGATGTTGTTCAGCCAGTGACCCCTCTTCTTGACCAGCCCAGCCCTGGTCGCCATCGATCCCTCAATAAGGGAGATGGCCAGTGCTGTTAGTGCACTGGAGCGGGAGTGTTATGCTCCCTTGGCGAGCTCGCCCCTGCTCCCGAGGCAAGTCTCGCTGGAGTTTTTGGCTCCATGACCTTACTCTAGGCTTGGAGAACAGACACTTACTTGCTTTCGGGCGGTAGTTTGATGTGCTGATTCCATCTTCCGTGTCTGTCTCCAGCCCGAGGTTTAGTTCTGACTTTGCTTCTAGAGGCTGCCTGCCGTTTTCAGGTGGCATTTCTGTGGTTCTCGGGCGGCGAGTCTCCTTGTCGGGAATATGCAGGGATTACCGGATGGTTTTTGAGTTTCCCTCCAGTCCGCTGCTGTTGGTCAGACAGCTGTTAGCAGATTGGGCATCGGCTCAGTACCCTGACTGTGGACCGCAGCGTGTGTGGTCCAGGTGCCGCCTCTCCCCCCTCCACTGACGGAACGCTCCTTCCCTGGAGTCGAACGGGGGCCGCTTCCCTCTGTTCTGCTTTGCTCTCTTCAGTTTCCCCTGGAGCAACAAAGAGGAGCAAAGTAGTGAATTAGAACCTGTTGGTAAGTACTTACGTAATGGTCCATTCCTTCAGGCTTGTAGCGGGAGCGCCCGTACTCCAGTTCGTCGCTGTTGCACTGCGTGAACGCTCATGTCGCGCATGCGTGCTGGACGGGTTCTTCACGTAGTCACTCACGTGACTCCGAAGTAAAATTCAGATAAGTGTGAGGTGTTGAATTTTAGAAGTGAAGCAAGGACAGAGCATTCACAGTGAATGGTAGGGCCATGGGGACTGTTGTAGAGCAGAGGAATCTAGGAGTACAAGTACATAGTTCCCTGAAAGTGGTGTCACAATGGACAGGGTGGGAAGGAAGGTTTTTGGCACAATGTGCTCTCACTTATTTAACTGAAACATAATCTACAGTTGGGGTCAAGGAAAGAGCGTTCACGTCGCGGCCCTGTTTCCACCAATCTTTCCACCACCACGCACAAGAAGCACAAGAAGCGACAAGACAGATACCATTGTATGCAGATGCCGAGAGGTGTGTTCAGCTCTGGCTGAACGACTTCTAATCCTGTGTGTGGACTCGATAAGAAGAAGTTCTACAGTTTTGTCTTCAAGCCCCTCTCAATGAATACCATTCTATTAGCTATCATAATTATTTGCTATAATTTCATATTAGCCTTTTACTCCTCATAAACTAGCACATACACGACAACCAGTGCAATTTTTCACCATTTAAATAATTTCCTTTTTAATACATTAAAAATACATTTTCACACATTAACCACTTGCCAAATTATTATCCATTTACTTAACCTATCTATGTCAATTTGTCCTCTTCGCAACTTACTTCCCTATATATTTTCGTGTAATTGGCAAACTTAGCAAGCCATAGTGTTTTTTTGAAGTCAATTTTTTAAAATTCTAAAACATTGAAAATTCAACAACGATCCCAATGGCACATCACGTATTTGTCCAGAAGGAGACCCATTTATATCCCAGGCAAGCTGCTCTCCTCTCCTGTGTTACCTCTTTCGCTACTTCGATATAATAGAACTATCCCCAAAATTTGGAGAGGCTTGAAGTGAGGAATATTGCTCTCCAATATTTATATCCAGGATAGGAATGTTTTCAATGTGTCCATGCAATGTAATTTTATAAATAGCGCTTGAATATGATCTCTGACAAATGTTTTTTTTTTAAACATTGGTGATAATCACAGGAAAGTGCATATACTTTGGGTCCACTTTTCCAAACTGATGACATGGCATTTGAAAATATCCAAAAATCATAACAAGCTGAAAAAGATTATCAACCGGAGAAAGATAAAGCAAAACCATCTGGAGGAGCAACTGTAAGTTCCATGTTTAGGTGGAATTTGGCAGTTTAGAGATGTAGAATTCTTGGAACGGAGCTTACCTCAATTTATGGGACCCATTTTTCACTTAAGCATGCTATACCAGGCCATCAACTTCCTCAACAATGACAAGACCAGAATGAGCGAGCATTGGATTCGCACATACTGATGAACTGTTCACCATGTACCATTAATGAACCAAGATTATTTGTCAGAAGAAAGGTTTTTCTTTCCATCAAAGTGGGATTGCTGTGCATCTACATGAACTTCACAATCCTTTACATCTTCCTTGAGTTTTAGTTTGAGTTTAGTTTATTGTCACCTGTATCGATGTACAGTGAAAAGTTTTAGTTGTTGCAAACCTGTCAGCGGAAAGACAATACATGATTACAATCGAGCCGTCCACAGTGTACGAATACATGATAAAGGAAATAATATGAATAATGCTTTGTACAAGATAAAGTCCAGTAAAATCCAATCAAAGATAGGCTGAGGTCTCCAATGAGGTAAATAGTAACTCAAGACTCTCTCGTGTTGTTGATAGGACGGTTTGGTGCCATCGTACACCATCTCATCAAAACAAAGTCACTCTTGTAGTTGCTGGTTCTCCATTGACTTCAGTCATATCATTCCACTTCTCACTCTTCCTGCATGTCCATTTCCACCTACCGTGACTGTCTCTCTTCCTATCTTATCTCCTTTAAGGATGCCATCACCTTCTCTCAGAAGTGTCTGCCACATCTTTTAAGATGAGAATTTCTATACTCGGACATCTGATATGTCCTCCTTTTTCCAGAAACATAGCTTCCCCTCTACATTGTTAATGGAAACCTCACTCACATTTCCTCAATTTCCCACACACCCAGTCTCTCATTCAAAGACAGAACAGAGGTAGAGGTCTCAACTTTCACCCCACTAGCCCCCGCAAGCAGCATATCACCATTTGTGACTACTGGCAGCTACAACTGGATACCACTACCAACTAACAACACCTCTCTCCTACATCCTTCAGTGGTAAACAGGGACCATTTTCGCTGTAACTCAATGATCCACTGATCCCTTCTCACTAATCCTGCCCTGTCCTCAAACACTTTTACCTGCAACCGTACGCAGTGCACCACTTGTCCTTCACTTCCTCCTTACCACCATCCCGGGACCTTAGCAGCTCATCCAGGTGAGGCAGGTGTTCACCTGCGGCTCGTCCAACCTAGTATTTAGTATTCTGTGCTCACAATGTAGGCTCTACATCGGTGAGGCCAAGCATAGATTTGGCAGCCATTTTCAAAAGCATCTGCACTTTATCAGCAACGGTCTTCTTGAGCATCCAGTTGCATGTCATATCAACTCCCTTTTCCCATTTCTACACCTCCTCAGCCTTCATCATTGTCACAGTGAGGCCAAACACAAACTGGAAGAATAATACCTCACATTATGCTTGTGTAATATATTCAGGTCACACAGCTCGATGAAATGAACACTGAACTTTCCAATTTCAGTTCATCCCCTTCCTCTTTGTTCCTTTCCCACTGCCGCAGTACACCTCCGTTCTCAATCCCTCTTGCCCCTTTACCCAACTCATCACCCTCTCCCATCTAGTACTATCTGCTCATCACCCACATACCATTCTATCTGTTTCATCTCCCTTGGTTCACCTTTCTTATCCCCTTCCCCAATGGCCCCATCTGTCTTTCACCCCTTCCTTATATGGTTCCACATATCACCTACCAGCCTCTATCTCCATCCTTCCCTCTCCCCTCTTTCACCCGGTTCCATCTATAAAATATTCTATTTTGTATCTTATGTTTTCACCTTGCACCTTCCAGCCTCTTTTTCGACACTTACCCCTCCTCTTCCCAACCCAGCTCCATCTGCTCATTACACTCCTCTCATTTGATTCCACCTACCACCTTTCAACCTCTGTCTCACCCAGTGACTACCTCCTTACCAACATAGATGCTGCTTTACCTGCTTTACCTGCTGAGTTCTTCCAGCAGTTTATTATTTTTCTCCGGTTTCCAGCATCTGCAGTCTCCTCTTGTGTCTTCATATCGCTCTGTCTTATTTTCCGTCTTCCCCCTCATCTTGTCCCTGCTGCTGCCATTGGAGTAAATTATTTTTCCATGTATTCCAACATCCGTATCCTCAGAAATGGTGGGCCCAGCATATGGCTTCTTGACCATACACAGTCAAAACATCTCTGTGTATATTATATTTGAGTTTTGTTCTGATGGGAGGAAGATCCTCACTATGACAGAAACTAAGTTCAGTTATGACACAGCTATCTACCTGACACTGTGGAGAATTGTTTAGATATACCATGTTTAGAAAAAGCTAGACAAATCCAATCTGGTTATATATTGCCCAAATCAGTCTACTCCCTCAATCATCAGCAACATGATGGAAGATGTGATCCATATTACAATCATGTGGAACTTAATTATCAATAATTTAATTACCACTAATTCCAGTTTGGTTTTGCCAAGATCACTTGGCTCCAGACATTATTGCTTAGTGCAAACGTGGACCGAAGATCTGAATGACAGCGAAGAATTGAAAATGATTGCATTTGTATTTATAGCAACATTTGACTAAGTGCAGCATTAAGGAAACCTAGTAACATTTATATGTTTATATACGTTTATATGTTTATATAAATCCTGGGAAAGAGTCCAATGGTTGGATAATCCATTGGTTGGAGTCCTTCCTCATACAAAGGAAGATAATTATAATTGTTGGAAGTTAATCATCCTAGCCCCAGGACATCACTGCAGGAGTTCAACAATCTTCAACAGCTAAGTTAATCACTATCATGTCAGAAGTGGGAATATTCACTGATGATCTACAAATGAAGCAGCTTATGCCTGCATGCAGCAAGCCCTGGGACACAATTAGACAAATGGTAATACGTGGGTAATGATACTAATATTACAAAAACACCAAAAATTGACCATCTCCAACAAATTGAACCACGTACCCTTGATATTGAATGACATAACTGTCATCGAGCTCCCATCAACATTCTGAGAGAGTCAATGAATCAAACTGCACAGAAACTGCCCCTTCAGCCCAACAAATTTACACTGTTCATAAAGCACCTATTTACACAAATCCTGCACAAGCTCCATTTTATTCTCTCTGCATCCTCATCAACTCTCCCCAGATTCCACCACTCAGCTACTTACAAGACATAATTTACAGTGGTCATTTAATTACAAACTCACTGTCTTTAGCCTGTGGGAAGAAACCAGACGACACCTGGAGGAATCCCATGTAGTCACAGCGAGAACAGGCAAACTTCCCTGAAGATCAGGATCAAACTTGGATTACAGAAACTGTGAGCAGCTGCTCTACTACCTGCCAAACAGAGAGCAACATGACAAAAAACTCAAATGGGCCAACCACGTAAATACTACATCTACAAGAACAGGTTGGATGCTGGGTATGGTGCAGCAAGTGATTTGTCTCCTCAAAGTCTTTCCACCACTTATGTCAGGAGTTTGATGAAATACCATCAATGCAAACCAGAATAAAGTATTCTGCTTGTTTGTGTTTCATCAAACACCCTTAAAATTATTTCCTTCCACCATGAATGCAGTGTGTATCATTTATAAAATATACCTCACTTCCACTTACAAAGCGGACAAGGTCTTCAGACACATGGGAATATTACAGACTGCAAGTTATGCACCATTTGAGTTGGAAATACATTGCAATTCCTTCGTCGTCACTAGATCTAAATCATGAAACTCACTTCTCAATAGTATTGTGGAGGCTACCTTCATCAGAAGGACTGTAATGCTTCACAAAGGTGCCTCACCATCATGTTCTCAAGGACAATCAGAGGGCCAATAATTGCTGACATTGTCAAAGATGCAAAGATCCTGATAGCTCAATTAAAAAAATCTTCCAGGATTAGTCAATAACGCAATAAAGTCAGCAAGATAACAATTATATTTTAAAATCTGTGACAAAGTATATGTGTGTTGTCTATATTTGTGCATGATGGTGGGGCTAACTCCCAAGAAAGACTGCAGGGAGGATGGAGATCCATATATATATACAAATTAATGCGCTATTCCTGCTCTGCCAGTTACCTGCCTGCGTTCAGGATACAGTTAGAATATTTCTGCTGCTCACCTCCTCTGCTACTTTACATTATTTTGATGAGAACGCAAATTTCTTCCTCCCAATTCTGGAGAAATTTGTCTTCCTCCGTAGTAAGTCAAGGTAAGTCGAGGACAATGGGGTTGAGAGGGAAAGTAGGAAAATAGATGATTGAATGGTAGAGTGGATGATGGGCTGAAGGGCTTAATTCTGCGCCTATGTCTTCTGGTCATGATAAGTATTATTAAATCTTGATACGTAGGAAGGAACTGTAGATGCTGGTTTACACTGAAGATAGACACAAAATATTGGAATAACTCAGCAGGCCAGGCAGCATCTCTGGAGAAAAGAAATGGGTGACGTTTCTTCAGACTATTAAATCTGGATATTGGTTTTGATCATCCTGTATCAATGATAAATACCTCTCATTCTCTCTTCTCCTTTTGTTTTGCCTATTTAAAGAGACAATTTGAAATTGATGTTCATTGTCCCGACTTCCATGTCAGGTGAAGAATCGACTTAAATTCAAAGCTTCGAATCTACAATTCATGCACCAGCCCAACCCTCTCCAAGCCACTAATCATCGCTCTTTGGAACCCCACACCTAATATCAGGGCCAATCAGTGGTTAAATTAGCCTTAAAGGAATTGCTTTTTCAGAATGAATGGAAATATCAGCATTTCTATCCATGAGATTTGTATTAAATGTTCTCTTGAGCTCTTTTCACAGCTAGTTTTCATTACAAATGTCGCAAGAGATTTGAAACAATTTTGATCTTTGAGTATAAAATAAGGTAGCACAAATGAACCATAATACAAACTGTGAAAAGTATATGTCCTTATCACTTGACAGTGTTGGAGGATGAAACTGCCTCCATCTACATTCCTTATTTCAAGATTATGCTTCATGCAATTCAATACTTCCAATTTTGTCTGTACCTCCAACTGAATTTCAAAAGAAATCCACTTCCATAGCAAAGCCAATGACAGACACAAAAAGCTGGAATAACTCAGCATTCCTGGAGAAAAGGAAGAGGTGATGATTCGGGTCTGAAGAAGGGCCTTGTCTCGAAATGTCACCTATTCCTTTCCTCCAGAGATACTGTCTGACCCGCTGAGTTATTCCAGCTTTTTGTATATATCCTGGTCTTTCTGTTCTATATCCTGTTGTGAAACCTGTTGAGTCACCATATGCAGTTTGTGTGCCAGGAATTCCTATCTTTGTGGAGCAGGAACAATAAAAACATGCATTTTCCACCCATTTGCTAAATTATGCTTGCCCTTGATGTGCGCATTGATCATTGCAGTGTTTGAACCCATGCTGGACTTGTCTTGCACTGCACTCTAAAGACTGGATGGTCAATAGCTGAGCTATTGTCAGATCAAGTGATGTCTTATCTTTAGGAACATTTAGTCACGTCCTTCACTGCATGCAGCATGTTGATATTCTGCTTAGCTTGTTGAAGGAGGGAGAGAGGAAGAAATAAGCTGGGATTGAAAGCATCAGCAGGTTATTATGTGGAGCATGTGGGCTGAGGCAGATGTTGGAAAAGGAAATGGAGTAAAGCAATCCAGAGCAGCATCCACTGTAGAAGCACCAGGGCAACAGACTCAGTATGGCTGGGGTGATGTATGATTATTGGTATGGTGGATGTTTTCCACGGTTCATTTGTAGAAACATTAGTCTTCTGCGGAAGTAGACGGCAATGGGTTTTCTTGGTCATAGGATCAATATGGTTGAACCAGGACAAATTGGTGATGATCTTTACACCCAGGAAATTAAGCTTTGACCATCTCCACTTTAGCACCCGTTGATGCTCACTGGAGTGTGTACTCTACCTCCTGAAATCAATGACTAATTCCTCCACCTTGCTGACATTGAGGGAGAGGCCCCCTTTCAGATGAATGAGTTGACCCAAAATATCACCTATTCTTTTTCTCCAGAGATGTTGCTTGACCCATTGAATTACTCCAGCTATTTGTGTCTGCCTTCGGTTTAAACCAGCACCTGCAGTGAATCCCAACATTCCACATCAAAGCCACTTTCCAACCAACCTACTTGGAAGGAAACAATGATATGTTAACAAAGTAGTAAACAGAGACCTCGGTTATTCAGATTCAGATTCAGATTCAGATTCAATTTTAATTGTCATTGTCAGTGTACAGTACAGAGACAACGAAATGCATTTAGCATCTCCCTTGAAGAGCGACATAGCAAACGATTTGAATAAAAAAAAAAATAATAAGTGCGGGGCGGGGGTGGGGGGGGGGGGGGGGGGGGGGGGGGGGGGGGGGGGGGGGGTCGGGGATTGGCAGTCACCGAGGTACGTTGTTTAGTAGAGTGACAGCGGCCGGAAAGAAGCTGTTCCTCGACCTGCTGGTTCGGCAACGGAGAGACCTGTAGCGCCTCCCGGATGGTAGGAGGGTAAACAGTCCATGGTTGGGGTGAGAGCAGTCCTATTAATTAGATCTTCTTTTGAAAGGTCATCAACAAAAAACATTTATTCTGTTGATAATCAAAACAAAATTGCTGCAAACCAAGGATAGATAGAAAAGAGTGTAAACACTCAGCAAGTTGGGTAGATTGCATAGAAAGAGGAATAGTGTAGAGTTAATGTTTGAGATTAACTGTTTATATGTTGATCTTTCTACAGATGCTGCATGACCTGCTAAGTGCTTCTTTGGAGTTTCTATTTTAAATTCATTAATGCTGTTTCCCTCCGCATTGATTCTACCTGCCCTGCATCATTTGTTTCAGTCCTTCAGGGAAAGAACATTGCTTTCGTTGCCTGTTTAGCTTGCATGCATAATATACCAGAAAGTACTGGGAAAAGAATTGGGGAGGGTGGGCTCTGAATAGAACTGAAACAATATTGTCCTACATAACCCATACTCATGCCTAGAGGTATTCCTTTGAACTGGAAAAGATGAGCGGAATAATAGGAATAGCTGTGTTGGTAAAGTAACCATGGAAGACCCGAACATTCCGGCAGAAATATGCCAATGGTTTTGTGTCCACATTCCAATGCTGGACTCATAACATAGAAACATAGACATAGAAAATAGGTGCAGGAGGAGGCCATTTGACCCTTCGAGCCAGCACCAACATTCATTGTGATCATGGCTGATCATCCCCTATCAATAACCCGTGCCTGCCTTCTCCCCATATCCATTGACTCCACTAGCCCCTAGAGCTCTATCTAACTCTCTCTTAAATCCATCCAGTGACTTGGCTTCCACTGCCCTCTGTGGCAGGGAATTCCACAAATTCACAACACTCTAGGTGAAAAAGTTTTTTCTTACCTCAGTCTTAAATGACCTCCCCTTTATTCTAAAACTGTGGCCCCTGGTTCTGGACTCGTCCAACATTGGGAACATTTTTCCTGCTTCTAGCTTGTCCAGTCCTTTTATAATTTTATATGTTTCTATAAGAACCCCCTCATCCTAAACTCCAGTGAATACAAGCCTAGCCTTTTTCATCTTTCCTCATATGACAGTCCCACCATCCCAGGGATCAATCTTGTGAACCTACGCTGCACTGCTTCAATCACAAGGATGTCCTTCCTCAAATTAGGAGATCAAAACTGTACACAATACTCCAGATGTGGTCTCACCAGAGCCCTATACAACTGCAGAAGAACCTCTTTACTCCTATACTGAAATCCTCTTGTTATGAAGGCCAAAATTCCATTAGCTTTCTTCACTGCCTGCTGTATCTGAACGCCAACTTTCAGTAACCGGTGTACAAGGACATCCCTCTTACCTAACCTAACCCCATTGAGATAATAATCTGCCCCTTGTTTTTGCCGCCAAAGTGGATAACCTCACATTTATCTATATTATACTGCATCTGCCACGCATCTGCCCACTCATTCAACCTGTCCAGGTCACCCTGCAACCTCCTAACATCCTCTTCACAGTTCACACTGCCACCCAGCTTTGTGTCATCCGCAAATTTGCTAGTGTTGCTCCCAATTCCCTCTTCCAAATCATTAATATATATGGTAAGCAGTTGCGGCCCCAACACCGAGCCTTGCGGCACTCCACTCGCCACTGCCTGCCATTCTGAAAAGGACCCGTTCAATACTACTCCTTGCTTCCGGTCTGCCAACCAATTTTCTATCCATGTCAACACCCTACCCCCACCCAATACCATGTGCTCTAATTTTAGTCACCAGTCTTCCGTGCGGGACCTTATCAAAGGCTTTCTGAAAGTCTAGATACACTACATCCACTGGCACCCCTTCATCCATTTTACTTGTCACATCCTCAAAAAATTCCAGAAGATTAGTCATGTTTTCTCTCTCGCTCCTTTCTTGAAAAGTGGGATAACATTAGCTATCCTCCAATCCACAGGAACTGATCCTGAATCTATTGAACATTGGAAAATGATCACCAATGCGTGCACTATTTCTAGAGCCACCTCCCTGAGGACCCTGAGATGCAGACCATCAGGCCCAGGGGAATTATCATCCTTCAGTCCCATTAGCCTACCCAATACTATTTCGCGCCTAATGAAAATTTATTTCAGTTCCTCTACCCCCTTAGATCCTTTGTCCTCCAGTACATCTGGGAGATTGTTTGTGTCTTCCTTGGTGAGAGCAGATCCGAAGTACCTATTCAACTCTTCTGCCATTTCCTTGTTGCCCATAATAATTTCACCCGTGTCTACCTTCAAGGGACCCACATTTGACTTTGCTACTCTTTTTCCCTTAACATATCTAAAGAAGCTTTTACTGTCCTTCTTTATATTCCTGGCCAGCTTCCCTTCGTACTTCATGTTTTCAGCCCGTATTGCCTGTTTTGTTTCATTCTGTTGACCTATGAAAGTTTCCCAATCCTCTGGCTTCCAGCCACTCTTTGCTGTGTTATACATCTTTTCTTTTAGTTTTATTCTATCCCTAACTTCTCTTGTCAGCCACGGTTGCCTCCTACTCCCCTTAGAATCTTTCTTCCTTTTTGGAATGAAATGATCCTGCGTCTCCCGGATTATGCCCAGAAATTCCTGCCATTGCTGTTCCACCATCATTCCTGCTAGGATCCCTTTCCAGTCTACATTGGCCAGCTCCCCTCTCATGCCTTCATAGTCCCCTTTGTTCAACTGCGTCACTGCCACTTCCGATTTAACGTTCTCCTTCTCAAATTGCAGATTAAAACTAATCATATTATGATCACTACCTCCAAACGGTTCCTTTACCTCGAGTTCTCTTATCATATCTGGTTCATTGGACAACACTAAATCGAGAATTGCCTTTTCGCTGGTCGGCTCAAAAGATCCATCGCAAAGTCATTCTACAAACTCTCTTCCTTGGGGTCCTGAACTAACCTGATTTTCCCAGTCTACCTGTATATTGAAATCCCCCATCACCACAGTGGCATTACCTTTGTTACATGCCAGTTTTAACTCCTGCTGCAACTTACACCCTACATCCGGGCTACTATTTGGGGGTCTGTAAATAACATGAATTAGTGTCTTCTTGCCTTTACAATTCCTCAACTCGACCCATAGTCAATAGTCAATAGTCAATAGTCAATAGTCAATAGTCTATTTATTTGTCATTTGGACCCCTGGAGGTCCAAATGAAATGCCGTTTCTGCAGCCATACATTACACACAAATAAACCCCAGACACAACATAATTACATTTTACATAAACATCCATCACATAGCTGTGATGGAAGGCCAAAAAAACTTATCTCTCCCCTGCACTCTCCCCCCCCCCCCCCCCCCCCGATGTCAGAGTCAAAGTCAAAGCCCCCGGCTGGCGATGGCGATTGTCCCGCAGCCATTAAAGCCACGCCGGGTGGTGCAAGGTCGCACACCGGGTCTTGGTGTTAAAGACCCCGGCGTGCGCTCGCATAGTCCCGCGGCCATTCCAAGCCACGCGGGGCAGTAATGTTAGGCCCCGCTCCAGGAGCTCTTCGACCCCGCAACTCGGGCGGGAGAAGTCGCCGTTGCAGGAGCCCTGAAAAGCGGTCTCCCTCCAGGGATCCGCGGGCTCCCGGTGCCGCCATCCGCAGACCTGCAGTAGCAGCCTCCGAATCGGCAGCAGCAGCGGCAGCAGCAGCAGCAGCAGCAGCGGCAGCGGCAGCGCTCCTCCACCGCTCCACCCGCTCCGGTCTCGGCCAGCTCCGCGACGGCGACGGTGAGTCGTAGCACCAGAGTCCCCGGCTTCTTCCTGTTGGAGGCCGCTCCTCGTTGCGGCCCCAACGACAACTGAGACCCGACGAGAAAAGGTCGGGTCTCCAGTGCAGGGAGAGATTCAAAAGTTTCCCCCCCCCCTCCCACCCCACCCCCGCACCTCCACACACACACCCCAACATAAAATAACAAAGACTACATAAAAACACAGACAAAAAATAATAAAAACGCGGACAGGCTGCAGAGGCCGCTGCTGACCAGAGTCGCGCCGCCTACCGGCTCTACCTCGTCAGTCCCTATGTCTTCACTCGCAAGGGACTGAATTTCATCCCTCACCAGCAGAGCTACCCCCCCCCCCCCCCCCCCCCCCCCCCCCCATTCCCCCCTCCTCTGCCCACCTGCCTGTCCTTTCTATAGGATGTATAACCCTGAATATTAAGTTCCCAGGCCCGATCCTCCTGCAGCCACGTCTCAGTAATCCCCACAATGTCATATCTACCAACCTCTAACTGAGCCTCATCTACTTTACTTCTTATACTTCGCGCATTCATGTACAATACTTTCTTACGCATCTCACCTTTCACATCAATCCCTATTACACTTGGCCATCCTCTCCTATCCCTTTGTGAGCATTCTTTCCCGTTAATTCTGGGGTCATTAACCATCCCTTTACTCTCTTTCCCTTTAACTCCATCCTCGACTATCCCATTTGACTCCCCACCCCCCTTATTCAGTTTAAAACCACCCGTGTAGCAGTGGCAAACCTGCCTGCCAGAATGCTGGTTCCCCACCTGTTAAGATGCAATCTGTCCCTTTTGTACAGTTCCCCCTTACTCCAAAACAGATCCCAGTGATCTAAGAATCTAAATCCCTGCCCCCTGCACCAGTTCCTCAGCCACACATTCAGGTCCCACACATTCACTCCTCCATCAAAGGACAAGGTTGACACAATTCCCTGGCATTTATGCTGGGTGAACAACTTGTGCCGAACCTGAGCAGCACTGGTTTCAGAACAGCAACTTCATCTTCCTCCTGTGTAGTTTATAATTCAGCAGTATGAAAATTGAATTATCCATTTTCAAGTAACAATATCTCCTCCACACTCACTAATCTCCTCCAATTTCCCTCTCCCCACCTTCATATGCATCTATTTCTCCCACCCCACAATCCTTGTCACCCTGCTCCTTTCTTCTCCTCTGTTCTCAGCTTCTATCACTGATTCCCACATTTCGTATCCCCTCCCTTTACCCTCCCCATCTCTTCCTCCTTTCCCACAGCTGTACATTGCATCCCTTCTCTTCTTTCTATACCTGACACATTTTTGTCTCCTTTTCATCTCTTGCTTTTATCACTTACTCCACCCATCTGCCAATCAATCCTGCTCACCTGTATTATCCTGAAAAGGGGTCCCGACCCAAATTGTGACCTGTCCATTCCTTCCACAGATGCTGCCTGGTCCTTTGAGTTACTCCAACACTTTGTGTATTGCTCATTATGCCAGCAACTGCAGCTCCTTTTATCTCCGCCTCACACTTGCCAGGCTTTGTTGCACCTCAACTGCTCTTTTCCAGCTTTCTCCCTCCTGCTCCAATTAGTCTGAAGAAGGGTCCAAACCTGACACATCGTCGGTAGGTCCTCTCCACTGATGCGGCCTGACCTGCTGAGTTCCTCCAGCACTCGAATCCACAGTCTGCAGTTTCTTGTGTCTGTTTTTTTAATTCAGATTTCTTAATTGTCCAATTGTGTTAATTGTATGATTTTGACCATTTTAGTTGTTTTCATTTATTGAACAAATGGTAAGATCGTGGTACCCTGCAGGGAAAAGTTACTGAGGCTAGGGCCAGCCTTGCATGTTTTCAATGGGACATGAAAATAATGACAGAAGATATCTTTTTCTGCAGGTCAGTGATGAACACAAGCAACTTGCAAACTTAAGGCCAATTTTATGTCATTTCATTATCTAAAATATAGCTTGTAAACTGTTGGCGCTTTGACTGGATCGATAATTGTTTTGCTTCCCTAAGCCATTTCAAACTGTGTCTCAAATGGGGTATATAATTATGCATTAAGATGGGAGACCAGATAAGCTCCAGTATGGGAATCATCTGATACATCACCTGGAATATGATCAGGGACGTCACCTGGAGTACATCAGTAATAATGTGAAAGAGTGATTGCCAGAAATAAAAATGAGCATGGCTTCAGGTACAGTGTTGGGAGATAAAAATCAACAACAGTCTGCAGTCATAAACTGCATTCCAAAATGTTGCACGGTCTTTCACAGATGAATAGCTATTCAAAGTTTTTCATTGAATTGCAAATGAAGATATTAAAGCATGTGATATGAATATTAGAAAGCATGGAAGAAAGTGGAGATGTGAAGAGTTTTGGGGAGGAAATTCATGAACTCTGCGCACTGGCAGTGAAGGCAAAATTACCTATTGTGATTA
Organism: Leucoraja erinaceus; assembly: GCF_028641065.1. Lineage (NCBI taxonomy): Eukaryota > Metazoa > Chordata > Chondrichthyes > Rajiformes > Rajidae > Leucoraja > Leucoraja erinaceus. The sequence continues at coordinate 84,031,440 of NC_073378.1, forward strand.
AATTAAAATGAGACTTTGCAAGAGGAATTTTGGAGGAGCACAAATATCTTGGGTGGGTCTAGGAATGAAGAACATTTCAGGGATAGAGTGGGGTGAGGCTATGAAGAGAATGGAACGTGGAATGAGAAGTTTAAAAAGAATAATGTAAATCAGCAAGTAGTGGAATGATGGGTGTGTGTCAGGACATAAAATATAGAATCTCAGTTGTGCCTAAAATTATGGATATGGGAAGGAGAAGACCAACAAGAATGTATTGGAGTAGTCAATTCTTGAAGTGGCAAAGGATACGATGAATATTTCAGCAGCAGTGAAAATTGGATAAGCGTGGGAACGTGCCATGTAGCAAAGTTGAAAACATACAAGCGACTGAATGCAAATTTGGTACTCATCGTGAAATCAAACATGGCACAAATGTTGTATTAAATCAGTCCAAGTTTGCACCAGAGATCAGATGGAATTTCAGAAGAGGTTTAGAGAGATACTCTTTCCAATTCTTTCTGGGAAATGAGCAAAGCTTCATTTTCCATTTATTGCCTACGCTGATACACGCGAATAAATGGTGATAGATCAATTTCTTGAACCAATCTGGTGGCAGTAATGATGATGGTATTGCAATGTTGAATGTAATAAGTTTCATGATTTAACCCAACTAGAACGGTGGAAGGGTGATATATGCCATAGTCAGGATTGTGCAAAATCCAGAGTTAACGGTGTCCTGTATCTTAATGCTGTTATCATTCTCAGGGTAGATGCGACAGAGATAAAAGATGCTGTGAGAGTTCCAATAATGAGTTGCTGGAGTACTAAAAATAAAACATTTCATACTGCAACAAAATACATTAAAAATGAGGTCTAGAAATAGAAAAACTATTGCTCCATGACACTTGGCCAATGACACGTCTCAAACTAGTTTGGTCCAGCAACAGAGAATAATAGTAAGATTAAACGAGAACTTACCAGTTTGAAGTTTGATCTTTATTTTATGAGGAGTTACGATGAGGGATTACGTGAAGAACCCCGCTCAGTGCGCAGGCGCGGCATGCTTCCAAGCAGCGGTGTGGAATCACAGACAGACACAAGTATTTGAAGTAACATAGTAAAGAAAAAGAGACATCAATTTATCAGTTTGATCCATATAATGAGGGTGGGAGTGGAGGGCACGTAATCCCTCATCGTAACTCCTCATAAAATACAGATCAAACTTCAAACTGGTAAGTTCTCGTTTAATCTTACTATTTTACTTCGGAGTCACGTGAGTGACTACGTGAAGATTTCAAAGCTCTGTGATTTCAAACCGTGTAACAGTTTTACTCACTCACTGCCGAAAGCTCTTGAGGAAGGAAGTGTTATCGTAATTAACCAATGAATCTGTTTTCAAAACAAAACGGTATTTATTAACAATAACAAAAACAAAATAGCTCCCCCGGGCTTTAAATTAAATATTTGCAGCTTCTAATATTTTCGCTGCAAACAAATCAGGCTTCACCAATGGCTTATTATAGAATGTTTGGAATGTGGATTCCCTCGACCATCCTGCTGTGTTCAGGATGAGGTCAATAAGCACATCCATCCTAGCTGCCGTTGATGTGGATGCTGCCCTGGTGGAATGAGATTTGTAAAGGTTAATGTCTATCCCAGCAGCTTCCAATACCTGTTTTAACCATCTTGAAATTGTCTGGCTTGTTACCCGGCCATGTGGTTTTTTTGTGGCTGACCCATAAGGCTCTTTCACTTCCTCGGATGTTGTGGGTTGTGTCGATGTACTGTTTGAGGTGGGTCACCACACACAATCGTGGCTCTGTTGGGTAGGCCCGGAATACCACTAGTGCGTTGGATGTTCCTGGCCTGCTTGTTTTATCAGACCTAGTAGGGTGAATGTTACCTGGTCTGGCGTTGTTTCCATGCTGTCCAGTCTAAGTTTGTGTAACGACTGGACCCTCTGTGCAGATACTAGAGCCATCAGCATGAGCGTTTTTAGAGTTAATTGCTCGAGGCTGAGGGATCTTGCTGGTGGTCTATCCCGGAGGTATGTCAGAACGACACTGATGTCCCAAATTTGAGTATACCTGGGCTTGGGGGGCTTGATGTTATAAATGCCCTTCATAAGTTTAACCACCAGCGGATGGGATCCCATAGGCTGATGTCCTGTAGGTTTGAGGTAAGTGGAGAGGGCACTACGTGCCGTGTTGATGGCACTGTAGCTCATACCCTCGTAGTGATGTAGGTATGCCAGGAACTCGAGAATATTGACTACTGTGGCTGTTTCATATGAAGTCCCTGTTTCTTGGCAGTACTTCTCCCATTTTTTGATGTTGGTTAGGTACTGCCTCTTTGTAGATGTTCTCAGGGATGCTGACATGGTGGTGATGGTTTGTTGCGATAATCCCAGGTCCAGATAGGGTCAGTTTAGAATCTGCAACCCAGGAGTTTAATGTCTTGATGGCATGGATGGCTTATGCCTGACACTGGGTGAATCAATAAACCTGGATGACTGGGAAACACCATTGGTGATTCCACCACCATGTCATGAAGTACTGGGAACCATGGCTGTGTAGGCCAGTCGGGTACCACCAAAATTCCAGAGGCTGAGTCCATCTGGATTTTGCGAAGTACCCGACTGATGAGGCAGAAGGGAGGAAAAGCATAGAAAAAGAACTTTCCCCAATCCAGCGTGAAGCTATCTACCGCTGCTGCCTCTGGATCTGGTTCTCAAGCGACATACGTAGTTAATTGGTGATTTAGTCTTGATGCAAATAAATTGATATCTGGCTTTCCATATTGCTTGACAATTTTAGCAAATGCTTTAGGATTTAACATCCATTCGATGTTGTCATTGAATTTGCGTGACCTGGTGTCCGCCACTGTGTTTAGCTTACCTGGTAGATAGGTAGCTGAAAGCCAAATATGTCTTTCGACACACCATTGCCAAATCGTATTGACCAATTTGTCGCATGATAAAGATTTTATGCCGCCCATATGGTTAATGTAAGCCACCACCGTAGTATTGTCTATTTGTAATCGAACATGCAAGTGCTGCATATCTGATACATATGCTTTTAAACCATAAAAGGCGCCCAACATTTCCAAATAATTAATGCCCAGTGTAGATAGTAATGATGCTTCTAAGTTAGTCCATCTACCACCTGTGCTGGATATGGAGTTAGTTGCTCCCCAGCCTTGAGCACTGGCATCTTTGGAGTACTAAAGCAGCATTAGTAATGATAATAGGACTACAACTATGCCAAATATTTTGTATCCACCACTGTAGCTCTGATAATTGCTTCAGTGGGTAACATCATGACCCGATCATTGTGACCTTTATGTTGTTTTAGTGGCTGCACCTTTGCTCTTTGTAAATTTTGATAATGCAAAGGTCCAAATTGGATAGCCGGAAATGCTGCTACCATTTTCCCAATTACTGCTGCTACTTGTCGAATAGTTGGTCTTTTGTTAACTTTTAAGTTATTGCATGATTGTGCTAATTCAATCATCTTATCCCTTGGCAGGGTAATAGTCATTTGGACTGAGTTAATTGTGAAACCCAGGTAGTCCATGATAGAGGGTGGGTTTAACTTGGATTTATCTGGATGTAGGACAAATCCCAGCGTTTCTAGGAGCTGTTTTGTGGCTGATACTGCTGCTACAGCCAATTCCATAGTTTTCCCCACTATGAGGATGTCGTCCAAATATGCCATGACTATATGTTTTTGTTTCCTTAATGTTGCCATGGCTGGTTTTAATATTTTTGTGAATAATCTTGGGGCTGACGTGAGCCCATTAGGCAGTGCCTTATATTGCCACAGCTGCCCCATCCAGATAAATTTAAGATATCTGCTATAATCCTTATGTATGGGTACCAGATAGTAAGCATCTTTGAGGTCAATGCTTGCCATGTAGTATCCTTTGGAAATCAGTTGTCTAGCAGTCACAAATGTTTCCATTTTGAAATGTATATACTTAACAAACTTATTTAGGGATGTTAAGTCAATGATGATGCGACATCCACCATCTTTTTTAGTTTTTGTAAATATGTTGGAAACAAATTCCAAAGGTTCATGGTTAGTCTTTTCTATGACCCCTTTATTTATAAGTCTCACCAGTTCAGCTTGTCCCTCCTGTTGCTCTTTTTTGGAGGGAGAAAATACCCTTTCGGGCCAGTGTTGAACTTGCGGTGTTTTTGAAATAAATTGAGTTTTATATCCTCCAATGCTATTGAGTATATATTTATCATTAGTGATCATTCCCCATGCTTTTTTAAACAAGTGTAACCTTCCCCCTGTTAGTAAGGCATCCTTATTCTCTATATGCTGGTAGGAACCAGATCCACCTACCTCCATGGTTATTGACGACTTTGTGTTTTCTTTTTTCTTAGAGTTTTGCCTTGTCGACGTGCTGGCGATGTTGGGGGGAGGCGCATTTTCCAGGGGGTCCGTGGCGGGCCCTGACCTAAAAAAGGTCTTTGGGGATAATGCGGCCCCAAGCTTTCACCAGTCCCATATTCCAGACGTCGACTGGTGGATGCCATGGGGTGCTGCCGCTTGGGTATCAGAGTTGTTCGTGGTTTGCTCATCACGGGGCCTGCCCTCATGAGGCCGAAGGTTTTGGATGCCTCTTCCATATCCTTCAGCTGTTTGTTTAGGTCGTTCCCAAACAGTAACGGATCTGTCTCCGTAGCTGGAGCTTTGCACAAGCCAGCAAATTTTGGGTTGAGGGCAGGTCTTATATTTTCCCTCCGGAGGTTGTTTAATTCATATTGGGTGGTACACATCAACGCCAGCACATCCTGCTGGTGTGTACTCATCTCCGTAGTCTCCACGCAACGAGCAAAGGCTGGGATAGCTGACGTCAGGAGCCTAAGGATCCGCTGTAGCTTTATTTCTTGTGCCCGTATAGGGCCCCCCACATTTCCCCAGATTTGACTGTTGAGGCTTTTGACCTTAAGGGCCTCACAGTTCTCTGGTGCTGTGTGTTCTTCTAGTACTTGAGCGAGCACCTTCTCCTGTAGAGGCTTATTAGACAGGTGGTTTATGCTAGCCGCCATCCTCGGCTCCAGAGGTGCTCCAGCCCGTGGGGTTGCTACAAAGCGGTCCACCACACCCAGCAGCTGTTCCTGTTCCTGCACCCCATGCATACTCCCGATTCCTTCCGCCTGCCGCTTTTTCAGACCAGCCCTGCCCTGGTCACCAATGCTAGCCTCCAGTTCTTGATCTGAGGTAGCAAAGGGAAGTGCCGGACTCGACACTATGGAGGAGGCGCCTGTCCTGTCTGCCCGGGAACGCTGCTGTTCCCGGTAGACCATCCCCTCCAAGAGCTGCTGTATGCAACTCAGGCAGCTGTCTCTCCTCCGTTTTGGGGAGGACATTTCCCCCTCCGACGAGTCGGAGTCGACCGGCCGATTTGTTTTTCGGGTTGCTTTCCCAGCCCGCCGTGCAGGCTCTGGCGTGACTGGGACCGGCTCGGTCTCAGGGATAACAAATCGCTCAGCGAGCGGTGCTGCCGCCGGTTGCTGCCCCGCTGGAATTGGTCGCTCCTCTGGTGGAGTTAGAGCGCGGGCAGTTCTTTGTGAGAGCTTCCTGCGTTGAGACATTTTTGCACTGCAAAACACTAACGCCAACTCTCCTCCGGTTAGTCCCAACGCCCCGTCTACTTACCTGACGGTCCGTTTTAAAGCGCAGCTGGAGAGCCTGACTCCAGCTGCCGCCGCTGTTGCAACTGCTGGGCGTAATGCCGCGCCTGCGCACTGAGCGGGGTTCTTCACGTAGTCACTCACGTGACTCCAAAGTAAAATCTGGCCAAACTATCACCTAACTTGTAAATCCCCAAATCTTAGGTTTGTTTATGAGCTACAACCCCCACCCCCAGGAGAATTTGAATAAATGTGTAATGGAGTAGCCTAATACTAGTCAATGAACTTAGTTTGAAAACATTTATTCTGAATATTTTCAGTTTCATTCTCTGCAGAGTTGGTAACGTAGATTTCTGCTTCGTTAATTAAACAAATAGTAAGACTCAGCCAACTGTTGCGGATGCTATGCTGTGCTGATGCTATGCAGTTCCCATGAATGTGAATAAATTGTTGTTTCAAAACGGCAGTAAAAATCAAATTGTAAGCATCAACAGCCATTTCAGATGACCAAAAGCAACACGATTAATTCAATAGGAAAGAAGGAAACATTCTCCATAATTACAAAATAAGTCCAAAGGTGACTTGCCAATTTGCATTTATATAACTCCTCATCTCTCAGGCCTCTTAGGAAGGTCTCAATGCACTTAACATTCATTGTTTGAAACTTATTTTATTATTCTACATATAGTCTAGAATTAAACACATTTATTCACAGAGGAAAAATAATAAAGTTAGTTTAAAAGCATTTTATCTTGATGCAAAATTAAATGGATTTAGCATAATAGATTTTAAATGTATTTTATTTAATAGATTTTAAATTATCATTGTTCACCAAATATGGTTACAATTTCTAAGTTTTACTTGCACTCATTTTTGGAGTAAAATGGAACTAGAAGAAGTTGACACAAAATGCTGGAGTAACTCAACGGGTCAGGCAGCATCTCTGGAGAGAAGGAACGGGTGAGGTTTCGGGTTGAGACCCTTCCTCAGACTGATGTCAAGGGAGGGGGTGGGACTAAGAGAGAATGTAGTCTGAGACAGTAAGACTAGTGGGAGAACTGGGAAGGGGGAGGGGATGGAGAGAGAAAGCAAGGGCTATCTGAAGTTAGAGAAGTCAATGTTCATACCGCTGGGGTGTAAACTACCCAAGCGAAATAAGAGGTGCTGTCCTTCAATTTGCGCTGGGCCTCACTCTGAAAATAGAGGAGGCCCAGGACAGAAAGGTCAAATTGGGAATGGGATGGGGAGTTGAAGTGCTGAGCCACCGGGAGATCAGATAGGTTAAGACGAACTGAGCAGAGGTGTGCATCGAAAAACACTCGCCAAGCTTGCGCTTGGTCTCGCCGATGTTGCGAAGTTGACAACTGGAACAGCGGATACAGTAGATGAGGTTGGAGGAGGTGCAAGTGAACCTTTGCCTCACCTGGAAAGACTGTTTGGGTCCTTGGATGGAGTTGAGGGGGGAGGTAAAGGGACAGGTGTTGCATCTACTGCATCAATTACACCGGTGCTCAAGAAGAGCAAGGTGACGTGCCTCAATGACTATCGATCAGTGGCACTAACATCGGTGGTGATAATGTGCTTTAAGAGGTTGATCATGGCGCAAATCAAATCCTGCCGCAACAAAAACCTGGACCCATTGCAGTTCGCCTACCGCCACAACAGATCAACGGTGGATACGATCTCGCAGGCTCTCTACTCCGCTCTGGACAACATAGACAACAAAAACTCATATGACAGGCTGTTATTCATTGATTACAGCTCGGCATTTAATACAATCATCCCCTCCAAGCTGGTTACCAAACTCGCAGAACTGGGTCTCTGCGCATCCCTCTGCAATTGGATCCTCGACTTCCTCATTCACAGACCATAGACTGTTTGAATTGTTGGAAATGTGTCAGCCTCGATAACAATCAGCACGGGAGCACCTCAAGGTTGCGTGCTCAGCCCCCTGCTGTACTCACTCTATACCCATGACTGCGTAGCGAACCACAGTGCGAACTCCATCATCAAGTTCGCTGACGACACCACTGTTGTGGGACGTATCACTGATGGGGATGAGTCAGAGTATAGAAGAGAGATCGACCGACTGACCAAATGGTGCCAGCACAATAACCTGGCCCTCAACACCAGCAAAACCAAGGAACTGATTGTGGACTTTGGAAGAGGTAGGATGGGGACCCACAGTCATATTTATATTAACGGGTCGATGGTGGAAGAGCTTCAAATTCCTAGGCATGCATATCTCTGAAGATCTCTCTTGGTCCAAGAACACTGATGCAATTATAAAGAAAGTACATCAGCACCTCTACTTCCTGAGAAGATTACGGAGAGTCGATATGTCAAGGAGGACTCTCTCTAACTTCTACAGGTGCACAGTAGAGAGCATGCTGACCGGTTGCATAGTGGCCTGGTTCGGCAACTTGAGTGCCCAGGAGCGGAAAAGACTACAAAAAGTAGTAAACACTGCCCAGTCCATCATCGGCTCTGACCTTCCTACCATCGAGGGGATCTATCGTAGTCGCTGCCTCAAAAAGACTGGCAGCATCATCAAGGACCCACACCATCCTGGCCACACACTTATCTCCCTGCTATCTTCAGGTAGAAGGTACAGGAGCCTGAAGCCTGCAATGTCCAGGTTCAGGAATAGCTACTTCCCCACAGCCATCAAGCTATTAAACTCAACTCAAACAAGACCCTGAACATTAATAGCCCATTATCTATTTATTTGCACTTTATCTGTTTATTTATTCATGTGTGTATATATTAATATAATGGTATATGGGCACACTGATCTGTTCTGTATTCATGCCTACCTTATTCTGTTGTGCTGAAGCAAAGTAAGAATTTCATTGTCCTATCTGGGACACCTGACAATAAACACTCTTGAATCTTGAAACTTGAATCTATAGAGTCAGAATGTTTAGGCACTAAAAAACTCTGAAATAGGCATGCAAAAAGGCATCATAAAAATTTTAAAAAGGCACGAAAAAGGCCTTAATTGACAAAAAAAGGCTTAAAAAGACATGTATTTCCACCACCAAAATATGGTTAAAAATGAGAATATAAAGGTATATTACATTAAATGACCAACGTTGCCTGGTCGCACATAATTACCAGCAATTTTATCAAATTATCTGGTGTTAAACTGCCGTCTGTCATACAGAATATGCTTCAGTTGTGAAGAACTTCTTTCTCTTCTCAGCTGAGGTCACTGGTGCATACCCGAAACAAGCTACAGACTCTATATCATGTCGATATCTTGTGCATTACAACTACCTTTGAGAACTTTAGCTATGTTTTCTATTTCTTCAAGATCTTTGTTAGCTAAAATCACTCTCTCACATTTTCCTTGTATGTCTTTACTTACTTCGCCAGGAACTTTATGAATATCGTCAGTTACTTTGTTGAAAACCTGCAAGTTATTCACTAATGTTTCGCCACATTTCGCAAGGGAAGTGGTAGCTTGTGGGAAGTTTGCAACATTTGGAAGCAATAAATAGATTTTGGAAAAGACTGAACCAGTGGGCAGAGGCACGAATGAATGAATGACCAACGGTGGCGCCCCCGGTTTTGCCCCAGTGGTGGAGATTTTCTTGTAATTTATACTATGTTAACACGTTAATAATAACATTAATATTAACGTGTTAACATAGAAAACAACATTGTAATTACAATATATCTAGAGAAAATAGCACGACCTTTTAGCAAAACGGCAAAAAAAGGCTGATTTAGGTGCTCGATCGTGAAAAAGGCATTATCTTGGTGAAATCATGAAAAGGCACACGGCATTTATGGCAAAATCCTGGCTCGACTCATCTATAATGGAAGAGGGGAACCCCCATTTCCTAAACAATGAGGACATCCCCAATACCCTGGTATGGAACACCTCATCCTGGGCACAGATATGGCGTAGACGAAGGAATTGTGAGTAGGGGATAGAGTCTTTACAGGAAGCAGGGTGGGAAGAAATATAGTCAAGATAGATATGGGAGTCAGTAGATTTGTAGTAGATGTCAGTCAATAGTCTGTCTCCTGTGATGGAGACGGTGAAATCTAGAAACCGTAGTGAGATGTCGGAGATGGTCCAAGTGAATTTGAGTGCAGGATGGAAATTAGTGGTGAAGTTGATGAAGTCAGTGAGTTCTGCATGAGTGCAGGAGGTAGCCCCAATGCAGCCGTCAATGTAGCAGAGGTAGAGTTTGGGGATAGGGCCAGTGTATGCCTGGAACATGGATTGTTCGACGTACCCTATAAAGAGGCAGGCATAGCTGGGGCCCATGCGAGTGCCCATAGCTACACCTTGCATTTGGAGGAAGTGGGAGTAGTCGAAGGAGAAGTTGTTGAGGGTAAGGACTAGCTCTGCTAGGCGGAGGAGAGTATTGGTACATTCGGGGAGAGGGCCAGTGTACGCCTGGAACAGGAATTGATGCATGAGATAAAAATCGGGGCCACAAAAATACCTGAATTCCTTTGATATTAGATTAAGGAGGATTTGGGTTTTAGAAAAACCTAAGGAGTAGTTTGTTAAACTCAATTCTCCAACAGCATAAATTGGGAAATTAAATATTTTAAAGCTGTAATTCAATTTTACCAAATTTATACTACTTTGGTGTATGGTGAACGGATTAAAGTGTGTGACAGTCAAGGGATTGTCTCAACCACAACAGTTTTTGACATCTTCAGTTGAACAATTCTTTTCATTTGATCCTCAATGGCATACCGAGGTGTGCTGATCATTAACATGTAATCCTGTGATTTACTGTGAAGTACTGGCATTATAAATAATCATGTGTATAACAGTGCAAATATTTAAAATAAAGAAACACATTGATTGATTACATAATGGATTCAAATTGCATTATTGTCCATAGCAAAATGAGTGATAAATGAAATTCGGTATGATATGCTACACCCTGGCAGGAACAATTGTTACAGTTATTCTATTAATAGTATTGAAACACATCAAGGTGAAGGAGAAAAATATTTGTATGTGATAGATTTCGTATGATAACACATTTATGCCCCTACCAACTGAGTTTAAAGCATTGCTTCTGGGAAAGGAGTAGACACGTTCTGATGGTTTTCTAGCTGTGATTCATTAATCCACTGCCACTAAATGTATCAAAATATAATAATAACAACAACAAATAGAGCAATTAATTATCCTAGTATGTCAATTGAGATATATCCAACAGTTTTATGAGAAACTTGTCCCATGCTCAGGCTAGATGGTACCTATAATGGGTTTGGTTGCATAACTATGAGGCATTCATTCAACACATGGAAGCCTTGCTACAAGAATATATCCATGTACAACAAGGTTAGAGTTAAAACTGCAATTGTTGAAATTCTTTAGTGCTGATCGAAATCCACAGAGGAGTTAGTAGATGCATGCAAGCCATTATGTGACATTATTGATCAGATTGATTTGAATCAAAAATGTACGGCATCCAAGAATAAGAGACATAAACGGAAACTGATGAAAGAAAATTTTGGAGGATATTTCAGGAAGAATACATTTTTGACCAACAATTAGTTTTGTGTCAGTAAAAAAAGAAAATGCTGTAAAAACTCAGCAGGTAAGCAGCAGGAAAGAAAAAAACGTAACATTTTAGTTCACAGACACACTCATAGCATCATAGATCAGCACAGAATGGAGACAGTCCTTTGCCCATCCTGTCCATGCTGATCAAGTTGGTATTTTGGGCTAGTCCCATTTCCATGCATTTGGCCAAAAGCACTCTAAACACTTCCTATTCATGTATCTATCCAAGTGTCTTTTATATTTGTAATTCTATCCATTTGAACGGCTTCCTCTTGCAGCTCATTCCAAATACAGAGCTGAAAAATTGCTCCTGAGGTCATTCACAAATACTAATTTTAAGCCCATGTCGTCTAGTTTTAGAATTCTCTACCCTGGGTAAAAAACTGAGCGTTCACTTTATCTGGGCCTCTTATTTTCTTGTGCACCTCAATAAGGTCACGACTCAGCCTCCTAGACTCCGAAGAAAAATGTCCCTATAACTATAAGCCTCTCCCTATAACTCAAGCTCACAAGCCCAGGGAACATCCTGGTGAATTTCTTCTGCATTTTTGCAATGGCACCTTTCTTGTAGCTGGGCAACCAGAACTGCACTCAGTATTCCAAGTGTGGTCTCATGAATGACTCCTACAGCTGCTTCACGATGTGCCAACCTTTGTACTCAATACCCTTCCCCATTAAGGCAAGGGTGCCAATCACCTTCACCACATTGTCCACCTGATGCACCACTTACTGGAATCCATGCACTTGTTCTCTCAGACGTCTCTATTATCAATCCATGCAAACTGAGGTAAATCGGTTTTCCTTTACATTAGTATTTGTATCTTCAACTATCCAAACCTAATGGTATTGAATTAGCTCCCTAAACCTTTCCATCTCTCTATCTCACCCCTCCTATCAGGGCCGGATTTACCTATAAGCTAGACAAGCTTAAGCTTAGGGCCTTGAAATCTAGGGGGGCCTACTCACCTCGCTGCCTCACTGGCCATCCGCCCACCGGGACCTCCTACTCTTCGCCCGCTGACCCTGGCCACTCTACCGCCCTCCAGCAGCCCGCAGCCGTTGCTGAATAACTGAATCATTGTACAATGTTAAATACATTTACATAAAAACTCATTCTTATTTTGTTATTGTTGACCATCTTTTAGATGCAATATGGAAAAGGAGGGCAGGTTGAGATGGAGAAAATCAGAATATTAGGTTTGTTGAAGATTCCTGGTGTTCAAAATAAATCATATATTTTGTTTACTGTTTGATGCAGCTCCAACACTCAACTGGGATAAAAGTGCAGAAAAAATACAAACAGTCACCAGCTGACAAGTGTTCAATTAACCTGACTAAGAAGTACATGAATGCTGTCATGTGATTGATTGCCATGAGGTTAAATGTTACACGATCAGATCTACAAAAATACATTAGAATAACGTTGTGAACCCTTGTTCCCAGAGATGAGGCCTGCATAATAGCATGTGAAAATGACTGGGGAAATAGATTTTGACATCTGAAGAATAACAATCGTTTGAGCTTGGAGAATGCAATCTCCTTTTGATTTTGGGTTAATTTATCCATGGCTATCTTTTCATGGGTGCACAAGTATTATGCATAGTATACTTGGCTAATACATGTTTGGGTTCACTAAGCCAGCTGGAACAAATACTGGATTTGCAGGTTTATGCCTGTATTGGTTTGTCAAGGGGTTGGCCTTAGCCTGCTATTCCAGTCCTGCAAATAATTATAAATAATAAATCATGCAAATGTAAGGTCACAAGAAACAGAAGTCGTAGTTCAGTAACATGATGGTTTATCCTTTACTTGAAGGGCACTCACTTCCTTGCCTGGTCCACATACCTCTTGGTGTGCAAAAAATGATTAATCCCAGCCTTGAATATGTAAATCACATGAGCACCCACAATTCTCCTGGAATTCAAAAATGGCCCATCCCGTATCCCGAAATGATTCAACAGTTATAATGTTAATCCTTCTCAGAATTCCTTCAATTATGTAATTTCTCATTGTTCTAAACTCCAATGAGTATAAACCTAGTGCTACTTATTCTCCCCTTAAGGACAATGGTTTAATTTGAGGAATCTTTGCTGCCTGGCTCAAAGCTAAGTAATCTCTACATTAGTTCAGAGAGCAAATCTGCTGACAGTACTACAGTTGTGGCCTTGCCAAAGCAGCAATTGCAGCAAGGTTTTTATTCCCCAAGCTGTTTGCAAAGCAGGCCATGGTAGCCTTGGCCTTCCTTATTGCTTGCTATACTGGTCGGATTACTTTCCGTGATCCATGAACTGACACTTACAGATTCTTCCACACTCCCACATTTACTGGTTTATCGTCAGCCATATCCCACTTGAGGGAGGAAGTTAAAGTGAACAGTGTCTATAATTAGGTTAACGCAACTCTGAACTTAACACCTTCAGAATGTTATTTTTCCCTGTGCAAAAATGTCAGATTTGGACTTTTGAGTGGGATTCACTACGTTTAAGAGGGAAGAAATGACCAAAAACATGACCTTCGGTGAGGACCACGTCCATCACAAACCACTTGTGATCACACTGACCTTACACTGCTGCAGTTCTATAGGCCTTTTTTTCCAAGTAGGCTCACCCCCTGCACCTTAGCAAGTAAGGCTTTTTTTCTAGTTACAATGGCCTGCCATTTATTTAAAGGTTCCTTCCTTCACAGGTATCCGTCAGAATTCCATATCTATTTACAGCATTGAGACACCTTATAAAACTGGCTGTGATGGTTTTTTTTGGATCATATAGATGTTACAGATGATGGCAAAATGTAGTCTCACTTCATTGCCTCTGCAAAAATTTAGATCCTTACAAAAGCCTGAGCGAGGTCCGGTTTGTGATCAGTGAGTGAGTTCCAAGTGAACTTGAGAGTGTTATGATTCTATAATTCTATGAGAACGTAACATGCTTATTTCAGCGAGCACATAACCTGAAGCACCTTATTGTTGCCACAGGGCTCACAAACAGTTTTATAACAGTTCACACCTACTTTTCACCTCCTGATGAGCCCATTAAATATTTTACAACACTGCACCCATATCCTGGGCACAAAGCGGCAGCTGCTGATGGCCTCGGCCACTTTCTGTTGCATCTTATTTGATGGTGAACAGGACCTCTCTCCCCTGTTCTACTTCCTGTCCCTGCAGTACAATGACCTAGCCATCAAACAAGGTGCGTTAATGTCAACAGCTTACACTAATGCTATGCCTTTGAATGGCAGTGTTTGAATTTTATGCCCTGCTTAACAAACATTATGAATTAATTTCAAAATCATCTTCTGGAATAAATCATTTCTCAAAGGTTGTCTGGAATATTGACCTAAACATTGCAAGCTCCCCCACTTTACCCAAGTTCAAGCTCCCTCGTTTTTGTCGGCTTTCCCAAGGGCTTGAGGTACTTAAACTCCTTTAAACAGCTGCAACCCTTTATGGCTTTCTGCAGTGGTTAGAGTTCTTGTCTTCTCGTGGTATCATTCAACCAGTAACCTCATTTCTCACCCACTTGAAATCACAGTATATAAAGAACTCTTTAAAGGACAATGGACTAAAGGAAAGTAATATTAGCCACCTTGGTCAAACTGTGAATTTTATTTTGACCCTAAAATATTTGGCCTCGACTTGATCCAGTCAATTCTCAGCAGCAATCAATGCGGCATGGGGCTATATTTTGTTATCAAATCACAAAAGCACAAATACCAAAACAGAATCTGAGGCTGGAGGCTGTATAGTAGCACATTTAGGTATTAAAGGTTCATCCTTGCTCTATAACATCATGGTTTCCCAAACTTCCTGTGTGCTTTTTTTCTCATGATTGAATCTTTTTGAAAAGGATGCAGCATTGCAGATTACAGAAGGTCAGGTGGTTCGACATGAAGAGTTCCTCTGCACATTGGTTACAAAAAGGTGGCAGACTGCCATATTTCCAACTTTGTTCTCTGAGTACTGTCTCTATTAAAGGACGGCTAGCTTATATATTTTTTTGTAAAAGAAAGTCGGCATTTCTACCCCATGTAAAATACTTGGATCATGCAGCAGATTTGGAGTTTAATCATTCCGTGGGTAAGTCATGAAAATAGGGTTAATCAGAAACTGCATAGTTCCCAAAATTCAACCTGACTAACCCAGTTGCCACAGTCAGTAATGCATATCAGGTGTTTGATACAGACTATGCTCATTTTGAACATTGGCAGCCGAAAGCAGGTCACAGTTTTTTGCTCCAGAATATATCTTCAACCATGTTCCATCATGATCTGCACACTGCAGTTGTTACTTAAAAGGCTACATAGCCATTTGGCACATATGTCTGCCGCCTGTCACTGAACATTCTGTACCTGCCTGTGCATGCTTGTTCAAGGTCTTTGAGTGGTGCATTTGTGTCATTTCCAATCCTACATTTGTAACTTAGTTCCAAATGTTCTAGCAATAACCTAGACACTTTAAAAAAAATCTTAATTTTTGAGTAGTTGGGAAATCTCCTCAAGGTATGTCTACTTTGAAGAAATTCTCCCATTCTCTCCGACAAGAGTTCAGCAACATCCTCTCTCGCTGCACCCTCTCTGTAATTCCTCCTGCTCTCCGATCCTCTCCCAGCTAACAATGATCTATTCTGCATTTTCCTTGATCTGCTTCTCTTTGTCCTATTTTCACACCTTATACTTCCTTATCAATGTATATCCCCCTCCCCTGACATCAGACTGAAGAAGGACCCGAAACATCACTAATTCCTTCTCTCCAGAGATGCTGCCTGTCCCGTTGAGCCACTCCAGCATTTTGTGTCTATCTAGGGAGGGAGGGGGGTCTAAACATCTCTGGCTTGCCTATTATTTAATGCCAACCTCTCATTGACCATGAGAAGTTGGTGGTGAGCCAATTTCTTGCACCTCTGTCACGCTTCTGATGAAAATATCCCAACAATACCCAAACTCAGAAAACAACACAAAGTGCTGGAGTAACGCAATGGGACAAGCAGCATCTCTGGTGAATATGGATGTGATGTATTGTGTCGGAATACTTCTTCAGACTGATTGTGGTGGGGGGTAGGGAGAAAGCTGAAAGAGATGAGGGACAGGACAAAAATGATGAGTTATAAGTGGATACAGATAAGGAGAATTTTGATAGGTAGATGATTGAACAAAGGCCAGAGAAGACAAAGTGTGTGAAGTGAGGATAGAAGAGGTGAGAATTGTGAAGCCAGAGGAAGAAATACAGATGGAAGGGAGGGTGAATGGTAGAAATTGGTGTGTCAGAGAAGAGTAGTGTAGGGAAGGAAGGAAGAGTTGTTTGTAGGTGGGTTATCTTAAATTGTAGAATTCAATGTTAATGGTATGAACGGATATGGTCTCAACGCAAAACATCACATTTCCATGTTCTCCAGAGATGCTGCCTGACCCATTGAGTTACTCAGGCACTTAATTTCCTTTTTGTATACCAACATCTGTGTTCTTTGTATCTATATGTCCAACTCACAATGATGTGCAACTTGGAGAGGTATGAGCAGCAATGCCATTCTCATTCACTTGCTGTAAGTTAGGAAGTGCTTTTGGATTGCATTGGCCAATTACTGCAGTGCATTGTGTACATGATGTACTCTGCAGCTACTGCAGAGGAGGAATGAATGCTGGTGGATAGGGTACTGAACAAGTGGATGATTTATCTGGATATTGCTCTGTTTATTGAGTATTATTGGAGCTACACCATTCCAGGTGAGTAGACATTACTTTCATGTTGTTGCCTTCTACCTTGTAGACAGTGGAAAGGTTTTGAGCGTTGGGGGGGGTGAGTTACTGACTACGGCATACCCAGCCTCTGAGTTTGTCATGTGACCACAGTATTTATGCAGCAACAATCTGCTGGAGGAACTCAACGGTTCCAGCAGCATCTGTGCAGGTGAAAGGAATTGTCAATGTTTCAGGTGCAAACCTTCCATTAGGATATTCTTGGACCAAATGCAATGTTTCAACTCAAAACACTGACAATTCCTTTCCCCAAACAAAATTTGCTGGACCAACTAACTGCTACCCCCCCCCCCCCCCCCCCCCCCCCCCCCCCCCCCCCCCCCCCCCCCCCCCTTACCAGCGGTTCGATACCTAAATGTTGTCCAAGACCTGCTCCATGCTGGTATGGTCTGCCTAGGGTTGCCAACTTTCTCACTCCCAAATAAGGGACAAAAGGTCAAAATAAGGGACAAATTCCCGACGGCAATTCTTCGACCACCTCGACCATGGCTGGGTGAATGACGAGTTGCCAGGGTGCTGAACTGTACACAAAGCCCACCGGCGGGCCAGCTGCGGATTTTTGGCCCGGGTGCGCGACATCATGCGCAAAGTCTGGCACCCCACCCAACTCATGAACCAACGATCGGCCATGAGAAGGAGGGGTGGTGGTGTCGGCGGTAAGCGAAGGTCCGAAGGTCGGACAGCTGGCCGGGCTGCCGAACGACAGGGCCACAGACAAGGCGCTGCTGCTGCATTCCATGGGTTGCAGTACGTCGGGACGGGTGAGGCGGGGCCGGATGCAGCGCTCTGACCCGACAGTCCCCTCGACCCGAGTAGTAGCAGTCAAATACGGGACAATGGTGGTCCCGTATGGGATTTAGCCCAACCAATTTAGCCCAATATACAGGATTTCCAGGCTAATACGGGACAGTTGGCAACCCTAGGTCTGCCCCAATTGCTGAAAAATTGTAGTGTCATGGAATTTATTTTTGCACACTTTAGGATCTGGTTGGATGAGGTGGAAATTACTCAGGTCTTGCAGCTTTCCTAGGAGACAAAAGTACTCCATGCACATCCAGCAATGCAGTGGCTAACTTAAGAGTGTTCTTTAAGGGCAAGAGCCTGAAGTTATATAGTGCAGAAATGCATCTGTGTAGTGTATTTCGAGCCACAACTCAGTCCGGGCTGTCATTTAATGACTTAACCTAAGAAGAATGCTGCATGTTTAAAAGGTGTATAGATAATATTTTGGCAATTGTAGTCCAATGGTAGGTTAAAATTGGCTCTGCAGTATTTACCATGCATTAACAACATGGCAATAGTTTAGTAGAGTATCAGGTTTCTAGGCTAGGTCATGAAAACATAACATCTCTTTACATAAAGTGCAGACTAATGGCTTTATGAATCTCTGCCATTTCTTCATGACTTCCCTGCTCTAATACATTTATAGCTGGTAGTCCTGTTATAGACCATGGGCCGAGGTGCTTTTTTCATTTCATTTTGTGACCCACATCCCATATCTACCTGAATTTATAACATGTTGTGTAAACATATTATATAAATCATATCTGAATCATCAAGAAAAAAACCTGCACAGATTTTTTAAATATGGTAAAAACCTCCAATTTTCTGAGTAGTAATTGTCCAATCAAAGCACGTTTGACATTGAGTTGGACGCCTATTGACCAATCACGCACTTTGTTTCAGGCTAGCTCGGCAAGGAGCACACTGGGATCATGGTGATGGGAGATTACGAGGAAGGTTAGTGCAAGAAGTTTTAACTGTCAAAACGATAATACAAATAACCTCACATGATTATCGTACCCCATAATAAACCACAACAGGACGATTGATGATTACTGTGAACTTTCAGCAAGTTGGCATCTAGTTTTTGCAAGAGAGTGAACTGCAGATTACTGTGCATGCATACGTTTGAAAGAGTTCAACTTTGAGGAAGGCTCTGGATAAGAATACCCAACTGTACTGAAGTAACGATTGTAGATCAAACAGTATTGCTGATTTGATCCATGTCTGGTTTTGCTGCTGATGGCCTGATCCATAATCCACATCAGGTTTTCCACACCACCACCACCTCGTGGCATGCGGGCAGCCATGTTGTTTTTTAGTTTTAAATTACGATTCGGAGCCTACAGTACTCATCTCGATGGTCTATGTATGTATACAAATTGAAGTACTTGTTTTGATATACAATGACTCTGTATCATATAGCAATGTTACAAAATTTTGAGATTTAAAAAATCAAGTCTGCAATTTGTCCCATCAGATAAAGCATAACAATAAGTTTAATTTGACACCTAATTCACTTTCATATCTCGAGTAATAAAAAAGTTATGGCCATTTTCATACTCGGAAATTAGCATCTTGTTCCCTATTGATTTTCTATGGACATAACAAAAAAGCTGTGATCGTGGACAGTCAAAAGCCCATAACCTTCTTAAAAATTAAGAGAACTGAATGAAATTTTCAGTTATCATAGATTGAAGCATTCTGAAACAAATATAAAATAATCTTACTTGGATGACCTGAAATTAAAGCATATAATTAGTTAGTTACCCAATTGTAGCTAATTTCAAACTTCAATTCCTAGATCTAAACATCTATCCATTTCTTAATAAATGATTAACATTTTTAAATAGCCCAAGTGTCCAAATAATATTCACAAATAATTCACAATAAAACATGATTTTTAAATCTCATTTACATCAATTTATAGGCCAAATGGAAGGAATTTAGTGTTCATTTGCTGTAAATTAAAGTCAATTTAAATCGGCTTTCTAGTGGGTTCCTGTGAACGCGCTGGTTTAGAACGTTCACATTGCACTGGATTTGTGCCCTCAAGTGCCCAGAAAAATACTGCGGGATATAAAGAGCCCAAAATGAATTACTCGCTATAGAAAACTTTATATACAGGGTTATACACAAGCCCCATTTAATGTAAAAATAAGGTACATACCTTTAATTGTTTGCTTTATAAAACCCTGGGGCTGCGAGAGGTTGCGGAGTGAGAGAGTGATTTTTAAACTACTATAAATATTATACAAGGCCATAAAAACTAATAATACCTTTTGCGACGGGGTCTTTCAGCGATTTTCCGTTAATGATTTACTAGGCTGAACATTTTCGATTGGAACAGCCTAATAAAAATCGCGTTTTAAACCCGCCCCCTCTAAACAGCGCCAAAATCGCGTACACGGGGTAGGGCAGATGACTCAGCCACGATTCAGGTAGGTTTTGTAACATACCTACTTGTTTTGATATACAATTACTCTGTATCATAAGTACTTTGCACATGGTGTTGGAGGTGGGATTTAGGTTTGACTTTGGCTGTTATTTACAAGGCTTTTCATAGTCTCAGACATGGCTGAAGGTTTCAGAAAACCTGACCCACTCATTTTCGATAGCAGAATCAGACAGTGGTGGCGTACCTTTGAGCGACTATGATTTGTTCATTGCTGTAACTTCTCATGACAAGCCTGCAGTGGTCCGTGAAAGTATGCTCCTGCTACTTGCAGGAGATGAAGCTTATGAACGAGCACAACAGTTTGTGTATGCTGGGGCAATAACTCATCAACCAGTCGATGATGGAGCGCCTATCGTGACCTTGGCTGAGTGGCAGGATGACCCGGAGAGTCTCAAGAGAAAGTTTAGACAGTTTTGTAACCCTCAAGCTAATCCACTCATCGAACATGTGACATTTTTCTCAAGATGCCAGAATGAGAACAAAAACTATTGAATCTTTTGTTTGTGCTATCAAGAAGGCTGCAGGTTTGGCGATCTCAAAGATGAATTTATTGGAGACCGGTTGGTATGTGGTCTTTTTAATGACAAGCTGAGAAGGAAGTTTGTCCACTATCCTGCAATAACTCTGGATAGAGCTATCGCAGTCTGTGAGACTTATGAGCTGTCGATTTGTAATGCCCAAATATTCACTCAGGCACAACATTCCAACGTGGGAGTTGATTGTATACATTCCACTGTAGGTGTTGATAACGTTCTAGCTCAGTTTCCAAGGCAACGAAGGCAGCAGCAGATGGCACTCCAAGGACAGCTTGGGACCACTCACTTCTTATCTCCCAGTCAACCCAGGCAAGAATTAACAAGGCAGAGACAGCTTAATTATCCAGCAGTTAATTTTATTCAAGAATATAGCAACTGTGGTGGGGGGCACTTGGCTAAGAGAGAGAAGTGCCCCACCTTTGGTCAAGTTTGCTATGGGTGTAAAAGGCGAAACCATTTCTGGAGATGTTGCAGTTCCCGACCTAACTGAGGGCAGACAAAGCAGCCAATAAATTTGCTGCAGGCTGAGCCACTGTCAGATTTGTCCGATAGCAGCATGGACAAGAGGCCAAAGGTCGATGGTATAGTTCTGCAGGCACATTCTATTATCACACAAAATGTGCCGAATATTGAGCAAATGGCCACCATAACAGTAAACAATAAAGTAATCGAGATGAAAATCGACACTGGAGCGAAATGCAATGTTCTGTCTCAGGAACAGTTCAATCGTCTGTGGAACACAGAGCAATTAAAGCCCACCAATGTTACTCTTCTCGCATATGGGGGAAGTGAGGTCAATATGATCGGTATTGTGAAGTTGCAGTACCACTTAGGGGATTAACCATACAGGTTGCGATTCTATGTTGGCGACGGCGATGTTATTCCAGTTTTAGGCTATGATGCCTGCAAAGATGTGGGACTGGTTACCTTCAACAATGCTGTGCATCAACGAACTCCAGTTCCGGATTCTACACGGAATATTCTCATGAATTACCACGATCTTTTCACTGAAGAACTTGGCAAGCTACCAATAACTTACTCTGTGTCTTTAGACCCGGAGGTAGCTGCTCACATGGGTAAGCCAACGGTATTCTCTGTATGAGATGCCAAGAGCTCCTTCTGGCAGATTCCCCTGGATGATGCATCATCAATGCGTACCACCTTCAGCACTGCTTTCAGCCGCTACAGATTTTTGCACACGCCGTTTGGCATCAGTTCAGCCTGTGAGGTGTTTCAGTGCTCCATGGAGCAACTGTTTGACGTATACCCTTGTGCTATCATCGTGGATGATATAATTGCTAGTGGCAAAGATATGGAACAACATGATGCCAACTTGAAGAAGGTACTCGAGTGTGCCAGGGAAGTGAACTTAAAACTGAATCCCCAAAAATGTCGGTTCCGTGTTAACCAGATGAGCTACGTGGGGCATATTTTCATGGCTGATGGTCTCAAGGCGGATCCTTCTAAGACTGTGGCTGTTAGCAAAATATCCACACCCACTGATGTTGCAGGCCAATTACATCGGAAAATTTGTTCCCAACTACCGAGATCTCAGCTCCCTTGAGGCAACATTCACAAGGACACTGCCTGGACATGGCATGAACAGCAGCAACATGCTTTTGATACTATAACATCAGATGTCATGCCCACCTACCCTGAGTGTCAATAAACCTGTTACTTTGACCTGTGATGCATCCTAGTACGGCCTCGGTGCAGCATGTCTGCAGGATGAGCGAGCGGCCTGTTGCTTATGCCTCCAGGACGATGATGACACAGAGACGAGGTATGTTCAGATTGACTGAGAATTACTGGCAGTGGTCTTTGCATGTGTCAAATTTAACGATGACATTTTTGTCAAGGCTGCTACCATAGAGACCGGCCACCAACCTTTGGTTACCATTTTAAACAAGCCTATACATGCTGCTCCTGCATGGCTGCAAAGAATAATGCTGCAGCTCCAGAAGTATGATATCTCTCTCACTTACAAGCAGGGTAAGCACATGTATCTGGCTGACACATTATCCCATGCTGACAGGAGGTCGAGCACCCAGCACACATCAGAAATAGACACGTTTGTCATCATGGCAATTGATTTCACTCATCCTTCACATCTGGATACCTTGGTCGTTCGTACGGCAGATGATGCCACCCTGCCAAATTTCAGGTAGATACCAGACATGGGTCACAAAAGTTAAATTCTAGACGCTTTGTCGATGCTCGGCCCACGGGCTTATTAATCCTGCACTCATTCCCTCCCCTCTGTGAAAAGTTGTCAAAGGGACATGGCCATGCACCCACTTGCCAAGGTCTGGAGAAATGTATCTTTCATCTGAACCATTCAGAACAGAGCAAACTTGTCACTTCATAGCATAGAACTACTCCAAGCCAGAATCTGCATTAAAATGAAAAATATCTTTAACCTACCACTGTACTTCACTGCAGGCAGACTCCATTTGCAGATTCTACCTTATCTGCTGTTGACTTCAAATCAATAAAAGGCTAGAGATTTATACAGGGTTAAAAATCTAAAAATAATCAAATATCTTGCAGATGGCAGTTATGACATTCCTAATTATTAAAGTGAAGCTGCCAACTTATGTGTAGCATTGATAAACAGTCAAATTAATGTATGTGGACCAATCATAGTAGAATAGCATCGCTAACCCCACCTTCTTGTATGATTCATACTAATACCCACTTCCCACACTGGGCAGTCTTAGAAATTTAAATCTGCCAAATGGAGTAGCAAATGTGGTCAGATTTGATGACTCGTCATCTAGCGGTATCTGCTAAAATGAGCTTTCTGCGTTGAGGACTGAAAATACGGTGGTTCGTCCGATCTGCGCAGCGACGTCCTCGACAGTCCTCATAGGATAATGTGGATGCCTGATGGCAGCGTTCAAATCCTTTGGGTTGATGCATACACGGAGCTCGTTTTTGTCCTTCTTGAGGGTGGCAACCATAGTGGAAACCCATTCAGTGGGTTCACTGATCTCATCTAGTACACCAGTAGACTTCTTTAGTTCCGGCTCAATCCTGTCTCTCATAGCGTGTGGCACACGGTGAGGTGCACGGACAACTGGGTCAACATTGGGGTAAATGGATATCTTGTAGGTCACGAGCAGCTTGCCTAGTTTGCCATCGATGTCAATTAATAATAATCTTGTCAAGGCCAAGCTAGATACTGGTGCAAGAGTTAATGTAATGTCTGTGCACATCTACACCAAGATAAGAAATAATGAGGCCTTGACTAAAGACAAGTCCACTCCACATGTTTACGGGGGGGGAAGTTTTGCATCTCCTGGGAAGAACCATTTTTAAATGTGTGCTGAAAAAGACTACAAGGAATCTGACCTTATCTGTTTTTAACTGACTCGGTGACTCTACTGGGATCCATGCATGCCAAGACTTAGGGCTGGTTTCCTTTGACCGGTCAGTTCACAAGCTACTGATATCTGCGGACCTGGTAAAAGAATACCCCGATCTGTTCAATGGTGCCTTGTATCGTTGGAGCCGCCAACACATGCTGGCTGTGAAGGAGCCATGTCCACCACCAGCTGATTCTTTCGCTCCACCTCTACTGTTCCAGCCGCCTGGTGCCGCATCCACCACCAGTCCCAGCATGTCCCTTACCCCACCACAACCGGCAGCCATGACTAACAACAATAGTACCTCTAACGCATGTTCCCCCTGTCGGTCACCACGGGTGTCCCCTGCTGCTTTATCATTTCCGGGTTCACCGCCTCCCTCTAATCTTTCTGACGAAGGGGGAGAGGGCTTGATCCGTGCGCATTCGGGCCGTATTAGTGGACCACCTGACAGATATGGCGAGTATGTTTAATTCTAGCTGCATGTGTGTTTAATTATATTCACTCTTTACGGGGAAGGATGTAGATTGATTAATGCATGTGGACCAATCATAGTAGAATAGCATCATTAACCCCACCTTACTGTATGATTCATATTAACACCCACTTCCCACACTGGGCAGCCTTAGAAGCGGTACCGATTAACTAACAACTAATAACCTGCTGTACCGTTATAATATGGGTACTGATTAAAGATGATCTTGAACTACAGATTGTGTAGATTACTTATTTTGAGACAAACAAATCTACACCCAGACCAGAGCGGTTACTGTGGGGCTGAAGGTGCAAGGACAACTGTTCTATTCCTGGTTTCGTTTTGTGCATGGCAGAAAAGAAAAACATTGGATGGAGCCAGTTCGCTGGGAATCATCTCCTGTTTATAAGGAGGGCAAAAAAAAAGGGAAGAAGGCCATTCTGCCCATCAAATTCATGTCAGTTCCGTGCAAAACAAATCCCACTAGTCCCACTCCCTCACCTTCTCCTGATCGACTAACATGTGATATCAGGATTATTAAACAAGAATTAACACATGTTGATGAAGGCGTACATCATGCTTGACTTTATCGGTTTGGGCAGCGTTTCCCAAAGTGGGATATGCGTACTACCAGTGGTATGCGAAAGGTATTCAGGGGGTACGCGACAATTTTCAGCTATGTACTACTGAAACATAGATTCATTATTAGAAAAAAATACTGTGGTTACGAATATTTTATACATACATATTTGCAAATAAATTATACAAGACTAGGTGGGACCCGTTGGATTCCATGTTCACATGGGAGAGCTGGTCCCCCAAGGCAATATTCCACCTCTCCACCAATTTCAATATTGGTGGCCAGTGGAGGGGGGGGGGGGCATTCTGGAGTGCTAGTATGGGTATTGTGGGCTGAAGGGACTGGTTTCAAGAGGGCTAGTATGGACATTGTGGGCCAAATGGATACTTGGGGTGGCAGCTCAGTCACTCAAGCCTGATGTGCTGGCAGCTCATTCACGGTTGTTGGGCTGACAGTTGACACGGCTATTCCTTGAAATTCCATTTCAAGCATGGTGCAAGGACACCAAATTCAAATACAGTTTCCTCTCATTTCAAGCAGGGTGCAAGATCACCACATTCAAGTGCAGTTTCTTACCACTTCAAGCAGGGTGCAAGGCCACCAAATTCAAGCACAGTTTCATACCACTTCAAGCAGGGTGCAAGGCCACCGAATTCAAGTGCAGTTTCCGACCACTTCAATCAGGATGCAAGGCCACCAAATTCAGGTGCAGTTTCCTACCACTTCAAGCATGGTGCAAGGCCACCGAATTCAAGTGCAGTTTCATACCACTTCAAGCAGGGTGCAAGGCCACCAAATTTAAGTGCAGTTTCATCTATATTACTAAAAGTCTGATCTTGACCATGGCTACTGAGTGCATTGGTTATCTATCTGAAAAGTGCACAGTGAATTTCCATATAATGTGAAATGTGGGATACAGCTCAAAAGCTACCTGCAGAGAATAGACCATATTTGTATCTACAAAAGCAAAAATGAAACATATCATTATCGGAGCTCTGTCAGTTTCATTGGGCAGCACGTAGGTTCAGATTACTGTTTTTTTCTGTGAAATAACTGCTTCAGTGAAAGCTCAGCAAACCACTTTCCTGGCTGAGGAGGCCCCTGTGGTATGTGGTTTCCAGAGTGTGACCTAACTCTCGCACTCTGTCCCCTGAAAGTACCTGAGGAGTGCTGATGTGCTGCCCATGAGGGTGGTCTTGATTCCATGCTGTCATCGCTCAGAATGAAAGACTGCCTGGAAAACAAGCGTTGCTACCAGAATTTATAGCCCACTAGGTTCTATAAGGTATACAGAGATAAAGTAAGGCTGTTAAATTACTGTTGAAAATATTAATTGAACAATGCATAAAATATTCATGCAACACCATATTCTGACACAAGTTAAAAAAAGATATGTTCACCTATTTATTTTAAATGGGCTGATGGTTATCTTTAAAGAGGACAGAAAGATATTACATGAATATCACATGCATTTATCTGCTGATGGTATTAACACTAAATTCTAGGCTAAAGTGTCAATAGGGCACCTGAACCAGATGGTACATGTTAGAATCCTCAAAGAAATGATTAAAGGAAATTATTTTTAGAAATCCCATAAGTGCAAGATTTCTATCCAAGTACTAGAGGATAAAACATGTTATGCAAGTGTATAACATGTTAGTATAAATTAGAACTAAACCTTATAGTTACTACAATTAATTAGGTGCCAGCTTAGACTTGCAGAAAAATAATATGATCTGACTAAATGCATTCTTTAGCATTATCAGGAAACGCAGGATCAGAAATTATTGACTACAGCATCCAACGTAATCATTCCTGAACAATTAGGACAATACAATGCCAATGAACAACGGACCATCGACAATGGCAAGTGCGGAAGGTTCAGCCTTGACCACGGGTGAACAAAGAAGGAAGATGACTGAACTTTATTGCCTTCCATCACAGTGAGGAATGTGGATTCCACTGTGGTTGATGTTTATGTTAAATTTTATTTTATCTGGCTGAATTGTGTATTGTTGTTTTTCTCACTTAGTATGGCTGTATGGTAACTCAAATTTCACTGTACCTTAATTGGTGCATGTGACAATTAAATTGAATCTTGAATCTTGAATTAGTTAAGCATAAATAATGCAGGACATACGATTAGACAAATATTATGGTTTCACTTGGGTTACTTTTGCAACTTCAGAAGAATTTTCATTATTGGTGGCAAAGTGGCACAGTTGGTAGAGATGCTGCTTCAAGCACCAGTGCCACAAACCCAGGTTCAATCCTGACCTTGGTGCTCTGTGTGTGGAGTTTGCATGTTCTCCCGGTGACTGCGTGGGTTTCCTCCAGGTGCTCCCGTTTCCTCCCACACTACAAAGACATGTGGGTTTGTAGGTTAATTGGCCTTTGTGAATTGCCCCCAGTGTGTAGGGAGTGGATGGGAAAGTGGGATAACATTGAACTAGTGTGAATGGGTGGTTGTCATGGATTTGTTGGGCTCAAGGGCCTTTTGCCAGGCTGTATTCCTAAACTAAACAGTAAATGATCTGGGTAAAAGAAGGAAGAGGGACAGTTGTTATTTTTCCAGCAGTGGGGAGCTTCCATTAGTCAGGAGGGAATCTTTTAATAGTTATCCAGGCCCAGCTCTTTAAAAACCCTAAAACATTCCCACTCTGCAGTAGTCATATTCAGATTTCTCCCATGGTGCAAGGTGGAATACAAGAGGTGATGATAACATTCTTGAGAAAAAAATGATGTCTTACTGCTTAGCAATATAAAAGGAAAGAAGAGGCAAGTCAAGTCAAGTTTATTTGTCACATACACATACAAGATGTGCAGTGAAATGAAAGTGGCAATGCCTGCGGATTGTGCAAAAAACTACAGAACAGAATAGAACAGAATCAGTATTTACATATTAGAGAACAGCAATTTTAAAAAGACACAACACAACTGTAAATTGGTACAGTAAATTAGTCCCTGGTGAGATAAGAGTTTACAGTCTTAATGGCCTGAGGGAAGAAACTCCCTCATCCTCTCTGTTTTCACAGCATGACAGCTGAAACAGTCCGTTACTGGGGTGGTAGAGGTCCTTCATTATGTTGCCTGCTCTGGATCTGCACCTCCTGGTGTATTGTTCCTGCAGGGGGGCGAGTGTAGTTCCCATAGTGCGTTCAGCCAAACGCACTACTCTCTGCAGAGCTTTCTTGTCCTGGGCAGAGCAGTTCCCAAACCAGATCGTGATGTTGCCGGACAAGATGCTTTCTACAGCCCCGAGTAGAGGCACTGAAGGATCCTCAGAGAGACTCTGAATTTCCTCAGCTGCCTGAGGTGATAAAGGCGCTGCTTTGCCTTACTCACCGGTGCGGCAGCGTGTTGTCCATGTCAGAGGGAGAAGCGACGCCCAAGTCGGGGCGGCCCGGCCCGGGGAAGAAGCGACGCCCATGTCGGGGCGGCCCAGCCTGAGGCTGAAGATGGTGTGGTACTCACGTGAGGGTGGCTGGGACGGTGTTCTGGTGGTGGTGGCCTGAGTCCGTGGTTCGGCCACGGGCCAGCGGCTGCGTCTGCAGGACTGATGGACGGCAGCTTCGACCACCCCGGGCCGTGGTGTTTGAGCCTCGGGACTGATTTGTAACATCGCCCGGGGGGTATCGCCTCAGCGCAGAGGGAGAAGAGGAGGGAAGAGACTGCAGACCTAAGACTTTTGCCTCCATCACAGTGAGGAGATGCTGGGTGGACTCACTGTGGTGGATGTTAATGTGTGTTTATTGTTGTTTTTATTGTATTATATGTATGACTGCTGCAATTTCATTCAGACTTCGGTCTGAATGACAATAAAGGCTATCTATCTATCTATCTATCTATCTAGATCCTCTGTGATGTGGACTCCCAGGTATTTAACGCAGCTCACCCTGTCCATATAGCCCCATTTATTTCCAGTGGCGTATACGTCCCCGAATGATGTGCCCTTCTAAAGTCCATGATCAGCTCCTTAGTTTTTATGACATTCAAGAGGAGGCTGTTGTACTGACATCTGAGTGCCAGAAAAGCCACCTCCTCCCGGTAGGCCTTCTCATCGTTATCGGAGATCAGGCCCACCACCACAGTGTCATCAGCAAACTTGATTATAGAGTTGGAGCTGAACCTAGCCACACAGTCATGTGTGTACAGGGAGTACAATAGGGGGCTGAGGACGCAACCCTGGGGGGGATCCTGTGTTCAGGGAGAGGGAGTTCGATGTATTTCCTCCCATCTTGACTACCTGGGGCCTGGCGGTGAGAAAGTCCAGAACCCAGGCACATAGAGGAGTGTTAAGCCCCAGTTCCAGCAGCTTGTCAGCAAGTCTGGTGGGGACTATCGTATTGAAGGTCTGAACTGAAGTTAATGAACAGCATCCTCACATAGCCCCCCTTCTGACTGTCACGGCAAGAGAGAGCGGTGTGCAGAACCTGGGAGACCACACCGTCCGTGGATCTGTTCGAACGGTATGTGAACTGTAGCGGATTCATGTTGCGAGGGAGGAAGGAGCAGATGTGGTTCTTGACCAGCCTCTCGAAGCATTTCATGACGACCGAGGTGAGGGCCATCGGACGGTAGTCATTCAAACAAGATGGAAAGGCTTGATACAGGCGCAATGTTGGTCTTCCAGTGCAAGGAGTTGTCTATGGCCAAGAATTGCAGACTGATTCTTTCCAAAATGACTAGAGAGCTAGAAAGAAAGTCACCCACAGGAAAAAAGTAAAATTTGGGATGGGATGGTTGCTGTACTGTGAAAGGTAACCTATGAATATATTGCAATATATATTTGGAAATATTATGTGTGAAACAAATGTTTGGAATAAAAATATATTCTATTCTAATATACAATAAAGCCCAAATTCCCCAAAGCCTTTGCATCTGCTACAATAATCTTCATTGCATCCCTTCAGCTTGCACTGGCAGACCGACAAGTATCAGACTGAGTTCATAATCTGTTAGCAGCATCTATGTTTGTGTGAGTATGGGTCCTTGGGAACTTGGGAACACCCTGCTGGACATCGACTCCCTGTTTACAGGTTTTGTAGATGGGTTTATTTGGGTTATGACAAAAACCACAGCTACTCTTTCCAGAGTGTGGCAAAAGCACATCTCAGAAGGATACAAAGTGCTAAAGTAACTCAACAGGTCATGCAACATCTCTGAAGAACATGGATAGTTAATATTTTGGGTTGGGACCCATCTTCAGACTCTGGAAGTGGACAATGATCTCATTCCTGCCATAAACAACTCAAAGTCAATGTTCTTCAGTCCTGAGACTCCAGCTGTGCACAAAGGATCTGACAGGAGAACTCTTCTCACCAGCAGGTCTGGATGCTTGTTTGAGCGCTCTAGTAATGAAACATTCTGCAAAATGATTTTACCAGTCTGTTCAGGGAGCCATTCACAACTCTGTTGCCCACAGGGACTTGAGGATGTTTGGCACAGATCATTGCCTTACTGTCATTGCCTGAGCATGAGAATAGAATGATTGAGTGATTGACTGCACCGATAATGAGCACAAGCATTGTTACACAAGGTACAGTAACTATTAGTACTTAGTACAGGCATTTGAGAACGTTATCATTACAGAAGGTATAGACAGCAGAAAGAGGCACAGAAGTAAGAAAAATCCGAGACATTTTTTGTACAACTGCATATTTTTCCCGATGTAGAATTCCCACAGCAAAGCTATCTTTGTATTGTAAATCAGGGAGGGTTTTTATTTTTAAAGCACCACAAATGACGTCTCAAGGGACTCTGACATCAATGAATTTCTAGAAAAGTAATGTTGCAATTAAATACCATTACAACAAAATCCAGATGTTCACTGTGAGGAAATTTTAGAATCATTGTTCTTATTGAATAAATGGAGAATGCTCCTTCAATTTGTGCTGGTGAGCCTTGTTAATGAGTTCCATAATAACCATCTATTAACATGTAGGATTCCAGAGCACAGTGTCCTCTGTCCAAATGTTGCTGAAATGAAAGAAATAAACAGATTTGTTTTCATACTGCACTGGAAAATGTTATACTCTGACGCTGGATTCCACCAAACAACAGTCGCTTACTTTTTGTTATGTAATAAATGGAACAATAGGTTTTCTAACAAGGCAGAGTATAAATTTAATGCAAAAGTCTTGACAGATGTTGCCAAGTGCTGCTGTTTCAGAAGCTTGATGTTCTATTATGTTGCCCCACAAACAATAAACTAGGGACTTAGATGGACTAATTGAATGTTGCCACCCCCACAGGTAATTTTATTTAATTTTTCACATGCATTAGATACATATTCATTAAAATACTCTTCCTGGGTAGGTGTAAACCAATGAATTAAATTATTTGCCTATAATTAGATATTTGCCTCAAATGTTTGCTTTGTTACAGTTTTTTTCCACCATTAATCAGCAATTGAGGCCAAGTCAACATACAGGATGTATTTAAGGTGGGCTGTAGGATTTCAATTGTTTCTAGGGATGTTGTTAGGTCCCTGGTAGATCTGCATTAGATTTTATCAATATTTTTCATTTGGCTACATTAATCCTGGTATAAGGTGAAAAAGTATTTAAAAGATCTGGCATCCAAGGTGTCTGTGTTGGTTTAGAAATTTAAGGCAGTTTGAGAATTTGCATAGCTCAGCTCTTTTGATTGTCATGAAGTTTCTGTCACTCTATAATGTACCCTCTTGGTAGGATAGTACTCAAAGTTCCACCATTGTATTATGAATGGTATGAACATTGATTGCATGCTATCAGCCATCTAAATGAAACTTCTAGTGGTTATGGTGAGACAACACAGTCCAAAGCCAGCATTCTAGACCCAGATATGCTCAAGGCTATCGTTCCTAGATGTCTGCAACCTTTATCACTCTAGCAAAGACATCTGGAGACACAAAGGATTGCAGATGCTGGATTCTTGAGCAAAACACAAACTGCTGGGGGATCCCAGAGGGTCAGACAGCATCTGTGAGAGAATGGTCAGGCAACGTTTCAGGTTGGGATCCTTCTTCTGACTGATTGAAGTAGGAGGGAGAAAGCTGGAATAGAAAGGTGGGGGAGAGACAAAATCTGGCAAGTGATAGGTGGATACAATGAGGGGGGTTGATTGGCAGATGGGTGGAGAAAGTGACAAAGGCCTGAGATGAAAGGCCATAGAGGGAGTATGGCATAGAGGGAGGGATTATTGCCATAGAGGGAGTGCAGAGAAGGTTCACCAGACTGATTCCTGGGATGTCAGGACTGTCTTATGAAGAAAGACTGGATAGACTTGGTTTATACTCTCTAGAATTTAGGGGATTGAGAGGGGATCTTATAGAAACTTACAAAATTCTTAAGGGGTTGGACAGGCTGGATGCAGGAAGATTGCTCCCGATGTTGGGGAAGTCCAGGACAAGGGGTCACAGCTTAAGGATAAGGGGGAAATCCTTTAAAACCGAGATGAGAAGAACTTTTTTCACACAGAGAGTGGTGAATCTCTGGAACTCTCTGCCACAGAGGGTAGTCGAGGCCAGTTCATTGGCTATATCTAAGAGGGAGTTAGATATGGCCCTTGTGGCTAAGGGGATCAAAGGGTATGGAGAGAAGGCAGGTACGGGATACTGAGTTGGATGATCAGCCATGATCATATTGAATGGCGGTGCAGGCTCGAAGGGCCGAATGGCCTACTCCTGCACCTAATTTCTATGTTTCTATGTAAGACAAAACTGTGTCAGATATCACCATTCCATGTAAGTATAATAAGGGAAAAATGGTAACCAGGAGGAAAATAAGGCCGCTCCAATACAATAGTGGTCTTCAAACTGTGGAACCACAGGAGGTGGGCAAAGTCCTTAATGAATATTTCTCCTCTCTTTTATCACCAAGAAAGAATGAAAATTAAGCACCTTGGGAAAGTTTGTGGTGATGTCTTGAGGACATTCTGTATTGAAGTTGAGAAGGTGCTGCATATTATAAAACATATGAAGGAAGATAAATCTTACAGGCTGGATCAGATATGGACAGTGTGGGAAGCTCCAGAAGAAATTGCAGGGGTCCTGGCTGAGATATATGAATCATCGTTACTCACGTGTGTGGTGCCAGAACACTGGAGAGTAGCTAATAGAAAATATATTAAAAAATACAGTAAGGGACCATGTCCTTCGGCCCAAAATGTCTATACCAAGATCAACCCTTATTTTGCCCCTTTCACCTATGGCCTCTAGTATTTGATATTTCCATCTGCAAAATATGTTCTGAATGTTTACCCTATTAATCCCTCACATCTATATTACTAAAACTCTGTTCTTGACCGGTTTTGGCGATCTGTGCTGCGATTTCCGAGAGAACGCCGCCACCTACGGCCGTCATTTTTGGCCACCTCGCTCAGAGCCCCCCTCCACCATATGTGTGCCGAGGATTTTTCCCGTCGATGAAATATGACAGAGATATTAATGTTTTTACTAAATTCCCCATTCTCTCTGCTGCCCCCGCTGGAGGCAGGGGAAGGGACTATAAAACCAGGAAGTGGTGTGCCTCAATTAGTCTCTGCAAGCTGGAGCTCTGTCAATTAGTCTCTGTCACTCTGAGCTCTGAATGACACTGAACAAATGTCTACAGCACTGTGAGTACCCTTAATTTGGTTTGAAAATGAAAATATAGTTAGTTTGAAGTAAAAAAGCACTGCCTGCAAATGTTTGTTTGGGTTGAATTAAAAAGGCACTCTCTCTCTCTCCCTCTCCCTATCCATCCCTATCCCTCACTCTTTTTCTCTCTCTCTCCCCCTCTCCTCTCCCCCCTCTCTCTCTCCTCTCCCCCCCTCCTCCCCCCTCCTCCTCTCCTCCCCCCTCCTCCTCTCCTCTCTCTCTCCCCCTCCTCTCTCCCCCTCCTCTCCCCCCCCCCCTCCTCCCCCCCTCCCTCCCCCCCCCCCCCTCCCCTCCCTCCTCCTCTCTCCTCTCCTCTCTCTCTCCCTCCTCCCCCCCCCCCTCCTCCTCCTCCTCATCCCCCTCCTCCCCCCCCCTCCTCCTCCCCCCCCCTCCTCCCCCTCCCCTCCCTCCCCCTCCTCCTCCTCCTCCTCCTCCTCCTCCCCCCCCCCCTCTCCCCCCCCTCTCTCCCCCCTCCTCCCCCCCTCCCCTCCCCCCCCTCCCTCCTCCTCTCCTCTCCTCCTCCTCCCCTCCTCCCTCCTCCTCCCCCTCCTCTCCTCCCCCTCCCCTCTCCCCCCTCCCTCCTCCCCCCCCCCCTCCTCCCCTCCCTCTCTCCCCCCCCCCTCTCCCCCTCTCCCCCCCTCTCCTCTCCCCCTCCTCCCTCTCCTCCCTCCCTCCCCTCTCCTCCCCCTCCCCCCCCCCCTCTCATCTCATCACCCCCCCCCTCCTCCTCTCCTCCCTCTCCCCTCCCCCCTCCCCTACCCTCTTCCCTCCTCCCATCCCCCTCCCTGCTCCCCACCTCTCAGCACCCCCTCTCTCTCCCCCTCACTCTCACCCTCTCTCGCTCCCCCCCCACCGTTCCACCCTCACCCACCCTCCCTCTTGTCCCCCTCTCCCACCCCCCCACCTCTCCATCCCCCTATCCCTCTTGCTCCTCTCTCTGTGTCTTTGCCCCTTCCCTCTCTGCTCTCAATCACTACCCCCGCCCCCCCGCACTAGATGTGACCGCAAGTTGGGGGCTATGCGTTAGTAGGTAGGGTGGTTATGGGGTAAATTAATAATATTAATATAATATCAAGGGGGGTAATTAGCGTGAGTGCGGGGGGGGGGTGGTGGGGGATAGTTAGTGTGTGACGCTGCATGCCGCCTCCCCCCACCCACAACCGCATGTTGGGGGAACAGACCCAACGGGTCTGCACTTGGTCTAGTAATTTTATATATTTCTATCGGGTCCCAATGCAACCTCCAACATTCCAGATAAAACCATCTAAATCTGCCCACACTCTTTCTCTGTAGCTCATACACTCTCATCCAGGCTCCTCTGCACCATTCCTGTAATGTTGCGACCAGACTGGACACAATACTCCAAAT
The DNA here is from genome assembly GCF_028641065.1 of Leucoraja erinaceus. Classification (NCBI taxonomy): domain Eukaryota; kingdom Metazoa; phylum Chordata; class Chondrichthyes; order Rajiformes; family Rajidae; genus Leucoraja; species Leucoraja erinaceus. The sequence goes on from NC_073378.1 coordinate 84,066,556, forward strand.
GCGGCCGAACCAAACTCCTATAAAGCTGCATCATATCATCAAATGTTGTGGCTCTATTAAAGAAGGGCTGAAATGATATTCCTTGGAACCATAGATGAGTAATCCCACCGTCTGTGATAGGAAAGTTACTGGAGAAGATTTTGAGGAATAAGATATACATGCATTTGGAAACACAGGAGTTGATTTGGATAGACACAAAATGCTGGAATAACTCAGCGGGACAGGCAGCATCACTGGAGAGAAGGAATAGGTGATGTTTCAGGTCGAGACCCTTCTTCAGACTGATTAGGATAGTCAGCTTGGTTTCGTATGTGGGAGACTCTGTTTCATGAATTTGAATAAGGTTTTTGAAGAAGTAACCAAGAAGGTTGATGAGGGCAGGGACATAGACATAGTTCATATGGACTTCATCAAGGCTTCCGAGGGTTCCAGACCCAAAACTTCATCTATTTATTTTCTCCAGAGATGCTGCCTGACCCACTGAGTTACTCCAGAATTTTGTGTCTTCCAATGAAAATTGCATTATCTGCTACAAACACTGTGCAGTCGCAATTGCATTTTATTATTGATTTTACTCTATGATTCAGTCATGCAGTACATTAAAAACATGCTTTAAGCCATTATACTTTTCAGTCAATAACTTTGGGATTAAGTCTTTAAATTGAATCCAGTGACCATTGGTTTTAAATCCTCCCTGCAACCAAACCATTCTTTTTTTCAAAATCCAATTACATGTAAAAGGACGAGCAGAGTAAAAGATGGTGAAAAATCGTACAATTATGAAATACACGAGAAGATTGCTTTTATTGCGGATACAGGAAATGTTAAGAGGTGACCCTTAACCAAGAAGAATTATGATAAGATAAATAGTGACAGACAGGTCATCATTGTATCTCTATGGTCTAAAGTTTGAAAGTCTAAATCTTCTTTGTTACTGAAAGCCACGTGTTAAAATTAAATATTTAAGATTAAAGAATTTAGAGGAACATATACACACTTAAAATGATTTCTATATAGATGTCTCTGCCATAATCCATTTTCATACATAGGAATTAGCAGTGCACCACAAGAGTGTTCTGGCCATAATTTCCACAAAACTGTTTGTGTGCATAAACTTTAATACATGCTACTCTTTCTTCCTCCTCAAATGGTAAACCAGCTTTCCCTTAGAGTAATAGTGTCACAGAGAGATATAGCACAGAAACAGGCTCACTGAGTGCTGACCAAAAACCCATTGGCAAAATCTACATTTTAAAAAGTTGTCTGCTTTTCAATATTCACCTTCACAGCCAATTAAGGCTGTAAAACACTTTATATTTTCCACTGTAAAGAGATTTTAACATGGTTGAATTGAAATAATTCTATTCTCAATGTAATTTAACATATATGTTAGCTGAACCATGCAATGAACACATTATCATTTGCAAGGGACGAATGTTGAAAATTATTGGCCTTGCATTGTTTAAGTTAGCATAGTTTCTGTTATTCAAATCTACCATTCAGGGTTGTGATACAATTGTCAGTGCTTCATTGGGCCACTAGATGGAGTGTTTGATGTCTGTAACTAATTCAACTAAAATGGTGTTGGGAGGTGGTGTAGTGGTGGGTGGGACTTGGTGGAGGAATACGGTCTCATCATTCGAATCTACCATAAAATTCTTTAATGGTATAAATTATGAAAAGGTCCCAGACCTACACATGTAGTCCATCTGTTTGAAAGACTAGAAATTAGATATAAATTACCAGTAATAAGGCAAGAATTAATAATATTGAACTAGGAAAACTGGTGAAAATATTAAATTTAAAGATACTTTTACCTCAATCCACAATGACTGAGTTGCATGTGAATGGGTTAAATATGTTTGGTCATTACAGAGACTTAGGTTGTGAGCCTCTTTTGAGGTACCTCATAAATTAAAATTCAACAAAATAAAAAAGACTGGTGATGGTTGAGAGAGAATAGAAATTGGAATATGTTTCAAATAACGATAAACTATTAACTTTTGGTACCCTGGGGGATTAAGGACTGTTTTATACCCCCAAAAAAGATATTTGAAGCATGTAATTAGAAAGGCAAATAGTACATTGGCCTTTATTGCAAGAGGGATATATTACAAGAATAAGGAAGCTTTATTGCACTTTTAGTTTTCTTATCTGAGGAAGGATGTACTTACCTGAACATTGATACAAAAAAGTTTCATTGAATTGACTACTGAGAAAAATGACTTGTTTTATTTGGAGAAAATTGGAAAAGAGAGGTAGGGGTTGGGAAAAGACTGACAAGTGATAGGTAGATACAGGTGGGTGGAAGGGTGGTTGGCAGATGGGTGGAGTATGTGACAAAAACAGGAGAATGGGGATCTGTCGCAATGCCTTGATGCTTTATTCAGCTAAATACTCTCTTAGTGGTAGTCACTCTCACCTCATCACTTTGAGATCACGTGGAGTGAATCAAATTGGCTGGAAACTGGTTTCTATGATGGTAGGGATCACAGGAAACAGATGAGATGGATCATCTGTCATTTCTAGGTGGACATGGACTGAAAACTTTATGAGTGTTTTCCTTTGCACACGTGCTTGCCCCAACTAGAATGTAGATGATTGTAGAACTTTCTCCTCCAATTGACCACTAGCCTTTACAATCTGATATGGTAGGACATGTGATAGGATATATATAAGCAGAACTTTCTACTGGTAGATGAGGTGCTGTTCACAATTCCTGCAGTTACCAGTCTGAAGCTGCTGTTGCAATTCAACTATATCCATAGAGTACTTGCAGACAAAATACTTATTCTACTGCCACACCCCCTTATTGTTCATAATTTGAATCTATATATTATGAGTTATATGGTGTTTGGAGCAAAGAAATAGCCTATTCAGTCCAACAAGTCTATGATTCAGTTTAAGCTTGATATGAGCCTCCTCTAAATCTATCTTCAGACATGACTTCAGAATTAAGGGACAGAAGTTTAGGGGTAATATGAGGGGGAACTTCTTTACTCAGAGAGTGGGTAGCGGTGTGGAATGAGCTTCCAGTGGAAGTGGTGGAGGCAGGTTCATTGGTATCATTTAAAAATAAATTGGATAGGCATATGGATGAGAAGGGAATGGAGGGTTATGGTATGAGTGCAGGCAGGTGGGACTAAGGGGCAAAAAAAACATTTGTTCGACATGGACTTGTAGGGCCGAGATGGCCTGTTTCCATGCTGTAATTGTTATATGGTTATATGGTTATCAAATCCTCCTTGAAATTTTCATCTAACCTTCCTAATGCTTACCTGTTATTTGTCCCAACAACTCCTTTTACTAAGAACGTCCTTATTGAAACTACTCTCTCATTTAAATAGGTACACCTGAATTTTCTGTTGAATATACTACAAACTTCTTACATTTATTGTAATGTAAGAAATTATTTAAAAAGTTATAATATGGGAGGTTGCAGAAAGTGGTGGCTACTATTGCCCAGTCCATCATGTGTATTGACCTCTCCACCATCAGAGGGATCTATGGGAAATGTGCCTCAATAAGGCATCTATGTATTATAATCAAAGACCCACACAACCCTGGTCACATTCTCATCTTCTTACATTCCTGTTACCACCAGTAAGAAGGTGTAGGAGCCTGAGAATCAGTAATTTCAGGTTCAATAATAGCTTGTTTCTATCAACCAGCAGGCTCTTGAACGCTGCTCAACACTAAACACAACATGATCTCAGCACCAAACTAATGATGATGCTGTATAAAGTTGCACTGAATACTTTGGGTAAGATTATTATGTCTGTAAAGCTACATCATTATTTGGGCCTGGTGTATATAATAATTATTAAACTCTGTCTTGACACTAACTTTCTAACCCATAAGCACCAATGTTTCTACCCTGTCACTGTCAAACTCTTTTACAAATGTAAAAACCTCGTTCAGCTCACAGTTTAATTTGTTTTTCCTGAAAAACCGAGATCCAATCTGTTTAATGGACATCAAATTCTCCATGGGTAGCTTACAACCTAACAGAATGAACATTGGATTCTCCAATTTTAGGCAATTAATCTACAAACAACCCCCCTTCATTCCATTCAGTTCAGTTTAGTTTATTGTCACGTGTACCAACGTACAGTGAAAAGCTTTTGTCGCAAGGTATCCAGTCAGCAAAAAGACAATACATGATTACAAACAAGCCATTTACAGTGCACAGATATATGATAAGGGAATAATGTTTAGTGCAATGTAAAGCCAGCAAAGTCCAATCAAGGCTGGTCTGAGAGTCACCAAAGAAGTATATAGTAGTTCAGCACTGGTTTCTGGTTGTGGTAGGATGATTCAGTTGCCTGATAACAGCTGGGAAGAAACTGTCCGTGAATCTGGAGGTGTGCATTTTCACACTTCTATACCTTTTGCCTGATGGGAGAGGGGAGAACAGGGAGCGGCCAGGGTGGGACTCATCCTTGATTATGCTGCTGGCATTGCCGAGGTAGCATGAGGCATAAATGGAGTCAGTAGAAGAGAGGTTGGTTTGTGCAGGAAGGAACTGCAGATGCTAGTATACAGTATCTGGGCTGCATCCACAATTCACTGCAATTTCTCGCGGTCTTAGATGGAGCTATTCCCAAACCAAGCTGTGTGCATCCTGATAATATGTTTTCCATGGTGCATCTGTGGAAATTGGAGAGAGTTGTAGGGGACATGCCGAACTTCCTAAGGCTTCTAAGGAATTAGAGGCTTTATTGGTCATTGCTTCAATATGGGTGGTCCAGGAGAAGTCCTTGGTGATATTGACTACTTGGAATTCAAAGTTTTCAACCATCTCTACTTCGGCACCGTTGATGCAAACTGGGGTATGTGAACCGCTTCGCTTCCTGAAGTTGATCACCATCTCCTTTGTCTTGCTGACATTGAGAGAAAGATAGTTGTCTCGATACCAGGACCAGGGGTTCTCGAATCCTTCTCGTACTCCGTCTCATCGTCATTTGATATCCTTCTTCACACCTTTCCGCCTCCCACCTCTCATCCCTGTGCCACACCAGGATTTGTACCCATTCCTCTCTTCCCCCTCCCCTTCCACCTATATTCCTACCTCTGGCTACACAATTCTCACCTGTTCTATTCTTATATCACACAATACCATTTTGCCACTGACTTTTGACCAATAATTTGCTTATCAACCCCTCCCCCCTCACCCTTATCCACCTATCACTTGTCATGCTTTGTTCTGCCCCTCCACTATTCCAGCTTTCTCACCCACCCCATCACAATCAGTCTGAAGAGTCCAGACCTGAAACATCATCCATCTGTGTTCTCAAGAGATCTTTTGAAGTGTCTCGACCTGAAATTTCACCTATTCCTTTTCTCCAGAGATGCTACCTGACCCGCTGTTACTCGAGCATTTGTGTCTTTTTTTCCTATCTTTCCAGGCATCTATAACTTCTCAATTTGTCAATCATTCCAGTAAAATTCTCTTTGCATCTTGTCCCATTCCTCTCATCAATTTTCACTGTATGGAGACCAGAACTCTTCACATCACATCACTTCACAACCCCCAGAAATGAGCCTCAGTGATTTGTTTATATCACATTAACATGCATTTTTCTCTTTAATGGTGCATATGTCAGTATCCCTATTTCCTTCTTCTTCCGGTACTCAGACATCGCCTAAGGAGTATAAGGGCCTATTTAAGCTTCTTTCCAATAGGTACATTACTAGAGCCAGGATTTTGCCATAAATGCCATGTGCCTTCCATTCCACCAGCATAATGCCCTTTTCACGATTGAGTGCTTGAATCAGCCTTTCTTTGCTGTTTTGCTAAAAGGTCTTGCTATTTTCTCTAGTTGTACCGTGATTACAATAAAGTTTTCGATGTTAACATGTTAATATTAATAAGATATTATTAACGTGTTAACATAGTATAACTTACAAGTAAATTTCCACCACCAGGGTGAAACCGGGAGCGCCACCGTTGGTCGTTCACTTGTTTGTGCCGCTGCCCGCTGGTTCAGTCTTCTCCAAGATCTATTTAAGAAAGAACTGCAGATGCTGCAAAAATCGGAGGTAGACAAAACATGCTGGAGAAACTCAGCGGGTGAGGCAGCATCTATGGTGAGAAAGAATAAGCAATGTTTTGGGTCAAGACCCTTCTTCAGACTGATGTGGTGGGGGGGGGGGAGATAATGAAAGGAAGAGGCAGAGATAGTAGGACTAGAAGGAGAGCTGGGAAGGGGCAGGGGCAGGAGGGAGAAGGGCTATCTAAAATTCGAGAAGTCAATGTTGATACCGCTGGGGTGTAGACTACCCAAGCGAAATACCCAAGCTTGCCTCCTCACTACATTTACTGCTGGCTCCAGTCGCAAATCTGAGTTTTCGGGTGATCTGTGCAAGGCATTTATTGATGCTGGAATTCCACTATGGAAATTGGAAAACAAATCTCTCAGAGGTTTTTTAGAGAAATACATAGATGAACATATACCAAGCGAGTCATCATTACAGAAAAAGTATGTTGACAGCAACTTCAACATTGTTGTACAGAAAATTAGAGATTAAGTTGCATGCAACAAAATATTGATCTCAATATACAAGACAACCGATGCTGTGGGGAGATATGTTGCCAATGTGGTCATCGGTACACTGGAGGCAGGTCACCCATCAAAGGAGTGTTTGTTGACATCGGAAGTATTGGAGAAGTCACACAGCTCAACTATTGTTCAGTTGTTTACATCTTTACTTGCTCTACTTTGGCTAGAAGGTATAAAACACGAGAATATTCTTCTGTTTGTGACTGATGCAGTTCCATACATGAAAAAAGCTGCTTGTGCTCTTAAAGTATTATTCCCCAAAATGTTGCATTTGACATGCATAGCCCGAACACATACGTAGCTTGTTTCCAAATGTTAATCGCCTAGTTTCCAATGTCAAGAAAATCTTCCTCAAAGCACCGTCACGTGTGCAGTTGTTCAAGGAAATGGCACACAAGCTTCCGCTACGTCCTCAGCCTGTTTTGACTAGGTGGGGTACATGGCTCTCTGTTGTACTCTACTATGCTGCAAATTTTGAAAAGATAAAAGAAATCGTCAACTGTTTTGAAGAAGAAGAATCTGCTGCAGTCAGGATCGACAGTGAAATCATGCAGAAAAAGTCCCTCCACCCCAATCTCGTGTTTATTGCTTCCAATTTTTCAAACTTCCCACAAGCTATCACTTCCCTTGAGAAACGTGGTGAAACATTAGTGAATAACTTGCAGGGTTTTAACAAAGTAACTGACGATATTCGTAAAGTTCCTGGCGATGTAGGTAAAGACATACAAGGAAAATGTTAGTGATTTTAGCTAACAAAGATCTTGAAGAAATACAAAACATACCTAAAGTTCTCAAAAGTAATTGTAATGCACAAGATATCTACATGAATATAGAGTCTGTAGCTTGTTTCAGGTATGCACCAGTGACCTCAGCTGAGGTTGAAAGAAGTTTTTCACAACTAAAGCATATTTTACTTCGGAGTCGACTTCCGGTGGCGTCATGGAGAATTAAGGCGCGGCATTGAGCTTCTCCCCCGTAAAAAATTGTAAAAGCCGTTTTAAGTCAGCACCGATTTTAAAAAAACTCACCGAAGTTGCCTGGTGTTGTATAAGGGTGATATCATCAGAAGAAGACGTGAAAATCGGGGAGATTAATGATGAAATCGAGTGTTTAAATGAGTTTAAATGAGCAGAGATAATCGTTCAAGGGCGCCAAAGAAAAACACTATCAGCCTTCAGCTCGAGAAAGTATTGGATACTCTGCAAACGACAGAAGAAGGTTCAGAAGAAGAAGATTCATACAGACAAGGGTCTCTGTTTGAAATGGCAACAAAAGGAGACAAGGAGGAGAAAGAAGTGAAGCAATTGCTTTTAGATATGAATGCTACAATTAACATTACACTGGAGAAGATGCAAAGTATGGAGTCTCACATGGAAACTAGCATGGAGAAACTTTCTCAAAAAATTGATAATACTTGCAGTGAGTTAAAAGAACTGAAAAAGCAGAATAAGGAATTTGATAAGAGATTAAAATCAGAGTGTGTCAGAATTGAAAATGATTACAACAAGAAATTTAAAGGTGTAAAGGATGATTTCGGAAAGCTGGACGAGATAATGGAAGAAATGGAGAAGGAGATAAAAGAGATTGTCTCGGAAATAAAGAGTTTGAAACAATCACAGAAAACTGAAGAGGAAAAACTTGGAAGAATGACTGATAAATGTCTGGACCTGGAATCAAGAACTCGGAGATATAACTTGAGAATTCTTGGGGTAAAGGAAGGACGTGAAGGGCATGAATCTCAAGCATGTACTTTCGTTACTGATTTGCTCAAAGATGTCTTTGAACTGTCAGAAGAACCAAGAATAGACGTCGCTAACCGAGTTGGGTATGTTGCAAAAGGAAAAAAGTATTCAAGACAGATAATCGTGAAATTCCGTGACATCTCTTCAGTGGAATTTATATTGAAAAAGATCATTCATGGCAAGAAGCTAACATACCGTGGGGATAATTTGCGAATATTTCGTGATTACTCTCCTGAGGTAGTCCAGAAAATGAGATTGTTTACACCGGCAAGACACACTTTGAGGGATGTCCCGGGAGTAAGATATGGAATTTACTTTCCCGGAAAAAAAATGAAGATATCTTATAATGGCGTTGAACGCTCATTTGCAGTGCCCGGAAAAGCTTTAAAGTATGCAGAGGACATCGTTAAGAAAACATTGGGGCAAGCTGCCGACAAAGAAGAAGATTGAACTTTTTACAGAGCTTTGAACTGAATAAAATGGCCGAGCTAACCAGACAATTAAAAAGCTTATCTCGTTGGAATGTGTTATTCAGAGAGCTTGGTTATATTCAACCTTGGATGAAAAGCTCAAAGTTTAACCCCTTGGCACCTGCCTGTACGGTAGTTAACCCTTTGGTACCGGCCTGTATGATGTATGGTAGTTATAGAAAGGGATATTATGTAAGAATCCTGGGGGGATATATATTGGAAAGTTTAGATTAGACTAAGATTGGATAATTGGAAGGACATATATACTTATACAAAATCGTGTATATGTTGTGTTCTATATTTGTTTTGGGTTTTTTTTTACTCTTTATGTCTCTTCCTGGTAACTTTTTTTTTTTTAAATTTTTTATTTTTTCTCTCGGCTGTCACGCACTGGTTTGATAAACTCATATAAGAAAAGACAAAATATGAAACGGTATGTAACTTTTTATGAGGATTCACCAAGGGGGAGGAGCTCAATGTATAACAACATCACGGAGGTCGATACATTTTTTGCCATCATTGATGGCTATTCGTCCTTAAGGTATCTTCCCTTAGATACCTTAATAGCACTTTTTTTTTTAAAGCACAATTTTTATCTGTTTAATTTTTTTGAAAGTAATTGTATATCACATTCTTTTTTTCTTTTTCTAAGGCACTTTACAAGAAGGAGATGCAATATAAATCTAATGAACCGGGATGACCACCCAAGTCCTAAAATTCTGAGGTATTTGGTTGCACCATATGATTCAGGAATATTACCCTGATTACAATGCAAGACGATAGACAAATAAAGAATGGAGGAATTACATTTTGTAGTTGGAATATAAGGGGTGCCAACGAACCAATTAAGAGGGGTAAAATTTTTGCCCAACTAAAATCGTTGAAAAGCGACATAATGTTTTTGCAGGAGACCCACATGAAACAACAAACACAAATAAGATTAAAGGCGAATTGGATAGGCCAAACATACTACTCCTCATTTACTTCTAAATCTAGGGGTACAGCTATTCTTATTAGGAAAGGTATTCCTTTTAAATTAAAGAATACTATATCAGATAAAGAGGGAAGGTATACTATAGTCTCGGGTGAAATTTATGCAACCCCACTAACTTTGATAAATATTTATGCTCCGAATTTTGATAACCCCCAATTTTTTGATAAAATTATTGATATAATATCAGAGTTTAATTACCAAAATGTGATAATAGGGGGGGACTTTAACTGTGTTTTAGATTCATATCTAGATAAGTCATCAAAACAAAAGAAGAGTAATTTAAAATCTAAAACTAGCGAACTTCTAAATACATATATAAAAAAAACTAATATAATAGATGTATGGAGATCTGCTAATCCAGTTGGAAGGGAATACTCGTTTTACTCTCCGGTGCATAAAACTTATTCAAGAATTGATTATTTTTTAGTGGACATGAAATTAATGCCTTATACAAACAACCCAACATACCACATTAGTAGTATCTCAGATCACTCTCCGTTGACATTCTCAGTAAAATTTGAGGGAATGCCGGGTAAAAAATTTTTTTGGAGGTTTAATACACATATTTTAAATGACGTGCAAGGATATCAATATTTAAAACAACAAATGAAACTTTTTTTCGATACAAATGATATACCAGGTACTTCGCCTTCTTTATTATGGGAAACTTTTAAGGCATTTATGAGAGGAATTATAATTTCATACCAAAGTTTTCAAAATAAAAAGAATAAGACAGAACAATTGTTGTTAGAACAAGAAATCAGACAGTTAGAGTTGGATAATGCCAAAGATTCCACGACAGATAAACACAATAAGATAGTATTACTGAAATTTAAACTTAATCGAATTTTATCGGCAAGAGTAATAAGACTATTCCAAATTACAAAACAGGAACATTTTGAGTTTGGTGACAAGCCACATAAACTTTTAGCTCGCCAATTGAAAAAACAAGAAAGGGAAAATACTATAACCAAAATTAAATCAGAGAAAGGCGAATTACTAATATTACCTAAAGATATTAATAATAGATTTGCCCAATTTTACCAAAACTTATATACATCTAAAATTAAAATAGAAGATAGTAAAATAAAAACATTTCTAGATAACTGTAATCTTCCAATACTGGACCCTTTGGAACAAGAGGAACTAGGAGCTCAAATTACAATCAAAGAAATAAGTGAAACAATAAAATCGTTGAAAAATGGTAAGACACCGGGACCAGATGGTTTTAATAATGAATTTTATAAAAAATTTCAGGAGATAACGGCCCCTTATTTATTTAATTTATACTCCCATGCTTTTAAAGAAAACAAACTACCTGAAACACTAACAGAATCAACTATTACGCTTATTCCAAAAAAAGATAAAGATTTAGAAGATCCGGGCTCGTACAGAGCTATATCACTTTTAAATACAGATCAGAAAATTTTAGCAAAGATTTTAGCAAGTAGATTAAGCAAATATATTAGTAAACTGATAAACCCTGATCAAACGGGGTTTATACCTAAAAGATACTCATTTAATAATCTGAGACGCCTGTTTAATATAATGTACTCGCATAAAGTAGAGGAAGAAGATATATCAATTATTTCTTTGGATGCAGAGAAAGCATTTGATCAGGTAGAGTGGCAATACTTATATAAAGTACTACAAAAATTTAACATGGGAGAGAATTTTATAACATGGGTAAAATTATTATATGATAAACCGATGGCAAGAATTTTAACTAATAACATGTTATCTCAAAAATTTCAACTATCAAGGGGTAATAGGCAGGGATGTGCACTATCACCCCTGCTATTTGCCCTTATGATAGAACCCCTGGCTGAAAGTATAAGAATTCATCCGAATATTCAGGGCTATAATACCAGGGACTCAAAGAATAAAATCTCATTATATGCAGACGATATACTTTTATATATTACAAAGTCACAAACGAGCATACCAAATTTATTAAACTTAATAGAGGAATTTGGGTCTTTTTCTGGATATAGAATAAACTGGAACAAAAGCGAAATCATGACATTAAAACCTCAAGAACCTACACACTTACTGAAGTTCCCCTTTAAAATCGCAACAGAAAAATTTAAATATTTGGGTATTCAGATTACTAGAAAATATAAAGCATTATTCAATGCTAATTTCATACCTTTATTAAATAAACTTAATACACAGATTAAATTTTGGAAAACACTTCCCTTATCATTATTAGGTAGAATAAATGCAATAAAAATGATCTTCTTACCACAATTACTATACCTATTTCAGTCTATACCGGTATATATACCAAAATATTTAAAAAAAAAATTAGACTCTAACATTACAAATTATATTTGGGACTATAAATCACATAGAATCACAAAAAAACACTTATGTAAACCAAAAGAGGTCGGGGGACTTTCACTTCCGAATTTTATGTATTATTACTGGGCAGTGCATATTAAGAATATGATTTATTGGTTGGATAGTTCTACACAACAGACAGAATGGATAAAAATGGAGAAGGAGGATTGTCATCCTTGTAATATAGGAACGATCCTCTTTTCCCCCAAAAAACTGAATAACACAATATATAAGAAGAACCCAATTATATATGGTACAATAAGAATTTGGAAACAAATAAAATTATCTTTAAAATTAAGAAATCTATCACTGTTAATGCCAATTGCGAATAACCCTTTATTTAAACCATCTCTTATTGATAAGACATATAACCAATGGGAAAGTCTCGGAATTAGAAGGATCAGGGATATGTACGAAACAGGAAACCTACTATCATTCCAACAACTACAATTAAAATTTAAATTGAAAAACAACCAATATTTTAAATATCTTCAGATTTGCGACTTTGTGAAAAAATATATACAAGGATATCAAAAAGTAACTCCTGACTTATTGGAAGAAGCAATGAATATTGAAGCTGACTCACAAAAATTAATATCCTATTTATATAATAGTATTCTAAATATAGACCTACCATCGACAGAGGTACTTAGAGAAGAGTGGGAACGGGAATTAATGATAAAAATTACGAAGGTTAAATGGGAAAAATACCTGATATATATTCACAAATGTTCAATTAATGTAAGACATAATCTAATACAATTTAAAATTGTACATAGATTATATTATTCAAAAACAAGATTGAACAAATTTTATCCAAATATATCCGCCACTTGTGATAAATGTCTAGCCCAAAAGGCAACTATAACACACTCCTTAGTTTCCTGCATAAAACTTTATAGATTTTGGAATGATATTTTTGAAATACTTACAAAATTATTCAAGACAAGAATGGAACCTAATACTGAAATGATTATATTTGGTGTAATGGAAGATGGGAATAAATTGAACACATCTCAAAATCTATTCCTTAATTATGGTTTAATAATAGCAAAAAAATTAATACTTAAATTTTGGAAGGGTACATCAATACCAACGCTTAAAATGTGGATTGCAAGTATGTTGGACACCGCTCATCTTGAGGAAATGCGATTCCTCCTAATGGATAAATCAGACCAATTCATAACGAGTTGGTCTCCATTTCGTCGTTTTTTTGGAATCATATGGTGCAACACAATTGTAAAAAATAACTGTTTCAGGACTGGACGAGGGTTGGTCAAGACTATAAATAATGATCTCCTTTTCTTTTCACTATTTTCTCTCTCAACTTTCTTCATTTACTCGTTTTCTTTCTTCACACACTATATATTTCACATTTTTCTATCCTTTACTATCTAACCTCTTTTTCTTATTCTCATCTTTTTTCAATGTAACAAAAAAAAAAAAGAAGTTGTACATAAAATGTATTATGAAAATATATATTAGGCACTTTGGTGCCATATGACTGTGCTTACTTCTAATAAAATAAAATATAAAAAAAAAAAAAAAAAAAAAAAAAATTTACTTCGGAGTCATGTGAGTGACTACGTGAAGAAGCCCGCCACGATGCATGCGTGCCATATCGCTTTCACGCTTGTGAAACGACAGGCGGGGTGGAGCGTTCCCCCGCAGCAGTAAGTTTGAAACCGCGACCTGCAATTAAGTGATTTACTCAGTGGTAGTATTGGTCCCCGCGCTGTTTTACACAGGGGGGGAAGCTGGGCAAAATAGTGTCCACAAGTGCTGCGAGTGAAGCTGGCTGGGGAGGACCGCGAAGTTGCGGGAGCCAGCAGCAGCTGAAGGCACAAGCCCCGTAAGGGATCAGCTGTGCCGATTTCTGATCCCGCGCCGGCCAGAACACTACAGCCGGGCGGGAGACTATTCAGAGTAGGGCCGTCGACTTTTGACAAGTCGATAACGGCAGGAGGCGGGGTAGAACGACGTTCCCCCGTAGCAACAATTTAAATCAGGACCTGCAGGTAAGAACTGCGGTCTTTTTGTGTTTTCCCATGCTGATTATAGGTGGAGAAACCAACGGGAAACAAAGAAGACAAGGTCTGCGACAAAGCTGGTGAGGGAGGACCGCGGAGCAGCGGGCAGCCAGCAGCAGCCAGCGGCACTCGGATCACCGATAGTGGGATCAGCTGTGCCCGATGTCGCCTCCGCACTGGCCAGATCCACGCGGCCGGGCGGTAAGGCTAGACACAAAAACAAACAAGGTCGTGGACTCAGAGGAGTCCGACTTTGAACAACCGCGGGCGGCCAGCGAGAGCGCTGGAGCCGGATGGAGCGGTGTGTGGAGCATTTGCTCCAACGTGACAGACTCCGGGAGATGGAGTCGGGTCACTGTGGGCCCTATTATAAACCCACAGCAGTACCTCTTGAAAGGCGGCACAGTGCTTCTACCCCATCAGAGGGGAACACTGCGGGTCAGTTCTGGGCTGACCTGGAAGAGGGGCCCGCAGAAGGAAAGACAAGTGTGCAAGGGGTGCAGGAACGAGAGAACCTACTGGACTAATAAAAGGGATTCCAAAACCCACTACAGCCAAAGACGGCACCCCTACGCACCCACCAGCAGAACTGGTGAAAGCTCGAAGGCCCGGTACTCATGAGTCTTTTTTAGGCCATGGCCCAGGCCGGCCTTCTTGGAAGATGCGGGGACCTCCAACGCCAACCAAACCGAAAATCCAGACACCAGCGCAACAACAGCAGCGAAGAACCTACAAAAAGAAGTAAACCTGCCACTGGTAACTATGGAGGTAGGTGGGTCTGGTTCCCTACAAAATACAGGGAGCATGGGGGTTGGGGGGAGATTACACTCTTTTCTGAATGCATGGAGCATGTTAACAACTGATACTTACATCTTAAGCAGTATCCAGGGATATACAATAGAGTTTATACACAAGTACAGCCCTCCAGTTCAACATATACCGAACCGAATGTTCGTGCTTTCTGATAAAGAAAAATCAAAAGCGCAAGCTGAACTGGAGCGGCTTTACGTAAAAGGTGTAATTGAGAAAACTCAACACGAACCATTAGAATTCGTGTCCAATATATTTACCAAAAACAAAAAAGATGGTGGTTGGCGCATCATCATAGATCTGACAAAATTGAATACATTTGTACAATATATTCACTTCAAAATGGAACCTTTGTTACTGCTAAACAATTAATTTCCAAAGGTTACTTCATGGCCAGCATTGATTTAAAAGATGCTTGCTATTCAGTGCCTATACGAGGTGACCACAGATGTTACTTAATATTCAACTGGATGGGACAACTCTGGCAGTATAAAGCACTGCCAAATGGGTTATCATCAGCCCCAGGCTATTCACAAACATTTTGAAACCAGCCCTAGGCCCTCACTCCGGTAATCACGAAGTGCTTCGAGAGGTTGGTCCTCCAGCACATCAAGGACTACCTACCACCAGACTTCGACCCCCACCATTTCGCCTATCGCCAAAACAGATCCACAGAAGACGCCATTACCGTAGCTCTCCACTCTGTGCTGAGCCATCTGGAGCAGGGGCAGAGCTACGTCCGGATGCTCTTTGTGGATTTTAGTTCAGCCTTTAATACAATCATTCCGGACATTCTCATTGGTAAACTGGTCACTCTCGGCCTCCCCACTGTCACATGTGCCTGGATAAAGGATTTCCTCACTAACCGGCCCCAGACTGTGAGACTCGGCCCCCACCTCTCCTCCACTCGCAGGTTGAGTACCGGTTCCCCACAGGGCTGTGTGCTAAGCCCCCTCTTATACTGTCTCTACACCTACGACTGTAGTCCGGCCCACAACAACAACCGCATCGTCAAATTTGCTGACGACACTACTGTGGTCGGACTTATTTCGAGGGGAGACGAGGCAGCCTACAGAGAGGAAGTCCTGAAGTTGACAACCTGGTGCTCAGAAAACAATCTGGCTCTGAACACCAGGAAAACAAAAGAGCTCATTGTCGACTTCAGGAGGCACAGCACCGACTTAGCCCCCCTACACATCAACGGCGAGTGTGTGGAGAGGGTCAACACCTTCCGGTTTCTCGGCGTCCATATCGCTGCTGACATCTCCTGGACGGACAACACGACAGCGGTCATCAAGAAGGCTCAGCAGCGGCTGCACTTCCTGAGGGTCCTCAGGAAGCACAACCTGGACTCTAACCTGCTGCTGACCTTCTACCGCTCGTCCATCGAGAGCCTGCTGACATACTGCATTACAGCATGGTATGGCAGCTGCACCATGGCAGACAGGGAGAGGCTTCAGAGGGTAACCAGGACAGCGCAGAGGATCATTGGCTGCCCTCTCCCCTCCCTGATGGACATCTACACCTCCCGCTGCCTTAGCAGGGCAAAGAAGATCATCAAAGACAGCTCCCATCCTGCGTTTGGACTGTTCGACCTGCTGCCCTCTGGAAGGCGCTATAGGTGCATCAAATCCAGGACAAACAGTGTCAGGAATAGTTGCTTTCCGAGAATTATAACTACTATAAATTCAAATTCACACATGCACTGACTACACCGCCCAGCACGGACTTCCATCTGTATATATGTATATATGTATGTAGCGCCGCAGAATTTGTGCACCTATCCCCCCCCCCCCCCCCCCCCCCCCCCCCCTTTTTTTTTTTTTTTTTTCTGTTTCTTGTTTTTTGTGCTAAATTGTATGTATGCACTGAGTACGAGCAGCTTTCAGTTTCACTGTACATGTATAGTGACAATAAATGGCATATCTATATCTATATCTAGCGTTCCTACGGAAACGTAAACACATGGTCATGGCATATTTAGATGACATACTCATTGTGGGCAAAACTTTGGAATTGACCAAACAAACTGTACCAGCCACAAAACAGTTATTTGAAAAACTGGGATTTATTATCCATCCAGTTAAATCTAAACTGACACCTTCCACTACTTTGGACTATTTGGGGTTCACCATTGACTCAGTTCACATGTCGGTGACTCTGCCCAAGGGAAAGGCTAGAGATTTAATAGAGGCTTGCAATAACCTCATTGACATCAGCAAACCATCCATCAGATTGGTAGCAAAAGTAATTGGAAAAATGGTGGCTACCTTTCCAGCCACACAATTTGGACCTCTACATTACCAAAACTTACAGAGAGCAAAAATACAAGCACTCTAAATTAATGCAGGTCACTTTGACAGACCTATGAAACTACCAATCAAAGCTAAAATGGAACTAAAATGGTGGATAGATAACATATGGCTTTGTTCCAATCCAATCATTGTCAGAAACCCTTCCATGGTACTACAAACTGATGCCAGTGCACTTGGGTGGGGTGCCACCAATACCATCACCAGCTGTGGAGGTAGATGGACTGCTCAGGCGGCATCATTATTACTCGCACTGGGCATAAACTACCTGGAAATGTTGGGTGCATTCCATGGCCTAAAGTCATATTGTACTGGGTCATATCACCAGCATGTTAGACTACAGATAGACAATACCACCGTGGTAGCATACATTAACCACATGGGTGGAAACAAATCGACATCATGTGACAATCTGGCTAATACAATTTGGCAATGGTGTATCCAGAGAGATATTTGGATATCAGCCACTTACCTACCAGGAAGACTAAATTTAGTGGCAGACACCAGGTCACGCAAATTTAATGAAAACACCGAATGGATGTTGAATAAAAAAGTATTTGCTGATATTACAGCAAAATATGGAACACCAGATATCGATCTATTCGCATCCAGACTTAACCACCAGTTATCAAATTATGTTTCATGGGAACCAGACCCTGGGGCAACGGCGACAGATGCATTTTCGCTGCATTGGGGGAATTTGTTTATTTACGCATTCCCTCCTTTCTGCCTCATCAGTCGGGTATTAAGGAAAATACAACAAGACTCTGCATCTGGTATTTTGGTAGTACCCGATTGGCCTACTCAACCATGGTTCCCAGTGGTATTAAACATGGTATTAGAACCATGTATCACCATCCTACATAGACCAGATTTATTGCTACATCCCGTAACAAGGGATAGCCACCCATGCCATAAACATTTGAACTTATTAATTTGTAGAGTTTAAAAATACCACTACTACAGCTGGGACTGACGGACCGAACAGTGAACATGATCGCGGCGGCCCAATACAGTCAACCAAAAATCAGTATCTGATCTATATCAGGAAGTGGGAGATGTATTGTCACAAAAACAGCATCCCCTACAGAGAAATGAACATCCCGTCTGTTCTGGAATATCTGGCAGGCCTCCGCTATGATGAGGGGCTCAGTTACACTGCCATCAACTGCGCCAGAAGTGCCCTATTGACTTACCTATGGCAGGGGACAGAGCGTTACACTGTTTGGACTCACCCACTGGTAACAAGACTTATGAGGGGAATATTTAATACTAATCCCCCAAGAACCAGGTACTCCCAAATATGGGATGTAAGTATTGTCCTGAAGATGCTCAGGAATTGGTATCCAGCAACAGCTCTGTCCCTACACAGACTGACATTAAAAACAGTCATGCTAATGGCATTGGTCACGGCACAGAGGGTACAGTCACTGCATAAACTAAGACTGGACAACATGACTTCCTCAAAAGAAAATATTACGTTTCATATCTATGAGTTAGTAAAGCAGAACAGACAGGGATCAGCAGGCCTCAATATACAATTTAGGTCATACCCAACAGATGACCGTCTGTGTATAGTAAGACATCTGTCGTTATACATGGAGAAAACAAAAATCCTAAGAGGCAATGAGAAGGCAATTTTTGGTCAGCCGCAAGCAACCACACAAAAGAGTAACAGTCCAGACCATCTCAAGATGGCTGAAACAGGTGCTAACACAGGCTGGGGTGGATACTAATATTTTTTAATCTCATTCCACCAGGGCTGCATCTACATCGGCAGTGATACAGTTGGATGTACCAATGGACCAAATCCTCCAGGCAGCAGGATGGTCTAGGGGAAAAAACATTCCAATTATTTTACAACAAACCAGTAATTAAACCTGGAACGTTTGCAGAAACAATTTTAAGTTCTGTAAATTAATTTAAACCCATAAAAAGGGGTTATAATTTTGTGTTAATAAATGTTATGATTTCAATGTCGAATTCGTGACCAAATTATGTTAACGCAATTCCTCCTACAGTCATCAAGGCAGACGTGATGCATGGACTCGTTTCCACGGCATGAAATCACAGCTTTAAAATCTTCACGTAGTCACTCACGTGACTCCGAAGTAAAATAGTAAGATTAAACGAGAACTTACCAGTTTAAAGTTTGATCTGTATTTTATGAGGAGTTACGATGAGGGATTACGTGCCCTCCGCTCCCACCCTTGATCATATACTTAACTGGTACCTCTTTTCTAATCTTACTATGTTTAGTCATTACACTTATCTGTGATTTCACACCGCTGCTTTGAAAAATGACACGCATGCGTCGTGGTGGGCTTCTTCACGTAATCCCTCATCGTAACTCCTCATAAAATACAGATCAAACCTCAATAAGGTTATGTGAGCTCTAGACTGTGCAGGCAAGGAGATAGTTTGAGAGGCGGGGCGTGCCTTCTGCCACTTATGTTGGGCTTCTATGTGATCCTGAAGAATAGACTTATGGTTCTTTGTGTTACCCCAGTTTTCCTTTGTTTTGAAAATCATGAGCCACAGATTCTCATAGAAACGTAGAAACATAGAAAATAGGTGCAGGAGTAGGCCATTCGGCCCTTCGAGCCTGCACCGCCATTCAATATGATCCAACTCGGTATCCTGTACCTGCTTTCTCTCCATACCCCCTGATCCCTTTAGCCACAAAGGCCACATTTAACTCCCTCTTAAATATAGCCAATGAACTAGCCTCAACTACCTGTGGCAGAGAATTCCAGAGATTCACCACTCTCTGTGTGAAAAATTATTTCCTCATCTCGGTCCTAAAAGATTTCCCCCTTATCCTTAAATTGTGACCCCTTGTTCTGGACTACCCAACATCGGGAACAATCTTCCTGCATCTAGCCTGTCCAACCCCTTAAGAATTTTGTACGTTTCTATAAGATCGCCCCTCAATCTTCTAAATTCTAGCGAGTACAAACCGAGTCTATCCAGTCTTTCTTCATATGAAAGTCCTGACAAAGTCATGAATCGGCAAGTTTGTTGCACATCTTAAAGATGCCTTGGAGAACTCCTTGAATCTGTTCCTCTGTCTGTTTGTAAATCTCTTGTTGTGATGACATTCCGAATAAAGAGTAAAACTTTATTGCTTGGACATTTATATGGTAGAGGTCAGCTTCAGCTTGTCGTGCTGAAAGACCTAGCCTCCAGGTGAATTAGGCGATTTTGTGAAAAGTGTTGGTAGTATTTCCCCAGTGCTTTGAGGTGCCTGTTGTATGTAGATAGTTAAGGTCTCTGTAGCATACAGGATGTCATGGATCACAGCTGTCTTCTAGACCATATATTTTTACCAGGATGAGGTTCTGATTTTTAGGCGCTCTTTGCCTCATATTTCTACAGTTTGAGCTGATAGACTGAAGATGAAGGAATTTCCTAACTGATTCCTGCCTTCATTAAAAGATTACTCCAGAGGCCTTAGAGGTGGCTCGCCCTTCCAGTTCAACTCAACAGCCCTTTCGTCATATTAATGCAAGATTTTCTCTGCCATACATTTATCTAATTCCATATTGAAGGCTACAATGAATCCTGCATCCATCACATCTGCATGCAGTGCATTCCAGGTTCCAACATGCGCTGTATTTGTTTTTCCTGTGTCACTTGAACCTTTTATTTTCTACCCGTCTCTCTAGTCCTTACTCACTCCACCAAAGGAAATAACCTTTCGTTATCCTGTCTATACAATCACCTCATTATTGTAGATATCGCTATTAAATATCTTCTCATCCTTCACCAATACATTCCAGCCTCTCTAATCTATCCATGCTACCTTTCCAGAACACTAGATGATGCCTGTACATCATTCCTATAATGTAGTAAACCGAATTGAACATAATATTCATTTTGAGATCAAATCATTGCTTGATGAAGTTTCATCAAAACTTCCTTGCTTTTATATTCTGTGTCTTTATTGGAAAAGCTCAGTGTTGTGTTGCCTTGTTAATTGTGTTGCTAACCTCCCCACCACTTTCCATTACCTGTGTCAATAGCCCCAAGTCCCACTGTTCCTGGATCCCTTTTGGAACAGTATTCTACTTATTCTACTTTCCCTCTCCTCATTATTTCCACCAAATACATCATCTCTCATTTCTCTGCATTAAATGTCATCAGCCATTGTTCCTACTTACTACCTGAAACATCGGGCCGCCGTTGTGGTGACTGCGGAGGCCTCACTAGGGCCCGACCACGGGTGAACACAGAGGAAGAGGACTGAACTTTATTGCCTTCCCTCACAATGGGATACGTTGATTCCGCTGTGTAGGGATATTCATGTTAAAATTCTATCGTGTGTTGTGATCTATTTTTTATTGTATGCCTGTATGGTAAACCAAATCTCACTGTACCAATTGGTGCATGTGACAATAAACGTAAACTTGAAACTTTTAACTTGAACTTGAAACTTCTGCTAACGACATACTTTAATGTGAAGTTGACCATCACATTTGGCCTGACACTCGAGGTCATACTGACCAGTTGTTCCTAGGGCAGTAGCAATGGGGTCCAAGATGAATGGAGACCAGACTTTATTACATGGACATAAGAATATAAGTAGATTTGCACAAATATCTTTCAGCATGTGCACGCTCTCACACACATATTGGTGAGCTCAAAGTCTGCTTACCCTGCCCATTGTCTGTTTCACCCCCATACCCACTCTCTTAATCCTCCTTTTTTAACCACTCTCCCTTTGCTTTCATTCCTTCCCATTCCTGAATCCCCATGCTTCCGGTATCTCCTAACATTCCCTAAGCTCTTTGCATCCATATTCAGTCTTCCTTCTTCCAACCCTTGTCAAAGTAAAATGGTAGCCCACACTATTCACAAGCTTGTGTGTTTTGACACAGGGCACCCTTTTCAATAAGCTATGTCACTATCATTCTAGTCTGATGCCTATTCTGAGGAATCGCTGTGTAGAGAGGTAGGAACTGTCAACTCACACCATTCCACACCGTCCACCCAGGTCCAGTGCCCAAGCAAATACTGCATTGATGGGTTTGGTTCCCAGTCATCAGCCTTCACACATCCCTGCTTCATCCATCCCACCTTCAACTGAAAGATATATTGTGCTGTGATGTGACTCTTCAATTACAAATGCAAGCTCATTAAAGCTTTGATGAAGCTTTGACCCTTTCACACTACATGTTCCAGCCTTCGATCACCCTCTATGTGAAAATATATTCCTTATCTCTCTTGTAAATTGATGAGACCAAGCGTAGGCTTGGCGATCGTTTCGCCCAACACCTCCGCTCGGTTCGCAATAACCAACCTGATCTCCCGGTGACTCAGCACTTCAACTCCCCCTCCCATTCCGAATCCGACCTTTCTGTCCTGGGCCTCCTCCATGGCCAGGGTGAGGCCCACTGTAAATTGGAGGAGCAGCACCTCATATTTCGCTTGGGCAGTTTACACCCCAGCGGTATGAACATTGACTTCTCCAATTTCAGGTAGTCCCTGCTTTCTCCTCCCCTTCCCAGCTCTCCCTCAGCCCACTGTCTCCGCCTCTTCCTTTCTTCTTCCCCCCCCCCCCGCCCCCCCACCCTCACATCAGTATGAAAAAGGGTCTCGACCCAAAACGTCGCCTATTTCCTTCGCTCCAAAGATGCTGCCTCACCCGTTGAGTTTCTGCAGCATTTTTGTCTACCTTTGATTTTCCAGCATCTGCATCTGCAGTTCCTACTTAAACATCTGGCATTATATACCTGCATTTGTAACCTCACAATCTTTTAACGCATGTTATAGCTAATTAATTGCCATTGAAATGTGGTCAGGTTTTAAAGCAGGCTCCCAAAATATGGTGTCATGACCATGATTTTAAATTGAAGCAGGAACATCTATTTTCTCAACACTTCTATTTCACTTCTATTTCCTCAACACTTTCTACAAACCACCTTTGTCAATTTTATTTGTACCCATAACTTGAAATTTAATTGGTAGGTTATTGGTTTAACCATTTCCATATAACAATAATGGAATGCATCTTCCCGTAATAATAAACTCACTTTATTTCCCAATGATGTTAGTGGCGTTGCTCTCTTGTGGACTGACGCTTCTAAACCACCCCCTTAGATGGCGTGCATACGTCATTTGGCCTGCAGTGACCTGTTTACAATTGGGATCTGTTCTTTAATCGCCAATCAATTTGTGGCAAAGAAATTCACTACTGATAACAACTGATGACTACTAAATGAAACAAATTGGGCTAATGATGATGTTTAATTTTTTTATTTCATCTACTTCCTGGTGAAATCGCTAAGAATGATAAATGCTGAGTTTACTATTCGTTTAAATGGAGATAATATACTAACATTTTCGTTTCCCTTATAGAACCTGTGATTTCTATTGCGGGAGAAGCGGCATTCGATGCATGCAAGTCATTAAACAAAGTATGTCAACTATTGTACATCAAAGGAACAGTAATCCAAAGCAGCATTTTATCTGCATTTTATTTGGATATACGGAGAGCATTGGGGTAGTCTTGACGGAACAGAAATGGACGTAGGTGGGAACAAGGTTGAAAAATTCTGACTGCTCAGTGGGAAATCTCAGTTCGAAATGTAAAACATTATTGGCACTCAAGTAATTACATGTGTTTAATTTCACGATATATTTTCACAAGATTTGGATAGGTAAACAGTCCTTAATGGAGTCCTTAACAGTCCTAAATCCTTCATCTTTAATGAATTTCGCATAATTTCTATTCTATTGAACAGCATGGTATAGTTCTTTCGCAAATGCGCTAAGATTCCAAATCGTTCCCGCAGCCAATGTAATAATTCGTCCTACTGATATATTGCTACACTATTGTAGTGGAAGGGCAAAATTGAAGATTATATATACAACATGATGGGGATCCTACTGCATATAAATTCCCGTCACAGTGGGAAATGGGTGGATTTGTCTTAGTTCATTATTTGTATTTATGATTAAAAAAAAGTGATCCCGCGAATCTATTACTACATAAAATTATACACGTATAAAGTTTGAGTGACAACTTGCATTTCTGACATTTAACGCGGGCATTTCAAAGGGTTTTTTAAAAGGCTGCAAAAAGTAAAGGAATTAACTAAGGTTTTTATTCCATTCAATATGTACATAAATAATTGCATTTCATTATTTTCTACGTTTTGTGGCGAATTCAAGGTTGACTATACATCGTAGTGCTAAAGGAAAGTTGACGATGCCCTTGTTTCCATCTCCCCTGAGGTGTTGTAATGTTGTGGACTCTCTCATTTGTGGGAGCTGTTCAATACGTTTCGCACTTCCTCCCTCTCCATGCACTTGCGTGCAGACAACAGCGACAAGCTCAAGCTCCTTTCATCTTCACGGTGGCAGGCGTTATCTCCTTGTAAACCGGTTGTAATCAGTTTGTTGGCGTCACCCGAGTACTTTAATGACGATTACAGCATAAGAATGACAGATTAGAAAGAGCAGGCAATGGTGATCCTTCCCAGACCCGCAGTGCTTCCGAGTGGAGAGCTCACATCAGAAGGTCATCATTATATCTCCGCTTTTCCTCCCCCCTGTGTTCCCTTGAACTGTGTCCTCTTGCTTGTGTTTCTCTGCTGGCTCTGATTTGATCTCAGATCCCGTGTACAATGGAATCAAGAAAGGAGATGTTGCTGATGATGGAGCGAGGTCAGCATGGCAATCGAATTGGCAGGAGATTGCCGAATTTGTCAGAACCAGCTGGAAGTCCTGTAAACGAGTCCCATGAAAACGTGGTCCACAGGAGTTGTTTGAGCCCCGGGTCGGCGTCAATGACACCGGAGAACCGAGACGAGGAGGCCGATGTTAACACTCGCATCAGACCGGGCTCCAGACTCCCTGTCCCGGGCAAGTCATCTTCGGACGGCTGCTCGGCAAAAAGTAAATCGCTCTCCATCCAGAACAGTCCGGAAACTGAGTCTGATTATTATGATGAGATAGATGTCAGTTGTACTCCAAACTGTACGCCGGGAAATCAAGGAAACCAGACAAACAAAGGTAATGGTCGTTTTCAGTTGCAATAAAGGAGTTACACTGATAACATTAAAAACACATCATGTAGATTTGGATTATTGCCAATGTTTTATTCAGCTAGGTAGCCCTATGCAGCAAATATATTGAAGATATGGATTAGAAAACATAAAATCAAGAAACGACTAACTGATTTAAACATTGTTCCCGACCATTGATAAAATACTCTTTGAAATCATAATTCATTGTCATTTTCATTTAAATTATACAAATTAATTGTCCGAGCGATTTAATGTGGTCCATTCACTGGTTACCTTCAAGCAGTTAACAGTTGCATTGACTTTTGCTATTATAAAAATAGTTCTGTAAAACCTGCAACCAAGAGGACACAACAATAGATTAGAAAAGCTAGAAACTCGTTGCCATTTAATTTGGTTTCTTGATGGAGTACGGAAACTAGTTTAAAGACCGTAAAATGATTATTGAATCCCTGGTTCAGAGGAGTTAACACCTTGCGAGTCTTCAAATTGTCACTTTTCAAGGGTCTTGTCGGCGCCAGCTCGGAAATAGGTGTCTACAGATGAGCTTCAATGGGAGCCGGCGCATATGAAAGCACCAGAGTCAGCAAGCAGCCGGCATCCACTTTATAGTCACGTTCAAGGCAGGGAACACAGAGAAAAGCTGGAAAAAAAGTCGATTTCAAATGAGCTCAAGAATTATCTCCAAATTTTGAGTAACCAGTTTTTGTCCCACTGCAAATCCAAGAGTTGGTTCTTCGGTGACAACCAAAAAAGGCCATCGAGGCACAAAGGACGTCTCATCCTATAGATCATTCTGGTGTACAGCATATAGGTATGATAATAAGTCTATTTTGACTATTTTAAAACGAGATGAACGCATGCTTTATCTTCATCTACCAAAAGAATATAAGATTTTTGGACAGAAATCAAATTAAACATATTGCAATACAGATGTACAATTGGGAGAGGACATGCCTCGTTGAGTATACTTTATTGTTTTTGTTGTTTTGCATTGGTGCTTATGTAACACGTTTAGTCTGTCTGTCGTTTCAGGTCACTCTTCCGATTCGATGGACAGTAACGGCGGTGCTGAGCTCCCCAAAGTATCCGGCTCTCAAAACCTGATAGGCGGCGGTGGAGCGGATCAGATGCGCCGTTACCGAACTGCTTTCACCAGGGAACAGATCGCCAGGCTGGAGAAGGAATTCTACCGCGAAAATTACGTTTCCAGGCCCAGGAGATGCGAGTTAGCAGCGGCTTTAAATTTACCAGAAACCACTATCAAGGTGAACGGAGGCAGTGTAGAATGAAATGTCTAAGCTCATCGTGATTGTAAGCAATGTGAGCAGATATATGAATAGCCAGAGCAATTGTGATCAGTTTTATACAATTCGGTCCGCCGAAACAGTAAATGAAGAATATAGAGAGAGTGCAGACTAGGCCTGCTGTGAATCAGTTTATTAACAACAAAGTAAACGTATTATACCAGGAAATTGCCCTTTGTTCAGTACTGGTATTGTAAATATGCAAAGGTATCAATAGATGCCGGACATTTCAATTCTATCAGCCATATCATTTATTATCGATGCTTTCCGTATAGAAGGTAGCAACACGAAATATGTACAGGAAGGAGGCATAATATGTGTTATGGGACCTTGTGAAATTAGTTTTAAATCATACATCTGGACAGTAATGGTTAGTGAATATAATCTGCTGGACGGAACGTGTTTTATTATAAATACGAATTTTCAAAGTATGAAATATAATTATCTCCTTTGAGTATCAAGTGTGTTGAAAACAGATGGGGTATTTTCACATTTGACAGCACGATAAAATATGACAGTTGCTATCCTTTTTTCCTTTCGATAGTTTCTGTGTTTTCTTCAAGAAACAATGCTTTTGAATTGACAAGCTCTTAACAGCGTGCAGTGTGTTTTGGCAGTGGGGGGGGGGGGGGCGGTGGCGTCGTGTTTAACACAGCAGCTCTCAATGGGTTAACACAATGCATGTAGAGTCACTGGAGGATCTTTTGCAGGGAACGCGTTTAGCTTTCGCAAACACACACGAACTGTTAACGAAAAAAATGGCGAAATATTTAAATTTTATTGCCACCTTTCTCTGTATTTTGGGAGTATCGATTTGATTTGAGCTCCCGGCAAATCCTTAAACTAATTTAATAGCTACAAAATGAAATATCAGTGTGCGAAAGAATAGTCTTGTAAAAACCCGGATCATAAATTTCCAAAAAGAATTGCTCAATATGAGAGTGTTAAGATCACTGGATGACAACGTTTTACGTAGTGAAAGACAGTTTCCTAAATATTAAACATTCATACATTGAAAATCAACATTACTTTGCCATTTAAAGGCATATTTTTAAAGGCAAATATTGTTCGGCTTCGAGTAATTAGACCAGAAATGTAAATAGTTTCGAGGTGATGACAGGGAGCAATTCCGCGTTGTACTTTTCAAGTCAAGAAGAATGATTATTGCAGCAACTTAATTCTTCTTTTATTTCAATTCAAATTATTTTAAAGGTCTGGTTCCAAAATCGCAGAATGAAGGACAAAAGACAACGTTTGGCTATGACCTGGCCTCATCCCGCCGATCCTACCTTTTACACTTATATGATGAGCCACGCAGCGGCGGCTGGCAATCTGCCCTACCCTTTCCCATCACATGTACCTCTTCACTACTACCCTCACATGGGCATGTCTGCAGCGTCAGCCTCAGCAACCAGTCCTTTCAGTGCTCCTCTGAGACCCATGGACACTTTCAGAGTTCTTTCCCACCCGTACCCGCGGCCGGAATTGCTGTGTGCATTCAGACACCCTTCCCTATATCCTTCTGCCACTAACCATGGACTTGGCAGCACCGGGAGTAGCCCTTGCTCATGCTTAACGTGCCATAGCAGCCAATCGAACGGGGTGGCACAGAGACCTGCAGGGACTGACTTCACATGTGCATCAACCTCCAGAACTGACACTTTCCTCACCTTCACACCTTCCGTGTTAAGCAAGGCTGCTGCGGTATCCCTGGACCAACGGGAAGAAGTACCTTTAACGAGATAAGACAGTGGCTTGAAGCATGCATAAACACACATCTTCCAAATGTGCACACGTCTCCTTGGAAGAAGGGGTTGAATACCAACGGAAATGTCGGGTATCTGGATGACTGGACTTTGATTCGAAAGCTCCATCACATTCCTACAGGACAACCTCTTACATTTTTACCCATAATGGATTATAATAATTCTTCCTCCTCTGCCAATTGTGTCCTATGCTGATGAGAATATTCTAGTCGTGTACGTGTATTATTGGGGTTTTAATAGTTAAATGTATGATAATATCGTCATCATAAAAAACCTGGTTTCAGACGCTAACAAGCCACAATGGGATGGGATTATGTGATGGGTAACAGAGCAACTCTAATTCAGAATCGTGTTCGGAGACCGAAAACACGATCGAATTTGTCTTTTTGTTTTTATCACGGTAGCTGACGTTTAAAATGATGATGGTTGATTTGCATTGTGGACGACACTCCTAACAGCAGTGATGTCCATAGGGTTCGCCAACTATCAAGGTGATATTAGATCTTTACAGGGAGAGCTTTGTTGGTCTAAACCAGTATCATGTAAAGTAAACCAAGTTAACCAATCTGTTCAGAAGCAGTTGTCTTCACATTTTGAAATCTGAAAGTTGCTTCGCCTGATTCGCTATGGAATTAAAAAATAAAGCATTGCAAGGATCATTGTTTCTGCGTTTGTTTTATAAAAGATTCTGAAAGAGCCAAATTGATATTTCTTCCACCTTTCTGCTTTGAAGTTTGAAAAGGACTTCCCAATGCTGTGAAATGTACAAAATTAGAAATCCCCAAAACAATGATAGATTATCGAGAATGGAGGACATCAAATAGCTTTTTAATAAAATTCGCAGTTTATTGTATAAAAATAGCAAAATAACCAAACCTGGTACGACCTGTAGCATTTTTTTTTAAATGAACTAAAATATTTTAGATGTGCCTTTATATTGTTTTGTATTTTTTAAGATACATTTATCATTTTAAAGAACACTTTAACACATAGCTTTAACCTTCACAACTATTTAAAATGTACCAAAAAAAACATCCATCTACTGTTTTATTTATTGCATGTTGCCTGAATGTTCAGTGGCTGAATTGATCATGCAATATACCTGATTTCAGAATACTGTGAATACAAATTGTTCAGCGTATGTTAATAGTGTATTTAATGTAAACGGGTGTGTACCTGATTTGTTTCTAATCTAAAGCAGATTTAACACGTAGAATGGTCGAATCTGTAAGTTTTTGATGATCATGCTGCCATAACGGGACTAGATACTAAAAAGAAGAATATTTTATGGAATTTCCGTTTAATTTATTTTCTAAATTGTCAATAGACTAAGTTAGAGACCACAGATGGAAACCAAAGGAAATGTCTTGCAATTGTATTATATAATTATTGCATCTGGATAAACAAGAGGTTATTTTGTTTATGATATGATTTATAATGTGCAAGTTGAAGATGTATTGATCCTGACTGTATACTGATTAAGCAGTCCCTAACTTTGAAGTGTGGTTGTAAACAAATGCAATGATTCTGTTAAAACTGTTCGTTCAACACATAGTTTAAGCATTTCCAAACGTACTTATATGTTTTGTTTCGATTTTCGACCACTTCCCCCTTTATTTCTTCAGTCGCTTGACAGACTAAATATAACCAGTAAAAACAAATAAACCATTGCGAACAATTACAATACAATTGTTTCTTTCGTTGAGAGATTGTTCGAAAATTGTTCAATCGATATCAGCCTCATTTACCTGTTTGTTTTATTGTTTTCCAATCTGAGGGTGAATGTAAGGTTGCGTTAAATAGATAAAAGATTCCCGAGAAAGCGATTTACTACCCGGTGCTTCATTTACCAGGTCAAACAGACTACAAGAAATTATGTCGTATAGCTATGGGGTTTGATCATGGCGTTGAAATTGTTTATGACAAGTAAATAGCTCTGCTGTTCCTGTTTTATAAGCCATATTTTCCCTCCAGTTAACACTTAATAGAGAAAGCAAAATTAGATGTCTGCATCTGAAGCTCGAATCCAAAGATCGATGATTCAGCCTCCTGTCCAATCAGCATTCTTTAGTTGACTACATTTTCTGGGTAATTGAACCACTCTTTGTCTAAATTGAAGTTTCATAAGAAGAACAATATATCTCTGCGCACGAAACACCTCTTGTGTTGATTCAGATTATCCCGATCCTCATATGTCATGCTGGGGTCCTGGTTTCCACCCGCCAATCCCTGCTCAAACAGAAGCCCCTGATTGTTTTCATTTGATTGATTGCCTTATTAACGCGTGTTCTTGTAAGTGTGACCAAGTTGATTACGATGCATATGCTTAGAATAATGTTCAATTTAAGCAACGGAGTAGAACCGAAGAAGATTTAGATCACCAGCCAAATGTGAATTCCTAACCCTTGCGTTAAATACACGAATCGAAAAAGAAAGTTTAGCTTATAATAACTGAAATTGTTTTTTAAAACCATTTTGGGCACACGTGCATCCACATCTCTATAACGCAACAATGTATTGAGCTGTTTTCCCATCTCTATGTGCATATATAATGTCTTCCCAGATACGGAAATGTTACCATTACAATTTGAAGAGTTTGCGCAAATGAAGAGAATATCATTCTATATCTTATTTCATACTGAAATCGCATCACGATATGTTGAGGCGTTACTGTTTTCGCTTTGAATTACAAAATTATTTTCATTTCATTATTAAAATTTCTTTTTTGTTGTGTTATGTCTATGTTAAAATTATTATTCTATATGTAATCGTTATGTTAGAGAGCATCGAAGATACACAAAAAATGCTGGAGTAACTCAGCGGGACAGGCAGCATCTCTGAAGAGAAGGAATGGGTGACGTTTCGGATCGAGACTCTCAGAAAGCATCTGCTGATGCAGAGAATGGTTAACATTGTAGTTGAGTAACCTTCTTGGAAACTTGTTTTTTATACTATAAAGAATAGTATAAGTATCAGATCTATGTCACGCCCAATGTGGTCCCCGACAGGGATCGGATTCAACGATCTGAACCCGTCATTGATTATACTGGTGCACATGTACCTGGATGTACACGTGTTCATGCATGGACACGTACATATGTGTACGCTGGAAACATGCATGAATGTTTATGGAGGGACGTCCATTTCTTGGATAGCATTTCAACTTTATTAACTCATTGTTACACCAGAAGTAAGTCTGATCCCTCAATCTTTTATCAGACGACATTACTTTCAATTAGTTTTAGCTTTGCTGCCTCGCAGTTTTGTTTTCGCTCGCTGATCAAACCTCCCCACCCGTTTGCCAGACACCCCCGCCCATCAAGCTCAGCCCATATTTAAACGCTTACAGCTAAAAGTTCACTCCATTCAAACGAACTGAGAGAGAAACATGATGGGTTGCGAGGAAACATGCAACAATTAGGTTACCACACGCTAATTGTACCCGATCGGCGTTGTTGAAATCGCCGCTGTCCTAAATTACATTATATTAATGTAGGTTTAGTTCGTTCCGGCAAGGCGAGGAGCTTAAATGGGCCCATCAGATGATAATGATGATGAATGAGATATTAATTCAGATACAGGCTAGACAATTTACGCGTTATTCTGTTTATATAGCTTCCCAAAAATCATTTAGAATCGCAGGTCACAATTTCAATCAAAGGCACCATCTTGTAAACGTGATAGCCTGTGTGTTTATCATACATATTTATAGAAATCAGCGCTTTATCTGCCAGCCTGTGTCACGGCTCTGTAATGGGGAGAACCGACAATGCATTTAAAATTATTATTACCCCATCTAACAATGGGATTTTAAATAAATATCTTGTCTTATCTCGTGATTGTCTTTTCAATAACTACGTAAGCTTTTTGCATAGTCGGTTGTGCTTAATATGCATGGTTCAATCTGTCCCTTCATGAAAACATATTTAAACTTAACTACTACAACGGAAAACAAACTACTGTTGCAACATTGACCCAATAAGGTAATTAGACTCAAGGAGTATATACACAACTTTGGGCAGTATATAGTATTTTAGTAAAAGATAATTAACTATCAATGTGAACTGTTTGCAACAATGGGACAATGTCAACCAATAAAAACAAAATAGATTTCCCCCTAACAAATAAAAACGAGATTGGTTCGCGTTTCACATGAAGCTGAACTCTACACTGTTTTCTTCCTGCAGAAGTGGGGCAGGTTGACAAAATGTGGAACAAGACTATTGTATAAGTGATACTACAAAATACATCCTAAATCTGAAAGTTTACCACTATTTGTAAGTACCTGTACTGGATATATTTTGTACATTCGCCTATTGCATGCAATTTGTGACAGTATATGATTTTTCAAAGAGCACATGTTTCTGACTTCATGGAATGTCTTCATTGTCTGTCATTATATTAGGATACAAGGATACAAAGGACATTTTTTCAGGGCTCATAATGTTATTTTGCAGCTCAATGCATTGTTCATATGCATTCGATGACATCCACTTTCAAAGTACGATTGTGGATTTGAGAACCATATAATAATTTTCTAAATCATATCGTCACTGTTAATTTTATTTCCTGCTGCAAATATATGTATCAAATTCCTTGCCACCTCATTTCATGTCGCATCAACTACAGTGTCTTCCATAATGTTTGGGACAAAGACCCCTCATTTCAAGAGAGAGAGTCAAGAGTCAAGAGTCAAGAGTCAAGAGTCAATTTAATTGTCATTTGGACCCCTAGAGGTCCAAACGAAATGCCGTTTATTTATTTGCCTCGATACTCCACAAACTTATATTGGTAAAAGACAAAAAAATCACATGTGGTTAAAGTGCACATTGTCAGATTTTAATAAAGGCCATTTTTATACATTTTGGTTTCACCATATAGAAATTACAGCAGTGTTTATACATAGTCCCCCCATTTCAGGGCACATAATGTTTGGGACACAGCGATGTAATGTAAATGAAAGTAGTCATGTTTAGTATTTTTTGTTGCATATCATTTGCATGCAATGACTGCTTGAAGTCTCCAATTCATGGACATCACCAGTTGCTGAGTGTCTTCTCTGGTGATGCTCTGCCAGGCCTGTCTTGCAGCCATATTTAGCTTATGCTTGTTTTGGGGGCTAGTCGCCTTCAGTTTCCTCTTCAGCTTATAAAAGGCATGTTCAATTGGGTTCAGATCGGGTGATTGACTTGGCCACTCAAGAATTTACCATTTTTTAGCATTGAAAAACTCCTTTGTTGTTTTAGCAGTGTGTTAGGGATCATTGTCTTGCTGTAGAATGAACAGCTGGCCAATGGGTTTTGAGACATGTTTTTGAGCTTAAGCAGATAGGATGTGTCTATACACTTCAGAATTCATTATGCTATTACCATCAGCAGTTGTATCATCAATGAAGAAAAGTGAGCCAGTACCTTCAGCAGCCATACATGCCCAGGCCATAACACCCCCACCGCCGTGTTTCACAGATGAGGTGGGTCTCGGGCAGTTCCTTCTCTCCTCCATACTTTGCTCTTGCCATCACTCTGATATAAGTTAATCTTTGTCTCATCTGTCCATGATACTTTTTCTAGGTTGCTCTTAAGTACTTTTGGCAAACTGCAACCTGGCCATCCTATTTTTGCAGCTAACCAGTGGTTTGCATCTTGCAATGTAGCCTCTGTATTTCTGTTCATGAAGTCTTCTGCGGACAGTGGTCATTGACAAATCCACACCCGACTCCTGAAGAGTGTTTCTGATCAGTCGGACAGGTGTTTGGGGATTTTTCTTTATTATAGAGAGAATATTTCTGTCATCAGCTGTGGAGATCTTCCTTGGCCTGCCAGTCCCTTTGCGATTAGTAAGCTCACCAGTGCTCTCTTTCTTCTTAATGATGTTCCAAACAGTTGATTTTGGTAAGCCTAAGGTTTGGCTGATGTCTCTAACAGTTTTATTCTGGTTTCTCAGTCTCACAATGGCTTCTTTGACTTTCATTGGCACAACTTTGGTCTTCATGTTGATAAACAGCACTACACGTTTCCAAAGGTGATGGAAAGACTGGAGGAAAGACTAGGTGCTGAGAGCTCTCTTATACCTGCATTAAGGAGGCAATTAAACACACCTGAGCAATTACAAATACCTGTGAAGCCATATGTCCCAAAAATGGTGGTGCCCTGAAATGGGGGGGACTATGTATAAACACAGTTGTAATTTCTACATGGTGAAACCAAAATATATAAAAATGGCCTTTATTAAAATATGACAATGTGCACTTTAACCACATGTGATTTTTTTTTCTATTACAAATCTCAAATTGTGTAGTACAGAGGCAAATCAATAAATGATGGGTCTTTGACCCAAACATTATTGAGGGCACTGTAATTGTATGAATATTCAATCCGAGAATGTAATGTCTACAGAACGGATTCAGGTCCATAAACAATGGCGTTAATGAAATATTATGTATACATACTGTAATTATTCAATGACATCTGTAGCATTGAAGTGGGGTTGTTTAGAACATTTCTTTTGGTATTACATCTAAATTCTGACCTGAATACTCAAGTATGGATTAAATTGTAACGAGGTAGGTATTTTACAAAATGGTATTATAGCTTTGCGTGTTAGATGATTCTGTATTTCTGTATTTTTCAACGAGTTGTGAATATTATTCCGGATACGTAAATCCATATGGACATGGAGTATACATATTACACAAGAGAAATAGAATGCTTTGTTAACATTAAAAAAAAACATCTAACTGTATCGTGCGGCTTCCGAAAGCGCCCGTCAAAATGTGACATTGATGCATTGCTGTCCAATTAGCGCGTCTAATTAGTGTCCTGTGGGACAGTCGGACCTAGAGTCAGGGACGACTGAGCCCAGCCAACACCAGCCAAAGAGCAACATTATTACTTCTACAGGGACTGCGTTTGAATGGGAAATAACACAGCGATTTTCGTTTTACGCCAGACCTATATAGAGGTAGAACTATTGTAGCAAAATAAAACACAAAGTGCTGGAGTAATTTAGCGCGCCAAGCAGCATCTCTGGAGAACACGGGCAGGCGTTTCGAGACGGGATCCTTCTTCGGGCTGACCCGACTCGGAACGTCGCCTATCCACGTTCTCTAGAGATGCTGCCTGACCGCTGAGTTAGGCACGTTGTGTCTTTTTACAAACTAGCACTTGGGCTTCTTTGTGCCTCTATATTATAGCAAGATCTCACTGGCAAAGCAGTATCATGTAACTTTGCCTTGACTTTCACAATACAAAAGATTATTCTCAATAATGCAATTAATGTATTTTGCTAACACTGTCGTTAGTTAAAGTCGCCTTCAGCAGTGCATACGTGTTTTTCCCCTCTAATTTCGGTGTCTGAGAGTTGTATCCATGTACCTGCGCCTAATTCCCATGAGCGCCGGCCCTCATCCAGTCTGTTCGCAGCAGAAGGAAGAGTGGTGAATCATATAGGTTTTTTTTAATAGTCTGATAATACATCTTAACTTCCAACCAAACAACTTTGAATAGAACAGAATATAAGTACTTTTAGCAGGTTTACAAAGGACGGTTGTAATTAATCTTCGGTAAAACATCAGTATGTATTGCAGGTACAAATTATGGAAGCATGCTATATTCGAACTGAAATGTTAACACTGAGATGACATCCCTTACAGTGCTGTCAAATGCGACGCTCATGTCATTAAAATATTTATATTTTTTTAACCGAATGAAGGATGAAAATAGCCATAGACGCCTGAGACACGAGAGAATTTAAAGTATAATTGTATAGAGAAATACTGGGTCTCGACCCGAAACGCCACCCATTCCTTCTCTTCAGTGATGCTGCCTGTCCCGCTGAGTTACTCCAACATTTTATGTCTATTTTCGGGCTAGGATAGCATTTATTTTCATTCCCGATGGGCAGATCCCCCGGATTAGTATAGCACATTGGGCTTGAGGTGAAAATAACTTTTATGACCGATGTCCATGAAGTTCAAAGAGAGTAAATGAGTATCACAACCGCTCTGGTACTTTAGAATTACATGACTTCCTATATGAACATTACAAGTGCTACGAAGGTTGTGTTATAATGCGAAAACGGTATATATGTATGTATGTATGTATGTATGTATGTATGTATGTATGTATGTATGTATGTATGTGTGTATGTATGTATGTATGTATGTATGTATGTATGTATGTATGCATATGTATGTATGTATGTATGTATGCATGTGTGTCTGTACATCTACATTATATATCTATCTATCGCTATATATATATATATATATATATATATATATATATATATATATATATATATATATACATAGTGATAGATAGATATATAATGTAGATGTACATATATATATATATATATATATATATATATATATATATATATATTTAACTTTATATATACTGGATTTATTTTCGTTTATTATATTGTTTTCAGAGTACTATGTTTACATAATCTTCAACTGTGCTGCTGCAAGTAAGAATTTTATTGTTCTGTTTGGGGCATGATAATAAAACTATCTTAACTTGACTCTTGACTTTTTCCTCCAGCAGTTTTGCTCAAGATTTCAGAATCTGCAATTCTTGTGTCTCAATCGTTCTTTTTTCAGCTAATTCACCGTTTGGTAAAATGCTAATTGTTAACTACTAATGAAATTTGTTTAATAGTCAATGTTGCAATTTTATTGCTAGTTGGATGCAGTAATTTAAATATTTTTTTTATTGAATAACCTCATTTGTGTTTACATTTCATTCCACTACTTAAACAATAATTTGTTTGATCACATACCCTTAACTCACTGGAAAGCCAAAAATGTAACCATGAATGGTTTCCTTTTAAAAAACAAATTTGTATCACAGTTTAAAATGATCTAGGTATCTATCTCAACAGTACAAAAATGTGATGTCCAAATATTTTACAAAATCCTGTAAATATAAAGATTGCATTTTTGTACAAATGCGGAATAAAATGCAACAGTTGTATTAGAACAGAATAATTGTTCCCTCTGTGCTACGGTTTCAAGCTAAACGTTTGTTTAATATCTTACAAAACCTGAAGATCATGGGCCAGAATTAATGGTTGCGCTGCATAGTAATTATTATTTACATGGATTGCACACATGTACTTCAGGCAAGGGAAGACATATGTCCAGACATGAAAATCTGGAAGGTGCTGGATAAGAATCCAATGTTCACCATTTTCTTTGAAAACAACTGACTAACTGCCTTACTACTGAAACGCACTGAATGGCATTCTTGCACTGATAGTAAGTGAAAATCATGGCCTCCCAAGCAAGTTAAGCAAGTAAGTCTAAGCCTCTTTGTTAACATTGGAATAAGAACTGATTATTGTTAGTGTCCATATGATGAAAATTTAACTCTAACAATGCAGAGTATCAGTGGTTCAGCTTTTAATGGTGAGATTAAACGAGTACTTACCAGTACGAAGTTTGATCTGTATTTTATGAGGAGTTACGATGAGGGATTACGTGAAGAACCCACCCAGCGCGCAGGCGCGGCATACTTCCAAGCAGCGGTGTGGATTCACAGATAGACACAAATTGAAGTAAAGATAGTAAAGATTAATGAGACATCAGGCCGAGTTTGATCTATACAATGAGGGTGGGAGCGGAGGGCACGTAATCCCTCATCGTAACTCCTCATAAAATACAGATCAAACTTCGTACTGGTAAGTACTCGTTTAATCTCACTATTTTACTTCGGAGTCACGTGAGTGACTACGTGAAGACTTCAAAGGTCTGTGATTTCAAACCGTGTAACAGTTATATCACTCACTGCCGAAAGATCATCGAGGGAGGAAGTGGTATCTAAAGACCAATGAATTTGTTAGTTTTAAACAACAAATGTTTATTAACAACAACAAAAAATAGCTCCCCTGGGCTTTAAATTATAAATTTGCGGTTTCTAAAATTCTCTCCGCAAAGACGTCCTTCTCCATCAGCGGTTTGTGGTAGAATTTTTGGAATGTCGATTCCCTTGACCATCCCGCTGCACTAAGGATGTTGTCTAGGGGAACCTGCATCCGATCCGCCGCTGACGTGGACGCTGCCCTGGTTGAATGGGATTTAAAAACATCTGTGTTAATCCCTGCCGTATTAAGGACCTGTTTCAACCATCTGGATATTGTCTGGCTGGTAACCCGTCCAAAAGGCTTTTTATGGCTGACCCATAAGGCTTTCTCTCTCCCTCTAAGTGTTTGGGTTGTGTCTATGTAATCATAAAGGTGGGTCACCACACACAGCCTAGGTTCTGGAGGGTAAACCCGGAAATCAACGGGGAGTTGGATATACCTGGCCTGCTCTGTTTAACCAACCCCGGCATGGTAAAAGCAATGGAATCTGGGGTGGTCACCATGTGGTCCAGACTTAACTGATGCAGCGACTGAACCCTCTGAGCAGAGACAAGCGCCATGAGCATGAGGGTCTTGTGAGTGGACTGTTCCAGGCTCAGGGATCCCACCGGAGGCCAACCTCGAAGGTGTGACAATACTACACTAACATCCCATACATGGGTGTATCTAGGTGTAGGGGGTTTGGTGTTATAAATCCCTTTAAGGAGTCTGATAACCAGAGGGTGGGATCCAATACTATGCTGTCCTGTGGGCATAAGGTATGCGGACAGGGCGCTCCGAGCTGCATTGATGGCACTGTAGCTCATCTGTTGGTCATGGTGCAGGTGGGCCAGGAACTCCAGCACATCCGTGATTGAAGCCGTCTTGTAAGATGTCCCTGCTTTCAGGCAGTACTGTTCCCATTTCCTGATGTAGGTCAGGTACTGTTTCTTGGTGGAAGCTCGCAGGGATGCCGACATGGTGGTGATTGTTCTCTCTGATAACCCCAATCCCTGGTAAGGTCTGTTCAGAATCTGGAAACCAGGAGGTTCAATTTTTGATGGCATGGATGACTTATGCCAGTTACCGGGTGAGTCAATAATTGGGGGTGGTTGTGAAGGACCATAGGTGTCTCTACCACCATGTCGTGGAAAATTGGGAACCATGGTTGAGTAGGCCAGTCGGGTACGACCAGAATGCCTGAGGCTGAGTCAGCTTGAATTTTCTGGAGTACCCGGCTGATGAGGCAGAAGGGAGGGAAAGCATAGAAAAAGAAATTTCCCCAATCCAGCGTGAAGGCATCTACCGCTGCTGCCTCTGGGTCTGGTTCCCAAGCCACATACATGGGTAGTTGGTGATTTAGTCTAGACGCAAACAAATCTATATCTGGCGTACCATATTGCTTAACAATTCTAGCAAATAGTTTCGGGTCCAACATCCATTCGATGTTGTCGTTGAATTTTCGTGACCTGGTGTCCGCCACTGAATTTAGCTTGCCTGGTAAATAGGCAGCTGATAGCCAAATATGTCTCTCGACACACCATTGGCAGATTATAGTAGTCAATTTGTCGCATGATACTGATTTTATACCACCCATGTGCTGAATGTAAGACACCGCCGTTGTGTTGTCAATCATAACTCTGACATGTACATGCCGCATGTTGGATACATATGCTTTTAGCCCATAAAATGCGGCAAGCATCTCCAAGAAGTTAATGCCCAGTGTTTATAGTAGCGATGCCTCTGAGTTAGTCCATCTGCCACCTGTGCTGTCTATAGAGTTAGTAGCTCCCCAGCCTAAAGCACTGGCATCCGTTGTAATGGTTATGTTAGGATTGGCGACGGCGATAGGACTGTGACTGTGCCAAATGTTATCTACCCACCACTGAAGTTCTGATCTGGCTTCAGCGGGTAACTCCATTTTACGGTCATAATGCCCCCTATTAAGACGTAATGCATGTGTCCTTGCTCTTTGCAAATTTTGATAATGCAAAGGCCCATATTGGGCAGCCGGGAATGCTGCTACTATAGTACCAATGACTCTGGCTACGTGCCGTATCCTTGGTTGTGGTGTTGCAATTAAATGGTTACAGGCTTCTGTAAGTGTAACTTTTTTGTCTCTAGGCAGAGTGACAGTCATATGGATAGTGTCAATAGTGAAGCCTAGGTAATCCATGTTAGTGGTAGGCTCCAATATTGATTTATCTGGGTGTAGAATAAATCCCAAAGTTTCAAGGAGTTGTTTAGTGGCTAAAACTCCTGCGACAGCTAGTTCCCTTGTTCTCCCTAATATGAGAACGTCGTCCAGATAGGCCACGACTAAATGTTTTTGTTCTCTCAATTTTTTCATGGCCACTTTAAGAATTTTTGTAAATAATCTGGGAGCTGTCGTTAAACCATTGGGCAATGCTCTATACTGCCATAACTGGCCCATCCAGATAAATTTCAGATATTTGTAATAATCCTTATGAATGGGTACTAAATAGTAAGCATCCTTGATGTCTATGCTTGCCATGTAGTATCCCTTGGAGATCAGTTGTCTGGCAGTGACAAATGTCTCCATTTTGAAATGTTGATACTCAACAGACTGATTAAGTGACGTCAAATCAATAATAATATGACATCCACCATCTTTCTTGGATTTGAGAAACATATTCGATACAAATTCCTGCGGCTCGTGTGTGGTCATTTCTATGATGCCTTTAGCCACGAGCCTGTCTAGTTCAGCTTGTCCTTCTACCTTCTCTAATTGTGAGGGAAGGAATACCCTTTGGGGCATGTGCTGAACTGGCGGTTCCATGCCTGGTTTGAATTCAATTTTGTATCCACTGATGCTGTTGAGTATAAACCTGTTGTTAGTAAGGGAGCACCAAACATGCTTGAAGAACCTCAAACGCCCTCCTGTTAACACAACACCCTTTGTCTGTGCATGTTGGCAGGAACCAGACCCACCTACCTCCATGTTTATTTGTGGGGGCGTTTCCGATGGGTTTGGCCCGAGGGTGTCCGTGTTGGTGCTGCGGTGGGGCGGCGCATCTTCCCACGGCTCCGCCCTGGGCCCCGCTCTAAAAAAGAGCTCTGGGGGTAGTGGGAGGCGGTCACCAGGCTTTCACCAGCTCGGTACCTACTGGTGGATGCCGAGGCGTGCTGCCAACTGGGTGTCTTCACCCTGCTCGGTCCTGGCGCTGCCCTCATGAGGCCTACAGGTTTGGCCGCCTCTTCCAATTCTTTAAGTTTCTTGGCCAAGTCTGCTCCAAATAGCAGCGCCTCCCGTTCCGGCGCTGGAGCTTTGCAGAGGCCCGCGTATTTGGGATTGAGGGCAGGCCTGATGTTATCCCGCCGTAGGCTGTTAAGCTCGTACGTAGTGTTGCACATTAACGCCAGCGCATCCTGCTGGGGTATGGAGAGCTCTTCGTTACCGACGGACCGAGCAAAGGCGGTGATGGCTGCAGAGTGGAGCTTCAGGACCCGCTGCATTTTTACCTCCTGAGTCCTGATCTGCTGCCCCAGCTGGTTCCATATTTGCCCGTTGACAGTTTTCACCCGCAGCGCCTCGCAATTTTCTGGCGCTGTGTAGGTGTCAAGGGCCTGCTGAACGACCTTGTCCTGCAGCGGCTTGTTGGAAAGCCTATTGATACTGGCCGCCATTCTAGGTGGTAGTACCATCCCGGTCGTTGGGGGCGCTGCGTACCGACCGACTACACCCAGTAGCTCTTCTTCCAGCTCGCCCGGCATACTGATGTTGTCGTCCGCCTGCCCTTGTGATAGGCCAGCCCAGTCCTGGCCTCCCTTACTGCCCTCGAACAGAGAGGGTACAGAAGGGTGTGGCGATGGTATGGAGGAGGCCAAAGCCCGTCCTCCTTGGAGATGCCTAGCCTGCATCTCCTCATTTATCATCTGCTCCAGGAGCTGCCTCATGCAGCTGATGCGGGCGTCTCCCCGTTTTGCCGGTGGAGAGCGTGCCCGTTCCTC
The DNA here is from genome assembly GCF_028641065.1 of Leucoraja erinaceus. Lineage (NCBI taxonomy): Eukaryota > Metazoa > Chordata > Chondrichthyes > Rajiformes > Rajidae > Leucoraja > Leucoraja erinaceus. The sequence goes on from NC_073378.1 coordinate 84,108,741, forward strand.
CGACGAGTCGGAGGACACCGGCCGGTCCGTTTTGCGGGTTGCCTTCCTCCCTGTGCGGGGCGTCGAAATCGGCGGCACAGGGAGCGGCTCGGTGTCGGGTGAGCGGGAGCGTTGAAATAGCTCCTCCGCTACTGGTGGCTGCCGCCCAGATATAGACCCCTCCTCGGGTGGAGTTGGGCAGGCAGTCCTTCTGGCTGGTCGCTTTCTGGTGGCCATAATTCTCACCGTTGAGCGACTCTGTAATACAAAAAGACACTTACCTGAGGTCCTGTCTTTATGCTGCCGCTGGAGAGCCTGGCTCCAGCTGCTGCCGCTGTTGCACTGCTGACGTAATGCCGCGCCTGCGCGCTGGGTGGGTTCTTCACGTAGTCACTCACGTGACTCCGAAGTAAAATTGTTATTGGAGATTTCAATTTTCGACTATCTTTAAATTTCTCTCACTCCTATTCCAATCTTTACCCCTGTTGCGATTCCTTGTCAGGGACCGACAGGAGCTTCAACCGCGGGAGCCTGGGGACATAACTTCGTGGAGCTTGCGGTTTCTTGGTTGGGGGTCGACTTCGGGAGCTCCAACCACGGGAGCTTCGACCGCCCGGATCGCGGGGGCTTCAATCGCCCCAATGCGGGAGCTTCGATCGCTGGCTACGGAAGCTTCGATCGCGGATGGTCCAACTGCCCCTACCACGGGAGAAAAGGAGGGAAGATAATAAGTTATTGCCTTCCATCACAGTGCGCTGTGGTGGATGTTTATGTTGATTTTTATGTAGTTGTGTGTCTTGTTACTTTATCTGATTTGATCGGATAGCATGCAAAAAAAGCATTTCACTGTACCTCGGTACACGTGACAATTATAAACCTAAACCAAATTGGCGGGATAGGTTTCGGTGGGGGGTTGGGAAGGGTGGAGTTAGGGGAGTCCAATGATGGATATGATGCTCAATGGTTAGCTTGATTTCAATTCACACACAACTGGTCTGCTTCAGTTTTAGACTGTAGCCTGAAAAATGGATGGATGTCTAGGGGTGTGATGTTTTATCTTCCCAGTAATCCAGTGCTGGATGAAAGATTACGAAGACATCAAAAGAGATGGTGAGTAAATGGTAGTTGTTATAATGGTACGTGCAATCTGAGGGCATGCTTTCAGTTGATGATGCTAAGGGGCAATAAGTAGTTCTATAAGTAGAGAGATCAAGGAGAGATTCTTATGGATAGCAGGATTCTTATTAATAGTGTGAATGCAGAAAATTAATCCATTGCTGCTGAATAAGCCAGGGTGATGAAGATTCGAACAAAACAAGTGCACACTCAGTCGCATGATGATGGAGGGACACTGGAGAAGGCTAGTGTGATAATCTGGATCAAGATGTCAGTTTCTACCCACAGGCTCTCAGAACCTGCGGACCTCTGTCCATTCAATGTTGTACTTTACCGTTGGAGACCGTATACTGCATTGTGCTACATGCTACATGCTGAATACTGTGTACTCTGTTGCATTCTCTACTACCAATGATGATGGAGGGACACTGGAGAGGGGTAGAGTAACAATCTGAATCCAACGCTGCAAACAAGTCAAGATTAATGAGGATAGATGCAAAATGCTGGAGTAACTCAGCGGCACAGGCAGCATCTCTGGAGAGAAGGAGTGGGTGACGTTTTGGGTCGAGACCCTTCTTCAGATTGATGTCAGGGGAGTGGACGGTACGGAGATAAAATGTAGTCAGAGCCAAAAGACAGGTAGGAGAATTGGGAAGGTGGAGGGGATGAAGAGAGAGGGAAAGCAAGGGCTACTTGAAGTTAGAAACATATGTGCCGGTAAATATTTAAAAAATGCTCAAATAGAAACAACGAAAGCAGAAATTATTTAGAAGCAGACAGATGCTGCATACATTTTATCTTTGCACAGATGCAACTACGGCTTTATCAAAATTAAAGTATTGCTCTTTGGCTGTCTAAATACTTGCCCAATAATCAATTTAAAGTATTATTATGAAATCTGTCAAAAAACTAATTTCTGCAAACATTGTTCCAATGAAAATACATGCATTCCAGTAGTAATAAATGGTTAATTATTGTAGAAAGGGTGCAATGATTTTATATATTTAATGGATAGCTCCAGGAGACACGATATTGTATTGGATGGTATACATGCTGTATCAATTATAGAGCACTGTTTTCCAACAAGAGCGCATTTTAGTGTGAAACTGTAAAGGTTATTTTTGCCTTTGTTTCTAACTGGAGTTTGGCAACAGAAGAGATTTATAGTACCTTGAGCTCATCCAGTTTGTGCTTTCCTGAGAATTTAAATTGACGACGAGGAATTTATGCCCCATCCAGATTTATTATATGCCTTTTTGCTACCAGAGATTTGCATGGGATTTAGAAAGATAGCTACAGGCAGTTTGCAACAGATTAAGTTTGTAGTGTCTAAAGCAAACATCTCCTCTACTAGGTTTTGATGATCCAGGGATTCTTCCTTTGGCCTGCATGCATAATTCCATTCTAAAATGTGAGGTTGGCTTGTGCTAAATAGGAGAAACAACTGCAGTGAAGAAGACTCACAATATCATCGAGTACTGTTGAGGAGCGTCAACCTCAGCCCAATGCACGGCTCTTATTTTAAACCCTCTGGTTTGAGTAGGTGATCCAAAGGATTTTTTTTTGTGAGGACATAAGAACAGTTCTAAAATCAGCTGGTACCTGTGTTCTCATTAAGATCATGGCTGACCTGCATTTTGGACTCATCTCTACTTTTTTGATAAATCCCTAGAACTTCAGATTCATTTAAAGTCTAACATATAATCAGATGGGTGTGGATTTTCTGACAAGTATATTCAAGACTTTCAATTAGTCTTGAATATACTTATCTGAAAATCCACAGCTATCTGAAAAGTTTCTCTCCAATGGATCACTATTAAACTGATGGCCCGTTGCCATTCTTCTAGATTCACCCACTGGGACAACATTCCCATGACATCTTTTCTTTTCTTAAACATCTCATCTGTCAAGTCTCTTCGGTATTTCATATGTTTCAATGAGATGCTTCACAAAATCAAGGATAAAATCTCAATGTAGGCTGTGCAGACCTCCTAAAACACCATAAGAGATAGCCAACATAAAACCAAATCTTTGAAACAATAGCCACAGCACCTAGTGGCCCTGTCTAAATAAATACACATGATTATTAGTATACAGAATGGTAAAGAAGTGCCGTTTCTCAAGGTGGATGTTTCTGTAAGGCTGGATCTCGTGCATTCGCACTTTTTCAGTCATGCAGTGTCCCAATTCTGTGCATTACAGTCCTCTCATCCTGGCACTTGACAACCTTTGTTGTTTTTTCAGAGATCACCTAAAACTGTAAACAGGGCCTAAAAAGTCCTGTTTGAGTAGTTTAAGAGGAGGTATAGGGACATTGTTATCAATATGTCCTGGGAAGGGATAGTTACAGTCCGGGCTCATTTAATGGCAATTAAATTGACTCTCTTGACTCTCTCTCTGCGGAAGGCAGAAAGGGGTGGAGGTAGTGACTATAACGTGGTCAGGTTTAATCTACAATTGGAGAGGGAGAAGGGTAGATCGGAGGTGTCAGTGTTGCAGTTGAATAAAGGGGACCAGTGGGGCCATGAGGGAGGGACTCGCCAAAGTTGACTGGAAAGATACACTAGCAAGATGGCGGTTCAAGATGGCGGCGCTGGCTTAACAGCTGCGGCCCACCTGCAGTCCGTCTGTTTTTTTCTTTCGTTTTTTGTTTGGGTAATTTTGGACAGTGTTGAGGGGTGGGAGAGGTATACTTTGGCCTCTTCCTTCGGGGGATGCGACTTTTTCTTCGGTCGTGTCCCCCGTCTCCGTCTGCGCCGAGGCCTAGTGGCGGGGCTGGCGGCAGCAGAGCTGTGGCGGCGGCGGCGGCGGCGGCGGCGGAGACCTGGCTCGGCCCAGTGGCGGCGGCGGCGGCGGCGGTGGGAAGGGATGGAGTTGTGGTGGCGGCGGCGGCAGCAACCAGAGCTGGAGCTGTGGTGCAAAGGAACGGAGGCTGGAGCTGGCGGAAGCAGCAGCGGCAGACCTGAAGGGGTGGAGCTGTAGTGGCGGCGGCGGCAGCGGCAGCAGCAGCGGAACCTGGTCACCGAGGGTTTGGCAGCGCCGGCGGCAGCGGAGACCTGGCTCTATGGAGCTGTTGGGAGGGAGAAGGGTGGAGATCGGCGAGGTGTCAGTGTTACAGACCTGGCTTGGCCCTGGATAAAGCGGGAGCGGAGACCTGGGGCCATGAGCTGTGCGGCGGCGGCGGTGGGGCGGCGGACGGCGGCCGGAGAAGCCTTGAGCTGTGGCGAAAAATACCACCCGCTAACCGTCACCTCGGCGGAGGGAGACAAAGAGGGAACAGAACTTTAAATTTTGGCAGTGAGGGTGTTTGGTGAACTCACTGTGGTGGATGTTAAATTCTGGGACTAATTTTTTTTAAATACAGATGACTGCAGTGAAACAGAATTTCGATCAGACCGAATTCCTATGGAGGAACGAAAGATCTAATCTAATCAGCAGGGGACAGTGGAAAGGGACGAGGATCAGTTCATTCCTAGGAGGGAAAGATTCCAAGGGGAGAAAGGGGTGACCATGGCTGACAAGGGATGTCAGGGACAGTATAAAAATTAAAGCAAAGAAGTACAACGTAGCAAAGATGAGCGGGAAGCAAGAAGATTGGGTAATGTTTAAATAAAAACAGAAGATAACCAAAAAGACAATACGGGGAGAAAAGATGAGGTACGAAGGTAAGCTAGCCAAGAATATAAAACAGGATAGTAAAAGTTTCTTTAGGTATGTGAAGAGGAAAAAAATAGTTAAGACTTTAGTTAATGTTGGACCATTGAAGACTGAAAAAGGTGAATTTATTATGGGGAACAAGGAAATGGCAGATGAGTTGAACAGGTACTTTGGATCTGTCAAACAATCTTCCTGATATAGTAGTGGCCAGAGGATCTGGGGTGATGGAGGAACTGAAGGAAATCCACATTAGGCAGTTAATGGTGTTGGATAGACTGATGGGATTGAAGGCTGATAAATCCCCATGGCCTGATGGTCTGCATCCCAGGGTACTTAAGGAAGTGGCTCTAGAAATCGTGGATGCATTGGTGATAATTTTCCAATGTGCTATGGACTCAGGATCAGTTCCTGTGGATTAGAGGGTAGCTAATGTTATCCCACTTTTTAAGAAAGGCGGGAGAGAGAAAACAGGGAATTATAGACCAGTTAGCCTGACATCGGTTTTGGGGAAGATGCTGGAGTCAATTATAAAAGATGAGATAGCCGAACATTTGGATAGCAGTAGCAGGATCGGTCCTAGTCAGCATGGATTTACGAAGGGGAAATCATGCTTGACTAATCTTCTGGAATTATTTTGAAGATATAACTAGGAAATTGGACAAGGGAGAGCCAGTGGATGTAGTGTACCTGGACTATCAGAAAGCATTTGATAAGGTCCCACATAGGAGATTAGTGGGCAAGATTAGGGCACATGGTATTGGGGGGTAGAGTGCTGACATGGATAGAGAAGTGGTTGGCAGACAGGAAACAAAGAGTAAGGATTAACGGGTCCCTTTCAGAATGGCAGGCAGTGACTAGTGGAGTACCACAAGGCTCGGTGCTGGGACCACAGCTATTTACAATATACATCAATGATTTGGATGAAGGGATTCAAAGTAACATTAGCAAATTTGCAGATGACACAAAGCTGGGTGGCAGTGTGAACTGTGAGGAGGATGCTATGAGAATGCAGGGTGACTTGGACAGGTTGGGGGAGTGGGCAGATGCATGGCAGATGGTTTAATGCGGATAAATATGAGCTTATCCACTTTCGTAGCAAAAACAGGAAGGCAGGTTACTATCTAAATGGCGTCAAGTTGGGAAAAGGGGAAGTACTACGGGATCTGGGGGTCCATGTTCATCAGTCTATGAATGTAAGCATGCGGGTACAGCAGGCAGTGAAGAAAGCGAATGGCATGTTGGCCTTTATAACAAGAGGAATCGAATATAGGAGCAAATAGGTCCTTCTGCAGTTGAACAGAGCCCTAACGAGACTACATCTGGAGTATTGTGTGCAGTTTTGGTCCCCTAATTTGAGGAAGGATATTATTGCTATTGAGGGAGTGCAGCATAGGTTTACAAGGTTAATTCCCGGGATGGCGGGACTGTCATATGCTGAGAGAATGGAGCAGCTGGGCTTGTACACTCTGCAGTTTAGAATGATGAGAGGGGATCTTATTGAAACATATAAGATTGTTAAGAGTTTGGACATGCTAGAGGTAGGAAACATGTTCCCGATGTTGGGGGAGTCCAGAACTATGGGCCACAGTTTAAGAATAAGGGGTAAGCCATTTAGAACGGAGACGAGGAAACACTTTTTCTCACAGAGAGTTGTGAGTCTGTGGAATTCTCTGCCTCAGAGGGGGGTGGAGGCAGGAACAGGGTACTGATGGTGATGGTGGTGGATGCTTTCAAGAGAGAGCTAGATATGGCTCTTAAAAATAGCGGAGTCAGGGGATATGGGGAGAAGGCAGGAAAGGGGTACTGATTGGGGATGATCAGCCATGATCATATTGAATGGCGGTGCTGGCCCAAAGGGCCAAATGGCCTACGTGCACCTATTGTCTATTGTCTATTATTGTCTATTATTGAGATGGCAAGGTGTGACTCGTGGTGGAATCCTGTTGGAGGTGGTGAAAATGTCAGAAGATTATGTGATGTATGCGATGGCTGATGGGGTGAAAGGTAAGGACTCGGGAGACTTTGTCCATGATGTGACTAGGGGAAGGGGGAGCAAGGGCAGAGCTGCAGGGTACAGAGGATACACGTGTGAGGGCTTCATCAATGCGTTCCTTTGCAGCTTCTTTAGAGCCGTCCCACAGCTCACTATCCCATCAATTCTACATCATCAGCAAACTGAGACAGCCCTTCTTATCTTTTAGTACAGATTGTAATAACATTTGTTCACAATCAGATTAATGAAAACAACAGATTGGCAAAATCTTTCCTAACAGTGAGCAATATTATTTTTAACAGATTAAATCAAACAGAATTCAAATTCTCATGGGGATTTACTAAATCTTGCCTCTACCAAACCTGTATTTAAAGACTCTGAATTCAAACAGGACATTCAGCTTTGGAGAACTAGAAATTCTTGAGGTGAGCTTATATTTGCAAGTAGCTGCACTTGGACATTATTAAACACATCAGTGGGATTCTGTACACCATTCTGTGAGCTGTCCAATAACCGATCAACTGTACACCTTACCCTTAAGGGCCGGTCCCACCAGCATGCGACCTGTATGCAGCGAGCGCGACCAAATAGGAAGCGGGGGCCGCGAGGAGGTCGAGTGAGTGATGTGAAGTTCGAGCGAAGTCCGCAGGAAGTTCGCGTGTGACGTACGGCGTCAAGACGCTGCATCCGGCGTCGAGGCGGCAGCGTATGCCCGTCAAGACGGTGCGTACGTCGTCAAGGCGGCTGCGGGCTGGAAGACCGTTGCCGCGCGGAATTTTTGAACACTGTCAGTTTTTCGGAGCCCTGCGCGATGTCGGGACCAGCTCCGCACAACTCCATAAGGCTCCGGCGATCGAAGTGGGACCGGCCCCGCGAGGCCGTACGGCTGAAGCAACCACGTTAGGTCGCGCTTGCCGCATGCAGTCGCATGCTCGTGGGACAGGCCCTTAAAACCAAAAGAAATTCCTAAGAATAGAAGCATATAACACTGAAAAGTTAAATTTATTCAACTTCAGCAGACTCACAAAATCATTTTCATAGAGTCATAGAGTGATACAGCATGGAAACAGGCCTTTCGGCCCAACTTGCCCACACCAGCCAACAATGTCAAGGCCTGCGCTTGGTCCATATACCTCCAAACCTGTCCCATCCATTTTGTTTTTCAAGTTGCTGAACAAGAGATGTTTTCTTGATATTCAGTCACCATTTTAATGACACTGGTCATAGTACTGTACGTTACAGCGAGGCCTACAAGTAAGCTGTCTGTTTCTACCCACAGGCCCTCAGGACCTCCGGACCCCCGTCCATTCAATGTTATACTTTACCGTTGGAGACTGTATACTGCATTGTGCTACACACAATCCCGCTGAATACTGTGTACTCTGTTGCATTCTCTACTACCAATGATGATGGAGGGACACTGGAGCGGGGTAGAGTAACAATCTGAATCCAACGCTGCAAACAAGTCAAGATTAATGAGGATAGACGCAAAATGCTGGAGTAACTCAGCGGCACAGGCAGCATCTCTGGAGAGAAGGAGTTGGTGCCGTTTTGGGTCGAGACCCTTCTTCAGATTGATGTCAGGGGAGTGGACGAGAGATAATATGTAATCGGAGACAGTAAGACTGATGGGAGAACTGGGAAGGGGGAGGGGATGGAGAGAGAGGGAAAGCAAGGGCTACTTGAAGTTAGAGAAGTAAATGTTCATACCGCTGGGTAAGCGTACAGAATTCGTAACAATGGGGGCGCTGCAAGCCGGCAGCCCTGCCAGCAGCGTGTTAGTTTATTCACCTTTTTAAATGTTTTTACTGTGTTTTAATGTCTGTTTTTTATCTCTCTCTGTGTGTCTTGTGCGGGGGGTGGTGTGGGAGGGATAAGGGGGAAACCGTTTTGGTCACCTCATCCACGGAGAGGCGACTTTTTCCATGTCGCCTCCCCCGTGGCCTAACATCAGCTGCGGGCACAGCATGGACTCTCATCGCGGAGTGGGCGAGCCCTCGCCGGGGGTCACCGGAGGGGAGTGCTCTGTTCGCTGGCCCACGGAGCTCCAGCCGGCGCCATGTCCTGGGCCTGGGATCCCTCGTTGGGGACCCGGGAGGAGAAGAGCTCCGACCGCCTGCCCGCGGCCTACTTCTAGCACGGGCGTGGCGGGGACTTACCATCAGGAGCGGGGTCCCTCGGCGGGGGACCCCTGGAGAGGAGCTCTGATCGACAGCCCTGCCGTCTGCGGTGCTTCTGGCTGCGGCACGGCGGGAACTTTAAATCTTCGACCGCCGGCCTGCGGCCTACACCAACCTGAAGCCGCGGTCTCCGGTGGAGCAGCACCGATTCAGGACTTACCTGGACTTTATCTGAACTTCTTGACGCCCGCAGCGGCGGCTGCGGAGGGTTGAGGTCACGACCACCGGGGAAAATGGAGGAGGACTGGCCAAATTTTGTGCCTTCCACCACAGTGATGAATGCTGTGGTGGATGTTGGTGTTAAAAATGGTTTATTGTGTTTTTGTGTGTTCTTTTTCATTGTACCACTGCTGGCAAATTCATTTCACTTGCACGTTATGTGCAATGTGACGAATAAAACTGATATTGATTGATATTGATATTGATAAGCTACCCAAGCGAAATATGAGGTGCTGTTCCTCCAATTTGCACTGGGCCTCACTGACAATGGAGAAGGCCCAGAACAGAAAGGTCAATGTGGGAGTGGGAGGGGGAGTTAAAGTGTTAAACAACCGGGAGATTGACTTCTCTAACTTCAAGTAGTGCTTACTTTCCCTCACTCCCCATCCACTCCCCCTTCCCAGTTCTTCTACCAGTCTTACTGTCTCAGACTACATTTTATCTCTGCACTGCCCACTCCCCTGACATCAGTCTGATGAAGGGTCTCGACCCAACACATCACCCATTTCTTCTCTCCAGAGATGCTGCCTGTCCCGCTGAATTACTCCAGCTTTTTGTGTCTATCTTCTGCATGTTCAATAGTTCGGTTCAGTGAACCGTCACACATAATTTAATGACATGCAGCCAGACTTGATTATGTGGACAGTCACTAGTATCTTAATAGCAACCCCAAATGAACCTCCCTGAGCAGTTGAATATTCACCTTCCATCAAGTAAATGGGAATGGAGGGTTATGGTATGAGTGCAGGCAAGTGGGACTAAGGGTAAAACGTTGTTCGGCACGGACTTGTAGGGCCGAGATGGCCTGTTTCCATGCTGTAATTGTTATATGGTTAAATGCTACACACTTTGAGACGGTGTCAATCACCAGTATCCACATCCATTGGGACCCCCCTAATACCCCAACTTACATTGTGAATTTCCATAGTGACAATAAATGGAATAAAACATGGAGCAAAATCACTGTGGGAATAAGAAACAAATTCAAGATCCAATGACAAGACTCACCGTGTTTCACCAGCCTTGAAGGAAACAAGGTAAAGAGGATGCAAACTGTCCTTGGGTAAAGAGTAATGCATAAATGGTAAATACAAACCTCTTTCAATGATGAAGGAATCTTTGAGGTAAACCCTTCTCCAAGTAGAGGCTTACAAACCTCAGACTCAGTGTCTATCTCAGTTTATAGAAGTTGTCCCAGATGAAAAGAAGCGCATAATTCTGTTGACTAATTAACACTTTAACACTATACCTCAAAGGTCATCACAACTCATTGACATCAAAAGTGACAAGTAAACTTCAAAGTGTTTAGTAGAACATAAACTCTAATCACTAACTGTTAAGTTCATTAAGTTTTGTGCCTTGCATTCCAATCAATGAAACACAAGGTAATCAAATGTGTTCACATCCATGCAACGAATAGGGAAAACTTCAAATCAGCAACCAGCAACAAATTTAAAAAATGCCTTTCAATCAAAGTTGCTTACTAGCCCTGAGCAGAAACTACAAATGAAATCATCAAATTATTGATAAATTTCTCCTCTTTCAGAGCTAATGTTTATCTGCCGCACTGACAATATATGTTTCAAAATCAATTTAGAAATAAGCCAGGTTTTAAAAATGACTGCTGCATGATTTTGAAGTGGTGAATTAATAATGGGGTTCATTGTTTGTGCTGATTTTTGTGAACTGAAATTTTCTATTGCAATTGTACAGTCAAAGTAAGATAAAAACTTTTTTATATTACATCGTCCGAAAACATTATTTGCCTTACCATCTGGGATAGCTACACCCCCTTTCAGTCACCCAGCAGTTTTGAATTTAATGTGTGCAAATGAGCAAAGTAGTAAGCTGAGCTTCATGTCATCTCAGGCAGCATCTGTGCAGACATAAAAATTAACGTTTCAGGTTGATAACCTTTCCACAAAAGCAAAATAAGTTATAACTCAAAGAAGCTTGATATTGCAGAAAAGCAACGGAAGTGGGGAGAAAATAAATTGAATGACCGTGATAGGGAGAAACCAAGAGAGACTGGATGACAGAAATGCTGTTGTAGGTGCCCTGCTGAGAGTGGGTGAAAAGACCCAAAATATCACCTATTTCTGCTGTTACTCCAGCTTTTTGTGTCCATCTTCGGTGTAAACCAGCAGCTGTAGTTCCTTCCTACACAACAGTTCAACTTACTTTGCCTTCAGTTCAAAACTGAGGACACCCCCTTTCAGTCACCCAGAATTTAATGTGGCAAATGAGGAAAATGTAAATGGGGGATGCATGAGGACAAAGGACAGAGAACATGTTGCAACTGTAAGTTAAAATGCTGGTCCATTCCTGCATTGAATGTCACCATCATAAAAAGCTCTGAAGTCTGAAGAAGGGTTTCGGCCCGAAACGTTGCCTATTTCCTTCGCTCCATAGATGCTGCTGCACCCGCTGAGTTTCTCCAGCTTTTTTGTGTAACCATAAAAAGCTCTAGTTAGGTTCACTTCTATCATTAAGGACACAAGTGCTGGGCTAACTCAGCAGATCGTGCAGAATCTCTGGAGAACTTGGATATTTTGGGTCATTTTGTGTAAGAACCTTTCGGGTCTGCTGAGTTACTCCAGCACTGTCCCCTTTTGTGCATTAACAAACATCTGCAGTTCTTTGTTTCAATACTTCTATCATTGGGGTATAGGGAAGAAAAAAGTTTGATGCATACATATTTAGAGGGCTCCACAGATCCTCTATGACTATTTCTGACTGCCAATATCATTTCTCCTATATGTGAGAAATCAGAGCAAAAGTTATTTAACAGAGGAACTGCAGATGCTGGACAATCGAAGTTACACAAAAATGCTGTGTACCCCCAAGGGCTGAGGAAGGGAGGAGACAGCAAAGGTTAACAAAATTGGGAGAATTCAATGTTCATGCCCGCAGGATACAGACTCCCCAAGCGGAATACGAGGCACTGCTCCTCCAATTTCCAGTGTTGCTCGCTCTGGCCATGGACGAGACCCAGGACAGAGAGGTCGGATATGGAATGGGAGGGGGAGTTGAAGTGCTGAGCCACCGGGAGGTCAGGTTGGTTATTGCGGACCGAGCGGAGGTGTTCGGCGAAACGATCGCCAAGCCTCCGCTTGGTCTCACCGATGTAGATCAGCTGACATCTAGAGCAGCGGATGCAATAGATGAGGTTGGAGGAGATACAGGTGAACCTCTGTCGCACCTGGAACAACTGCTTGGGTCCTTGAATGGAGTCAAGCGGGGAGGTAAAGCGACAAGTGTAGCATCTCTTGCGGATGCAAGGGAAAGTGCCCGGGGAGGGAGTGGTGCGGGAGGGAAGGGAAGAATTGGCAAGGGAGTTATGGAGGGGGCGGTCTTTGCGGAAGGCAGACAATGGGGGGAGATGGGAAGATGTGGCGAGTGGTGGAGTCACGTTGGAGGTGTCGAAACTGACAGAGGATTACTTGTTGTATGTGACGGCTGGTGGGGTGAAAGGTGAGGACTAGGGGGACTGCCCTTGTTGCGAGTAGGGGGAAGGGGAGAGAGAGCAGTGTTGCGGGGTATGGAAGAGACCCTGGTGCAAGCCTCATCTATGGTGGAGGAAGGGAACCCCCGTTCCCTGAAGAATGAGGACATTTCAGATGTTTGGCCAGCCCTGTGCTTAAAACTACAATGGAAATGAAAATGAAATGAAAATGCAATGAGCTCTTTGGCCTGCCCTGTGCTTAAAGCTGCAATGGAAATGGAAATGAAATGAAAATGCAATGAGTTGTTTGGCCTGCCCTGCGTTTGAGACTGCAATGGAAATGGAAATGGAAATGGAAATGGAAATGGAAATGGAAATGGAAATGGAAATGGAAATGGAAATGGAAATGGAAATGAAATGAAATGAGTTATTTGGCCTGCCTGAAACCACTAATATCGACCCACAAGGTTCCTATTCGCCGAGAAACCATCCCTTTAGCCCAAAATGCTCATATTAGCCTAGGAGGGGTATTTTGGCCCAAAAGGACCATGCCAGGCCAGGAAAAGTCCAGAAAAAATGCCTTTAACTGGGATTTCACTCAGATTATTTTTAAAAGAGCCCCTTCGGCCCATCAGGCCTGTAATAGCAAAGGTAAAGACAGCAAAGTCCGATCAAGGATAGTCCCGAGGATCATCAAAGAGGCAGATAGTAGTTCAGCACTGAAGATAGACACAAAAAGCTGGAGTAACTCAACGGGACAGGTAGCATCTCTGGTGAGAAGGAATGGATGACGTTTCAGGTCATCCATTCCTTCTCTCCAGAGATGCTACTTATCCCACTAATGTACTCCAGCTTTTTGTGTCTATCTTCAGTTTTATCCAACGTGTTCCTTCCTACACGCTAGTAGTTCAGCACTGCTCTCTGGTTGTGGTAGGATGATTCCGTTGCCTGATAACAGCTTCTTGCCTGGAGCAGTGTTACTGACAGCTGTTTCTGTTAGATCTTACAAAAGTTTTCATCAGTATCCTGGTGGGATGCTAAACAAGTTGCAGCTGATGATGACTTTGACAAATATTGTGAATGCACCAGGTTGTGCTGCAGCTGTTCTTGTTCCAGAAAATAAGATATTCTTTGTGCCTTTTGGTACATTAGTGTTCTAACATGACAGGTACATTGTCTTCTGCCTTTGTTGAATTTTGTTTTTTGCCTCCAAAATCTAAAATTGACAATGCATGTTAAATAACCTCCGAGCTAAAGTATTGTGAACACACAATAGCTCAAGTGTGTAGAAAGTAGCTTGGAATATTCAACACCATCATATGTCACATAAATTAGTTCAGCTCCTCCAGATACCTTCTTACTTAGCTTTAATCAAAATAATCCTAGACATGAAATCACCAAAACATTGTCCTGATCCAACCATATTGACGCTACCACCAAGGAAGCAGACGTAAAGCCTTCACTTACTCAGAAAACGTAGGAAATTCAGCCAATGACTCTTACCAATTTCAACAAATGCGCCGCCTGGTTCAGGCGCACTTATCAAGATGCATCTTAATTTGGTTTGGCAACTGCTCTGTCCAAGACTGTAAATAATTGCAAAGTTATGGATGCAACCCAGTCCATCACACTACAGTATCTCCACCCCTATTACATCTCGACTACATCTACACTTTGCACTACCTTGGGAAATCAGCCAAAATAATCAATGACCCAAATTAATCAAGGTCATTCCCTTTTCTTCCTTCTACCATAAGGCAGAAGAAACAAAAGCTTGAAAGCAAGTACCCACCAGATTTAGGAATAAATTATTTCCATTGTGTACTTCTTCATTTCATCGTGTATTAAATGTTGGACCAGTGTATGGGTTGCATGTGCTCATCCATAGTATGATTTTACTTCGGAGTCACGTGAGTGATTCCGTGAAGAACCCGCTCAGCACGCATGCGCGGCATTACATTTCAGCAGACAACAGCGGCAGGCAGGAGTCAGGCGCTCCCGCTACAAGCCTGAAAGAGGAAGCTTTAGGTAAGTACTTACCTTCAGTTTAACCAGCGACTCGCGTCTGTTTGTTGCTCCAGGTGGAGTAAAGCAGCAGACACAAGCGGCCTCCGTTGGACTCCGGGCAAGGAGCGTTCCGTTCACGGAAGGGGGAGAGATGCCACCTGGACCGCACACGCTGCGGTCCACAGACAGGGTGCTGTGCCGGTGCCGGTGCCAGTCCAGACACAAGCGGCCCCCTTGGACACCGGGGAAGTCGGGCGCTCCCGCTACGGGGTGAAAGAAATGGACCTTTCACAGGAGGAGCCTTCTGCTTTCAGGCAGAGAGAAGAAACCTGTTCCCCAAGCCACGGAAGAGTGGGGGGGCGGGGGGGGCAGCAACAAGGCGGTAGGACCGCTTACCCGGCCTCCGCTATTCCCCGACACCGCGTCCGAGCCCAGCCCGCTAGCACCTGAGCAGCGGGCTGGAAGAAAAGCCACTGAAGAGGCGTCCGGCCGGTGGCTTCCGACTTGTCGGACGGGGACGTCTCTCCACCCGCCCTGGGGGAGAGACAGCCGCCTGATCCGCTGGAGCGGCTCCTGGAGCAGGAGCTCCAACGAGACGCGCTTCGTGAGGGGCGCTCTCGCAGGGGGGAGTTCAGGCACTCCCTCCATAGTGCCTTCTGCACTGTCCATTGCTTCCTCCTTACCCAAGGGTAGCTTTGGTGACCAGGACTGGGCTGGTCAAGAAGAGGGGACGATGGCTGAAGATCTCGGGAGTATGCAAGGGGTGCAGGAACAGGAAGAGCTGCTAGGTGTGGTGGACCGCTACGTGGCAACGCCACGTGCAGGAGGCCATTCAAGGCCCTACAGGAGAGGTGGTCAATGAGGTATACAGCTCCGGAGAACTGTGAGTCGCTTAAAGAGCCGGCTGTAAACAGCCAAAAGTGGGGGCACGTTGGGGCAAACATTCGGAACCAGGAGCTAAAACTGCAGCGGTCCTCAGGCTCCTGACGTCCGCCATCACATCGTCTGCTCATTCCGTGGACCAATATGGAGATGACCACAACCTTCGTAAACAAATCATAAGACCTGCCATAAAATCCTAAATTTGCGGGGTTGTGCAAAACCCCAGCCACTGAGCCAGACCCACTGCTCTCTGGCAAAAACCTCACAAAGCATATGAAGGATATGGAGAGGCCATAATAAGCTTTCGGTTTCATGAGGGCAGGCCCCGGGACGAGCAAAACCAAAAACAATAAGCAGCAGCACCCCATCGCGTCCATCAGTCGACGTCTACCATATGGGACTGATGAAAGCTCGGGGTCCGCATTCTATCACCGAAAGTCTTCTTTAGACCAGGGCCCAGAGCGGACCCCATGGAAAATGTGCCACCCCCCAACGTCACCGCCACGTCAGACGACGTGCAACACTCGTTGGACTGGCAGGAAACAGAAGAATACCCATAACCATGGAGGTAGGTGGGTCTGGTTCCTACCAGCATATAGAGTAATACTAGCACACGGGAGTCTATCACAAGTGATCAGTATATACTCAATGGCATTAGTGGATACAAAGAGATTTCATGCTAGAAAAATTGCCACCAGGTCAAAATTCACCCCAGAGGGTATTTTCCCCTCTCTGTTAAAGAAACGAGAGGGACAAGCTGAACTGGTGAGACTAATTACAAAGGGTATCATGGGAAAACCTGAACCCTTGCAATATATTCACTAAACCCAAACAAGATGGTGGATGTCGCATCATCATTGACTTAACTTCACTAAATATGTTTGTTAAGTATATACATTTCAAAATGGAAACAGTTGTTACTGCCAAACAACTACATTCCAAAGGATACTTCATGGCAAGCATTGATCTTAAAGATGTTTACTATTTAGTACCATTCACAAGGATCATTGCAGATACCTGAAATTCACCTGGATGGGGCAGCTATAGCAGTTTAAAGCGATGTCTTAAATGGTAGGCAAGACCATGGAATTGACTATGTTAGCTGCGTCAGCTACAATACAGTTATTCAAAACCCTGGAATTGTCTTACATCCAGATAAATCTAAGTTTAAGCATCCACAATCATGGACTACTTGGGCTTCACAATTAATTCAGTCTATGTGACTGTAACATTGCCAAGAGACAAAATAGTTGAATTGGCACAATCATGCAACAATTTAATGGTCAACAAGCTACCAACTACTCAACAAGTAACAGAGTAATTGGAAAAATGGTAGCAGCATTTTCCGGCTACATAATTCGGACCTTGCACCAAAAACAACATACAGGTCATTATGATCGTGTCATGAAGTTACCCACTGAAGCAATATCAGAACTACAGTGGTGGGCAAAAAACGTTTGGCATAGTTTACAGCCCTATTATCATCACTAACCCAATGTTAGTTATCCAAACTATGCCAGTGCTTAAGGCTGGGGAGCAACTAACTCTATACCTGGCACAGGTAATAGATGGACTAACCTGGAGTCATCATTACCACTTACACTGGGCATTAATTATCTAGAGATGGGTGACTTTTATGGTTTAAAGCATATGCACAAATATGCATCACTTGCATGTACGGTTAAAAATAGATAATACTACGGTGGTGGCCTACATTAACCATATGGACGGCATAAAATCGGTATCATGCGACAAGTTGGTCAACACAATTTGGCAATGGTGTGTTGAAAGACATATTTGGCTATCAGCAACGTACCTGCCAGGTAAGCTAAATACAGTGGCAGACACCAGGTCACGTAAATTTAATGACAACATCGAATGGATGTTAAAACCCCAAAAAAAAATGTTGCAAAAGTTATCAAGCAAATATGGCATGCCAGATATCGATTTATTTGCATCCAGGCTAAATCTGAGGCAGCAGCGGTAGATGTGTTCGCGCTGGATTGGGGAAATTCTTCTTCTATGCATTTCCTCCCTTCTGCCTCATCAGTCGGGGACTACGCACAATACAAATGGACTCTGCTTCAGGGATTTTGATAGTACCCTACTGGCCTACGCAGCCATGGTTCCCAATACTCCATGACATGGTTGTTGAAACTCCAATGGTATTCCCCAGTGACCCAGAGTTATTAACACCCAGTGTCGGGCACAAGCCACCCGTGCCATGAAAAAATCAAACTCCTGGGTTGCAGATTCTGCACAAACCACTTCTGGGACTGGGATTATCAGAACAAACCGTCGACGCCATGTCAGCATCCCTCCGAACATCCATTAAAAAACAGCACTTGTCCAGCATCAAAAAATGGGAGAAGTACTGCTTGGATACAGGGACCACCTACTCAACCGCTACAGTTACCAACGTACTGGAATTCCTGGCGAACCTTCACCACGATGAAGGACTCAGCTACAGAGCCATCAACACAGCTAGAAGTGCCCTGCCTGTCTATTTAAAACCAGCTCCAGGACAACAGGCCATGGGGTCCCACTCGCTGGTGGTCAAACTAATCAAGGGTATTTACAACACTAACCCCCTAGACCAAGGTACACCCATACATGGGATGTCAGTGTGGTCCTGACATACCTCAGGGGATGGCCACCAGCCAGATCCCTCAACCTGGAACAATCTATGCTCAAAACACTCATGTTGATGGCACTTGTATCTGCACAGAGGGTCCAGTCACTACACCTATTGCGACTGGACACCATGCTCACAGCTCCAGACCAGATCTCTGTCGTTATCCAGGGAATGATCAAACAGAGCAGACTAGGAACACCTAATCCAGTCATGGAATTCCGGGCTTACCTGCTATGACCCTGCTATCTTACATAGACACAACCAACATATTCGAGGGAGATGAAAAGCCTTGTGGGTCAGTCATAAAAAACCTTATGGTCGGGTGACGAGTCAAACCATTTAGAGATGGCTCAAGCTGGTGCTAAAAGCTGCTGGGATAAAAACTAACATGTACAAATTTCATTCCACCAGGGCAGCATCCACATCGACGGCTAAAAGAATGGACGTGCCTATAGACCACATCCTGGCTACAGCAGGATGGTGGGGGGAAAGACCGTTCAGAAAATTTTATAATAAGCCATTGGCAAAACCTGTTTTATTTGCAGGAAAGATTTTACAGACTGCAAATATTTAATTTAAGCCCAGGGGAGCAATTTAATTTCTTTGTTGTTATTGTTAAAAAATACCATTGTGTTTTTCTACAAACAGATTCATTGGTTGATTACGATAACACACTTCCTCCCTCAAGGACTTCGGTAGTGCGTGAAGTAATAACTGTTACACGGTTTGAAATCACAGAGCTTTGAAGTCTTCACGGAATCACTCACGTGACTCCGAAGTAAAATAGTAAGATTAAACGAGAACTTACCAGTTTGAAGTTTGATCTGTATTTTATGAGGAGTTACGATGAGGGATTACGTGCCCTCCGCTCCCACCCTCAATAATATGGGTCAAACTGATAAACTGATGTCTCCTTGTCTTTACTATACTTCAATAACTGTGTCTATCTGTGATTCCACAACGCTGCTTTGAAGTATGCCGCGCATGCGTGCTGAGCGGGCTCTTCATGTAATCCCTCATCGTAACTCCTCATAAAATACAGATCAAACTTCAAACTGGTAAGTTCTCGTTTAATCTTACTATTTGACTAGATATGATGCGATGCAAAGTTTTTCACTTTATCTCAAGTCGAGTCAAGAGTCAAGAGTGTTTTATTGCTCTACGTCCCAAATGGAACAATTGAATTCTTACTTGCAGCAACACAACAGATGTTTAAACAGATTATTCTGTAAAACTTGTAATAAACACCAACAAAAGGGTTCAATATATTTATAGACTTAATAGACTGATGATTGTCAGGAAGAAGCTGCTCCTGAACCTGGACATTACAGTTTTCAGGTTCCTATACCTTTTTCCTGATGGAAGGAGTGGAAAGAGAGCATGGCCAGGGTGTTGCAGGTCTCTGATGATGCTGGCTGTCATTTTGAACCATCGACTCTTGTAAATCCCAATGATAGTGGAGAGGTCAGTACTCATGATGGACTGAGCAGTGTTCACCACTTTTTGCAATCTTCTTCATGCCTGGGCATTCAAGTTGCCGATCCAGGTCGTAATGCAACCAGTCAATATGCTCTCTACTGAGCACCTGTTGAAGTTCAAGAGAACAATTGTTAACCTACCAAATCTCTTCAATCTTCTCAGAAAGCAGAGATGATGATGGGCTTTCTTTATGATTGCATCAATGTGCTGGGTCCGATATGCACGCACAGGAATTTGAAGCTTTTGACTCTCCCTCCACAATCAGTTCCTTGGTCTTACTAATGTTGATAGCAAGGTTGTTGTTCTGACACCATTTGCTCAGTTGATCGATTGAGGTGCTCCTGTACTGATGGTTATTCAACAGGAAGTGTTCCTGCCAATTCGCACATATTTGGATCTGTTGATGAGGAAGTCGAAGAAAATCCTTTGGGCTGGATGGCTGAATCTGGGAGCTGAGGGTGAGCTTTGTGTCTGTGAAACAGAGTACACAGCATTCCCCGTGCCGGAAAGAACTGCAGATGCTTGTTTAAATCAAAGGTAGACACAAAACGCTGGAGTAACTCTGTGGGTGAGGCAGCATCTCTGGAGAGAAGGAATGGGTGATGTTTCGGGTCGAGACCCTTCTTTAGACATTCCCTCAGCATTCAAACAATCATAAACCAATACCCTAAAAATAAGAAAATGACACAAATGTGTTTTTAGCATATATTTGCCACCTCGCTCTCTTCTAGATAGCACAGCAAAGTGAACTGTCGTAAAATGCAAGTTACATAATTATAAACGTGGTTTAGTTAGTTGATGCCGATCTCCCAATAAACATACATTTTTTCTGGGATTATCACCCTCCACAAATGCAAACTAATTTACATGTACTTACTAAAATTTGCAATTCTGCTGTTAAAGAAATATTCTCTTTTCAGCTTGCCCCACTAGACAATTGGAATGAGATTTATGTGGCATGTCTTCCAGAAACGACCATTGTAAATAACCTATGAATATCTTCTTTTGGATGGGACCAATGCATGGAAAATTTGGATCCACTTCTGTTGTAAGGACCAAAGCAGGGCAGCAGGAATATCTGGCCCCTTTGCCAACTCTGTCACAATTATCAGCGATAATAATTCCATTTTTATTACTGCTTGCATATCAACTGGTATGTTGTTATCTATGATTTTCCAGAGTGCTGCCTCCCTCTTCATTTTGAGTTTGGACAATTTTGGTAACATTTATTTTAAATTGATTCAGCAACAAAGCTAAGGAAGACCAATTTACCTCCACATCAGTTAAATATGATTCTGAAGCAGCATTCTTCTAATTAAATAGCATTGTACTGACAGCATTTTCTTTCCATGAGAAATGGTGTTATCAGTAAGACTGAATAAGCATACTAATATAAAATCATATATCCACTGAAATCTTATTCAATGCAGTTAGTTGTTCCTCTATTCCAGACTGCTGGTTGTGGCTGTTTCCAAAGACAATAGACTATAGACAATAGACAATAGACAATAGGCAATAGACAATACGTGCAGTAGGCCATTTGGCTCTTCGAGCCAGCACCGTAATTCAATGTGATCGTGGTTGATCATCCACAACCAGTACCCCGTTCCTGCCTTCTCCCCATATGCCTTGACTCCGCTATCTTTAAGAGCTCTATCTAACTCTCTCTTGAGAGCATTCAGAGAACAGGCCTCCACCGCTCTCTGAGGCAGCGAATTCCACAGACTCACACTCTCTGTGTGAAAAAGTATTTCCTCATCTCCGTTCTAAATGGGTTACACCATATTCTTAAACTGTGGCCTCTGGTTCTGGACTCCGCCAAAATCGTGAACATGTTTCCTGCCTCTAGCGTGTCCAAACCCTTAATAATCTTATATGTTTCAATAGGATACCCTCTCATTCTTCTAAATTCCAGGGTATACAAGCCCAGCCGCTCCATTCTATTAACATATGACAGTCCCGCCATCCCTGGAATTAACCTTGTAAACCTACGCTGCACTCCTTCAATAGCACGAATGTCCTTCCTCAAATTTGGAGACCAAAACTGCACACAATTCTCCAGGTGTGGTCTCACTAGGGTCCTGCACAACTGCATAAGGACCTCTTTACTCCTCTACTCCTCTTGTTATAAAGGCCAACATGCCATTCACTTTCTTCACTGCCTGCTGTACCTGCATGCTTACTTTCAGTGACTGATGAACGAGGACCTCCAGATCCCGTTGCACTTCCCCTTTTCCCAATTTGACATAATTTCGATAATAATCTGCCTTCCTGTTTTTACCATGTGCAATTTGCTGCTATGTTTTCCACATAACAAGCATCACAGTGACCAATGAATTGTGGTGCTCCCATCTCAAACTCTGGAATTCCCTCCATTAGTCTGACTGTGTATCTAGTTTTATTAGAGATACAGTGTGGAAACAGACACTTTGGCCCACCGAGTCTGCACCAACCAGCGATCCCCGCACATTAACACTATCCTACACACACCGGAGACAATTTACAATTTTATCAAGCCTATTAACCTACAAACCTGTACTTCTTTTAGAGTGTGGGAGGAAACCGGAGCAAACTTGGTACAGACAGCACTCATAGTCAGGATCGAACCCCGGTCTCCTGTGCTGTAAGGCAGCAACCCTACCACCCTGCCGTCCATCTCTTCCTCTAGTAATCAATTTCAACATTCTGGCATCTATCTTGGTTTCTTTGTTTAGCCTAGTAAATCTAAAATTTATGTGAAGTGCCTTGGAATGTTAAAAAGTACTTTTTAATTGCAAACTTGTCTTCACTGTAATATACTTTGAAATGTCCTGATGTCATGGATAGCACTATACAAATCACAAATCTTTCTTTTGGGTAAGTACATCAGAAGGAATGGCAGCGTATTATTCAATTCTGGGATTAATCTAGATTAATCTCCACCCCTGCAGTATCTCAAGACATCATGATCATCGAAAATTGACAAAACTACCTGGAAAAAAAGGATGCAATAAATTACTTAGAATTAACATTCATAGCAATTAACTGCTCACATTCTTTCAATAGGACAGGTCTTGATAATTCAACAATTGAAGAATGGCTATGTTTGCTACTCAGAGAACAAACCCCAGCATGTTGGATTTTCATAGGAAGCTGAGAATTAGATAAAAAGATAAAAATCAAAGGTTCTGAAGAAGGGTCCGGACTCAAAATGTCCTGTCCATTCCCTGCACAGATGCAATAAATCAATGAGTACACAAGAGTCATCATGTGTCTGGCACCGGTAGAGTTATAAACCTGCACCGCACATTCCTATCTTCTGCCAACGTCGCCTGTGGCAGCAGGTGGCCTGCCTCCAGGTCCCCCTTTATTCTCGGTTGCCCCTGCCGGGTTCTCCTTTCGATCTCACTGGCCCCCCAAGGATCCCCTTTCATTCTCGGCGGCCCTCCGCTAGGTTCCTCCTTCGTTCTCCGTGGCCCCCAGCCAGGTAGCTCTCGGCAGTGGAGTCCCCCCTTCACTGTCGACGGTCCACTACACTGTCGACGGTCCCCTTCACTGTCGATCATCCACTTCACTGTCGATCATCCACTACACTGTCGACGGCCCACTTCACTGTCGATCATCCACTTCACTGTCGACGGCCCACTTCACTGTCGACGGTCCACTTCACTGTCGACGGCCCACTTCACTGTCGACGGCCCACTTCACTGTCGATCATCCACTTCACTGTCGATCGTCCACTTCACTGTCGACGGCCCACTTCACTGTCGACGGCCCACTTCACTGTCGACGGCCCACTTCACTGTCGATGGTCCCCTTCACTGTCGACGGACCACTTCACTGTCGACGGTCCACTTCACTGTCGACGGCCCACTTCACTGTCGATCGTCCACTTCACTGTCGATGGTCCCCTTCACTGTCGATGGCCCACTTCACTGTCGACGGCCCACTTCACTGTCGACGGCCCACTTCACTGTCGATGGTCCCCTTCACTGTCGACGGTCCCCTTCACTGTCGCCGGTCCACTTCACTGTCGATGGCCCACTTCACTGTCGACGGCCCACTTCACTGTCGACGGCCCACTTCACTGTCGATGGTCCACTTCACTGTCGACGGCCCACTTCACTGTCGACGGCCCACTTCACTGTCGACGGTCCCCTTCACTGTCGACGGTCCACTTCACGGGTGTCGACGGCCCACTTCACTGTCGATCAGCCCCACTTCACTGTCGACGGCCCAGGCGCTGTCATCCTGTCGACGGTCCCACTTCACTGTCGACGGTCCACTCCCTCACTGTCGACGGCTCCTCCTCCACTTCACTGTCCTCGACTGGTCCCCACTTCACTGTCGATCATCCACTTCACTGTCGATGGTCCCCTTCACTGTCGACGGTCCACTTCACTGTCGAAGGCCCACTTCACTGTTGACGGCCCACTTCACTGTCGACGGCCCACTTCACTGTCGATGGTCCCCTTCACTGTCGACGGTCCACTTCACTGTCGACGGCCCACTTCACTGTCGATGGTCCCCTTCACTGTCGACGGCCCACTTCACTGTCGATGGTCCCCTTCACTGTCGATGGTCCCCTTCACTGTCGACGGTCCCCTTCACTGCCGACGGTCCACTTTACTCTCTTTCTTTTATAAAGTTTTTTATTTAACCAAAAATAATGTAATCAATTATGAACAATAATATTTACAGTACAAAATAAAACAAAACAAAATGCACCACCACAATACAGGCCAAACAAATAGACCAAATAAACTACTATATAACTATATTACAATCCCCATCAAGGATGACTTCCACCCCATGCGGTGCCCAATGGTCCCGGAAATCCCCTAGGGCACCCGTGGACACGGCGTAGTCCCTCTCAAGTACCACCTGGGTGCGGACGTAAACCCCGGAAAAGGGGCAGGCAGCTGGCTCGGGCAGAGCCCTCTTTTTTTTTTTTTTTTGAATCAAAATATTTATTCAATTATTAAAAAATAATATTTACACTGCAAAAAAACAAGCCAGAACCCACCACCATAAATACAATACAAACATATATCCATAATAAACTATTATACAATTATGATACAATCCTTATTGAGGATACATTCGCCCTGCGGAGCCCAACGGTCCTGGAACTCCCTCAGGGTGCCCACAGACAGGGCGTATTCCCTTTCTAATCCCACCCGGGCATGGACGTAACCCCGGAAAAGGGGCAGGCAGCTGGCTCGGGCAGAGCCCTCTTCCGCCTGGTGCTGTGACTCGCGGATGGCCAGCTTGGCCAGGCCCAGGAGCAACACAACCAGGACATCTTCAGCCCTACCCTCAGCCAGAAGGCAAGGGACAGCTCCTTTAGATATTGGAACAGGGGCTGCAACCTCACACACTCCATATACACATGGAACATAGACTCTTCCAGCCTGTAAAAAGTGGCAGGCGGCCGGCGAGACTGTGAACCGCGTCTACTTTGCTCTTGACGGTCCACCTTGCTGTCGACGGTCTTGACAACTGGATGCTGCCAGACCTGCTTAGTTCCTCCAGTACTTTGTGTATTGCTTCAAATCAAATATGTTACTCCCTTGACTATAGCTGATTTTCCAAATGTTTTAGCACAAATAATCCATTTGGTGATGGTAAAAAATTAAATCTAGTCCAACATACTCAAAGTAACATTTTATGAAACAATTGTGTTAAATCATCAGCACAAGAACAGGTTATTGGTCAATGCCACTATTATGCTCAAAAAATCCTCCAAGATCTGTTCATCCAACCCTTTGTCCAAACTGTTCTGTTCCTTGTATAATTATTGAGCTTTGCCTGAAAGGTATCTAACTACCGTCCATTTTCTAGTGAAGTAACATTTGCATGACATTCTCTCGTTCAACTCCAAATCCTGATGGATCACTAACTTTCTATGACACAACTTAGAATGATTAAGTAACTGAGAAAGGAGAAGTAGTGCATGTAATCTATCATAGTGGATATAATGAAACAGATATTCCCTTAAAAAAAAGTTCCAAAGATCTGAAAGGCATTGTTGTAAAATACAGTCCATAGTTTACAATTACTAAGCATTCCTTGCGCTTTACCAAACTGTAAAATAAATTCAACCGATCGCTCTTCAAATAGATATTTTAATGTAATGTTGTAATAATCATTTAATTGCACTAAATGGAAGTGGTGCAATACATGGCTGCATTAATTCATCATATCTTTCAGATGACAGTGATTCAACTAGGCTTTAACTAGAACAAACACAAGGGATTTGCCTTTTTACTCTTCACTGAAACAGTTACAATGACAGGAAACTGTATGTGATTTTTTTCAATTTACTACATTGTATCAGAAGAAGGCATTTAATTCAAGAACCACCGAGCTGTAGTGTTGAAGGACTTAAGATTCTCGACTCATTAATTCTGCTTCGGAAATGTTTACATATAAAATAGATTACCGTATTTCCCGGTGAAGAAGATGCAATTTTCTACCCTAAAATAAAGCCTGAAAATTTACCTGCGTCATGGAGGCCGACGGTTAGGTTGTTAGCCAAGAAAGAGAGACTTGGCCATCCCTCAGTACAGCAACAATTCTGACAGCTAATTTACATTCTCTGAATGGGTGGCTAGGTCCAGTGTCACCTTTGCAGACACTTTGCTGATGGCGACATTCTACCAGGGCTCAGGTCCGGTCCCCAGGGCAGAAAGACAGAGCAGCTTACAGCCGGGCAGCAGGGACAGTGGCCATCCACTGGAGTGGAGTAGGCTGAGCAACGCCACTCTCGTTGCAACTGCTCCGCGGAACCTGCCACACGTTCGACCCTGGAACTGTGTGAAGTGGGAAGCGGCTGTAAAAGGACAGTGCCGCTGGGGCTGGGGGAAGAGTTCCTTTCCACAGCATGTGGGGAGTCTGGCCCGGGTCAGCATGTCCTGTGCTGCACAAAGTAGCAAACTTGGCTGGGTCGCCAGGGGTAAAGTTGCGGGGAGGGCAGGAGCGTTGAGAAGGAGGGGGTCGGGGATCATGCCAGCAACTCACTCACTCACTCAGTAGCTCGGGTGGCTGCGAGCAGCTGCCAGGACCGGAGCACTACCGGCCGCCACCTCGGCGCCTTTTGCCGGCCCACCTGCCAGCCAACCACGGTGTCCTTCGGCACAGGCGCAACCGATGGAGGTGGTGATTGGCGGGTAGCTCCTGAGCAGAAGGCTGGCTGCTCCATCCCGGGCTCTCTCTCTCTCTCCCCTCTCTCTCTCTTTCTCTCTCTTTCTCTTTCTCTTTCTCTTTCTCTTTCTCTTCTCTCTCTCTCTCTCTCTCTCTCTCTCCCTCTCTCTCTCTCTCTCTCTCTCTCTCTCTCTCTCTCTCTCTCTCTCTCTCTCTCTCTCTCTCTCTCTCTCTCTCTCTCTCTCTCTCTCTCTCTCCGTCTCTCTCTCTCTCGCTCTCGCTCTCTCGCTCTCTCTCTCTCTGTGTTATATGATCTCCCTGAGCCAGGATGTCCCCGTCTCTCAGACTTGAACCATACAGCGTATTGTGGGACAGGCGAAGATGGAGGCGCCCCGGCCCTCATTGCCAAACCCTTGATCCTGTCCCGCCAGCCTTTTTTCAAAATTTATCAATTCGAAATGGGGGTACATCTTTGACGCAGGTGCGTCTTCTTCGCCGCAAATTACGGTAATTCTTATACTCCGACATTTCTTATTTAATGTTTGTCCAAAATAAAATATTTTTGAATAGTGTTGTGAAATTGCTTTGCACCAGATGGAATATATCTGAACTGCTTCGTAAATCTTAATTTAAATTAAATTTAAAAATCATAATGAAACTAAAACTAAACTCTATGACTATGACTCTAAAAGAGAAAAAAAAAATCAATGAACCTCTCGCTAAAAACAAAAAAGCAACAATGACTCCCTCTTTTACTGGTATTCAATATTTCCCACACTAGTGCCTATTTCTCCAAAATGAGCACACAGATTTTGTCACATTGCAGCATGAATATTTTCCGTTGTGTTGTCTACATTTACAATAATGGGAAGCCGGCTCTGAGTGACTAACAAGCCATTAATTAAAGTGAGCTGCTCTGATGATTATGCAAATAAGTGATACATAACCAATTTATGATTGGCAGGAAAATGAAAAGTTTGAAGTTTCGCTCTCAGTTCTGCTGTAGGTTTGATAGTTAAAAAAATGATTGACACTCAATGCTAATCACCATTATGATTAGATAATGGGTGCAGAAGTGAGGTAAGAGTGTCCAGAATTCAACAGTGTTCAGCTCCAACCAAGCCTTTGCCTATCAGATGGCCTGTTAAAGTTTATGAACAATGCTGGAGCAGCTGGCAACACATGCTCCCATAACAAATTATTGTCTCTTTTGAAAAGGGAAGCAGAGTAATCTTACTTGCAAATTCTCAGAGTGTGTGCATATTATGGCCGGGAAACCAGTTGGGCAGGGTAGTTTGGTTTAGATTGTTAGCACTAAAGGCCCAGCACATCTTCACTCACCTCTGTATATTCGATTACCTTGACTCTTAGTAGAACAAAATTATACATTTATGGATTTTAACAGATTTCCAGACTGTATATGCTTTTGCCCATTGGCTTTTAGTTTGTTATTCATTCCTGAACAACTTGTGAATGATTTGTTTTGCTCCCAGTGTTCATGCTTGCATTATAGTCCTCCATAACGTATATTTTGATGATGAGGGTCTGGTGGTCATGGTTTTCATGCTCCTGTACAACCTTCTCAATGGTAGTAGCAAAATGAGAGTGTAACCAGGGTTGTGTTGGTCTTTGATGATATTGGTTGCCTTTTTGTGACAGCAACCGCTATAGATTTCTTCAATGGTGCAGAGGTCAGTATCTATGATGGACTGGGCAGTGTCTCTGTAGTCTCTGTCATTTCTGGTATTCGAGTTGCCAAACCTGTTTAAAATGTAACCAGTCCGTATACTCGCTACTTGTACACATGTAGAAGTCGAATGGAGTTTTAGTCAACGCACTGAATTTCCTCAATCTTTGAAGAAATTCAAGGCATTAATCGACTTCCTTTTGATTGTATCGATGTGCTGGGCCCATGACAGATCTTCAGCGATAAACATGCCCAGGAACTTGAAGCTGTTGACTATCTCCACCGCTAATCCATCGAAGAAGACAGGTTTGTGTAACCCCAACAATCAGCTCCTTGGTCTTGCTAACAATAAGAGCAAGATTGTTGCTGGCATCATTCAAGATGGTGGCTGTGGCAGACGGAAGAAATGAATGACGCTGGTGAATTGATTGGGAGGTTATCTCCCGCGCCCTTGGAGGTGCTTGGATGTGCTCTGGGTCAGCTGCGGGAGGTGCCCTGGGGCATGGATGCTGAGCATTGGCTGTCAGAGATGAGGGATAGCATGTTCACAGTTCAATGTTGAGGTGTTGGAGTGGTCGAGATGGCGGAGTGGGCCGTTGGAGGCACTGCAGAAGCCTGGAGCTCCATTAGATCGTACACCACTCCAAGTGGCCATGTGTGCGGAACAGACGCAGGCTGCAGCGGCAGAGTAGCGGTGCAGGACATCGGCCGTTCATGTGGCCCAGATGACCCCTGCAACTCCAACCCAGTGCCACCGCCAAGTCACGGCCAAGTTAAGGATCTAACCCTTTTTTTTTAAATTTTGGACTTGAAGGGTACAAGATGGTGCCTGAAAATGGCGACACTTTGATACTCAGTATGGTCTACTGTCTTTCACTTTTGTGCTTTGTATGATTGTGCCTAATGTATAGTAGGCTTATCACTAACCTGTATGCAAAAAAAGAATTTCACTCTACTTAGGCTCGTGCAGTAAAACAGTAAAGTATAATTGAATCATAAAACATTCATTATTCATTATTTGTCAACAACAGTGATATCATCGGTGAATCTAAAATGGCGCTGTGTCTGGCTAACTAGTAATCGTTATAGAGAAGAGCATGGGACAGAGCACAGAGCCTTGATGTGCTCATGTGTTGAGGGTTATTGAGGAGGAATCTGATGTTGCCAATTCATACTGTTTGGGTAGGAAGGAACTGCAGATGCTGGTTTAAACTGAAGATAGACACAAAGTGCTGGAGTAACTCAGCGGGATCTCTGGAGAGAAGGAATGGGTGACGTTTCGGGTCGAGACCCTTCTTCAGACATACTGATTGTTGTCTGCTGAAGAGTAAGTTGAGGATCCAATTGCATAGGGATGAGCAGAGATCCCTCTCTCTAAATTTGGTAATAGGTTTGGAGAGGATAACTGTGTTGAACACTGAGCTGCAGTTGATGAATAGCAGCCTGATGTATGTGTTCTTATTAGACCAGTGTGGAGTGGAGAGCCAGCAAGATCACATCTGTCGATTTATTGTTGCGGTCGGTGAATTGTAGTGGACCAGGTCCTTACTAAGGCAGAAGTTAATATGTGTCAAAACCAACCTCATCACCCTGGTTGTAATTGCCACCACTCATTAAGGCATGTCATCTTAGTCTTCTTGGGCATCAGTATTAATGATGTTCTTTTGAAGCAGGTGGGGGACCTTGGACCAGGTATAGCATCAAGGCCGGACACTTTGCTTGGTTCACCCTCCTGAAGGGTCTTCTGACATCGGCCTCGGTGACTGTGATTACAGTGTTCTTGGGAGCAATGAGGCCCCAAGAAGCTACATCAACATAGAACAAATGTAGAAAGCAGTGAGATCGTCTGGGATTGATGCCTCGCTGTTGCTTGACCTACTACTGTACTTGGTTTCACCTTGTAGGAAGTGAATACATGCAAGCCTAGCCACAGCTGCTGAACATCCATGTTTCAACAGCAGTGCAGACTCAATGGGCCAAATGGCTTAAGTCTGCTCCTATGACGTATGAACTTATGAACATCCTTCTTATCCTCCAGTTAATACTAAAGGTATCCTCGCTTTTTTGATACGTGATCGTACCTGTGAGTTCTGCAGATCTCCTGGTTCATCTAAGGCATCTGGTTAGGGAACATTTTAATGGTCTTGGCGTAACACACTCCTCCACACATTTCCTTGTGAAGTTGGCAACAGTTGTGGCACATTCATTCAGGTTCATTGCATCACCCAAACTACTTCTACCTTAAAGTTGCGGTGTCGTTCCTCTGCCACTCCTCATCAGCTCTGTGCAATCCTCACCACTGGAGCAGCACTCTTCAGTCACTGCCTATACGCAGGAGCAGAGGCAGGTGGTGTGATTTTCCAAAGTGTGTATGAGGGAATAGGCATCTTGACCATGGAGCAGTAATAGTCGTGAGTATTTGATCCTCTGGTGCAGCAGGACATGTGCTGGTGTTGTATGGAAGTGACTTCTTCAAAGTAGACTTGTTGAAGTCAAGACGCTGTGTACGGCGTTAAGACGCTGAATATGCCCGTCGAGGCGGTGAGTACGGCCTCAATGCGGCTGCAGGCCGGAAGGCCGTTGTCGCGCGGAATTTTTGGACACTGTCAGTTTTCCGGAGCCCCGAGCGATGTCGGGACCAGCTCTGCACAGCTCCATACGGCTCCGGCGATTGAAGTGCGACCGGCCCCGCGAGACCGTACGACTCAAGTGACCACGTTAGGTCACCCTTGCCGCATGCAGTCGCATGCTTGTGGGACAGGCCGTTAATACTGCATCCCCAAGTCCTAGCATTCTGCCATTTCTCGGAACCCTGCTTCTTCTGAAATGCTAAAGGTTGAAGACTGTTGAGTTGTATTTCAAAGCTGTGTAAAGACTCATAAGGATTTCCTTTAAGGATAATTTTAACCAAACCTGCAACACAGCACATAAGAGCTGAGTAGAGGAAAAGAGTATCTCACAAAATATATGTAGCATTTGGTCGAACATTTGAATTGCTGGGACCTGGCAGGCTCTGGACCAAGTACTGGCAAATGGATTTAATATACTTAGTTACTTGATGGTCAACTTATACATGATGGGCCAAAGATCTTGTTTCTGTGCGGTTTGTCTGTATGACTATCACTCCATAATATTCTGGATACCAGTCTTCTTGGCCACTTCAACTGTTAGTAAAATCAGGCATGGTTTATGTTTAATTGAGTACAATTGGAACTCTCCTATTTTGGTGAGATTTTCAATCAAAGTGACCCATTTAGAAACAAATAACACTTTCTATGGTGTGTGCTCAAGCCAGTGTTATGTGCATAATTATATTATTAAAATATTATTGATGTGGGAGCAGAGACAGATTTTTTTAAATTTCGTGTTGCATTAAGCAAGAAAATATGCTCATTATACTATACAGGGTAAGCATCTGATGTACCAATCTATAAAATGTTGTTCCAAGGGAGAGTATTGCGATAACATTCTTCATTTTTTCCTACATTTTCTAAAATTACAATTGCCTAATTTGTACTCAATTCCACTTTATTTCCCTGTTCAGGCAAGATACAAATCTGTTTTATTAAATAGCAAACATTTAAAGATTATCAAGCACATATTAAACATGCAGAATAAATCCATCATAATATTTTTCTAAAAATAAATAAATGCTACTATTACTTTAGCAGTGCATTTTCTGTTACATAGAAACATAGAAACATAGAAATTAGGTGCAGGAGTAGGCCATTCGGCCCTTCGAGCCTGCACCGCCATTCAATATGATTATGGCTGATCACCCAACTCAGTATCCCGTACCTGCCTTCTCTCCATACCCCCTGATCCCCTTAGCCACAAGGGCCACATCTAACTCCCTCTTAAATATAGCCAATGAACTGGCCTCAACCACCCTCTGTGGCAGAGAGTTCCAGAGATTCACCACTCTCTGCGTGAAAAAAGTTCTTCTCATCTCGGTTTTAAAGGATTTCCCCTTTATCCTTAAGCTGTGACCCCTTGTCCTGGACTTCCCTAACATCGGGAACAATCTTCCTGCATCTAGCCTGTCCAACCCCTTAAGAATTTTGTAAGTTTCTATAAGATTCCCTCTCAATCTTCTAAATTCTAGAGAGTATAAACCAAGTCTATCCAGTCTTTCTTCATAAGACAGTCCTGACATCCCAGGAATCAGTCTGGTGAACCGTCTCTGCACTCCCTCTATGGCAATAATGTCCTTCCTCAGATTAGGAGACCAAAACTGTACGCAATACTCCAGGTTAGACTGGCTCTGTTTTTCTTTTTTAAGTATGCACAATGGGAACAGCTGTGATATTAAATTCTTCTTCTTAGGCAGTTCCTTGACACTGAGGAGACTTGCTTCCATCCTGTTTTTTGTGGTTCTGTGGTTAATGAGATCAATAGGGGAATCACAGAGGTGCCTGGTGGGGCAGACAGGTGGGTAGATTGTGAGGTGGCCAGTTCCTTCTGATGCTTACGAGGGCCTCTATGTGCTCCTGATTATGGCATTAAGTTTCTCAATACTATCCAGAATGCCCGTGCTCTGCTGTGAGCTGTCATTTCCAGAACTCAGCAGAACTGTTGCATTTCTTCAGAGGCTTTCAACATACCCTTGAACCTGTTCCTCTATCTGCTTGGTATCACCTTCCTACGACGGAGTTCAGTCTTTTTTCTGGGCTACAAACCTTTATGTGTGGTTATGTTAGAGCTGAATATCTGTGGGCACCAAATTCGAAGAGGGGTTTCCACAGTCCCTTCTTGATGAAACAGTAAAATGTTTGGTACCCGGATGGGACGTCGAAGGACGAAATCAAGATGTGAAGCCAAGATACTGAAAGTGAAATTACATCACGCTAAAAAACCAAGATACCGAAAGTACATCATGCCGAAAGGATATGAACCCGAACGGACACCTTGCCGCAAAGACAACACGCTGAATTGACATTACGCTGGAAAGCTGCTGAACGGACATGATGTCCCCGGGGACGGGATTGGTCCGGCACCTTATCAGTCATCGACAAAGGTCATCGGTTGATACAGACCCCATCACATCACTGCCTCTGTAGCAATCGCAACAGCTTGGAGTCAGTGCCACCATTTTACAAACGCAAGCTCAAGCTCCCCCCCCCCCCCCACCCCCCCCCCCCCCCCCCCCCCCCCCCCCCCCCCCCCCCCCCCCCCCCCGGCCAGTGATGTGATGGACGCGGGGGTCTAGACCAATCACTGACAAGGTCTCGGACAAATCCCGTCCCTGGAGACGTCATGTTCGTTCGGTGGATTTTCGACGTCATGTCCGTTCTGCGTCTTGTCTTGGCGGCATCGTGTCGGTTTCGTATCCTGTCCGCATCGTGTCCGTTCGGTTTCGTATCCTGTCCGCATCGTGTCCGTTCGGGTGCGTATCCTTTCGCTGTCGTGTCCATTCAGATTTGTATCCTTTTGGCGTCGTGTCCGTTCAGTATCCTGGTTTCCACTTCTGGGCTTCGGCTTCTCGTCCTTCGACGTCCCGTCCGCACATGAAAATGATTTGTTAACAATAAAAGACATAAAGTGCTGGCATAACTCACTGGGTCAGGCAATATCTCTGGAGAACATGGATAGGTGATGATTCGGGTCAGAATCCTTTTTCAGATTAACTATGGTACAGGGAAGATAGATAGAAAAGCAAAAGGGGCCGGGCAATGCCTGGTAAGTGATGAGTGGATACAGGGAAGGGGGGGTTTAATTGGCTGATGGGCGGTCAAAGGACAAAGATGAGAAGAAAACATAACATTGTCTGATAAGAACAGAAGATAAATGTAATGTAATGTTCATATCATTGGGTTGTATGCTATCCCAGCAGAAATGAGCTGCTGTTCCACCAGTTGCATGTGGCCTCACTCTGGCAATGGAGGAGGCCCAGAACAGAAAGGTTCATATACTTTAATTAAGTTCAGTTTAGTCTATTATTTTCACATGTACCGAGGTACAGTGAAAAGCGTTTGTTTGTGTGCTATACAGTCAAAGAAAACATTAGACATGATTACAATTAAGCTGTCCACAGTGTACAGATAAAGGGTACAACATATAGTGCAAGATAAAGTCTGACATAGTCAAATTACATAGTTCAAAGGTCAATGAGGTAGATGGGAGATCAGGAGCACACCCTAGATGATGAAGGACTGTTCAGTTGCCTAATTACAGATGGTAAGAAACTGTCCCTGAATCTGGTATGGGAATATGAAGGTGTGTTAAAATGCTTAGCAACCGGGAGATCCAGCAGGCCTTGATAGATCAAGCACAAGTGTTCGGCAAAATGATTAACTTGTCAATGCTTCATCTTACTGATGTAAAGTAGGCCCCAATGGCAGCACTGAATGGTGTCAGAGTAGGTGCATGTGAACCTCAATCTCACTTGGAAGAGCTCCTGTGGTCCTTGGATGGATATGAGGGAAGGGGTGTATGGACTGGAGTTACAGTGCCCTCCATAATGTTTGGGACAATGACCCATCATTTATTTATTTGCCTCTGTACTCCACAATTTAAGATTTGTAATGGAAAAAAATTGCATGTGTTTAAAGTGCATATTGTCAGATTTTAATAAAGGCCATATTTATACATTTTGGTTTCACCATGTAGAAATTACAGCAGTGTTTATACATTGCCCCCCCCATTTCAGGGCACCATAATGTTTGGGACACAGCAATGTCATGTAAATGAAAGTAGTCGTGTTTAGTATTTTGTTGCATATTTTTTACATGCAATGACTGCTTGAAGTCTGCAATTCATTGACATCACCACTTGCTGTGTGTCTTCTCTAGTCATGCTCTGCCAGGCCTGTATTGCAGCTATCTTTTGCTTATGCTTGTTTTGGGGGATCGGCCCCTTCAGTTTTCTCAAGCATATAAAAGGCATGCTCAATTGGGTTCAGATCGCGTAATTGATGGCCACTCAAGAATTGACAAATTTTTAGCATTGAAAACCTTCTTTGTTGCTTTAGCAGTATGTTTGGGATCATTGTCTTGCTGCTGAATGATCTGCCGGCCAATGAGTTTGAGGCATGTGTTTGAACTCAAGCAGATAGGATGTACCTATACACATTATACTACTACCATCAGCAATGAAGAAAAGTGAGCCAGTACCTTCAGCAGCCATACATGCCTAGGCCATAACACCCCGACTGCTGTGTTTCACAGATGAGGTGGTATGCTTTGGATCTTGGGCAGTTCCTTCTCTCCTCCATACTTTGCACACCATCACTCTGGTATAAGTTAATCTTCATCTCATCTGTCCACAAGACATTTTTCCAGGACTGTGGTTGATCTTTTAAGTGCTTCTTGGCAAACTGTAACCCGGCCATCCTATTTTTGCAGTTAACCAATGGTTTGCATCTTGCCTCTGTATTTCTGTTCATGAAGTCTTCTGTGGACAGTTATCATTGACAAATCCACACCTGACTCCCGAAGATTGTTTCTGATCTGTCGGACGGGTGTTTGGGGGGTTGACAGACAGAATACCATTTAATGTTTGGCCATCTTACTCAGACACCCCCTTCCGCTCATCAGGTGCCGAGAATTTTTCCCTTCGATGAAAAATAAAAGAGTTACTAATGTTTAAAAAATTCTCTCTCCTGTCAATCATGCCATGAAGGCCATGCCACTTCTGGTGGGAGGGGGAGAGGGACTATAAAACCCAGAAGTGTGGGCATGGCTCAGTCTCCGCAAGATGAAGGAGGGAGAGATCACCACTCCCTGTCTTTAGTGGCCTTGCACCCTGCTTGAAATGGTATGAAACTGCACTTGAATTTGGTGGCTTTGCACCCTGCTTGAAGTGGAATTTCAAGGAAAAGCCATGAGTGAGCTGCCAGCCCACCAGCCATGAGTGAGTGAGCTGCCAGCACAACAGGCTTGAGTGGCTGAGCCGCCAGCCCAATAATCCATTTGGCCCACAATGTCCATACTAGCCCTCTTGAAACAAGTCCCTTCAGCCCACAACACCCATACTAGCGCTCCAGAAAGTCCCCCTGGCCACTAATATTGGAATTGGTGGAGAGGTGGAATATTGCATTGGGGGAGCAGCCCTCCCGTGTGAAGCCTGGACCCAACGGGTCCCACTTAGTCTAGTATATATATATTAGACTAATATATATATACTCTAGATTATATATATATATATATAATCTGTGATTACCAAAATCCGAAATGCCTCCTTCCGTAAAGATGGGTGTGATCTTTTCAGCTTCTTGTTGGCCAAGAGTGGCAGTTTAAGGCTGACCCGTGGAGACTGCTGTGTGAGCAACTGTGGTCACAAGTTGCAGTGATAAATATCTTTAAAGTGTTCCTTCCAGCAGGTATTGACTACCACCCTATCCATGATTTTTATCCCCTACTCACATCAAAATAGGGAGATAATCTTCACTCATTTGGTAGAAAATTAGCAAAGGTGATACAGCATAGACTTATACAGCATGGAAACATGCCCTTTGGGCCAATCAGTCCCTGTTGGCCCATTGTGCCTGCCTAACCCGGTCTATCTGCTTGTGTTTGACCATACCTATCTAATTTATCCTATCCACATACCTGTCCAAATTTTAAACATTGTAATTATACCACCAATTCCTCTCGCTAATTCCATACAGCCACCAGACTGTGTGAAAAGGTTGCCCCTTAAATCCCCTTTAAATCCTTTCCTTCATCTTAAATCTATGCGGTCTAGTTTTAGACTCTCCTACCCATGGAAAAAGACTCATCAATGCCCCTTACGATTTAATAAATTTCTGTAAGATCACCTCTTTGCCTCATCAGCCATAAGAACACCCTCATTACTATGTTATGTCAGGCAGCAATGACTGCTAAATTGATCATCATCCAATCCATTTTAAAATCTCCATCAATTTAGTCACAAAACGTCATATTTCAAATACTGTAGATCAATGTAGAAGCTCCAAAGTACTCACAAGGCTAGTTCATAGATAGCACCCAACTAACAACCTGTTAATTCCCAGCCGCCAGAAACTGCAAATTGTCCACAGCTTATGACCTGACCTCAAGATCACCATCACTGGTTCCTGCAAAGAGTCGCTTGGTCTCTCTTACAAAAAGAACCAGAAATGGTTTGAGGAAAATAACTACAAGATCCGTGAGCTAACATGCATAAGATATTCATGGATTAGAAGCTCCTCTTTTCCTCAAGGGATAAAAAAAAAAATGGCAATGGTATATTGTTAGGAATTAGCAGCACACTTTGGAAATGACAACTAATTGTGTTAGCTAAATCTTTACTGGTTGACGCGACTGTCAGGATGTTTCATTTTGTGCTTTAAAGGAAGGCTAAAGTTTAAAATAAGCTGCTATTTATATCAAGGAACAGCACCTCATATTTCGCTTGGGTAGTTTACACCCCAGCGGTATGAACATTGACATCTCTAACTTCAGATAGCCCTTGCCTTCTTTCTCTATCCCCTTCACCTTCACAGTTCTCCCACTAGTCTTACTGTCTCCGCCTACATTCTATCTTTGTCCTGCCCCCTCCCCTGACATCAGTCTGAAGAAGGGTCTTGACCCAAAACATGGCCCATTCCTTCTCTCCTGAGATGCTGCCTCACCCACTGAGTTACTCCAGCATTTTATGTCCACCTTCGATTTAATCTAGTTAATCTACAGCATCTACAGTTCTCTCTTGCACACTGCTATTTATATTTATATACAATTATCTTAAAATATGTACTTAAAATACATTTTTATATAATCTTTATATATCATGAGTTTCAAACACATTTGTATTTAATAAATATAAACACACGCATTGTGATTGTTTAATGATACCTATAATATTAAATTAAAATCATGTCAAATTAAAAATATTTGTTAAATATACACAACCATAAATTATTTTAAAAAGAAAGCAATCAATTCACCCTTCTGCTGCAAGGTAGTGTTGGTTATTTCCCCATTATAGCGGCAGTGCTGAGTTTGCACCACATGTGTGTGTATGGTACTGGAATTAAACTCACATCTGGTGTTCTGAATTTTAATGTTATTATTAAGAGATTATGGTCCATATACCTGCCTTGGAGAAGACACAAAATGCTGTGTCAGCAGCATGATGCTACCTAATTTGAGCTTGCACATCGATTATCCCTTTGTCTGATTTTGTGGCGGTCACATTGTCTCTGCTCTGCTGAGTGCAATATGAAAAGTACTTTTTAAGTTGTTGATCACATATCAAAAAACCCTCCCGGTGTCTTTATGGTAGCTATGTAAACACCTAGTGTCTCGGGCTTTCAAAATTTATGAGGGTTACTTTCAGCTTTTATTAAGCGACTGGCTGACTTACTCCCTTATGCCCCACCAGCATGCCTCCACCATGCTCTATCTACTTCTCCTATGCAGCCATTTACTGTCACCCTATGCCATGCAGGAATTCTGAATCAAATGGACAGCTATGTCCACTTGTTCTGAGGTGGTTGGAATGAGCTCAGCACTGATGAACTATTGTTTGTATTTCTCATCCTTTCGCAAAGCACCTTATTGTCAACAACTTGCATTGATTGTCAATTTGAAGGGGTTCAGTCATGGAGACATGAAAGGAAGGAGAAAAAGACAGCTGAGTGAATTAAGGAAAGTGGTGAATTTTAGAGTTTCCATGGCATTTGCCAATAAAATGCAACTTGTATGTCTCTCTTCAATATGTCACTCTTTAAATTAATAATTTGGGTTCATTGAGGGCTCAGTTTTTTTTTAAGTTAGAAATATGTACGTTTTTCAAATGTTTCCTCTCATTTGCAGGTATCAAACTGAGCAGCTGCATTCACCACAACATCTTTGTTTGCAGATTTTAACGAGCCAAATATTTCACAGGTGTTAACTATTCTTACCACCATTTAAAGCAAACACGATAAAAAATATATTTCCTAATATTAATAAATTAAACACCTCAAAGTTCTTTTCATTAAATTCAGAAAAATAAAATGCTAAAGTTATCATTGAGAATTAAGTTTAAGATAACTATTTGCACATTAGTTAATGCAGATCCTAGGTATCAGAGCAGTATGCAAATGATCAGGTTAGACTCTAGTTGTTAATGACATACTTAAGGGGAGTTGGAACTTATCTTCTTTATAAAGTCATAAATCATGTGATAGGAGCAGAATTAGGCTGTTCGGCCCATCAAGTCTACTCTGCCATTCAATCATGGCTGATCTATCTCTCCCTCCTCACAATACTCCAAGTGCAGCATGACCAGCGCTTTATAGAGCCTCAGCATTACATACCTGTTTTTGTATTCTAGCGCTCTTGACATAAATGCTAGCATTGTGTTTGCCTTCTTTACTACCGATTTGACTTTCAAATTAACTTGTTGGGAATCCGGCACCAGCACTCCCAAGTCCCTTTGCACATCCAATTTCTAGATTCTCTCCCCATTTAGAAAATAGTCTATGCCTTTATTGCTACTACCAAAATGCATGACACCACGCTTTGCATATGTAAGGCGAAGAAGAGTCTCGACCTAAAACGTCACCCATTCCTTCTCACCAGAGATGCTACCTGTCCCGCTGAGCTACTCCAGCAT
This sequence comes from Leucoraja erinaceus, assembly GCF_028641065.1. Classification (NCBI taxonomy): domain Eukaryota; kingdom Metazoa; phylum Chordata; class Chondrichthyes; order Rajiformes; family Rajidae; genus Leucoraja; species Leucoraja erinaceus. The sequence continues at coordinate 84,148,686 of NC_073378.1, forward strand.
TTTGTGTCTAGACTGGATAGTTATGCAAGAAGACTTGACCACCAGGTACAGCTAGTTTGTAGCAAGTAAGCTATGATCAAAATGCTAGTTGGACCCCTGCCACTAACAGACTTTTTAGGCAAATCTGTTTCTATGTGCTTAACCTACTATCTCCCAATGTTGTTTGGAGTTAAAATCTGCTTCATTGCACTCTTTTTTCACTACTTTAAGGATGCTGTATAAAAGCTGGTTACAATCAACAACTCCAATAATGGTTAGTGGAAAATCCCAAATCGCTTATGGAGAACAATATTGTTTAGGTTATAATCCTAAATAGAGTGCACTTACTGCATCATCCGAATATAAACAATACTGTCAAATTGACTGAAGTTTCTAACAAGATGAAAATAATCTGCCTGAGAAGCATTTTACTCACAACATTGTTCATGCCTGAATTTAATTTAGATGATTGGATTTTTTTTAATTTGGAGCCTTTTTAAAGATCCCATCTTGGCAACAATACATAGAATTTGATTCTGTACAAGACATTCAAGTTTGTATCAGCTTTCACTGTAGTCAGAATTATGGGAATTGGATATGGCCATATAAAATAAAACAGATCTTCAGTTCACCAAAGGGAACCTCAGGATCACCCTCAGATCAAGGCAATGTTTCAGAGCAGCAAGAGGCATCTGCAGTCTTTCACCACGAATAGACACCTTTAATTGGAAACAGTGTGGAAATCCCTGTGTTTTAGTAAACTTTGCAATAGATGATAGTCAAGTCATTGTACTAAATATCCATGCTTTGCTTCGTACAACCAATCAAAAACAGGTTGTTTGCAACATTTAATGAACATAATTTCATGAATCAATGATACTGGAGGGGAGCAAACAGGTAGTGTAAAAGTTATATGTTTTAAGTCTTATAAAATTGTAGAGCACAAACAAAGACTGGAGATTAAAGAGCAGAATTTAATACTTAATGAAAATAATTATTTATCAATTGGATTTCTTATGATAGTTAGGGATTTGTTGTATTTACTTTGTGAACTTCAGTGCAAGGAAATGAAAGTTGACAGAGATGGGTAAAAATATCTGTCATTTGTTATAGAGAGTTTCTTTTAAAGTCATACAACCCGTAAAATCAAGAGGATCACAAAGTTCTCTAAAGATTTGGGCTCTGATAAGGACAATAAAACAAAAGCTCCTTAGAAGGAAGGACTTATGCTGCCTGTTTCAGTGAGGTCATGGTACCACTCAGGGACCTATAAACTGCAGACCTTAAACCAAACACACAAGGTGCAACAAAAGTAAAATTTAGAAGCAAAAGCAAACCTATTTTAAGAAGCAAAAGCTGTCAGCACTGAAGTCCTGAAACATGTTATTTAAGTAGGCAACTTTATTTTCATGCTGTGAGTTTAAATGCCTAGGCTCTAAAACTGCCACTCTGAAGTTGGATTTGTTGGATTTGCATCTATTTTCTGACCAGTTGAAATTATACTTTCAGATCTCTATCAAATATTTATTGTTAGGTGAAAGTTAATCTACTATGTTTCATATGACATTACCTGAAAATTGTGTTATAAACAACTTTTCCCCATTCCGCTAGCAGCATCTAAAATGTGTGATTGAAAAAATAAATACTTTTTATTAGGAAATGTGAGATTGTAGACTGGACAATTGTCTGCATAATACTGAAAAACGTGGAATAAAGCATTTTTGCACACATTTACTAGGTGTTTTAATGCCTGTCGGCAAATTTACCTCCTTTTCAGCAGGACCTTTGTTCTCTTTTGCATTCTCTTACACAGTATAAAACTCCACCATGTAATATCAACGGTGGTTCAACATCTTTTTTTTGCTGCAGTAAAGAAAATAACAGTTCTTATATATTCCAATGACCAGGTTTTGCTTCCCTACTTGCACTGAAACCATGATATTCAAAGGGCCAGCACTCAAGATACATTCTTTGTCCTTAGGTAAAGACTGTGACCTCTTCAAATCAAGTCAAGTCAAGTCAAGTCAAGTCAAGTCAAGTTTATTTGTCACATACACATACGAGATGTGCAGTGAAATGAAAGTGGCAATGCTCGCGGACTTTTGTGCAAAAGACAAACAACAAATCAACCAAACAAATTATAAACACAATCATAACACACATATTCTTTTACATAATAAATAATGGAAGGAAAAATGTTTTGTAGAGTTAGTCCCTGGTGAGATAGGCGTTTACAGTCCGAATTGCCTCTGGGAAGAAACTCCTTCTCAACCTCTCCGTTTGAACAACTTGAAATACAACCTCGTACATACGTTTGACTACTTTTCCCTTGGAGATCATGCTCACAGTTTCTCCTTGGCTTCCTAGCTTCAGATTAATTCCAGGCTGCTGTTGTTGATCTCTTCCACCTCTCATGGTTTGCCGTTCATGGCAGCATTTGGGAAGTCATTCCGTGGCACATTGCCAGAGACCCGGGTCCGATCCAGACTACAGGTGCTGTCTGTACAGAATTTGTACTTTCTCCCTCTGAACGTATGGATTTTCTCCAGGTGCTCCTGTTTCATCCCACACTCCAAATATGTACAGGCTTGGAGGTTAATTGCCTTTGGCAAAATTGTAAATTGTCCCTAGTGTGTAGGATAGTGCTAGTGTATAAGTGCAGACCCAGTGGGCTGTGGGGCCTGTTTCTGTGTTGTGTCCCTAAAGTATTGAAGTAAAATCACCCAAGGTCTTAACCAGGGAATGGAAGACCTCACCTACCCTTCCATCAGCACAGGTAGCCTACCAATGCCCCACAACTATTTTCACAACAGAACCTACCTCCTTTGAAGACACCATTCTATTCTCACAATTCCTCCCCCTTTGTCACATTTGCTCCAATGAAGGAAGTGGCTCTAGAAATCGGGGAAGCATTGGTGATAATTTTCCAATGTTCTATAGATTCAGGATCAGTTCCTGTCGATTGGAGGGTAGCTAATGTTATCCCACTTTTTAAGAAAGGCGGGGGAGAGAAAACAGGGAATTATAGACCAGTTATCCTGATGTCAGTGGTGAGGAAGATGCTGGAGTCAATCATAAAAGATGAAATAGCGGCACATCTCGATAGCAGTAACAGGATCGGTCCGAGTCAGCATGGATTTACGAAGGGAAAATCATGCTTGACTAATCTCCTGAAATTGTTTGAGGATGTAACTAGAAACATGGACAAGGGAGAGCCAGTGGATGTAGTGTACCTGGTCTTTCAGAAAGCATTTGATAAAGTCCCACATAGGAGATAAGTGGGCAAAATTAGGGCACATGGTATTGGGGTAGAGTGCTGACATGGAAAGAAAATTGGTTTGCAGACAGGAAACAAATAGTAGGGTTTAACAGGTCCCTTTCAGAATGGCAGGCAGTCACTGGTGCGGTACCACAAGGCATGGGAATTAACAAAAGAGGGATTTATGACGTCTTTTGCATTGTTTCTGGTTGTTTGGATTATCTTTTACACTGCAATTCACTTTGACTGAAGATCAAAATTTGATCAAATAGCTGGAACCGCAGCTATTTACAATATACATCAATGATTTAGATGAAGGGATTCAAAGTAACATTAGCAAATTTGCAGATGACATAAAGCTGGGTGGCAGTGTAACTGTGAGGAGGATGCTATGAGACTACAGATTGACTTGGACAGGTTGGGTGAGTGGGCAGATGCATGGCAGATGCAGTTTAATGTGGATAAATGTGAGGTTATCCATTGCCTCTCTTTTTGGATAGAGCAATTTAGAGTTCCCGTGGTTCTCACCTTCACTGGATCATTCTTTGCAATGTCCACCACATTTAATAAGACTCCATTTCAGGACACTTTTTGCCATTCCCACTGCACCTTCCCTTTCAGCATTTTGGATAAACTATTCCCTTCACAAACCAGGATTGCTCTTCAATCACTGTCAACTGCTCCTGTTTGGCACATCCTCCCATAGAACAGCACATGGAAATCCTGTTCATTTATCTTTACCCTTGCCACTGGGTAACAACGTAAATAGTCTGACCAAGTGAAACAGCAATCCAATCTTGTGTATTTGATTTCAGTGTTCCCTGTGTGTTCTCCTCCATGTTGGAGAAACCAAACACATATTGGTTACACAAGGAAATGAAGATGCTGGAGCCTTGAGCAAAACACATGGAGCTGGAGTAACAACGAATCAAGCAGCATCTTTGAAGGAAATGGGTAGACAATCATTTTGAGTTGGGAACTTCTTCAGTTTGTGTGATTACTTTTCAGAGCACCTGTGTTCAATTCTGTTAACTACCAATTTAATTCTCCACCCCTGTCCTATTCCGAACAATGACAGACACAAAATTCTGGAGTAACTCAGCAGGTCAGGCAGCATCTCTGGAGAAAATGGATATCCCATTCTGAGCAAACTGCCTGTGACTTCCTGCTATGTATAATACAGCCCAGGACAAGCTTGAGGAATGACAACTCATTTTCTATCTGAGCACTTTGCAGTTTCCAGACTATCAAATTCTTCATATTCAGCTAACATTTTTCCTGGGATTATTACTGTTCATCTACACACTAATGTCAATTTACAGTGACCAATTAATTACTAATCCGCACACTTTTAGAATATTGGAGCACCAAGAAGAAACTCACACAGCCACAAGGAAAACATGCACACAAAGAACACCATAGCATCGGATTGAACCCAGATCCCGGGAGATATTGGTCAGTAGCTGTATTATTGAAACCCACTGTTGCCCACAACTGTTTTGCTGCAGAATCAGCTGATGCCCCTGCATATGGGAGTCACAAGAATCTGCACATTGCTTCTATGCACCAACTTGGGCATTCATGCTGTTTGGCCATGTACTATTGATCACTCGACCTGTTTGGAGAGATTAGGCAGATTATTGGACCAGGCTCATTGTTTGCTCATGCATTCAGTTTAGCCACATATTAGTACCATTGGCCATGCGTCCTATCAGAACCTGTGCCTGCTAATGTGTGCAGCCTATTCTGTCAAGCACATCAGGCCATATACTGTCGGTCTCTCACACTTGTTGCCATTCGCTTTCCAGCCATTCCTCTGTCAGGATATACAAACATGTAGATAGACACAAAATGCCGGAGTAACTCAGTGGGACAGGTAGCATCTCTGGAGAGAATGAATGGGTGATGCTTTGGGTCGAGACCCTTCTTCATTTACATGTACATGAACATCAACTGGATCAAGCAAATAGAATAAGAATTTTCTTAACCACGGGCAGTGACCACACATTACAAGGTATCAATGACTTGTTGAGTGTATTATTGCTGGTCAGGGGAACTTTATATACCTTTTAACAGTAATTTCTTGATGAAATCCCCTGATGTTAGAGATGACTCAAGTGTTTCAGAATGAAATGCTGCTGACTATTGTTTGCAAAATAAATAAAACCAATCTTTCATGTCAAACTGTACCACAATGCTGAAAACAAATTTACCAATTTTATATGTAAGTGGCAAATTGATTATACAACTCAAATATCAATAACACAGATAAGCAGAGTCACATAAGAACTGGTCTTGTCACAGGATTTATTGATATCCTTTTATGTAACCAGGGCAGTGAAACAATTATCATATGCCTTATTTAAAGTCTTTGTGAAGAACCTTCAAGGAAAGAAAATAATCAAAGTCGGGTAGAATCGCAAAATAAACTGGAAATAAACTAAAGTTCAGAGAATGAGCAATAAACCAATATATGAGAATGCATAATTATGACTTTTAACTATTGTGTATAATTATATAATTTAAAAAATCGATCGTCTCAAAGTTTTTTTCCCAAAGGGCATGATTAATGATTGCAATGTACATTTACGAAAGGCTTTGTGTTGATAATAAATATAGATGCAAAGTTAGAAATGCCTTGCAAATCTGTAGCTGCTACATTATTTTTTTGGCTAATAAGAATTTATGGAAGTGCTTAACAGAGACTGAGGGAGATTGTGAATTTGCCTGTAACCCTCAGATTTATGTTAAGTTACATTGATAGGCACAACTTTTTACTGCAGTTATTTTGGTTTTGTCAGGTAAAGGATGATGTGCAGATAATGATCCGCTTCCAGCCAGCCTGGATCATTTGTTTTACTATAAGAGAGCAGAAAGCTCAGCATTTTTTTTTACCGTTCTCTACCTGTAATTACATTCGCATGGAATCAACATTCCACAATTTGTTGATCATTTTTTGCTCATTCTCTTTTCTTTATGATCATCACTGTGTAGTCTTCCCTATAACAAGGTGCGTGTTATCAAAAAGGTGATAATCAATTCAAACCTCACATCAACATGGATAATGTAAGCTAGTAATGGTGTGTGAAAGCATGATGCTGCATGCTGTGAAGAAAGCAACATACAAATTTAAGTCTTCCCATTAAAACTTGATGCATAAATTGAGAGCTATTTTACTATTATCTTATCTGTCCCGTTGGGTTCCCCTTTAGCTAAATTTGCCTCAAAAGTAATTTGCATTTAAGAACAACTGCCAAGTGACTATGTTACTTTGAGATTTATATTTACTGACTGCAGGAACATTTTCCTTGTTGAAAGCCAATGGAAGTAACAGGCATCTGAGTGCTAATTTATTGGCTCAGATCTGTCTCAGGGAAAGCTGCAATTTTCAGGTCTTTGATCATTCCAGTGAAGTGTGGGATAGTGCAGGATAGTGCTTCTCAAACTAATTTCATTCCAACTGTGAGATAACACTACGGGCTTTGACTAACATTTATAAAATTCCCATGGCACATGTGAAACACTATGTTACCTGGGCTCAATTCTTATTTCTGTTAAAAACGTTAAGTTTGAAAAGGATTTGAGGTTGTGTTTATTTTTCTCCATTGGAAGCAATTCTTAGTTAAGCATTGTATTCACCTCTACAGGCTTAATATTCATAAAGGTCCAACTGATTGTGGATGATCACCCATGATCACTGTGAATGACGATGCTGGTTCAAAGGGCCGGATTTGCCTACTCCGACACCTATTGTCTATAAATATATAGTTAATAATTCCACTTTGTAGTACCAAAATACAACTTAGAACATTTAGCTATGATTATAAACATTGGCCTTGTTTGTGGTACCCATATCTCATGAAATAATATATTGAAAATGTTACTTTGTGACATTCATATCCCTTAGCCAATAATGAACAAAACACGCCCCCGAAGGCCTATTTAGAATAATCAGTATTTGTTTCTTTAATTTCAAAATTCCACATCACCAGTAGATGCCAATGCTGCACAATTTGAAATTCTGCTTTCAAAATGCTGAATATGGGTCTCAAAATATGCATACAAACTACTAGCCAATCCAATTTGTCTGTTGAATTGCAGCTAAAGGCCTCATGGTGGTGGAAGAATTGAAAGAGCAAAAGCATGGATTGAATTGGCAGAAAAAAAAAGAAAAGGAATGTACGATATCGTAGAAAACTAATTCCGTAACAAACTGAAGGGTTCAGTTTCATTTAGAGATATATCTTGGGAAAATGTCCTTCGGCCCACAGTCCATGCCAACCAACGATCGCTCATGCACCAATTCTGTCCTACACATTAGGGACAATTTACAGAAGCCAATTAACCTACAAACCTGCACGTCTTTGGAAACCGGAGCACCAGGAGAAAACCCACATGGTCAGTGGGAGAATGTACAAACTCTGTACGGACAGCACCCATAGTCAGGATCAAAGCCGGGTCGCTGGCACTGTGAGACAGCAACTCTACCGCTGTGCCTCTGTATGGCCCCCTGTTATCTCTGTTGTTACTGGAAAATGTACCTGTCTGATTTCAGAGTCCAATGATATGCATCGCAGATATGATTAATGCAAAAGTTCTAATGTAGACAAAAGGCAGCATCTGCAGTTCTTTCTCAAACAATTCAAAAATTCCAATCGCAATGTCTGGAGAGTACAGGTGCCATGAGCAAGATCTGCAAGCAATCTGAAAACAAAATCATAAGAGGCAGATATCACTCATGAAACTATTTGAGGCAATACAGTAATTGGTGCCCACACTGAATTAAGCAAATGGGACACAATATACCCTTGGCACAGGAATCGTGCCGCATGCACACCGCAAGAAAAGGGGTATTTGCCGGAGTCTTTGGAAATGATTTACAATGATTTGCAAACATGTTGAGTAATACAATTACAGTAATTACCTAGAGGGACAACTTGAGAATCAAGACAACCCAAGCATGAATGCGTAATAAACTATCTGCAAAGTATAAAGTTCCAGAAACATGAAGGACAATTGGACAGATAATGTAGTGGTGGATTTGGAATCTATAATTATATGATTTCCTCTCTTGTACAGATTGTCTGACAAAGTTCCTAATAAATTTATTGTGTGCATAGATGCTGAAAAAAAGGTGAAAGTTGATACATTTCTTGACTGATATGTTTTAAACACAAAAATTATCAGGTTCTGGGAAAGATCCGTAAATTAAACCAAAAATAAAGTTTGAAAAAAATCATGTCCGGCATATATCCTGCCTTAGGAATGCAAACTGTAGATGACATTGGAAGATCGCGAAACAGAAACAGCAAAATACAAAATTACAATGAAAGACCAGGGAGATTTATAGCAAACAATGTACATCATCTCATATGACAAGAGAATGGATCATTAAAGGATTGTACACATTTAAAAGATACTTACAAATGCACTATTGCGTTTCAGTAATTAATTGAACGTAAAATGCTAGTTCACTAATGAGAAATTGGATACATGATGGGTGATGCCCTAAGCTGTAATCAAATGGATCCCAACGGTTTAAGCATTGCACTTACAAAGAACAAACAATCAATGGAATTTCACATTAGTATGTTGTATGTTCATAAATGCTAACCAGCAAGACACTAAACCAGGCTTTCTTTCTTAATAGAATAAACAGTTACAAAGCCAACAATGTGACTCTTCCTCTTATGGCTTAATTTAGGCGCCGGAACTCGACTTCAGTCTCCTACTGTAAATGAGGCCAGGAAAGGGTTTGATGACTTGTAAAGATAATGAATCAAATTTTATGATGAGAAAATACTCACTGCAGCTAAACCTCCTTTTGTGTGACACTAGATGTGCTCATTGTTCCATACCGATTGCTTTATTGGTGTTTGCCTATTCAGAAAACCCTGGTAAATCTGTAGTTAAAAGGCTATGGGATGGACGGTGCTGACTTTGCTTTGCCTTGGCCTGCTGTGTTGTTCAAAGTCTTGATATCCCATCAGCCTCTTGCAGTATCAAGCAGGTTGCATTATTTCCTTAGTACCAAATTCTGAAGAACAAAGCAGGTTTTTAATTTGCCCCACTGAAACCAAAAACTGTATACAGACGAATTAGCATTTCACCTTGTATGCTGTTCGTCCATGGCACACTAATGGGGGTCTGAGAAGTGGTTACAAAAAACTAAATTTACTCAGTGATGGAGAGTTTATGACATGGTCTGTTTTGTTTGTAATTTGTTCCTAATAGATGCCAATAAGCCTTTTAGCTAGGCTCCAGTTAATGGAAATTTTATGGTTTTTCCCTACAGTGCACATGACCTTTTTACAAGGATTCATGAGTCCTGATAACATGTAAAAGCGCAATTACCTCAGGCTTTACCACAGCAGGAAAATCCAAGAGGTTCAAAAAGAACTTTTCCCAGCCCCCCCTCAGGCCAGACCACAAAACTTTGATCATTGTGTCAGAACTATATTTACAGTGGCATTCAGATCCTTCCCCTACGTACATCAGTCCACAGATATAATTTCTAAAATCAATGGTAAGCTGTTAGGATAAAGGGAAAAGTAGCATCCACTGAGCAGTAAATTAATGATCTTTAGTGAATTAATGGCTACAGGTTTCGTCGTAAAAATGTTATGAAAGATTACATATCACACTGAGCGAAACTTTTAATAACTCAACATGACTTTTCCTAATGGATTTTATTCATTTTAATCATTATAGTGTCAATGATGATTATAGCCTTATTACATTCAAGTGATTGAAAGGTCTGTATATGACAAGATATTGAGAGCACCAATTTGGAAAGATGAGAACAGTGAATTCTGTATAAGGTAGATGTGACTTTATCATCAAAAGCTGAGCTTTGCAGAAGACTCCAAATTAATATTTTTGTGAAATTACAGAGCTGCCTTTGTTGTTGCCAGAGCCGGGTAACCCCTGGTCACTAATATCTCAAAGATTCTGCAAAATTAACTTCCCCAAGTGATGGTAGAAAGAGCAATGAGCTTTAATAGATAGGACAAAAAGCAAAAACAAAAATGAGTGTTGAAGAAAGAATACGTAGTGTCTAAATGTAGAATAAAGAAAAACAAGTGAGAGGGAAAATACTGGGATGTAATTTTGTAAATAATGTAGGAAAAAGCACTGGGAATGATGAAATAAAAATGGAAAATAAATGTTGAGTAGAGTACGTAAAACTCCTTTTCATTAGATATGAAAGATCATTGTCTTTCCTAAATAAATGGTAAATTTCTTTAAATATTAGATTCTGTCCACATTATTAAATGCAGTCTATCTCACTAAAGATATACGTAAGTAATTTACAAGTACAAATTTGCCTTCTATCGGTATATAGATTTTGAGTTATTTAATGCTAAGAATACTATTTTAATAATGACAATAAAGACAAATATGAAATGTAATGTTCACACTTTATAATGAAGAAGGATTGAATGTGAAACTATTCTTACAAATTGATAAGACAAAGACCTATTTGAAAATGCCTTGCTTTTGGTTAAACATACTTCCTGGATTTGTAATATATGAAACTTCCATCAGACAGTGATGAATTAAAGGATGAGTAATAAAGGCAAATAAATAATGGCTGTGTTGCACTATCCGATCGAAGCAATCAAATTACTATAGAAATTAGAGGCAGTAAATTCTTGTGATACATGATATAAAACATTATAGTGGCTTGGCAGCAGGGCAGACAAAATTTTCGGCAAATATTTGTGATTTTTTTTTTGTTAGGGTCAAGCTATGTGCAGTGGCTTGCTGTGGGAGGGGGGGTGGTGCTTTGAGGGGGGCTAGTCCTTTCTCCCTTTACTATGCTAATAACTAATTGTTTCTGGTCAATACCTTTGTCATATCTAATTGCTAGTTTATTGCTCCCACTGGAGAATTTGACTAAGGATCCCAAAGCTTAACTTGAAATGACAAATGCTGATAAAATGTGAGGATTTCTCTGGGACAAGGCTCTCTCACAGCTGTGTGCCATTTCCTGTGGCTGCATTTAAAGTAATTAAGGAGATCTCACAAAGCGTTGATCATTGTTGCAATAACTTGCAGTAAACGTTTGCATGCATTTGTGAAGTTAGATGTCATTATTAAGTCATCTTTGCCTCTAACAAGTCTGCTAAATGGTTCTTCTGGGTTGCTGCAGAGCTACTTAGCAGAGGCTAATCTAGATCCTTCAGTTTATTCTGCATAATTTGACTTTTGATCAATTGTTCCTTAATGAGACAGCTTCTGCTTTCCTGGGTCAATATCTTTCGTCCATCCTCCTCTGTCATTCATACTAATGACATAGGTATTAAAGGAAAATGGTATTAGCAACAACCAAAACAAAGAAGTGTTGTAGAAATATTATTACTAGTCACAATACTTAGCTAGCTTAGACATACAATATGGAAACAGGCCCTTCGGCCCACCGGGATCCACGCCGACCAACAATCACTAGTTCTACCCTTCACGGAAGCCAATTTACAGATATCTGCAATTTACAGAAGCCAATTAACCTACAAACCTGCACGTCTTTGGGATGTGGAAGGAAGCTGGAGCGTTTGACGGCTCTGAACTTGTACTTGCTGGAGTTTAGAAGGATGAGGGGTATGTAGTTGAAACTTTCTAGTGAATGGCCTAGATAGAGTGGATATGGAGAGGATGTTTCCACGGGTGGGAGAGTTGGGAACCAGAGCGCAAAGATTCAGAATAAAAGGATGTACCTTTAGAAAGATGAGAAGGGTTTTTTTTAGTCAGAGGGTGATGAATTGGTGGAATTCATTACCACAGACAGCTGTGGAGGCCAAGTTATTGGGTATTTTTAAAGTGGAGATTGACAGGTTCTTGATTAGTAAGAGTGTCAAAAGTTATGGGGTGTAAGCAGGAGAATGGAGTTGAGGGAAAATTGGATCAGCCATGATTGAATGGTGGAGCAGACTAGATGGGCTGAATGGCCTGCTTCTGCTCCTATGACTTATGAACATTCAGAATGCTTAATTATGATTGATGCCATTGATGAGACAGGATGAGTGAAAGACAAGACAAGACAAGACAAGACAAGACAGGACAGGCCAAAATAATGTTATTGTCATGTGTCCCAGATAGGACAATGAAATTCTTGCTTGCTGCAGCACAACATAATATGTAAACATAATACAGAACAGGAGATAAAAGTTCAGTGTGTCTATATACCATAGACCATATATATACACAATAAATAAACAGATAAAGTGCAATAGGCTGTTATTGTTCAGAGTTTGTTTGATGTTGTGTTTAATAGCCTGATGGCTGTGGGGAAGAAGCTGTTCCTGAACCTGGATGTTCCAGATTTCAAGCTCCTATACCTTCTTCCCGATGGGAACGGAGAGATGAATGTGTGGCCATTGGTGTGGGTCTTTGATGATGTTGGCAGCCTTTTTGAGGTAGCGACTGTGATAAATCCCTTCGATGGTGGGGAGGTCAGAGCCGATGATGGACTGGGCAGTGATCACAACTTTCTGCATTCTTTTCCGCTCTGGATGTTCAAGGTGCCGAACCAAGCCACAATGCAACCAGTCAGCACGCTCTCTATTGTGCACCTGTTTGAGAGAGTCCTCCTTGACATACCAAGTGTCCGTAATCTTCTCAGGAAGTAGAGGCGCTGATGTGCCTTCTTTATAATTGCATCAGTGTGCTGGGACCAGGAAAGATCTTCGGAAATATGCACGCCCAGGAATTTGAAGTTCTTGACCCTTTCCACCATCGTCCCGTTGATATAAATGGGATTATGGGTCTCTATCCTACCCCTTTCAAAGTCCACAATCAGTTCCTTGGTTTTGCTGGTGTTGAGAGCCAGGTTGTTGTGCTGGCACCATTTGGTCAATCAGACGATCTCCCTTCTATTCTCTGACTCATCACCATCAGTGATTGGTCCAGCAACAGTGGTGTCATCAGCGAAATTGATGATGGAGCTCGCACTATGTCCAGCCATGCAGTCATGAGGCTGTTGCTGTTTCCAGAAGAATTAAGAAACTAGGCCTGTTGCCATAAGAATTAAGATGGCCTGACAAAACCATTCAACATTTTTAATAAAATAAATAGGATGCCCTATTTCTTGTAAATTAATAACAGGAGAGCGTGAATTCAAAATCAGTACCAATGAAACAAACAAAGACGCCAGCACATTACTTTTCATTTAGAAGGTTACTACGACCTGGATGGCATGACAAGTTATATGTTCGAAGCAACATCTATAATACTTTTTAATAGAGATAACGATAAATATTTTAAAAATGAACAAAAGGTCTTGGGGGAAAGCGCAAGGGAATGAAGATAAGTGGAAAGCAGAGGTACCTGGCGTACAGCCAAGTGGCTGAATGGCTACCAATCGTACTGCAAAAGTATATTAACAGAGAAGAGATGATGAATAAAATTATATACAGCCAATGACATTATTTGAAATACAGTCTAACGAGGCATAATATTTAATGTTGCTACAGAACATTTTGCAGTCTGCATTTTATTGGAATATTAAAGTCATTTAAGTTAAATAGATTATCACTGGAAAATGGGTGGATGGACTGCAATGTGTAGTTAGACATTTTCCAGAATGGGCAATATACACTCTCGTACTTTTAGGATCCAGGCTGAGCCAAGTCCAGTGTTTGACCGGCACCAATTCAATCGTGCTAATTCTGCTTAAAGACAGCCACTCCCTTAAAGGAAAAATCCATTGTAGCAAATGGTGGAAGTCAATTTTAAGATGATTGTATCATTAGAAGTAATCATATGAAAATAGGATAGAATGGATTATGCCGCTTTCCCAATAAAGTACTGGAAGCTTTGGTCAAAAAGAGAGAGGCAGATATGTGGTCAAGTCACAGACAGGTGTGACAAGTTTATAGCCGCAGAGGATTTCAATTTCCATAATATTACCAGGGATTGCCTTTGTGTGAAAGACCTTGAGGAGGTGGAATTTATAAAGTGCTTCTAGGAAAGCTTTTTGAATCAGTTTATAGATAGACTGACTAGAGAAAAGGAAGTACTGTACCTAACCAGAGAGAAATGTACCCAGCCATGTGGTTGAAAATGTCAGAATGGGAGCATTTTGAGAAAGTAGTCAATATTGTAAATTCCAACGTGGTTACAGAGAGGGATAAGGATGGTCTGAAAATTAAGTCCTGATCCCAGGAATGATTGGGTTAACATATGATAAGCGTTTGATGGTACTGAGCTTGTAGCCACTGGAGTTTAAAAGAACCTCATTAAAACTTTCCAAATGCTGAAAGGCCCTGATAGAGTAGCTGTGGAGAAGATATTTTCACTGGTGGGAGAGTCTATGACGAGAGCCTCAGAATAAAAGAGTGTACCTTTAGAAAGGAGATGAGGGGCATTTCTTTAGTCAGATGGTGGTGGATCGATGGAATTCATTGCCACAGACGCTGTGGAGACCAAGTCGACGGATATTTTTAAGGCAGAGATTGATAGATTCCTGATTAGTGTGGGTGGCAGGGCTTATGGGGAGAAGGCAAGAGAATGGGGTTGAGAGAGAAAAATAGTTCAGCCATGATGGAATGGTGGAGTAGACCTGATGGGCCAAATGGCCTTATTAAGCTGCTATAATTTATGGACTTCTGAACTTATGAATTGGGAAAAGGGTGATTATAAAAGGCAGAGCATTACAAAGGGAGATTGAGAGTGGCCACTGACAGGTAAGTCTACACCTGATAAGTGGGCATGGAATATAAGAGTAGATAGATTATGGTACAGTTTTGCAAAACCTTGGTGATCCAAAGCTGGAATGATATCTATGATGTCATTCGGTGGAGCTGCATGCGCAGCCTGGCCAGCAGCTGTCCGTCCTTTCATCTTTTTTGTTATTTTTAGTCTGTTTGTTTTTGGAGGTCTTTTAGTCTTGTTTATGTGGGGGGGGTGGGGGGGGGGGGGGGGGGGGGGGTGGGTGAGGGGGGAGGGGGAAACCGTTTTCTCAGTCACTTCCTGGTCGAGGATGCGTCTTTTCTACGAGCCACATCTTCGCCCACTCCTCGCGGCCTACTATCTGGATTGGCGCGGCCTTTCCTGCTGGGGCCGGCCAGAGCTTCAGCAGCAGCACAATACTGAATTCCATCACGGAGCGGAACGATGCCTTACTGGGGATCGCCGTGTGGAACTCCGGAGTGTTTGGACTGCTGTTTAACATCGTGGAGCTGTGGTTTGCGGAGTTTCCAGCCACAGGCGGCGCTGACTTTAACATCTCGGAGTCCTGGAACCTCTCAGGTCGCCGGTGTTGAATCTCCGCCCAGCTTGGCCTGTGGAGTTCGGGAGCCGCGGTCTCTGGTAGGAAGTGACCGATTCAGAAACCCAAAGCCGTTGAGAGTGTGTTCTGTTCCGACGCTGGAGCTCCGATCATCCTGGCGAGAAGGCCCTGACCACGGGTTAAAAAAGAGGAAGAGGACTGAACTTTATTGCCTTCCCTCACAGTGGGAAATGTTGATAATAAATGTCTCTTGAACTCTCTTGAACTATTGAACTCTTGATGTTCTGGTCATTACATTATAGGAAGAGTGTGGTTATACAGGACATGGTACAACAATGAAGTTCTGCCCCGTTTCTAGTGGGATTCCCTATATATTGTCTCAAACAACTAAAATGGACGCACTAACAAAATTCCTCCCACCTAAGCCTTATGCACAATGGGAATCCTAGTCAATATCAGCAAATTTAAAATCCCCCAGTATTCCAACCCTATCTTGCTTTTATAATTTTCCGTGATTTGTTTACATGTTTGTTTCTCTAATTTTTACTGTTTTTTAGTGGTTCTATGACAGACAACAAAGTGATCGCACTTCTCTTATTCCTAAATGAAGCCATGTTGCTTCATTGACTAATACCTCCAGGATATCCTCTTTAAGTACTGCCATTATGAACAGTGAATTAAATTCAACAGTCAACTCCTGTTTCTTGGCTTTTGTGTTGAATGGATGTCAGACAAATACAGGTTGAGTACTTGAATGTTTTGAATGCATGAAACTTTCAGGCTAATTACTGATTATCATGATTTGAACGTGTGTGCAAGTGCTGAAATCAGCAAATGTTGGATTAGCAATCAAGCAATAATTAGGCGTGATTTTTCTATTGTTTAGTCATGTCAGATCGAGTTTATTGTCATATGTACAAGTAAAGTGAGTTGCAATGAACATCTTGCTGATGGAAGAAACTGCCAATGCTGAAATCTTAAGCAAAAGACAAAGTGCTGGAGGAACTCAATAGGACACCCAGAAATGGCCAGACAATGGTGTGGATCGGGCCAGGACCCTTCTTTAAGCAGTTACAAGACATGCAACAGTTCTACTACTATGTTAGTAATAAAGAGGCATGGACCAATGATTGAGTAATTTAAACCATATCAGAACCATATCAGCTGGGAAATTTAAATCCAGTCAACCAAATATTTCTGGCGTAAAAATTAGCATTGATAATGACAAAAATGAAACTGCTGAGATTATCAATAATAATTTTCTCTAGGTTGGGAAATCTGTCATTCTCAGCTGGCCTGGCTTGCACTCAGGCTTTTGCCATGTGTGTCACCTTCTGAAATGATCTGGTAAGGCTCTCTGAGCAAGGAGGCCTGAAGAAGGGTCTCGACCCGAAACGTCACCCATTCCTTCTCTCCAGAGATGCTGCCTGATCCCGCTGAGTTACTCCAGAATTTGTATCCATCTGAGGGCAATTAGGAATTGGTAAGAAATGCTGAGCTTGCCAGCAATTCCTACATCTGTGAAAGAACCAAATAAGATCAGGATAGAGATTGCCAAGTGGTCAATGACAAGAGCCCTGGTGTCAGGGAACATCATTAGTGTAGCAAAAGTGTAAAGACTTTGTCAGGATAATATCCCTGCCCACAAACACACTTCCAGAAAACTCCACTAATACCAAAGCCAGAGCCACATTTTTGTCCAACATTTGATCATTCATTGGAAAAATGAATGCAGAGGATTCTTCAATAACTGTTCTTGAATTAGAAGCCAAGAAAGGTTGTTTTTCAGGTGCAAGTGTCTACCTGGAACCACCTGGTGTTCTTTCTCTTATGGCTTGAGTCCAGCTATGACCTGTTTGCTAGAAACTGAAGTCATGGCTTGTCCCCAAAGCCAAAGACCCAGATGAAGAGCAACTTCACCAAACCTGGTCTTGGGTCATGTGAATGTTGGAAAACTGGGTAGGAAAGATCTGCTTTGCACACTGTTCTTTCTCCTATACCTACCTCTCCTGCAGTCATTGGCCTTCTTTGTTGGACTTCTTCAATTCCATGTTTAGAGTAAGGCATGCCTGTAGCAGGATGCCCAGTCCAAGCACTTCCTTCCTCCAGGTGAACCCCTCAATGTGCCCAATTATATACAGCAGCACACTGTTCACTTAATACCCTGAGAATATCTGGGGATAATTATCTTCTTCTTTTCGTGTCCATCTTGTTACATATGTTGACCTCGCTGTCATCATCTGTCCTGAAAAGGATGCAAGCTTCCGGCGACAATCAGTGGAAGACATCACTTGTTGCAATCGATGATGGTGGTAGCGGAATTAGCTTCCTATTTCCAGCCTCGCTTCTACTATAGGGCCGGGGAAAATTATGAAGCGTGTCATTGAAATCTTAACAAATATCCTGCTGAGGGGGGGTGGTGTGGAAGAGGGGGAGGGGGGGGGTGGGGGTGGGGGAGGGGTGGAGGGATGGTGTGGGGGGAGAGGGGTGGTGTGGGGGAGAGGGGTGGTGGGGGGAGAGGGGGGTGGTGTGGGGGAGGGAGTGGGTGTGGGGGGGGGGTGGTGTGGGGGGGAGGAGGTGGTGTGGGGGGGGGGGTGGTGTGGGGGGGAGGGGGTGGTGTGGGGCACAGGGGATAGTGTGGGGGTGGTTTTGGGGGGTGGTTTGGGGGGGTGGATGCTGTTGGGGGAAAGGGGGAAGGAACGGGGAGGGGTAAAGGGGGGGGGGTGTGGGTAGGGAAAGGGGTGGTTGGTGGGGAGGAACTCTACTCTGTGGCCACACAGCACCTCCGGACTCCACACAGCGGCTTTCCCGACTCTACTCAGCCGCTTTCCCGACTCCACACAGTGGCTTTCCCGACTCCACTCTCACCGACTCAATCAGCATGGCTTATTTACACAGCCCCGCCTCCGGTGATTTATTCTCCAGCGGGTGCGGGAAGGGGCGTTACCTTCATGGTGACTGTCAGGCGAGAAGACCAATCAGCTGAACTCACGATTTTTTAAACCTTCATAACTTTTCTCATATTTCACCAATCGAAACAAAACTAGGTGGCTTGGAGCAGAGGAGAACTGCGAGTAAGGTGGCAAAAAAATCCGAGCGATGTCGGGTAGCGTTTATACGCAAATTTAATTAAAACGCAGACCGGAAGTGGTCAAGATGAGAGTTTTAGTAACAGTATAGAGAGAAGATAGATAGAAGGTAGTGTGAGGGGGAAATTTTAATCGAGATTTATGGGGTGTTATTTTTACACAAAGGGGTACTATTGGTGCCTGACCATGTTGCCAGGAATCTGGTAGAAGCAGATATGGTAGCAACGCTTAGGAAGGATTGAAACAGACACATAAATATGCAAGGAATAGAGGGATATGAAGACATCAGGGAAGTACTTACCATTTGGTTATCGACTACCCAGGCAGAATATGATGAATTGTTTAAACCATTGGGCTATAGATGAGTGGAATGCATAGAAACATAGAAAATAGGTGCAGGAGCCTGCACCGCCATTCAATATGATCATGGCTGATTATCCAACTCAGTATCCTGTACCTGCTTTCTCTCCATACCCCCTGATCCCTTTAGCCACAAGGGCCACATCTAACCCTCTTAAATCTAGCCAATGAACTAGCCTCAACTACATTCTGTGGCGGAGAATTCCACAGATTCACCACTCTCTGTGTAAAAAATGATTTTCTCATCTCAGTCCTAAAAGATTTCCTCTTTTTCCTTAAACTGTGACCCCTTGTTCTGGACTTCCCCAACATCGGGAACAATCATCCTGCATCTAGCCTGTCCAATCCCCTAAGAATTTTGTAAGTTTCTATAAGATCCCTCCTCAATCTTCTAATTCTAGCGAGTACCAGCCGAGTCTATCCAGTCTTTCTTCATATGAAAGTCCTGACATCCTAGGAATCAGTCTGGTGAACCTTCTCTGTACTCCCTCTATGGCAAGAATGTCCATCCTCAGATTAGGAGACCAAAACTGTACGCAATACTCCAGGTGTGGTTTCACCAAGACCCTGTACAACTGCAGTAGAACCTCCCTGCTCCTATACTAAAATCCTTTTGCTATGAATGCTAACATACCATTTGCTTTCTTCACTGCCTGCTGCACCTGCATGCCTACTTTCAATGACTGGTCTACCATGACACCCAGGTTTTGTTGCATCTCCCCTTTTCCTAATCGGCCACCATTCAGGTAATAGTCTACTTTCCTGTTTTTGCCACCAAACTGGATAACCTCTTGCATGCAGAATGCAGAGGGATACAGACATTTGCAGGCACATGCTATTAGTTTAGATTGGCACCATGGTCAGCACAGACATTGTTGGCCGAAGGACCTGTTGATGTACTCTACCTCTCCATGTTCCATGTTTATTCTAAGTGGAATCTTGGATCAACTAAACTGGTACATACAATACTTAGCAAAGTTTCCAATAAAACTTTAAAAATTGTCTTTTCAGTTAAAGAAAAAATGTGGAGCCAGCGTGTTGATTCATCCTTGATTAAGTTTATAATTGTTAATTCTAATCACCAATTTACAGCCATTGCCAATGTACTGGCACCACTCATAAAGTTCACCTTGTGGGCGCCCTGTTGGCGAGAACCATGAATACCAAGTGCTTCAACTGCACTAACTCTAGACTTTTGTTAAGTTCAAATGCCTAAATACAGCAGTAAAAACACACAAGGGTTGTAATGATGTAGATTGGGAGATTAAGAATTAATCCTTGGAACTTGATAGGTGCATTTAAAGATTTTGTAACAGCGGGGAAGAAATTGTTCTTGAATCTGGTGGTATGTGATATCAAACATTTGCCCGATGGGAAAGGGGAGATAAGAAAATGACTGGGATGTGGAATCTTTGATAATGTTGGCTGCTTTCCCGATGTGGTGTGAAGTGTGGATCTGGGAAAGCTTGTTAGTGTAATGGACTGGAGTTGTGTTCACAACTCTTTGCAACTTCTCACAGTCTTGGGTAGAGCCATTTGTGGTTATGGCTTGTTTCTGCAAGTTAATCGAATTTTCATTATTTATACAGTAAAGGTTTGTGATGGAAACATAGCAAATTTTCTGAAGTTTAAAACATTAGGAGGACCTGCAGGATATGAGTCAACACCTCTCACCAGAAAGGTTTCATATTGGATGTTGTCCAAAAAAAATTTAATTGGGCACCTTCCTGCCATGGAATGTGGAAAATCTTGATGAATCCATTTAGTGAAACCTTTGGGGTGTACAAAATACCCCAGATACACATGTTAATTATTTCTTGTAACTACAGATGGAGACATAATGTACTGTGGTCCATATCTACTCCCACTTCTCAATGACTCAAAGTCTCAATGCCTGCAACCCTGCAGTCACTTTGTCTCGGAATGTAATAAAGGTTTTATAAATACCAGACATAATCTCGGTGTCTGTGTTTTTTCTTTTTGGCAAACTATGTGTCTAATGTGAAAATAAATATTTGATTTAAATCCAAATCAGATCTGTTGATGTTGAGCACTAATTATAGTTGATGACGGTGTTTGATCCAATTGTCTGATGTTGAGGTATTTCTCACTGTTCCAACTTATCTTGTTCATTATCCAAAACAGCCACTTTATCAAAACTACAAGTTTAAAATAAACTATTAGCTGCAAACTAACAAGCGACAGGAGTTAATGAGGTCAAGGCTACCGTTGGATTTTACTCTTTGAACATTGTGTGTTATGGTATTACAGCTCCAGTTGGCAACAACATTTCCCC
Source organism: Leucoraja erinaceus (assembly GCF_028641065.1). Taxonomy (NCBI): domain Eukaryota; kingdom Metazoa; phylum Chordata; class Chondrichthyes; order Rajiformes; family Rajidae; genus Leucoraja; species Leucoraja erinaceus. The sequence continues at coordinate 84,169,898 of NC_073378.1, forward strand.
CTAATTTCTTGTTCTTTACGACCATATTTCAGATTTTGGCCTCTTATGTGAGCTAACTGGGCCACCCAGTGGTAAAATCGTACCGCAGAGTCGACACGCAACCTAGAACAGCGCAGTGTGGACTCCTATATATCAGCAACACCAAGCGCCGACTGGGCAACCTAATACAGCATCTAATGAGAAAATAGTTCAGATATGTCTCAATTCATATCAAATGACAATCATTAAAGTTTAAAATATAGAATGAGGGAGAAACTCAGTGGGTCAGGCAGCATCTGTGGAGGACATGGATAAGCAACATGGTTGGGACTCTTTAGCATTTGCATTTCCTTGTGCCTCCATAATCATTAAAGTTATTTTTGTACAGCATGAAATAAAAGCAATGGGAGAATTTAGTGAAAACAAATTCAAACTAGAACATGTTTGTTGCATTTTTATTTTGGCATCTACAGTATGTTCCTTTTTTTCCTTCTTGAAGCAAAGTCAGGGAGATCCACCCCCTATCCACATGTCTATCTTGATTACACTATTTATGTGGCGACATAAATAGTATGTGGCCACATAATTAGTAGTATGAGATTTCTTTTAACATCAGGGTTATAACCATCCCACCCCCAGCCTAGTCATCCTGCTTAGTTTTACTGTTTGTATTCACTCGTTAGCACTAGAGCCAGGAGTTTGCCATAAATGCCATGTGCCTTTTCATGCCTTTTTTGATGATTTCAGGAAGACAATGCCTTTTCATGATTGAATGCCGAAATCAGCCTTTTTTGGCCATTTTAACGTAACTTACAAGAAAATTTACACTTCCAGGGTACCTTTCCTTGTCCGCTCTGATTCCTCTTCTCAGCTTGTACTTGGCCTGCCTGTAGAGGTCTGCATCCCCGTTCCTGTGGGATCTACCCCTGCAAACGGCAAAATGCCTAAAGTCAAGTCAATGCCTTGTAAAAAACTGAACGATTTGGTGAGTGTGTACGGGAATGATATATTCTCTACAACCAACTGTGTGCTGTTTTGCAAAGCATGTGAGAAAGCAGTGAATCATGAGAAGAAATATTTCGTCTCCCAGCATTTACAGACAGCTAAACATGTTGGTGGCAGAGAAACTGAAGGCGGGAAATATGCAAGCTTGTCTCCTCACAACATTTACTGCTGGCTCCAGTCGCAAATCTGAGTTTTCGAGTGATATGTGCAAAGCATTCATTGATGCTGGATTTCCACTGTGGAAATTGGAAAACAAATCTCTCAGAGGTTTTTTAGAGAAATTATGTTAACAGCAACTTCAACATAGTTGTGCAGAAAATTAGAGATGAAGTTGCATGCAACAAAATATGGATCTCAATAGACGAGACAACCGATGCTGTGGGGAGATATGTTGCCAATGTGGTCATCGGTACACTGGAGGCAGGTCAACCATCGAAGGAGTATTTGTTGACATTGGAAGTATTGGACAGCTCAACTGAGCTCAAACAGCTCAACTACTGCTCAGTTGTTTACATCTTCACTTGCTGTACTTTGGCCAGAAGGTATAAAACACAAGAATGTTCTTCTGTTTGTGACTGATGCACCTCAGTACATGAAAAAAAACTGCTTGTGCACTTAAAGTTTTAAAATGTTGCATTTGACATGCTTAGCTCATGGACTCAATAGAATTGCCGAGCACATATGTAGCTTGTTTCCAAATGTCGATCGCCTAGTTTCCAATGTCAAGAAAATCTTCCTCAAAGCACCGTCACATGTGCAGTTGTTCAAGGAAATGGCACCTGAGATTCCGCTACCTCCTCAGCCTGTTTTGACTAGGTGGGGTACATGCCTCTCTGCTGTACTCTACTATGCAGCAAATTTTGAAAAGATTAAAAAAATTGTCAACTGTTTTGATGAAGAAGAATCTGCTGCAGTCAGGATCGTCAGTGAGATCATACAGAAATCATATAGAAAAAGTCCCTCCACTGCGATCTTGTGTTTATTGCTTCCAATTTTGCAAACTTCCCACAAGCTATTACTTCTCTTGAGAAACGTGGTCAAATATTAGTGAATAACTTGCAGGTTTTCAACAAAGTAACTGACGATATTCGTAAAGTTCCTGGCAATGTTGGTAAAGACATACAAGGAAAATGTGAGAGAGTGATTTTTGCTAACAAAGATCTTGAACAAATACAAAACATTACTAAACTTCTCAAAGGTTGTTGTTATGCACAAGATATCAACATGAATATAGAGTTTGTAGCTTGTTTTGGGTATGCACCAGTGACCTCAGCTGTGCGAGAAATACGTTTTTCACATCTGAAGCATATTCTGTCTGACAGACGGCATAGTTTAACACCAGATAATTTGAAAAAAATGCTAGTAATTATGTGCAACCAGGCAACTTTGGTCATTTAAAGTAGTATACCTTTATAATTATCATTTTTAACCATATTTTGGAGGTAGAAATAAATGCCTTTTTCATGCCTTTTTGTAATTTTATTATGCATTTTGGCCTGCCTTTCAAGAAATTTTTAACGCCTGAACATCCTGGCTCTAGTTATCACCTTCTCCACAGCCGACAATAGACCATTGTGAACTCCACTTTTACTTGACCATCTTTACTGGCTTTTGAATTGTCCTTTTGCATACCTTTCATCATTTGATCTTTGTACCTATTCATATCTATAGTTTCCCTCTCTCCTGACTTTCAATCTGAAGAAAGGTCTCAACCTGAAATGTCATCTATTCCTTTTCTCCAGAGATGTTGCCTGACCCGCTGAATTAATCCAACATTTTATGTCGATCTTTGGTGTAAACCAGCATCTGCAGTTCGTTCCTACACAAGGAGCCAAAGGTGTCAGATAAAGAGAATAGAGGAATGAAATGCAAAGCCAGAGGGAAGAATAGAGGTCAGGCACGTGCCGTCAGTAATTACTCAGGGTAGGCAGTCAGTCGACTTTTATAATTTTGAAAGAAGGCTGGTGGGACATAGAATTTCTCATGCTCAAAAAAATAAAAATAAAGAAAGCAATTTGCCCAAGTCTTCCAAATCTCCTTCATTCTGAATTACTGAATGGGTGGGGGGGTGGAGGGTGACGGCAGGTGGAGAGATGGTGGGAAAAACAGGAGCACACCGGGACAAGTTGAATCAGTTGTGATCTTATTGAATGACAATACTTGTTCAAGGGACCAATTGGGGGGAGAGTTCCTTTCACAGCGTGTGGGAGTCTGTGCCAGGGGCAAAGTTGCGGGGACGGCAGGAGCATTGAGAAGGAGGGGGTCTGGGATCATGCCACTAACTCACTCACTCACCACTGCCGCGGCGCTCCGGGCACGGAGCCACCGCATTGTGGCCGGGAAGGGAAGTAGCTCGGGTGACTGCGAGCGGCTGCTGGGACTGGACAGCGGACGCTACCTCAGCGCCTTCTGCCGGCCCACTCACCTCTGGCAGTGCTCTCTGTCTGAATATCTCTCACCTGCCGCTCGCCGGCTTCGCTAATGTCAGCCGCTTCCCGCAAATCCTTAAATTCCGACAGCTAAGTAACCTCAATTGGTCCCTTGATCGCGCTGTCGGAATTTAAGGATTTGCGGGAAGTGGCTGAAATGAGCGAGACCGGCGAGGGGCAGGAGAGAGGTTTTCAGGCGGAGAGCACTGCCAGAGGTGAGCGGGGGCCGGCAGAGGAGCTGAGGTGACGGCCGCTCACAGCCACCCAAGCTGTCCAGTTCCGGCAGCTGCTCGCAGCCACTTGAGCTACTTCTCCCCCCAGCCACAATACGATGTCTCAGTGCCCGGAGGGTCGCAGCAAATGAGTTGCTGGCATGATCCCCGACCCCATCCTTCTCAACGCTCCTGCCCTCCCCGCAACTTTACCCCGGGCCAGACTGCTCACACGATGTGAAAGGAACTCTCCCCTCCCCAGCCGCATTGTCCTTTTACAGCCACTTCCCATCAGCAGCCAGCAATGAGGGATAGACTTGGCTATCCCTCAGTACAACAACATTGTTCTTGATGTTGCTGTACTGAGGGATAGTCAAGTCTATCTTTCTTGGCTAACAACCTTCCAACTTCGGCTTCCAAGACACATGTAAATTTACGTGCCTTATTTTTGGGTAAAAAAAATAGTGTTTTCATTGCCGGGAAATATGATATTTAAAAACATATAGCACCAAGAAATTTACTTACCACATCATTTGTACGCAAACTCCATTCTTCTCTCTTTGTTTCTTAAGATACTCTTAAGATAATGGCAATCCATGTTTGAAAAACCCACCAAGAAACATGCGCTGAGCATGCGCAGTATGCTGCTGCGCATGCGCAATACTGCAAAGGCAGAATTTCAGCCGCCTGGAAATTGACGACTCGAAGCATCGTCGACGGCAGGTCAGCTGTACAGATCTTGACTTGTTACATGCAGTGCGGATGAAAGGCACGGAGAATTATGCTTACCTAAGAGATCGATCTCTTAGGTAGGCACCATTCTCCCATGCATTTACTATTTATATTTAATAACTAGACCAAGTGGGACCCGTTGGGTCCCAGCATCACACGGGATGGCTGGTTCCCCAATGCAATATTCCACCAGTCCACCAATTCCAGTATTGGTGGCCAGTGGGGAGGGGGGGGTGCTCTTTGGAGCGCTAGTATGGGTGTTGTGGGCAGAAGGGACTGGTTAGCAGAGGGCTAGCATGGAAAGACATTCTTGCCATAGAGGGAGTACACAGAAGGTTCACCAGACTGATTCCTGGGATGCCAGGACTTTCATATGAAGAAAGACTGGATAGACTCGGCTTGTACTCGCTAGAAAAAAATTTAGAAGATTGAGGGGGGATCATATAGAAACTTACAACATTCTTAAGGGGTTGGACAGGCTAGATGCAGGAAGATTGTTCCCGATGTTGGGGAAGTCCAGAACAAGGGGTCACAGTTTAAGTATAAAGGGGAAATCTTTTAGGACTGAGATGAGAAAATATTTTTTTACACAAAGAGTGGTGAATCTGTGGAATTCTCTGCCACAGAATGTAGTTGAGGCTAGTTCAATGGCTATATTTAAGAGGTAGTTAGATGTGGCCCTTGTGGCTAAGGGGATCAGGGAGTATGGAGAGAAGGCAGGTACGGGATATTGAGTTGGATGATCAGCCATGATCATATTGAATGGCGGTGCAGGCTCGAAGGGCCGAATGGCCTACTCCTGCACCTATTTTCTATGTTTCTATGTTTCTATGGACATTGTGGGCCGACTGGATTCTTGGGCTGGCGGCAGTCACTCAAGCCTGTTGTGCTGTTCAACATTTTTTAAACACTAATAACTCTTTTATTTTTAAACGTGGTAGCGTTTTTTCTAAAATCATTATAAAGAACAAACAGGAAGTGGTCAAGATTAGACTTTTAATTATATATAGAAGGCAAAGTAACTAGTTAGGCAAGGCAACTTTAATTAGGCAAGGCAACTTTAATTAGGCAAGGCAACTTTAATTAGGCAACACAGCTTAAGCATTTCCAAACCAAAGGCAACGCAGCTTTAGCATTTTGAAACCAAAGGCAACACAGCGTTAACATTTCCAAACTATGTTTTCAAACCACATTAAGGGCACTGACAGGTCAGTAAAACCACTCACAGTTTAGTAGACATGAGTTCAGTGTTATTCACAGCTCAGACTGAGAGACGTGACCCTCTCGCTCCCCCATCTTGCAGAGACTGACTGAGGCACTCAACCCTTCCGGGTTTTATAGTCCCTCCGGATGGGGCGTAGCCTTCAGGAGAGAGAATCTCAACATTTTTTAAACACTAATAACTCTTTTATTTTTCATCGATGGGAAAAATCCTCTTGTCCTGCACAGTGAAGAGGGACTCTGAGTAAGACGGCCAAAAATCACAGCCATAAGTGGCAGCATTTTTTCTAAAATCAATATACAGAACAGGAAGTGGTCAAGATGAGACTTTTAGTAATATAAATTATCATTTTATAATTTTAGTCAGGGTAGGCAGTGCATACATTGCCTACCCTAACGTGCCTGATAGAGATGTAAGGGTAGGGGGGAGACAATAGACAATAGGTGCAGGAGTAGGCCATTCGGCCCTTCGAGCCAGCACCGCCATTCACTGTGATCATGGCTGATCAGCTACAATCAGTACCCCGTTCCTGCCTTCTCCCCATATCCCTTGACTCCACTATCTTTAAGAGCCAACTCTCTCTTGAAAGCGACGAGAGAATTGGGCTCCACTGCCTTCTGAGGCAGAAAATTTCACAACTCCCACGGTGAAAACGGTTTCCTCATCTCCATTCTAAATAGCCTACCCTTTATTCTAAACTGTGGCCCCTGGTTCTGGACTCCCCCAACATCAGGAACATGTTTCCTGCCTCTAGCGTGTCTATATAAGATTAATAATTTTATATGTTTCAGTAAGATTCCCTCTCATCCTTCTAAATGCCAGTGTATACAAACCCAGTCACGCCATCCTTTCAACATATGACAGTCCCGCCATCCTGCGAATGACATTTCGAGATATTTCTGTCATAGCCCCTGCTATTTCTACACAAACTTCCCTCAATGTCCTAGGGAATATCCTGTCCCTACTAGGGTCACTTTCCAGTCAACTTTGGCTAACTCCTTCCTCATGCCTCCATAGCCCCTTTGCACCTGTCATACTGACACTTCCGATTTTCCCTTCTCCCTCTCAAAATGTAGATTAAAACATCATATTATGATCACTACCTCCTAATGGCTCCATTACCTTGAGTTCCCTCATCAAATCTGATTCATTACACAACACTAAACCCAGAATTGCCTGCTCCCTGGTAGGCTCCAGTAAAAGCTGCTCTAAGAATCCATCTCGGAGGCACTCCACAAATTCCCTTTCTTGGGGTCCAGTGCCAACCTGATTTTCCCAGTCTACCTGCATGTTGAAATCTCCCATAACCACCGTAGTATTACATTTGCGACATGCCAATGTTAACTCTTGATTCAACTTGCACCCTATATCCAGGCTACTGTTTGGGGGCCTGTAGATAATTTATCCTCAGTTCTATCCATGCTGACTCTACATCTCCTGAATCTAGGTCACCCCTCGCAAGGGACTGAATTTAATTCCTTACCAACAGAGCTACCCCACCCCCTCTGCCCATCTGTCTGTCTTTTCGATAGGAAGTATACCCCCGATTATTCAGTTCCCAGCCCTGGTCCTCTTGCAGCCATGTCTCTTTAATTCCCACAACATCATACTTGGAATTTCTAACTGAGCCTCATCCATTTTATTTCTTATACTTCGCGCTTTCATATACAACACTTTAACTTCGTTATTCACCTCCCCTCTCACACCGGTCACTGTTGTCCCTGACCTTACTCTCTTATCCCCTCCCCCCCCTCCACTATTTAGTTTAAACCCACACGTGTAGCCCTAGCAAATCTGCTTGCCAGAACGTTGGTCCCCCTCCAGTTAAGGTGGGACCCATCCCTTTTGTACAGGTCACCCCTACCCCAGAAGAGATCCCATAAATCTAAATCCCTGCTCCCTGCACCAGCCCCCCAGCAACACATTCAGGTCCCCTATCTCCCTGTTCCTGCCCTCACCAGCATGGGGTACAGAAAGCAACCCAGAGATAGCCACCCTAGAAGTCCTGTTTTTCAGTCTTCTTCCCAACTCTCTAAACTCACGTTGCAGAAGCTCCTTCCTCTTCTTCCCGACGTCGTTTGTGCCCACGTGCACAACAACTTCCAGCTGTTCACCTTCCCTCTCGAGGATGTTCTGAAGTCGGTCCGTGACATCATGAACCCTGGCACCAGGGAGGTAACAGACTATCTTTGAGTCTTGCCTCCCGCCACAGAATCTCCAGCCGAACCTCGGACAATTAAGTCACCCACCACTATTGCTCTGCCCGACATCGGTCTCGCCGGTCAAGTCTCATCGCTAGGATTGGAGCCACCGACATGTCCGCCGCTCAGACTGGAAGCGTCATCTGCCCCAACAGCTCCCAAGAGGGTGTACCTGTTTTCATTAGGCACAGTCACCGGGATCTCCTGCACTCCATGTTTACTCCCCTTTCTCACAGTCATCCACCTTCGCTCTTCTGTATCCTTGGCGTGACGACTCCTGAATCTATGTCACACCTCGCAAGGTCCTTTCCTGGAAACTCTCATTTTTCCAGATGGCCCTGAGGTCATCCAGCTGTTTCTCCAGTTCCCCAACACGTTCATTCAGGAGCTGCACCTGGACACAATGTCTGCAGGTGTAGTTTCTCTCAAGCCAAATACTCATGCTTTACTCACCAAGGCACTTCACCTCAACAAGGCCGCTCCTCTACAGCTGCACTTCTTTATCCGTTACTTAATCAATTACTTTTGGGCTGATTCGTAAATTACTCGAACCTGGGCCCTTGGCGCTCTTTTTAAATCTTCTTTCCCTCTGACTCACCTACTTCTAGCCAATACTAGCTCTCGCTGCTTCTGGCTGCTGAGGGGGCAGAAAGACTCCTCCCTCAGCAGAGAAATGAGCGACTTTGGGATGGGAGATTAGCGTACCAATAAGAGAAAAACTGCAGGGAGATTGGGGAGGGGTGCAAAATGGTGGGGAAAATGTGTGTCCTCCACGTTTGGGCGCATGAGGTGCTGTTCCTCCAGCTTACGGTTACTCAAGAAGCAAATGGTCTAGGTAAAATTATTTACATTTTTGTGATATACCAATTACCCTTTCTAGATATATAAAATAATCAACTATGTTGTTTCACCTTGTTATGTTGTTCTAGTTTGTGGATGAATTTATTTATGCGGTGATGTAATTAGATTTGGACAGAAACTCAAATCATAATGCCACTTTCAAGAAATCAGAGAATTACAAGCAAAGCTTTCGCCTTTTACTTCAGTTAAAATGCTGCTTACAAGGCACTAAACATGTTTTCTGATTTACTTTCTCAGTGCCTTTGATACAATTGCACGTTGCAATAAGATTTCCTTTTAGTGTCAAGATTATTCTTTGAAATGGAAAAGAATATTATGAGGAGAGGTTAATGGAAGTTGAACTTAGAGCATAATACTGTTCCTTGTCAGAAACATGGAATGGCGAAGACTGCTTCAGCAGCACATTTTACTAGATGGCAAAATATCTTTGCCAGTGACATTGTTGACTGCCAATTTCAAACCATTTTCTTTACTTGCAAAGTTTGAAGTGATTGAGGTTTTATTGCTCATGATGGTAATTGAAATGATTAAAGAAGCAACATTCATCACAGTTATGAAGAGTTCAATTAGCAGAGCGTACACATTTTAAATAGATAAACATTAGTTTAATTCAGTTTAGTTTAGAGATACAGTGCGGAAACAAGCCCTACAGCCCAGCGAGTATGCACCTACCAGCGATCTCCACACTAACACTATCCTACACACTCTAGGAACAATTTACATATATACCAAGCCAATTAACCTACAAACCTGTACCTTTTTGGAGTGTGGGAAGAAACCAAAGATCTCAGAGAAATCCCATGCAAGTCACGGGGAGAACGTACAAACTCTGCACAGACAGCGCCCATAGTCAGGATCGAACCCGGGTCTCTGGTAAGGCAGTAGCTCTTTCGCTACGTCATTGCGCTGCCCATCTATCATTAGATAGATGATTTTCACAGCATGCGTTAAGCATTCATACAATGACCATCTGCAGTCATTTTCTGAAATTGATTTCAAATTGAATCAGAAGTAATAAAGTTATTTGAGAATTTGTTCTTGACAACACTGCAGCCACTGATCTTTAAAATAGTGATCATATGATAAATGTTGCCATCACATCTTCTGCATCATTTGGCATCTTGTGCTTGTCAAGCTTAAATCTTCTTTAGATTTCCCAAGTGAAGAGCTAATGAAATCACAATCACAACATGAGGCTTCCCAAGTTTAAGAGCATTGCTTAATTGCTATTTCCCATCTACACATTGTACTCTCTCAAAACATTTAGTTGCTTCAAAGATATGATTTTGCCTTAACAAATCCAAGCTGCCTGTTCTTAATTAGCTTGTGCCACTCCAAATTGTAAACAAATATAGAGAGACTCGCCCCACATTCTCCATGGCCATCGACATCTCTTACAGCAATGAAAAAGGTGACAAATTAAACAATTCATGGGGAATCAACTGTACTTTCGAAGAAAAAGTAAGTGAGTGCCATTTTGAGAAGGTAAGCAATGAGTTAATCATTGCAAAATGCAGAGGCAATTTTGAGCCACAAGGTTTTCAGCTTCCTGTGAATCAATATGTGACTAGATAGACAATATTGGTGTGGTGTCCATGTTTCTGCAAGTACAAGTATTCAGACTGGACAGAGGTGATATAAGAACATTGTTATTGAAAGCAGCCTTTCCCAAACTAAACTGTGGTATTATGTTGAAAAGTTTAATACGGTTGTACCAAACGCTACACATATATTTTTTAAAGTTCATTCACACTCATGTGTGTAGCAATTTGTTTTCCTTTTTACTCTTTAGAACAAAAATGGAGTGGTTTTTAATTTAATTATTGACGCAAGTTTTGAGAGTCGACATCGGATAAAGTACTGCCTACTGTACCACTGAAACATTCACATTGTTGAGACTTAGATCATCCATCTGTCCATTTTTTTTAGAGCTGTTAATCCATATAAAATTTGTGTGTTCAAGTACTTGAACCTTTCACGGCAGTTATTTTTCTGATCCTTCATTAATATGTAACATTAAAAACTGGGGTTAAATTAAAACTGAATCAATTAACTCGCTGCATAATTCTCAAAAGCTATGAGTGAAATAATGTTAAATACAAGCTTTGCCTTTGAAAGCTAAGTACCTGAAACATTAATTAGTTCCCAGATTTGAATGATTGGTGAGAAAAAATCCCTTCAGTGGTCCACGAACTATTCATCATTATCCATTTATTAGGAGGTGACAATACCTTATTAATTTTCATAAAGGGGAGGATATAATGTCACAAAATAGAGATTATATATGTCCAAATTATGCATGGAATATAATAGGAAGACAAGACCTTCAAAACTGAATTAAAAAATTGCAAATTTCTCTACCGTGGAAAAAGCATGTCGAGAATGTGTTGCTGAGATCAAAATCTTACAAACTGATGCTGAAATTCTGTAGGGATTCCTCCAGTTATCCACTATAAATCTGTTGGAAGACCGGAGCAACCCCCTGAGAAATGGTGTAAGTGGATATTCACACTCTTTCCTTAATGTCTCACTGGGGCTGTAGCAATAGATGGAAGAAATACTGCGGTTTTAAGTATTCTTGTGTTTCAGCACCATTCATAGCTGATTTGAGAAGTCAGACTTCAGCATATAATCAGTTACATCCTTGCATAAAATGGGAAAACTTCAGGCTTCAAAAATAAGAAAGGCACTGTGTATAAGTAAAAGACCACCTGCTCCCTCCCCTCCAAAACATTTACTGTAACTTTGATGAAGACAATGAAAGGAACAATTCAACAGAAAAATGAATGCATTTTTAAAGAAATTACATGATTGAATATTATGTTGAGAAGGTGAGTAATGTAGGTGAAATGCATTGAAATTTACCATACTTTCATTCCACTGAGTTCACTGTCCTGCCCTCTTTTGCTTATTTAATTATTCCTTGTATGTTAAATCCCTGGGCCACATTCAAGCCTGGCCCTTGATCTACACTCTCAAGGCACAGCAACACATTGCCTTAATCATAGTTTGGGGCATTTATCATACTTATATCACCCATAACATTTTCAACCTCATTTTCTTCTCTGTCTAACATAAGGCACCCCATTTTTTCCCCACTTCACTGAGATCATTATTAAGGAAGATTCCTGATTAGTGTGGGTGCCAGAGGTTATGGGGAGAAGGCAGGTGAATAGGGTTAGGAGGGAAAGATAGATCAGCCATGATTGAATGGTGGAGCAGACTTGATGGGCCGAATAGCCTAATACTGCTCTTATCACTTTGAAGTTATGAACTTATCAACTTTTCTAAATTTTGTGAATATATTTGCCTAGACTTCCACCCTGGTCATTGGCTCTCAATATGTTTTAAACATTATAAGCACATTCTTATCCACCTCAAAATGCACTTCAATTATGTCAAAGGAATGCATTTTGAAGCCAAATTCAAAAGCACTGAAGTGAAAATATAACATATTTAGTGATAAGGGATACATGTATACATGCATGTCCAAGCCTTTATGTGAAGGAAGCTGATTTCAGTTGAGGTTATAAATTAGTTCATTATTCCGAGAATAGATTGTTGGAGTGACGAATGAGGGACTCAGTAACTCCCTATTGGAAATTGATTATGTATTTCTGAGACTTTCAAAGGAAAATACATGCCTGAAATTCATTGATGCCCTTTATTGTTGAGAGTTGCTGCTCTATGCTGGATGGGCAGACATGCTTCTGGAAGGTGGAAATCGCTTAGAACCCACAATTAACTTCTCATCAATACCAAATCCCTACACCACATAATTTTAGGTTCAAGAGGAAATCAAATCTTCAACCAAAGTATAACTAATAATTTGAAATAATGTATTAATAACTTGGGGGAATAAAAGACTTGAAACCTTTGTCTCTGCATTGGAGTAAAATAAAGCACTAGAAATTCTGAAGGCCGATCAGAAATTGATGATGTAACTGCCAATAATAACAGATGTTTTGATTCAGAAGTTATAGGAAAGGTAACAGATAAGGCAATCTGCTGATCATCTTCCTTTCTCTGTGCCATTCATCTGAAAATTTCATTGCAATGCTGACCCCATCATTCCCTCACCCTTGCTCTGTAACATTCTGTTCAGTGGACCAGTGGAATATCCTGGCCATTGGTCACTGGCCACCCTTATTGTTGTTGATCCTAGCAGTGCCCAAAATAATCGACGTACTTGCAATGCTCAGTGGGAGATACATAAATGACTTGATATGTTCAAGCAAAATGATATAGATTCCTAATCCATTCAACTCATTTTCTTCATCAATGCCCATATTTGGTTAACCTCCTCAGCCCTGTCAATCACAGCATCTACCTAGGTCTCATTATTGCAAGTATTCCCCAAACCTCCTAATTCATAATTATCATGACACCCACTCTTTCCTCAGTTTTCCCCTCTGCCTCATTCTATTCTTTCAATAGAATAGAATCAATCTTTTAAGCAAATGAATAATAAGTGGCTATTTGTAAAGAAATGTGTTATTTGAGATATTGGTTCCTAATTTTAATGATGCGATTTTCTTTGCATTTTAAAGATAGCTAAACTATTGAGGAACTATGATACGCTACCACTCTGGTGAAACATTGCAGGTATGTCGATTATTTTTGACTGTTCAGGATAAATTGTAAGGATGGCTATTTTACTGTGTGAAATCCTTATGCAGGGTCTTATCAATCAGTAGGGATGCCCTCTATCTTGGGCACTTCTCTAGGGTCAAGAATGACTTGGTACCAATCCTGTTGAGGTAGGCAAAGAATCCTCTGGAATATACATACATTTTGCCACAGGTAGAACATGTGATCCTTGACAGGTGAATGGTTTGATGGATTGTATGCCATGTACTGTATTCCTTTCGCTGGTTGAGAATGGTCACCTTTGTAGAGACTCAAGGTGCTCAGTGCCTCCGAAATTCTTCTTCCCCATTTGGAGCAGTTAGGGACATGGGCCAGAGATTCCCACTAGTCAATGAAGATGTAAGAACTTTTCACGGAGATTTGAGAATATCCTAGAGAGGTTTTCTCTGTTCATGTGTAAATCCATCGCAGCGACCCAATTTGCAGTAGTTTGTTTGTTTTGGGATTCTGGTATCAAGCATGAGAATAATGTGATTCAACCACCAGGGCTGTGGTCTGAGTCTAGATATTGGGACATTGGCCTGCGAGAGAATGCTAATATTGACCAATAAATCTGGAGGATATTTGATAAAGCAGTATAATTGGTACTTTCCCATGTACTAAAGGTTGACTATAATGCCCAATCCTACAGAAGAGTGAAGGCCATTCAGTAGACCATGAGCCTAGTGACTTTTTGAGTGAATACTCTTTTTCTCAGCCTTCTGAAGATTATGCTGCCATAATGAATATGGAAAATGATCCATGTTTTCCAGACTCTAGAACTGAAAATTTGAGAAGGAGAACGTTAAATCGGAAGAGTCAGTGATGCAGTTGAACAAAGGGGACTATGAAGGCATGAGAGGGGAGCTGGCCAAGGTAGACTGGAAAGGGATCCTAGCAGGAATGACGGTGGAACAGCAATGGCAGGAATTTCTGGGCATAATCTGGAAGACGCAGGATCATTTCATTCTAAAAAGGAAGAAAGATTCCAAGGGGAATAGGAGGCAACCATGGCTGACAAGAGAAGTTAGGGATAGAATAAAACTAAACGAAAAGATGCATAACACAGCAAAGAGTAGCCGGAAGCCAGAGGATTGGGAAACTTTCATAGGACAAAAGAAGGAAACAAAACGGGCAATACGGGCTGAAAACATGAAGTACGAAGGGAAGCTGGCCAGAAATATAAAGAAGGACAGTAAAAGCTTCTTTAGATATGTTAAGGGAAAAAGAGTAGCAAAGTCAAATGTGGGTCCCTTGAAGGCAGACACGGGTGAAATAATTATGGGGAACAAGGAAATGGCAGAAGAGTTGAACAGGTACTTTGGATCTGTCTTCACTAAGGAAGACGCAAACAATCTCCCAGATGTACTGGAGGACAGAGGATCTAAGGGGGTAGAGGAACTGAAAGAAATTTTCATTAAGCGAGAAATAGTATTGGGTAGGCTAATGGGACTGAAAGGTGATAAATCCCCTGGACCCATGGTCTGCATCCCAGGGTCCTCGGGGAGGTGGCTCTAGAAATAGTGGACGCATTGGTGATCATTTTCCAATGTTCAATAGATTCAGGATCAGTTCCTGTGGATTGGAGGATAGCTAATGTTATCCCACTTTTCAAGAAAGGAGCGCGAGAGAAAACGGGGAATTACAGACCAGTTAGCCTGACTTCGGTGGTGGGAAAGATGCTGGAGTCAATTATTAAAGAGGTAGCAATAAAAGGAATAGTCCAAGTCAACGGATTTATGAAAGGGAAATCATGCTTGACTAATCTTCTGGAATTTTATGAGGATGTGACAAGTAAAATGGATGAAGGGGTGCCAGTGGATGTAGTGTATCTAGACTTTCAGAAAGCCTTTGATAAGGTCCCGCACGGAAGACTGGTGACTAAAATTAGAGCACATGGTATTGGGGGTAGGGTGTTAACATGGATAGAAAATTGGTTGGCAGACCGGAAGCAAAGAGTAGGAGTGAACGGGTCCTTTTCAGAATGGCAGGCAGTGGCAAGTGGAGTTGCGCAAGTCTCGGTGCTGGGGCCACAACTGTTTACCATATATATTAATGATTTGGAAGACGGAATTAGGAGCAACACCAGCAAGTTTGCTGATGACACAAAGCTGGGTGGCAGTGTGAGCTGTGAAGAGAATGTTGAGAGGTTGCAGGGTGACCTGGACAGGTTGAGTGAGTGGGCAGATGCGTGGCAGGTGCAGTATAATATAGATAAATGTGAGGTTATCCACTTTGGCGGCAAAAACAAAATAGGCAGATTATTATCTCAATGGGGTTAGGTTGGGTAAGGGGGAGGTACAGCGAGACCCGAGTGTCCTTGTACACCGGTCACTGAAAGTTGGCTTACGGGTACAGCAGGCAGTGAAGAAAGCTAATGGAATGTTGGCTTTCATGACAAGAGCATTTCAGTATAGGAGTAAAGAGATTCTTCCGCAGTTGTATAGGGCTTGGTGAGATCACATCTCGAGTATTGTGTATAGTTTTGATCTCCTAATCTGAGGAAGGACATCCTTGTGAGTGAAGCAGTGCAGCGTAGGTTCACAAGATTGATCCCTGGGATGGCGGGACTGTCACAGGAGGAAAGATTAAAAAGACTAGGCTTGTATTCACTGGAGTTTAGACGGATGAGGTGGGATCTTATAGAAACATATAAAATTATAAAAGGACTGGACAAGCTAGATGCAGGAAAAATGTTCCCAATGTTGGACGAGTCCAGAATCAGGGGCCACAGACTTAGAATTAAAGGGGAGGTCATTTAAGACTGAGGGCAGAAAAAACTTTTTCACTCAGAGAGTTGTGAATTTATGGAATTCCCTGCCACAGAGGGCAGTGGAGGCCAAATCACTGGATGGATTTAAGAGAGAGTTAGATAGAGCGCTAGGGGCTAGTGGAGTCAAGGGATATCTGCGCCAGGTGCATTGAGATGGGGCTCCTAAGGGACCGTATTAGGAACCTGGAGCAGCAGCTCGATGACCTCTGTCTGGTCAGGGAGAGTGAGGAGGTCATAGACAGGAGTTATAGGGAGGTGGTCCCTCCAAAACCACGGGAGACAGACATGTGGGTCATGCTTAGGAAGGGCAAGGGGCAGAGGCAGGAACGAGTGAGTACCCCAGTGTCCGGGCTTCCAGTGGAAGTGGTGGAGGCAGGTTCGATTTTATCATTTAAAAATAAATTGGATAGGTATATGGATGGGAAAGGAATGGAGGGTTATGGTCTGAGTGCAGGTAGATGGGACTAGGGGAAAATAAGTGTTCAGCACGGACTTGTAGGGCCGAGATGGCATGTTTCCGTGCCGTAATTGTTATATGATTATATTATATGATATGGGGAGAAGGCAGGCACGGGTAATTGATAGGGGACGATCAGCCATGATCACAATGAATGGCCGTGCTGGTTCAAAGGGCTGAATGGCCTCCTCATGCATCTATTTTCTATGTTTCTATGTTTTCGCTTTTTTATTGTAGGGTATTGTTTGTAGATTGATGATTTAAAAAATGTTAATCCATTTAGAACAAGGCTGTAATGTAACAAAATGTGGAAAAAGTGAAGGGGTCTGAATACTTTCTGAATGCACTGTAGATGCAATACAATAGCTATTTTTAAAATGTGTGGAACTGTAAACATTTATTTGGAGACATTGTATAAGTAAATTATGGATTTTTATTTATTAAATATTTTATGTATTTCTGCCATTACTCTTGCCTATAATAACTGCTACGGCTCGTTAAAATCTTGAAATTATCACAATACGGCAAATTTAAATAAGTAAACTGGAGAAAGATCTGATTCAAACAATGATGAGAAATCCAAGGTGTTAGAACATAAAGGCAGAAATTCAGCTAAGAATAAGGTATTCCATTTTACTGGGATTAGAACTGGATCAAAGTATTGAATCTACTTTCTTTACTACCAATTGTCCTAAAGGGTGGTGATTAACTGTCTAACACATGGTCTCAGCTGAGTCCTCAAACATTTACATTCTCCCTGGCTCAGATGGTAGCAGGGACAGAGGAGCAGTGTGCTCATTTGTCTTTGCTTATACATAACCAATGTCTGACTACTGAGAAAACTCATTACCTATAAATGGTCTGTTGGCGAGAGTTTACACTGGGATTCAGGCCAACAGCAGCAGAAGCAGGAAGTGTGGCTAGTGCATTAACCACAATACTGGAGGGACATTGAAAGAGATACTCACACTCACTATTAATAAACTAATTCATTAGTTATCCCTCACTTTATTGGAATCCTTGTTTACCACAGCGTTGACAGGGGGAGAAGAATTCCATTCATATTTAATATTCAACTAATGTGTACTCCTTTAACTTGCTAGCATGGTGCTGAGTGCACAGTACACAGTGATACCAGCAAATATGATAAGCTCACAATGGAGCAGACTAAACCAACTTATTTCTCATATTTCAGCTATCCTCAGTATAAAATCCCATGTACAGCATGATCTGACAATTTGAATTCTGTGCTAGCACAAGAATCTGCACAAAGCATATTTACTATAATGATGCACTTTCCGTTGGAGCTGTCATTAATCATGATTGCCTATGATTCACTTTTATTAATATAACAGCCATGTAGACTTTCAAAGAGAGGAATAACCATCTGATTCTGAAGAAAATACATTACACTTTTCTAAGCAGGAAATACATTTTTTCTCTAATTCCTTGCCAATATCTTTGATGGTTGATGACCATAAGAACAGCATTGTCCCTGGTTTGGTTAATTCTTTGCTAGAAATTAACCGATCTCAGTCAAGTGCAGGTGAATCTAGAACAAATAGATTTCATGCTCCTAAGATTGGGAGAGTGGGAAAAAAGCATAGATAGAGTTTCTGTTTATAATCAGCATCAGAAATGCACAGGAAAGGAAGTCTAAAGAAGTATCTTGACCTGAAATGTCTCCTATTCCATTTCTCCACAGATGCTGCCTGATCAGCTGAGTTATTCCAGCATTCTGTGTCTAGCTTTGTTGGAAATTTACATGTGACTTTGCGAACAGAAATTGTCTAATTCAATTGAAAATGAATACGATACCAATTCTCAATGCCCTGGTACATAGCTCCAAAGACAAGGGTGGGCATTGTACTTGAGAATTTTGTTTTACTCTGAATGCACATCTTTCAGGTCAAGATTGGAAAGGGGACCCGGATGATCAATGAGCAGAATCCATGGATAATGGTTCAAATCTCAGTGCTTCCAGTAATATTGTTTTTGGCATAAATGTGGACCAGAACTCCAGGGTAATACCATGAGATTATTTTACATCCAAATGAAAGGGCAGTCTATTAACATATTGCTGTAATAAATGGTATATCTGGCAGTGAAACATTTCCTAACCAATGTGCTAATGTGGTAGCCTAGACTTGAACACAGTAACTGTTTGATCTAATGAGAGTCACCAAATACTATAGCCACCAAAAAATGAATTACAGTCAAGAATCAAATATGTTACAATTGAAACATTTTCTCGTAATACAAAACTAGTGAGAAAGAAAGGGTAATTAATGCAGATGAGGACTTTCTTGAAGTATCGCAAAACATTTACAGGCTTGCAACATTGTGGAGTCATTATCAAGTGAAGGATGAGGTAATATCATTCGGCAGTGAGAACAGGAGGTCACCTTCCACACACCTTCCAGAATTCTCCATCGCCTCTACAGTTTGAAAGATAATCGCACAACTCAAGGGAGAAAAAAAGAAAGAAAATTCTATTGGTTTTTCAAGTTCCTACCTTCCCGGTGATGTGATCAATTTTCGAATCACATCCTCCGGGCTCTGCGGCCTACCATCGCTGGAGCTGGAGGCCTCCTTGGACTGTTGTGAGCCCCACCGCGGGGCGCGGACTTTGCATTGGAGCTGATCCCTTGACCGCGACCACCATGGACTTTAACAACAAGGGCTCGCAGTTTTGGGAGAGGCTAGTCGGGAGCTCCAACGCCGCAGAAGGTTTGAACAGCCCCGACACATGTAAACACGTACAAAATTCTTAAGGGGTTGGACAGGCTAGATGCAGGAAGATTGTTCCCAATGTTGCAGAAGTCCAGGACAAGGGGTCACAGCTTAAGGATAAGGGGGAAATCTTTTAAAACCGAGATGAGAAGAACTTTTTTCACACTATAGATGAGTGGTCAAGAATCTCTGGAACTCTCTGCCACAGAGGGTAGTTGAGGCCAGTTCATTGGCTATATTTAAGAGGGAGTTAGATGTGGCCCTTGTGGCTAAGGGGATCAGGGGGTATGGAGAGAAGGCAGGTACGGGATACTGAGTTGGATGATCAGCCATGATCATATTGAATGGCGGTGCAGGCTCGAAGGGCCGAATGGCCTACTCCTGCACCTAATTTCTATGTTTCTATGTTCGATCACCCGGCGCGGGGGAGCTGACATCCCCCCGATGCAGGAGCTGAACGCCTCGACACGGAGGGCCCGAAAGCAGCCGGCTACGGGAGTCAAGACCGTCCCGTCAACAGAGGGCTCGAGGCCCCCGACCGAGGAAGAACAAAAGGAAGGACTTGAACTTTATTTTGCCTTCCATCACAATGAGGAATGCGTAGGAGTCACTGTGGTGGATGTTCATGTTAAAATGTGTTTTTGAGTCTGTTGCTTTTAATTGTATGACTGACCTGGCCAGTGAAATTCCTCGTATGAAATGAAATTGAATGAGATTTTCATTCAATGAGTGAATGGAAATTTGAAAAATATGATTGAGATTAGCTGTTACTGCTGGAATGACAGGCCGACAGGAAGCAGAGTTATTGTTCACCTTGGAGCAAGGAGTCGAGGCATAAAACAATGGCCAAAGTTTGGCCTGAAGGTTGTCACAGATCTCTGCAATTACTGCCTTTGATAGTCAGGAATGAGGTAGTGTCTCCGAAGTCTCTAGAACAGGGGGTTCTCAACCAGGGGGGAATTCCCCCCAGGGGGGGGGATTTCAGGTTTTCAGGGGGGGGGGGGGGGGGGGGGGGGGGGGGGGGAATTGGGAC
The DNA here is from genome assembly GCF_028641065.1 of Leucoraja erinaceus. Lineage (NCBI taxonomy): Eukaryota > Metazoa > Chordata > Chondrichthyes > Rajiformes > Rajidae > Leucoraja > Leucoraja erinaceus. The sequence continues at coordinate 84,190,164 of NC_073378.1, forward strand.
CACAGATTAGCAAACTCAAACTGTTAGAATGTTGATCTTTTTATTGCCTCTGAGCTCCCCAGGGCGGCACAAAATTCAGTATGCATCGGTTACCTGCTGCAGGCAGCCTATCAAACCGGTCACCACAAGCTCCTGAACCGTAAGGATCAAAATAGATTACCCATAGACAGGGCTGCCACAAAGGAAAGACATAGGAGCCACCGAGTGGTCCGTCTGCAAGTACCCTTACGAAAGCTTACGCTTTGCTTAGAGTCCTAGACCTAGCCTCCTGTCACGAGTACCCCCACCCCCTTACCCCTCGGTGAAGCGACGCCGCTGCACCCCTGCTGGGCCCCCACTCTCGCAGATGACGTGTGACTCATACTTCAATGCTTGCAGTTCTGAGCAGTCTTCAATGATCCGCGCTACTGAGAGGTCACGCCGGGTTTTCTCTCCGTTAGCTCCTGTGTTTTTTGCCACTTTTTGTGAGTATTTTGTTGGTTTCGCACTCACATTGGTGACTGTGCTTCTCTAGTTTTCGTGGTGTTAACGTGGACCATAATCTCCCATATTTGTGCATTTTACACACATTTTTTTTGTGCGTCACTGGCATTATTTACTTCTTAATGCCAGCCATGTTGCTGATTGAATAAAAAATAAAGATAAATATTTCACTTTTTTATCTGTGAAAATATCCATTTATAGTTTTGACTTTTTCTTGTTTTTATTTACAGAATTTGGAGCCCATCATGAGTGTCAAAAAAAAAAGAGAGTACGATCATTCATATATTGAATATGGATTCACATCCATCATCATCAATGGAGAAGAAAGGCCTCAATGTGTTATTTGTAGTAAAGCTTTGTCAAATGATTCTATGAAGCCAACAAAGTTGAAGCAACATTTGCAGAAATCAGGATTTCAAGTTTGTGTGAAAAAGCGAGCTCCAAAAGTGAAAGGCATTCATTGGATGATCCATCGTCAGGCACTGGCCTCAAAAACACTTCCAGCTCCGCTAGGGAAGGTTTTGGATCAAACAATTCAAATTGTGAATTTTGTCAAAGGAGGAGCTCTCAACTCACGACTTTTCAAGCAGTTATGTACCGACATGGATGCAGCCCATCATTTGCTTCTTTTCCACACAAATGTTCGATGGCTGTCAAGAGGAAATGTAGCGAATATTTGAGCTTAGAGATGAGCTCAAATTATTTTTTGAAGTTCAGGGTAAGATGGAATTTTTTGCCTGGCTGGATCATGCGCCTTGCCTATTTGGTTGATATTTTTGAGCAGCTGAATAAACTGAATCTTCAGATGCAAGGAAGGAATACAAACATCATAAAATTCATGGATGCCTTGAAAGCTTTCATGAGCAAGCTGGAAAATTGGAAGAGAAAGGTCAATATAAAAAATGTTGCAATGTTTGAGAAAATGTCATCCGTTCTTGTTATTGGTGGTGAAGCCAAGGTGCTTCCACAATTTGCAAAAAATGAAATTTTGCAGCATTTGACAACACTGGAAAATGAATTCAGCCGATATTTTCCTGAACTCAGTGATGATGAGTTGGATTTAGTGTGAAATCCATTCAAATTGTCAGTTGAAAAAGTTCCTGATGATTGTCAGGATGAATTTCTGGAGCTGAAAACTGATTCAGGAGCAAGAGATATGTTCGATGAGAAATCAATCACAGAATTTTGGCCCTTGATGTGCGATTCCTACCCAAAAGTGGCAGAAAGAGCTATCTGTGCATTGCTTCCGTTTGTGTCGACATATCTTTGTGAGTCAGGCTTTTCAACTCTGTTGCAAATTAAAACGAAGCAACGTAGTAGATTAGAGGTAGAAAATGACCTGCGTTGTGCCCTTTCAAGCACTCCTCCGCGTATCCCAGAATTGGAGAAGAAAAAACAACCACAGGTTTCTCATTGACTGTAATCTTCATCTGAATAAAATTAATTACAAATTTACAATATCCTGGTATTCTATTGAACTTTTTGTTTATTGCATTATGCTTCAGTTTGGTCTGTTAAGTAATTCATTATAAATATTTTAAAAAATATTTTACTTTTATTCAAGTTTTATAAATCCATCAACATTTTCAATTGGCATTTAATTTGTAAAACTCCACTATAAAAATAATCCATGTAAAATTGTAAATGTATATGTACTAATATGGAAAAAATAAAGGATTTTCAGTATTATATGCATATTATTTGGAATGCACTTTTTGGGGCAGACAATCTTGGAAAGGAGAGGGGGAATGACATTCTGACATATGGTGAAAGGGGTACATGGGGCAAACAAGGTTGAGAACCACTGCTCTAGAAAATGCATCCTCACAGATGGGCATGTCTTTGCCTGCAGCCCTGAGGGCTCTGAAATCAAAGCAGAAAACATTGGAAAGAGAATCAGAGTCAACAAAGGGTGGCATGGTGGCGCAGCGGTAGAGTTGCTGCCTTACAGGGCCAGAGACCCGGGTTCAATCATGACTACAGGTGCTTGTCTGTTTGGAGTTTCTACATTCTCCCTGTGATCTCCATGGGTTTTCTCTGGGATCTCTGGTTTCCTCCCACACTTCAAAGATGTAGAGGTTTGTATGTTAATTGGCTTGGTATCATTGTAAAATCTCCCTAGTGTGTGTAGGATAGTGTTAAAATGTGGAGATCGCTGGTCGGCGTGGATTCAGTGGGCCGAAGGGCCTGTTTCCGCTTTGTATATCTAAACTAAACTAAATTTCCACTTCATTCAAACCTGCCGAGCCTTTCCAGCATTTTCTGTCTTTTGCATTTGTGTTTTTGTTTTATTTCCAGCTTAGGTCTCTTACTCTTACTGACATGTCATCCAGTGGATCCCAGTGGATTGATGGAACATTGTCAGCTGTGCCACCAATGAGAAAAGAAATGTAGATAAAATGTGAAAATCAATGAATTTTGGAACCAGTTTGAGTAATCTGCAATAGGTTCTGAGGATGCCCAATCAGCTCTCCGTGATCTTTTAAGGAGCATGAAAATTGAGAAAAAAACAAAAAGTACACCTCGCAGTTCGCCAGAGACTGCTCCACACCAGTCATTGTAGAGAGCTCTGAGCTCCAGTTTCTGCCAATATAAGTGGAATTGGTCAGTCCTTCTTAATTGTGATATCACTAGGAACTCACCTGATACTAGGAAAATGCTAGGCAAACTATTGCAATCACATGTGGAAGAGTTGATCAAATTTCCTAATTCTCTTCTAATTTCACCCTAATGCAATGAACAATCTACTTGATAATGTTTTGGAGAATATTAATTAGACCATATTTGAAGTGTGTTAAAAACAGAAAATGCTGGCAAAACATAGCAGATCAATAGAAAATAGGCAATACATGCAGTAGGCCATTCGGCCTTTCCCGCCAGCACTGCCATTCACCGACTGATCATCCACAATCAGAACTCCGTTCCTGCCTTCTCCCCATATGCCTTGACTCCGCTATTTTTAAGACCTCTATCTAACTCTCTCTTGAAAGCATCCAGAGAATTTGCCTCCACTGCCTTCCGAGGCAGGGAATTCCACAGATTCACAACTCTCTGGATAAAAAAGTGTTTCCTCATCTCCTTTCTAAATGGCCTATCCCTTATTCTTAAACTGTGGTTCCTGGTTCTGAACTTCTCCAACATTGGGAACATGTTCCCTGCCTCTAGCATTTCCAAACCCTTAATAATTTTGTATGTTTCAATAAGATCCCGTCTCATCCTTCTAAATTCCAATGTATACAAGCCCAGTCGTTTCATTCCATCAACATATGACAGCCCCACCATCCCAGGAATTAACCTCGTGAACCTGTGCTGCACTCCCTCAATAGCAAGGATGTCCTTTCTCAAATTTGGAGACCAAAACTGCACACAATACTCCAGGTGTGGTCTCACTAGGGCCCTGTACAAATGCAGAAGGACCTCTTTGCCTGGGCTGCCAACTCTCACGCTTTGAGCGTGACACTCACGCATTTCAGCCAATTCTCACGGCCTCACGCTGAAGACAGATTTCTCATGCTGTGCGGAGCTATAGGATCTTTGCTGCACAGTTTGTCTCTTTGCGCCACATGACAGCGGTCTGCATGGATTGGGGAAGCGCGTTCGGTCCCGGGCAGCGGGTGTCAGCGCTTTTGTGCGGTGTCTGCGAGTGCTGCGCTGCCGGCTGTCGCGGCAACCTCGCTCCCTCCCTCCCTCCCGCCCTTCAACTCACATGGCAGCGCCAGCACCATCAATCCACGCTACACCGTGCCCGCCAGACTCCCCATTGGGCGGCCGGGGAAAGAGAGGGAGGGGAGAAGAGAGAGAGAGAGAAAGAAAAAAAGGGAGGGATGCAGGCAAAGAGAGACAGGGGGAGGGAATGGAGTAAGGGATTGAAAGAGGAAGCGTGAGGAAAGAGGGAGGGAAGAGGAAGAGAGAGAGGGAGGAAAGCGGGAGGGATGGGGGGAGGATGGAGAGGGGGGGGAAGAAAGCGGTAGGGATGTGGGGCATGGGTGTCTCCCTGTGTCTGTGAGAGTGTCTCCCTGGTATGCGTGGGTGTATAGTGGGCGTGTGTGTAGTCCCTGTGTGTGTCTGTGTGTGTCTGTGTCTCCCTGTGTGTGTGTGTGTGTGTGTGTGTGTGTGTGTGTGTGTGTGTGTGTGTGTGTGTGTGTGTGTGTGTGTGTGTGTGTGTGTGTGTGTGTGTGTGTGTGTGTGTGTGTGTGTGTGTGTGTGTGTGTGTGTGTGTGTGTGTGTGTGTGTGTGTGTGTGTCTGTCTCTTTGAGTACGTGTCTTCCTATGCGTCTGTTTCAGCCAATTCTCACGCTGATGACAGAATTCTCACGCTGTCTTCAGTCCCTGCACAGTTTGTCTTTTTGCACCACATCACAACGATCTGTGCGTCTGGGGAAGCGCATTAGTTGGCGGCTGTGAGTGACGTTGCATCTCTTCTATTCTTTCTTGGTTGGATGTGCAGCCGCCAACAACATGAAGCAGCCGGAGATAAAACTAACCAGGTGAATCGATTGTAAAACATGGGGAGGACCACAATGAGGCCAAACATCTAGGACAGGGTTCGGCAACCTACGGCACATGGGCTGAATCCGGCCCGTAACCCAAAAAACCACGTTTTTTTTCAATTCGTTTTTGCAGGGTCGGGGCAGGCGAGCCGACCTGAGAACTGCAGCCAGTCCCTGGGCACGCAGAATGCCAACTTGATCATTATGGACAAATTGGGCCAGCCACGTACATGTTGTATAACTCTATGAAAATCTGAATGGGCTTAGAATGACCATTTAAGCAAAATTGCCCCCATTTTCCACATTTTGATTCTTGAGATTAATATCCCTTTGCCTGTTAACAGCGTTAAAGTACTTATGAGGTCGAGTCAGGAAAGGGAACATAGATACATAGAAAATAGGTGCAGGAGTAGGCCATTCGGCCTTTCGAGCCTGCACCGCCATGCAATATGATCATGGCTGATCATCCAACTCAGTATCCCATACTTGCCTTCTCTCCATACCCCCTGATCCCTTTAGCCACAAGGGCCACATCTAACTCACTCTTAAATATAGCCAATGAACTGGCCTCAACTACCCTCTGTGGCAGAGAGTTCCAGAGATTCACCGCTATCTGTGTGAAAAATGTTTTTCTCATCTCGGTCTTAAAGGATTTCCCCCTTGTCCTTAAACTGTGACTCCTTATTTATTTTTCGTTTGCTTTAATATGTTAGTTGATTGTTTGTTGAGTGCCATCATTTCTGAAATGGTCTTAAAGTAACAACTGTTATAAAGCAGTAATAAGTGATTTTTGTCCAAACAACTGGAACTTGCATAAAATGTTTGCATTATTATTAGCATTGAGCGTGAGACTCACGCATTTCACAAAATTCTCATGCTCTCACGCTGATCACAAAATTTGTCACGCTCAAATATCTGCGGGTTCTGAAAGTTCAAAATAAAACAAAAATGGTTTTAGAGGCGAGTAAAAACCATGAGGGGAATATCAGGGAATGCATATCCCAGAATAGAATGAATAGTTTCTTTTTTTCCACATATGCGATTCAATGTCAGCCTGGAGTGGTAACATTTCTAAAGCTAAGCACGGTAAAATAATAAAGGCTAAAAATCAAACAAAGCACGCATACACACCCAACCCTCCATCCTTCTGTCGATATGTGATTCAAGCACTGGAGGGGATTGGTTTAAAGCAGGGCTATCAAACTACCAGCACCAACCCCCCTTCCCCTTCCTCCCCGAAGCACGGCACACACCTCCCACCCTCACCTCCGGCGGCTCTATGTCCGTCGACCGCTCTGTCCACACCCCATGGAGTTTTAACCCCGGCCCGGAGCCAGGAGCGGACCGGGTTGGTGCCGCCTCCAGAGCCTACTATGGGAGGGGGAACACCCCCTCCCTCCAAATTTCTCACCCTCAACTCTCACCCGATGTTGGCAGCCCTGTCTTTGCTCCTATACCCAACTCCTCTTGTTATGAAGGCCAACATGCCATAAGCTTTCCTCACTGCCTGCTGTACCTGCATGCTTCATTTTAGTGACTAATGAACCAGGACCCCCAGATCTCGTTGTACTTCCCCTTTTCCCAACTTGACACCATTCAGATAATAATCTGCCTTCCTGTTTTTGCCACCAAAGTGGATAACCTCACATTTATCCACATTAAATTGCATCTGCCATGCATCTGCCCACTCACCCAGCCTGTCCAAGTCACCCTGCATCCTCATAGCATCCTCCTCATAGTTAACACTGCCACCCAGTTTTGTGTCATCTGCAAATTTGCTAATGTTACTTAGAATCCCTTCATCTAATTCATTAATGTATATTGTAAATAGCTGTGGTCCCAGCACCGAGCCTTGTGGTACTCCACTGGTCACTGCCTGCCATTCTGAAAGGGACCCTTTAATGCCTACTCTTTGTTTCCAGTTTGCCAACCAATTTTCTATCCATGTCAGTACCCTACCCCCAATACTATGTGCTCTAATTTTACCCACTAATCTCCTATGTGGGACCTTATCAAAGGCTTACTGGAAGTCCAGTTACACTACATCCACTGCCTCTCCCATGTCAATTTTCCTAGTTACATCCTCAAATAATTCCAAAAGATTAGTCAAGCTTTCCCCTTCATAAGTTCATGCCGAATCAGACCAATCCTGTTACTGCTATCCAAATATGCGGCTATTTCATCTTTTATAATTGACTCCAGCATCTACCCCACCACTGATGTCAGGCTAACTGGTTTATAATTCCCTGTTTTCTCTCTCCTGCCTTTCTTAAAAAGTGGGATAACATTAGCTACCCTCCAATTCTCAGGAACTGATCCTGAATCTATAAAACATTGGAAAGTGATCATCAATACGTCCATGATTTCTAGAGCTACTTCCTTAAGTACCCTGGGATGCAGACCACCAGGCCCTAGTGATCAGATGCTACTTGATCACCATCAAGTAGTATCTGAGGAAAAAGAAACATTTAAAGCTTTAGATCCAGGACTCTTCATTAAAATCACCATCTGCAGTTGTCTTTGACTAGGTAGTCACCCATTAACCTGACAGCTATAATCAAACTCATCTATAGAATGGTTAGAATGTTAAATTCGCTGTCGGAGTGACTGAATTGAAGGATTGGCTCAATATTTTTCGGAGCAAAAGAATAGGCAGATTTGTTGGGAGATTTTTAGGTGAAGAAAGGTAAGAGGAAGATTTTGGGATAATTAAATGCCAGCATTGATCTGTCGGGTCAAATTTTATCCTCTCTATCTCTGCTTTCAACCAAGTATAATACCACATAACAAGTCTCATTTGAAAAAAGAGGAATTTAGAAGTTTTATACATACACATATATTTTCGGTGTGCTGCAACTTAGATTTGAAATGCAAAATCAATGGCTAAATGCAAGCATTATGAAAGTGTGCACAGCCATCTTTGCTTATAACACAAATGCAACCGTGCTGGCAATTCTCAAAATCACCGGCAACATGCAAACGTGCAATAGTGCTGAGGAAACCACATATTTTTCCAATGGAAAAGCAGGGCCTAAGGGGAGGAAGAAGCACCGATTGATCATAATTTAAAGAGATACTAATTTCTGAGCTGCTGTTGATCCTGGATGAAAAATTCCACGGAATCTTCTTCACCAGACCAGGTGGTATAGTATTGTGTGTGAGGCCTCCGACTATTGGTGTTTCACGTCATTCATAATATTCCATCAAAGATAGACACAAAATACTGGAGTAACTCAGTGGGACAGGCAGCATCTCTGGAGCGAAGGGATGGGTGACGTAGACTGCTGTAGATTTGGGAGGAACAACAGCAGCAACAGATTAGCAAGAGATACGACTGATTGGCTCTAGCCCAAGTGGGAGGAGAGGGGTGAAAACAGTTGAAAACTGAGGAATTTGCTTTGTAAATTGGTAAATCAGGCAATTTATCAGTCAATTTAAGCAGGACAGCTCTTTGCGAGCGGCAGTGAGTGAGCGGCCTAGTGAGCGAAGTGCCCTGTGAGAAAAGTGTGAGTCTTTGGCTCGAGAGTCTTCGGAGTCTTCGGAGGAGGCTGAGGAGAGGAGACCACGCAATACGCTTGAGAGGTAGAGACGAAAGAAGGAGATGTCAGGCAAGCTGATTCAGTGCGATGCTTGCAGTATGTGGGAGGTCAAGGACACCGCTGGTGCCTCTGGCTGCTACAAATGCGAAAAGTGCATCCAGGTAGAGCTCCTGAAGGGCCGTGTTGGGGAACTGGAGAAGCAAGTGGATGACCTCCGGTTCGTACGAGAAACGGAGTCGTTCCTCGACAAGTCCTACAGTACGATTGTTACACCTAAGGTACTGGAAGAGAGAAGGTGGGAGACAGTGAGAAAGGGAGGGAAGCATGGAATGCCAACGTCCCCGGGTGATGTACCTCTTGTAAACAGGTTCATCCGCTTAGAAGCTGTTGGGACAGAAGACGTGAGCGGCGGACTGGCCTGTGATGCGAATAGGGCTGTTGAGCCAAAACCAAAAAGGCCTAAGGCAGGCAAGGCCATTGTAGTGGGAGACTCCATCGTGAGAGGTACGGACAGGGGTTTCTGCGGCAACAGACGGGATGTGAGGATGGTGTGCTGCCTTCCCGGTGCCAGGATCCAGGATGTCACGGACAGAGTGCAGAAAATCCTCAAGGGCGAAGGTGAACATCCGGAAGTGGTAGTGCATGTCGGCACAAACGATGTCGGAAAGAAGGGGATGAATATTCTGCAGCGTGACTTTAGAGAGCTCGGAAAAATGTTGAAAAGCAGGACCTCCAGGGTTGTTATCTCCGGTTTGCTTCCAGTTCCCCGTGCTGGCGAGAGCAGGAACAGGGAGATACGGGACCTGAACGTGTGGCTGAGGAACTGGTGCACGGGGCAGGGATTTAGATTCTTAGATCACTGGGATCTGTTTTGGGGTAAGGGGGAACTGTACAAAAGGGACGGATTGCATCTTAACAGGTGTGGGACCAGCATTCTGGCAGGCAGGTTTGCCACTGCTACACGGGTGGCTTTAAACTGAATAAGGGGGGTGGGGTGTTGAATGGGACAGTGGAGGATGGAGTTAAAGGGAAAGGGTTTCTTAAATGTGTGAGCGTAGAGACCGAAGGGTGTAAAATGAGGGTAGAAGAAATAGGTAGCAAGGTGAAAAGTAAAAGCGGCAGGCAGACAAAACCAGGGCAAAAATCAAAAAGGGCCACTTTTCAACATAATTGTATAAGGGGTAAGAGTGTTGTAAAAACAAGCCTGAAGGCTTTGTGTCTCAATGCAAGGAGCATTCGTAATAAGGTGGATGAGTTGAATGTGCAGATAGCTATTAATGACTATGATATAGTTGGGATCACGGAGAGATGGCTCCAGGGTGACCAAGGCTGGGAGCTGAACATCCAGGGATATTCAATATTCAGGAGGGATAGACAGAAAGGAAAATGAGGTGGGATAGCGTTACTGATTAGAGAGGAGATTAATGCAATGGAAAGGAAGGACATTAGTTTGGAGGATGTGGAATCGGTATGGGTAGAGCTGCAAAACACTAAGGGGCAGAAAACGCTGGTGGGTGTTGTGTACAGGCCACCTAACAGTAGTAGTGAAGTTGGAGATGGTATCAAACAGGAAATTAGAAATGCGTGCGACAAAGGCAAAACGGTTATAATGGGTGACTTCAATCTACATATAGATTGGGTGAATCAAATTGGCAGGGGTGCTGAGGAAGAGGATTTCTTGGAATGTATGCGGGATAGTTATCTAAATCAACATGTAGAGGAACCAACGAGAGAGCAGGCTATTTTAGACTGGGTATTGAGTAATGAGGAAGGGTTAGTTAGCAATCATGTTGTACGTGCCCCCTTGGGCAAGAGTGACCAGAATATGGTTGAGTTCTTCATTAGGATGGAGAGTGACATTGTTAATTCAGAAACAATGGTTCTGAACTTAAAGAAAGGTAACTTTGAGGGTATGAGACGTGAATTGGCCAAGATTGACTGGCAATTAATTCTAAAAGGGTTGACGGTGGATATGCAATGGAAGACATTTAAAGACTGCATGGATGAACTACAAAAATTGTTCATCCCAGTTTGGCAAAAGAATAAATCAGGGAAGGTAGTACATCCATGGATAACAAGGGAAATCAGGGATAGTATCAAAGCGAAGGAAGATGCGTACAAATTAGCCAGAAAAAGCAGCATACCAGAGGACTGGGAGAAATTCAAAGACCAGCAGAGGAGGACAAAGGGCTTAATTAGGAAAGGAAAAATAGATTATGAAAGAAAACTGGCAGGGAACATAAAAACTGACTGCAAAAATTTTTATAGATATGTGAAAAGAAGGAGATTAGTTAAAACAAATGTAGGTCCCTTGCAGTCAGAAACAGGTGATTTGATCATGGGGAACAAGGATATGGCGGACCAATTGAATAACTACTTTGGTTCCGTCTTCACTAAGGAAGACATAAATAATTTTCCGGAAATAGCAGGGGACCGTGGGTCAAAGGAGTTGGAGGAATTGAGTGAAATCCAGGTTAGCCGGGAAGTGGTGTTGGGTAAATTGAATGGATTAAAGGCCGATAAATCCCCAGGGCCAGATAGGCTGCATCCCAGAGTACTTAAGGAAGTAGCTCCAGAAATAATGGATGCATTAGTAATAATCTTTCAAAACTCTTTAGATTCTGGAGTAGTTCCTGAAGATTGGCGGGTAGCAAACGTAACCCCACTTTTTAAGAAGGGAGGGAGAGAGAAAATGGGGAATTACAGACCAGTTAGTCTAACATCGGTAGTGGGGAAACTGCTAGAGTCAGTTATTAAAGATGGGATAGCAGCACATTTGGAAAGTGGTGAAATCATTGGACAAAGTCAGCATGGATTTACGAAAGGTAAATCATGTCTGACGAATCTTATAGAATTTTTCGAGGATGTAACTAGTAGCGTGGATAGGGGAGAACCAGTGGATGTGGTGTATCTGGACTTCCAGAAGGCTTTCGACAAGGTCCCACATAAGAGATTAGTATACAAACTTAAAGCACAAGGCATTGGGGGTTCAGTATTGATGTGGATAGAGAACTGGCTGGCAAACAGGAAGCAAAGAGTAGGAGTAAACGGGTCCTTTTCACAATGGCAGGCAGTGACTAGTGGGGTACCCCAAGGCTCAGTACTGGGACCCCAGCTATTTACAATATATATTAATGATCTGGATGAGGGAATTGAAGGCAATATCTCCAAGTTTGCGGATGACACTAAGCTGGGGGGCAGTGTTAGCTGTGAGGAGGATGCTAGGAGACTGCAGGGTGACTTGGATAGGCTGGGTGAGTGGGCAAATGTTTGGCAGATGCAGTATAATGTGGATAAATGTGAGGTTATCCATTTTGGTGGCAAAAACAGGAAAGCAGACTATTATCTAAATGGTGGCCGATTGGGAAAGGGGGAGATGAGGCGAGACCTGGGTGTCATGGTACACCAGTCATTGAAGGCAGGCATGCAGGTGCAGCAGGCAGTAAAGAAAGCGAATGGTATGTTAGCTTTCATTGCAAAAGGATTTGAGTATAGGAGCAGAGAGGTTCTACTGCAGTTGTACAGGGTCTTGGTGAGACCACACCTGGAGTATTGCGTACAGTTTTGGTCTCCAAATCTGAGGAAGGACATTATTGCCATAGAGGGAGTGCAGAGACGGTTCACCAGACTGATTCCTGGGATGTCAGGACTGTCTTATGAAGAAAGACTGGATAGACTTGGTTTATACTCTCTAGAATTTAGAAGATTGAGAGGGGATCTTATAGAAACTTACAAAAATTCTTAAGGGGTTGGACAGGCTAGATGCAGGAAGATTGTTCCCGATGTTAGGGAAGTCCAGGACAAGGGGTCACAGCTTAAGGATAAAGGGGAAATCCTTTAAAACCGAGATGAGAAGAACTTTTTTTCACGCAGAGAGTGGTGAATCTCTGGAACTCTCTGCCACAGAGGGTAGTTGAGGCCAGTTCATTGGCTATATTTAAGAGGGAGTTAGATGTGGCCCTTGTGGCTAAGGGGATCAGGGGGTATGGAGAGAAGGCAGGTACGGAATACTGAGTTGGATGATCAGCCATGATCATATTGAATGGCGGTGCAGGCTCGAAGGGCCGAATGGCCTACTCCTGCACCTAATTTCTATGTTTCTATGTTTCTATGTTTCTATGTTTCAAATCGGGATCCTTCTTCAGGTTGCGCGTGTTGGGAAATTCTAGATCACAATTCCTTATCTGATGTTGCAGGGTCCACTGTTTGCTGTGTAATTGTACATTCTGAGTCATAATCAGTACTCACTATAGAAATGACTTGATATTCTGCAATCTTCTTTGGGGTTGAGCAGCATATCAATGAGACAAAATGATTAAGAAAGTTGCATCCATAAAATAAGGCTAGAATTGTTTCTCAGCACAAAATACCAGATTTATCAGTGACGCTGACGTAAATAGCACACTGCCTCCATACAAACTGTTGAGTGTTAATTTTGTATGTGTACAGACAATGACTTCCAGCCAACATCATTCTAAAGTGCAAGCTCTCAACTGTAGGCAATACTTCACCATTTCATCAGTCATAATTCAGTTGGTTGTAGCCATAGAATCTGTTTGGAAAGCAACTATACCCAGAGTTATCTGTATGTGTCGGACACATACAATGAAGATTTATAAATACAAAATAAAAGTTCAACAGTCAAATCAATTGGCCCGCCATACTGTCTCTGGTAAGTATGGCAGGGAGGAACTGTAAGAAGGGAGTCTGAATGTTGGGGTGAATTCCACTTAATTTGGCCCAACAACTATACGTAGCCGGCTTCTTGTCTTATTTACACCAAATGAAGCAGTAACTCAGCAATGAGCAATGAGAAGAAGCAAAACTCAGACGAAGCATCACTACAAGTAGGATTTAACATCAGCCCGAACCCCATTAGATAGAAGTAAATGGAAAATTGTGGTTGCTTCTTAATTTCATCAAGCCAACTCCAAGCTTTTGATTTTTTTGGAATGGATCGGTGGGGGGGGAGTGGGGGGGGGGGGGGGTGGGAGGAGGAGGACAGCAATACCATATAATCAATCGCAAATTAATAATGCCTGACATTTTTAAACAACATTGGGTAAATGAAGGTTAAACATTAGACAGGGCATATGCTTCGTTGAGCAGTAACTGTGGAAGACATTCTACATTACATTCTACAATACTGCTTCCAAAATCATACTTCGCTACAAGAAAGTACTGAAGATTATTTACTGTTGATGTAGGAAGCATTACAACTCGTTATACATTATGAAAAGGCAATGAAATAGAATATTGATAGTGGTCAAAGCCAGCTGTGTACTCTTGCACTTACAAGATCAATATACTTCGAAGAAAGAAATGCAATTCTACATAATTCATTGAACAGCTACAATGAATTGGACACATTGAGTACTCAAACCTAGTGTCTACTCCCTCCCTCCCTTTCCCTCTCCCTCCCTCACCCTCTCTCTCTCTCTCTCTCTCTCTCTCCCCCCTCGCCCTCTCTCTCTCTCATTCTCTCTCTAAGAGCCCAGGGGAAGTACATTATCTTAACAGATGGCTCCCTGTCAGTAAAAAAAAATAATTGCTTGTTTGGGACAATGCCCATGTGAAAAGAAAGGCATGTGACTTGTTTCTTGTGACATGTGCTCTTAAACTACTCATGAGATTGTACTTGCTTTTGATAGAGATTTCAGAATATCCTATGTGTTCCAGCCTAATTGTAAAACTATCATTGATCAAGGATTAAATCCAAGTCCTGGAAATTATTAATAACAATACTGGAAATTCACGTAATACGAGTCATAGAGAGACAGAGTCATATAATCATAGTGATACAATGTGGAAACAGGCCTTTGGCCCATCTTGCCCATGCCGACCAACAAATCCCATCTACACTCGTCCAGCCTGCCCGCATTTGGTCCATATCTCTAAACCTAACTTATCAATGTACCTGTCTAATGTAACGGGTATAGCTTGGACCCAATAGCAGCACAGAATCAGGCAGGTATAATTGGTAATGAACCGTATTACGATACTGTAACACAGAGTAGTAACACAGGAATGGGTACACCGTACTCACACAGAGGCTCAGGATTGAGCGAGGGTTCCGAAGAGGGGCAGGCAGGAGACGTAGTCGGGGTAGCGGAAGGTCCAGTAACCAGGAGATCCAACACACGATGCAAACAAACCAGCGAGGGACAGACGAAGGAGAGTCGAAGCCAGGCAGGAAGTCGAGGAGCCGTTGCAGGGATACACCAAACAGCCCAGGAGAGAGGCAGTTAATTCAAGAGGGAGCTGAAGGTGCAAATCCAGCGGAAATGCTTATCGGACATTTGCCGTGGAGATTTAAAGATCCAAAATATCAGGAATTATCGCGTTTGCTCGCTGCATTTCATCAAAAGTAAGGCATTATTGACTTTTTTATCTTTATTGATGAAATGCAGTGAGCAAACGCGATAATTCCCAATATTTTGGAACTTTAAATCTCCACGGCAAATGTCCGCTGGTCATTTCCGCTTGATTTGCACCTTCAGTTCCCTCTTGATTTTACCTTAGTTTCTATCTTTTTTTTGGACTGTAAATTTAGGTAGCTGTGCCTCACGGTCACCCCGACTGGCACAGTAAATTGCAGCTCAAAAACTGTCCGTTTCAATGTTTTTAACGGGTGTGAAAGTGCGTGTTTTCCCATTCACTAACATGTACCGGATGTATAGTATGTATTCCACTTCAGATTTTCGGTCACGTGGGTGCGGATCTACGCTCCAATGACCTTTCGTGAAATCACCCTATACATTACTAAAGCATTGTCTATCAGACTTGGGACAATATCGCAGATATCATATTGGGACCAAGTTTTAAAGTTCCTGGTTCAGCTGACTTTGCAGTGTTTTCTGCACCTTGTAACAGCTGTCCAAACTGAGATAGCTCTCTCACAGATGACATGATCGTTGCTCTCGTCCGACTGTCCATGCGTTCGCTCGCTCTTGGTGCTGGCGGAGGCGGAGATGGCTTGAGTGGGTGCAAAATTTTCTGGAGCTCCTTCCAAATGGCAATATTTTGTATGTTCAAATCCGCTATAGGATCTTTGGTTTCCATGCGATGGAGAGTGTGGAGGAAAGTGGCAGTCCACGTCTTTCACCAGCTCATTGGAACTTTTCCCATTTCCATTATGACTGAGAACTCGGCCCTCATCAGACCTGGTGTCTCCCCGGCGTAAACGGAGTTTACCTCCTGGCCACTCAACTCGTAGACCACCAGCTCCTTCCTGAAGCGGATATCAAACAGCTGTAAACCGCTGGCGGGACTAGGGCGGAACGCGAACTCCCAATCAAAGTAGCGAATGTGGTTGTTTACAACGTGGTATCTTGGTCCACGTGGCTCGAACTTGAGGGGGGCGTAGGTTTGAAACTTCTGCCGAGGTCTCAGCGAGGCGTTGTTGGGATTCGAATCCGTCCGTTGGATCTCTCTCGTTCTCTTACTCCCTCTTTCTCACCCTCTTGTCCCGGAATCATTTGGCATTTTGCGGGGACGGCATCATCTGCAGTTCCTTCCTGTTGGGGGGGAGAAACCTGGCCCATGGCTCTGGAGTTGAAGGTGGACACGGGGGACTTGGGTGGCTCAGCGGGATGGGCAGCGGCTCTGGGGAGTGGGTGACATTTCAGGTCGAGACCCTTCTGCAGACAATCACAAGTACTCTCACCGAAAAGAGTTCAGTTCAGTCTGAAGAAGGGTCTTCTCTCCAGAGTCGCTACCTGTCCCACTGAGTTACTCCAGCTTTATGTCTAACTTCAATTTCAAGAGTTAAATAAAAAACACAGAGTGCTGGAGGAACTCAGCGGGTAGCCGGCATCTGTGGAGGGAATGGATTAGGAGTTGTTTCGGGCCAGGGTTCTTTTTCAATAGGAAGGAACTGCAGATCAAAGATACTAGAGCGGATACTAGTATCTTAGATGCAGATCAGGCATGATATTCTTCCGATTTAAATTGTAATTCCGATTTTATTGTTTTCCTAGTTTCAATTCTTTGTGCCCGATTATTTAGCGGCCACTCAACCGCTGTCTCTAACGGGGTTGCATCTAATCACCGACCAGCTTCCCTTAAAATTCTCGTCCAAGCAACAAATCGGTCTCCTCCCGATCCAATCAGCTGCTGTCTCCAAGGGCATTGTATCCAATCACAGTCTCCTAGGGGCCGTTTGATCAATCACCGACCTGCTTCCCTCACCGAAGCAGACGATGCGAGGGGAGAGGAGAGAGAGAGAGAGAGGAGAGAGAGAGAGAGGGGAGAGAGAGAGAGAGAGGAGAGAGAGAGAGAGAGAGAGAGAGGGGGGAGACGGAGAGGAGGAGAGAGAGAGAGAGAGGGGGAGGGAGAGAGAGGGGGGGGGGGAAGGTGGAGAGGAGAGAGAGAGAGAGAGAGGCAAGAAAGCAGCTATTACATATAATACATAATAAACAAGTGATGCATTATTGTACTCTTACATGGGTATGATCGCACATTAATAAACTTCCCCCCCCCCCCCCCCCCCCCCCCCCCCCCCCCCCCCCAATCCTTCCCAACCTCAGCCTCACGGACCATAGAGTACTCCTAGTTCCTAAAACCCATTTCCATCACTGATCTCCACCAACGACCCTGATTCTACCTGTCACTTACACACTAGTGGCAATTTACAGTGACCAATTAACCTGCCATCACACACATGATTGGGATGTGGGAGGACACCTAAGCAATCCAGGCAGAATATATCATAGAGACACAGGTGTTTAGATCGGGAACAAAAAACAAGCTGCTGGAAAAACAGTGGATCAGGCAGCGTTTGTGGAGGTACGTTTCAGTTCGAGACCCTGCATTAGAATTGCATGTAGAATGCATAATAGATTGCTGAGAGAAAATTTGGAAGGACTGGACATAATTTTACGATCCACCTTTTGACACTGGTGTGTATATGGATTGTCAAAAGGTGGTTGATAAATAGAAACATAGAAACATAGAAATTAGGTGCAGGAGTAGGCCATTCGGCCCTTCGAGCCTGCACCGCCATCAATATGATCATTGATCAGACAGTATCCCGGATACCCCCTGATCCCCTTAGCCACAGGGTAAATATAGCCAATGAACTGGCCTCAACTACCCTCTGTGGCAGAGAGTTCCAGAGATTCACCACTCTCTGTGTGAAAAAAATGCTATATTATAATATAATCAACAAAATTGAAGACAGTGGGATAAAATTTGCAGTAGCAACATGTATTCAGCCTTGCAGAGGAGTGCGGTGGTGCTCCCCAGGGTCTATACCGGGACCACTAGTTTTCTTGATATGCACTAATGAGCTGGTGATGAGCAAAGACAAACTATTTCAAAACATACAGCGAACATAAACTATATATCCTGGCAAAAGAAGAATATCCATGACCCTGAATTGTATTTTGGGAGAGTGCTAAACCCAACAAATGCAGAGAGACTGGTGAAATAAATGGACACAGCAGAGATGAAATGTAATTTAAAGAATGAGTTTAGTTTAGAGAAACCGCAAAGAAACAAGAACACTCCAGTCGAACCATTAATCACCCTTTCATACCAGTTCTATGCTATCCCACTTTCTCATCCACTCCCTGCGCACGAGGGGCAATTTACAACAGCAAATGATCCTGCAAACTCGCACGTCTTTGAGATGTGGGAGGAAATCAGAGCAGCTGGAGGAAACCCGCATTGTCACAGGGACAACATGCAAACTCCGCACAGAAAGCTGAGGTCTGGTTACAACTCAGTCTCAGGCGCTGTGAGACACAGCAATGTTTGCAAAGTGATAGGTTTTTGGTAGGAAGAGAAAATGAGTGGCAATATATTAAAGGATACAATTGAAAAATGCAGCCTTTTAATACTTTCCACATCTTAAAAAGAAATATTTTAATACAATTGTACAGAGATTGCACTGTTTAATGCTAATGTAATTTGAATCACCCTGTAAGCACCTAGTTTCATTTGAAAATATATTGTCTCTGTAATTCTACTTTTCTCAAACGATCTTAACTGTCTCAAGTAGCAGACTGAAATAAAATCAATAAACAGGCTTAGATGAAGGAGTACCTACAAATAATTTTGCTCAGAATATCAATTCAGCAACATATACTTGTACCTTAAATAGTCCCATGAAGTCAACCACATTCATTTTCCTTGGGGACAACTGTTTTTCATTCCTAATTAGAGTGGAACGTAGTACAACCTAGAAGCAGCCACTATTTTCTGGTTATTTACTGCTAAAGAATATAAAACATGAAAAGGAGGAATTAATCCTTTGAAGAAAATAAATTAGAGTTATTGCATTTGAATTCTGATCTGTGTTCTTAGTAGGTTGTCCGACTGGCTGAAATATAATTCTTTTAGATTACCCTTAATAAATCATGGCAAATGACCAAATGCTATTTGGCAAGATGAGTGGATTATTTTGAACAACCCATTAAATTATGTTATTTTTTAAATAATTTATCGTGGTGATGAAAAATTTCACATAAAATGATTTTGCAGAGATACAGACCAAACAATTATTGCAAACATGTTGCTGGGAAAACATTTGTGCCCTTTCACGTTTCTGCACCTACAGCTGACATTGGGGGTTAGAATCTGGTAGCAATTGCACCATGCCAGCTTACAATTGCTTGGAAATGTTAGCTTTGAAATATGACTGTGCAAATATTAATAAGCAGTCAGTTAAGCTCACTTTAAGTTTATGTAATCATTTAACTGAATTGTAATGTACTTCAAAGAAATGGAATAATGTTATTATTTAAAGGTGAAAAAATATCAGACATATATATTGGCAGAATTTGCTCAGTCTTTTCAACTGATCAATGTTGTTTAGATCAAATAGCATGATAATGTTGATAAACCATTAATAGATGTTTGATTAAAAGAGTTATGAATATTTCTTACATGGGAACTTTCACATACATTTAGAATGTTGAAGAATTGTTCTTGCCTTATATCTGCATATCCAGAGGTCTAAGAAACCATTGAACTGAAAATCAAGTTTGTTGAGCTACTTACTTCCAATCTTCAGATATTTTACAACGGAAATGTCCTGCTTCGATTCAGCATTGGATACTACCATGAATCAATATCAACCTAATGGGCCTGTCTTACTTAGGCGATGTTTTAGGCAACTACATGCGACTTGGCTGTCGCCACATTTTCGCCGGTGGTCACCGGGGTGTCGCCTGTATGGTCATGAGTAGTCTTCTCAGCCACGCAAAGAGATGTAGGTCTTTCTGGTTGCCGCAAAATTTTCAACATGTTGAACATTTTTCGGCGACAGTCGGTTTGACGCATATGAGCGTATCTTGACCTCCTGATGTAGGTGCTATGGCAGGTCGTCGCCAGTTTAACGTAGGTTTTCGCCAGGTGACGTAGGTTCTCGCCGGTGCTGACCGGTGAATTTCATTGGCTCATTGGAAAAACCCAGGACCACAGCTCCACATGGTCAGGCGAATATAGTGCGTGGACATTGCGCATTTTGTTTCGGGGACATCGGAAATTTGAAGTTTATTTAAACTCAAAGACCTCCTTGGGGTATGGGAGTACAATTTTACTTCGGAGTCACATGAGTGACTACGTGAAGAACCCCGCCAGGACGCATGCGTGGCATATCGCTTTCACGCTTGCGAAACGACAGGCGGGGTGGAGCGTTCCCCCGCAGCGGTAAGTTTGAAACCGCGACCTGCAGGTAAGTGACTTACTCTGCGGTAGTTTTTTGTCCCCGCGCTGTTTTTACACAGGGGGGGAAGCTGGACAAAATAGTGTCCACAAGTGCTGCGAGTGAAGCTGGCTGGGGAGGACCGCGAAGTTGCGGGAGCCAGCAGCAGCTGAAGGCACAAGCCCCGTAAGTGGGATCAGCTGTGCCGACTTTTGGGCCCTCGCCGGCCAGAACACCACGGCCGGGCGGGAGACTATTCAGAATGGGGCCGTCGACTTTAACAAGTCGAAACGGCAGGAGGCGGGGTGGAACGACGTTCCCCCGTAGCGACAGTTTAAACCTGGACCTGCAGGTAAGTGAAACTGCGGTCTTTATTCTTCCCATACTGTTTCACAGGTGGGGAAAAATGGAGAGCTGTGAAAACAACGGCAGGTGGCACAGGAATCACCCGTAAGGGACCAGCTGTGCCCGACTTTGCTCCCGCACCCGCCAGATTAAACACCATGGCTGGGCGAGAGACTATACAGAACGGAGCCATTGGCTTTGACAAGTCAATACGGCAGGAGGAGGGGTGGAAGGACGTTCCCCCATAACGGCAAGTTTTAAGCCTGGACCTGCAGGTAAGTGATACTGCGGTCTTTATTGTTCCCATACTGTTCTACAGGTGGGGAAACATGCACAAGGCAAAGAAGTCGACCAGAGCTGCGACAAAGCTGGCGGGGGAAGACCGCGCAGTTGCGGACGCCAGCAGCGGCCGGCGGCACAGGAATCACCCGTAAGGGAACAGCTGTGCCCGACTTCGCCCCCGCGCCGGCCAGATTAAACACTGCATCTGGGCGGGAAGGCAAGAAGAAAACCAAAAGAGTCGTTGACTGATGAGTCCGACTTTGAGCAGCCGCGAGCGGCCAGCGACTGTGAGCGCTGGAGCCGGTTGGAGCGGCTTATGGAGCAGAGCTCCAACATGACAGACTCCGGGAGATGGAGTCTAGTCACCGTGGGGATATAAAAAACACCCACAGCAGCACCTTACGTAGGGCTGCACAGTGCATCTCCCTCGTCAGAGGGGAGTACTGGGGGGTCAATTCTGGGCTGACCTTGAAGAAGGGTTTTGACAAACAAAACTACAAGTGTGCAGGGGGTGCAGGAAGGCAAAATCTACTGGTCATAGTGTCCAAATACATACAGCCAGACCACGATGGACACCACTGCAAAAATACTTGGGACCAGGAAACTGCGTATCCCTGAATGTTCCAGTCGTGGAAAAAGCATCTGGAAACATGTCGGAGCAGGACTTAGGAAAGCCCTGGGGCTCATAAAGGCGACAACATTAAGGATCTCCTACAGCCAAAGACAGCACCCTTATGCACCCACCAGCAGAACAAGAGAAGCTGGTGAAAGCTCAAAGGCCGGGCATACAGAACAGCGGTCTTTTAGACCATAGCCCAGACCGGCCTTCCTGAAAGATGCGCAAACCCCCAACCCAAAAACAAACCCAGACACCGTGCCTCAACCTCCACGAAGACCACACAGAAGAAACAAACTTCCACTGGTAACAATAGAGGTAGGTGGGTCTGGTCCCTTACAAATTATAGGAAGAGTGGATAATACACACATTGGTGGGAGATTACACTCTTTTGGATACATGGTGTATATCAACTACAGACACTTATATCCTTAGCAGTATCCAGGGATATACCATTGAATTGTGCAAAAGGGGTAATGGGTAAACCCAACACAATTGGCTGGAATGTGTGTCTTATATCTTTACCAAAAACAAAATAGATGGTGACAGTCGCATCATTATCGAATTGACCAAATTGAATACATTGTACTATATATTCAGTACAAAATGGGAACTGGTAACTGCTAAAGGACTGATTTCCAAAGGCTACTCCATGGCTAGCATCGACCTAAAAGATGCTTACTATTCAGTGCCTACACGGACTGATCACAAACGTTATTTTAAAATATTCAACTGGATGGGGCAGCTCTGGCAGTATAGAGCTCTACCAAATACATAATCATATGATCATACTAATTGTGGGCATAACTTTGGAGTTGGCCTAACTAGCTGTAACAACCACCATACAATTGGGTGAAAACTGGGGTTATCATCCATCCAGTTAAATCTAAACTAACGCCTACCAACATAATGGATTATTTGGGGTTCACTATTGACAGCTCACATGTCGGTGACTTTACCAAAGGACAAGGCTACAGTCTTAACTGAGGCCTGCAACAACCCCACTGACATCAGTGAACCGTCTATCATATTGGTAGCAAGGGTAATTGGCATATAGTGTCTGCCTTTCCAGCCACACAATTTGGACCTTTGTATTACCAAAAATCTACAAAGGGCAAAAATACAAACACTCAAAGTTAATACTGGTCATTTCGACAGACCAATAAGCCACCAATCAAAGCTTATGGAATTAAAATGGTGGAGGGATAACGTTCGGCATTGTTCCAACCCTATCGTTATCAGCAAACCCTTAGTGGTGCTACAAACTGATGCCAGTGTGCTTGGTTGGGGTACTACCAATTTCCATCTCCATCTGTGGAGGTAGATGAAAGGCACAGGAGGCATCATTATCACAGACACTGGGCATAAACTACCTGGAAATGTGGGGTGCGTTCTATGGCCTAAAGTCATACTGCTCTGGGATAAATCACCAGCATGTTAGACTACAGAGTGACAATCTGACATACAATTTGGTAATGGTGTATCCAGAGAAATATTTGAATATCAGCTACTTACCTACCAGGTAACCCAAAATTCAGTGACAGACATCAGGTCATGCAAATTCAATAAAATAAGACTTAATCTTGGGAACCATACCCTGGGACAGCAGGGACAGATGTTATTCACTGCATTGAGGGGGCAATTGTTTATCTATGCATTCCCTTTTTCCGCATCATCAGTCGGGTATTACGAAAAATACAACAAGACTCAGCATCTGTTAATTGGTAGTGCCGATTGGACTACTTAACCATGGTTCCCTGTGATACTCGACATGGGTTTTAACCATGTATCACCATCCTGAAACAACCAGATTATTGGTTCATCCCGTAACAGGGGAACCCATCCATGTCAAAAACAACAGACCTATCAATTAGTAGAGTCTAAAGAAACCTCTACTGCAACTGGGACTGTCGGACCGAACATTGAACATTATCTCAGCGGGCCACAGACAGTCCACCAAAAAACTATATCTGGTATACATCAGGAAATGGGAGATAATTGTCACAGAAACAACATCACCTACAGTTCGATGAACATAACGTCTGTTCTGGAATTCCTGGCAGGCCTCCATTATGAAGAGGGGCTCAGTTACAGTGTCATTAACTGCGCCAGAAGTGTCCTTTCAACATATCTATGACGAGGATCAGAGCGTCATTCTGTTGGGACTCACCCCTGGTAACCAAACTTATGAGGGGAATTTTTAATATCAATCCCCCAAGAACCAGGTACTCTCTAAAATGGGATATGAGTATTGCCCTAACGTTGCTAAGGAATTGGTCTCCAGCAACAGCTCTGTCCCTGCAAAGACTGACACACAAAACAGTCATGCTGATGGCTTTGGTCACGGCACTAAGGGTACAGTTGTACATAAGTTAAGGCTGGACTATATGACTTCTTCAACAGGAATATAACGTTTCATATAATGAATTAGTCAAACAGAACAGACCGGGATCATCAGGCCTCAAAATAGAATTTAGGGATTACCCTACAGATATCGTCTGTGTATAATAAGACAATTATTGTTATATATGGAGAACACCAAAAACATCTGAGGCTATGAGATGGCACTACTAATCAGCCACAAATAACCCCAAAAAAGTGTCGGTTCAAACTATTTCCAGATGGCTGAAACAGGATTTAACAACAGCTGGGGTGGATACTAACATATTCAAATCTTATTCCACCAGGGCTGCAGCTACATCAGCAGCTATGGAGTTGGATGTACCAATGAACCAAATCCTCGAGACAGCAGGACGGATCAGGGGAAAATGTTCCAACTATTCTACCACAAACCAGTAGTTAAACTGGAACTTTGCAGAGTCAATTTTAAGTTCTGTAATATAATTTCACCCCATAAATAGGGCCTATAATTTGTTGTTAACAATTTATCATGGATTTCAATGTTGGATTCATGTCTAAACATGTTAACACAATTCCTCCCACAGTCAATTAAGGCAGATGTGATGCATGGACTTGTTTCCACGGCATTAAATCACAGAGCTTTGAAATCTTCACGTAGTCACTCACGTGACTCCGAAGTAAAATAGTAAGATTAAACGAGAACTTACCAGTTTGAAGTTTGATCGTTATTTTATGAGGAGTACGTTGAGGGAATACGTGCCCTCCGCTCCCACCCTTGATCATATACTCAACTGGTATTTTCTTCTCTAATCTTACTATGTTCAGTCATTACAGTTATCTGTGATTTCACACCGCTGCTTTGAAGAATGACACGCATGCGTCCTGGCGGGGTTCTTCACGTATTCCCTCAACGTACTCCTCATAAAATAATGATCAAACCCCGAACTGGTAAGTTCTCGTTTAATCTTACTATTTTATATGATTATAATAAATGCATTTTTGTATGCACTGTTGTATGTTCTTTCTAATGTAATAATAATTCAAACTTTTTTTACTGATTTTTCTTTATAGATTTACCATAGGCAATTTCACATTTTATGTATGAAAGGGACGGATTGCATCTTAACAGGTGGGGAACCAGCATTCTGGCGGGCAGGTTTGCCACTGCTACATGGGTGGTTTTAAACTGAATAAGTGGGGTGGGGAGTCAAATGGGATAGTCAAGGACATAGTTAAAGGGAAAGAGAGTAAAGAGATGGTTAATGACCTCAGAATTAACAGGAAAGGAAGCTCACAAAGGGATAGGAGAGTATGGCCAAGTGTAATAGGGATCGATGTGAAAGGTGGGATGCGTAAGGAATTAAAAGTATTGTATATGAATGCGCAAAGTATAAGAAGTAAAGTAGATGAGATTGAGATAGATATGTCATTGTGGGGATTACTGAGACATGGCTGCAGGAGGATTGGGCCTGGGAACTTAATATTCAGGGTTATACATCCTATAGAAAGGACAGGCAGGTGGGCAGAGGAGGGGGGGTAGCTCTGTTGGTGAGGGATGGAATTCAGTCCCTTGCGAGGGAAGACATAGGGACTGACTAGGTAGAGTCACTGCGGATTGAGTTGAGGAATTGTAAAGGCAAGAAGACACTAATTGGTGTTATCTACAGACCGCCAAATAGTAGCCCGGATGTAGGGTATAAGTTGCAGTAGGAGTTAAAACTGGCATGCAACAAAGGTAATGCCACTATGGTGATGGGAGATTTCAATATGCAGGTAGACTGGGAAAATCAGGTTGGTTCAGGACCCCAAGAAAGAGAGTTTGTAGAATGCCTCCGAGATGGATTCTGAGAGCAGCTTGTAATGGAGGCGACCAGTGAAAAGGCAATTCTGGATTTAGTGTTGTCCAATGAACCAGATATGATAAGAGAACTCAAGGTAAAGTAACCGCTTGGAGGTAGTGATCATAATATGATTAGTTTTAATCTGCAATTTGAGAAGGAGAACGTTAAATCTGAAGTGTCAGTTGAATCAAGGGGACTATGAAGGCATGAGAGGGGAGCTGGCCAAAGTAGACTGGAAAGGGATCCTAGCAGGACTGACGGTGGAACAGCAATGGCAGGAATTTCTGGGCATAATCCGGAAGTCGCAGGATCATTTCATTCCAAAAAGGAAGCAAGATTCTAAAGGGAGTAGGAGGCAACCGTGGCTGACAAGAGAAGTTGGGGATAGAATAAAACTAAAAGAAAAGATGTATAACACAGCAAAGAGTAGCCGGAAGCCAGAGGATTGGGAAACTTTCATAGGACAACAGAAGGAAACAAAACGGGCAATATGGGCTGAAAACATGAAGTACGAAGGGAAGCTTCTATAGATATGTTAAGGGAAAAAGAGTAGCAAAGTCAAATGTGGGCCCCCTGAAGGCAGACACGGTTGAAATTATTATGGGCAACAAGGAAATGGCAGAAGAGCTGAATACGTACTTCGGATCTGTCTTCACTAAGTAAGACACAAACAATCTCCCAGATGTACTGGAGGACAGAGGATCTAAGGGGGTAGAGGAACTGAAAGAAATGTTCATTAGGCGAGAAATAGTATTGGATAGGCTAATGGGACTGAAGGATGATAATTCCCCTGGGCCTGATGGTCTGCATCCCAGGGTCCTCATGGAGGTGGCTCTGAAAATAGTGGATGCATTTGTGATCATTTTCCAATGTCCAATAGATTCAGGAACAGTTCCTGTGGATTGGAGGATAGCTAATGTTATCCCACTTTTCAAGAAAGGAGCGAGAGAGAAAACGAGGAATCACAGGCCAGTTACAGACCAATTACAGACTTCGGTGGTGGGAAAGATGCTGGAGTCAATTATTAAAGAGGTAATAATGGGGCATTTGGATAGCAGTAAAAGGATTAGTCCAAGTCAACATGGATTTATGAAAGGGAAGTCATGCTTGACTAATCCTCTGGAATCTTTTGAGGATGTGACAAGTAAAATGGATGAAGGGGTGCCAGTGGATGTAGTGTATCTAGACTTTCAGAAAGCCTTTGATAAGATCCCGCGCGGGAGACTGGTGACTAAAATTAGAGCACATGGTATTGAGGGTAGGGTGCTGACGTAGATAGAAAATTGGTTGGCAAACCAGAAACAAAGAGTAAGAGTGAACGGGTGCTTTTCAGAATGGCAGGCAGTAGCGAGTGGAGTGCCGCAAGGCTCGGTGTTGGGGCCGCAACTGTTTACCATATATATTAATGATTTGGAGGAGGGAATTAGG
Organism: Leucoraja erinaceus; assembly: GCF_028641065.1. Lineage (NCBI taxonomy): Eukaryota > Metazoa > Chordata > Chondrichthyes > Rajiformes > Rajidae > Leucoraja > Leucoraja erinaceus. The sequence continues at coordinate 84,217,199 of NC_073378.1, forward strand.
AGCAACACTAGCAACTTTGCGGATGACACAAAGCTGGGTGGCAATGTGAACTGTGAAGAGGATGTTAGGAGGTTGCAGGGTGACCTGGACAGGTCGAGTGAGTGGGCAGATGCGTGGCAGATGCAATATAATATAGATAAATGTGAGGTTATCCACTTTGGTGGCAAAAACAAGGGGGCAGATTATTATCTCAATGGGGTTAGGTTAGGTAAGGGGGAAGTACAGCGAGACCTGGGTGTCCTTGTACACCGGTCACTGAAAGTTGGCGTGCAGGTACAGCAGGCAGTGAAGAAAGTTAATGGAATGTTGGCCTTCATAACAAGAGGATTTCAGTATAGGAGTAAACAGGTTCTTCTGCAGTTGTATGGGGCTCTGGTGAGACCACATCTGGAGTATTGTGTACAGTTTTGGTCTCCTAATTTGAGGAAGGACATCCTTGTGATTGAGGCAGTGCAGCGTAGGTTCACGAGATTGATCGCTGGGATGGCGGGACTGTCATATGAGGAAAGATTGAAAAGACTAGGCTTGTATTCACTGGAGTTTAGAAAGATGAGGGGATATCTTATAGAAATATATAAAATTATAAAAGGACTGGACAAATTAGATGCAGGAAAAATTTGCCCAATGTTGGGTGAGTCCAGGGGGCATAGTCTGAGAATAAAGGAGAGGCCATTTAAGACTGAGGTGAGAGGGCAGTGGAGGCCAAGTCACTGGATGGATTTAAGAGGGAGTTAGATAGAGCTCTAGTGGAGTCAAGGGATATGGGGAGAAGGCAGGCACGGGTTATTGATAGGGGACGATCAGCCATGATCACAATGAATGGCAGTCATGTTGTTTCTATGTTTCTATGCGATTATTATGTCTTTTTTAAGCACTGTTATATGCTCTTTATAATCTAACTAGACTAAGTGGGACCCATTTGGTCCAATTCTCACATGGGAGGTGTGGTCCCCCAATGCAATATTCCACATCTCCACCAATTCCAATATTCCACCACTCACGCATAGCCTGCTACTGCACAGGCGCATCTGACAGGTTCCCATTGTGATGATCCTGATCCCCCTCCTCACCTCACCTCACCCCCCCCCCCCCCACTCCACCCCTTGCCCTTCCTCCCCCATGCACTCAATCCATCCACCCCTCAACCCCCCCACCCCCCCATCCATTCTTAGCTGTACTCAGCCAGCACTGCCATTCCCTCCCATTGGGTTCCCATTGTGACATAGAACACGCAGGTATTACTACGCAGGTGCAACTGACAGGCACGGCAAGTGGAAATGAGATTTATTAAAGCTTAAAATGTGAATAACTCTTAAAATATAACAGCAATTTAAACGTTAAAGAGGAGATTTATTCAGTCCATTCTTTCTTGTTGCTTCTCTTGTTGCATTCTGCAGCCGGGGGAGGGAGTTGGCTTCAGCTGGCTGTCGGGGGCCGATGGGGGGAGTGTCCTGTAGCCTGGTGAGGGGCACGGCTTCAGGCGGGGCTGTCGGGGGCCGGTGGGGAAGGAGGGAGTGTCCTGCAGCTGGGGGAGGGCTTCAGGCAGTGGCCAGTGCAGGGGGCTTTCTGGTGGGCTAGTATGGATGTTGTGGGCCAAAGGGACTTGTTTCCAGAGGGCTAGTATGAACGTTGTGGGCCGAATGGATTATTGGACTGTAGATGATATGTGCATGTACCTTTAATATAGTGATCTCACCACTACTAACCACTCCCCATATCACAAGTATAATTACAACCTCCCCACCCACTGATCTCTCTCTAGTTCCTGTGACAGACCACGTACAGCTAGTGCGGTAATGTATGTTACAGTATGAATAAAGTGAAGTAAAGACACAGTGTGTTGATGTCACTTCTTTACAGGACTCACAGTTCACTCACTCACAGCTTGTGGACCTCTGGACTCAGGCTCAACTTTCGGGCTCAAGCGCAACTTCCGGACTCAATCATGACTTCCGGACTCAAGCGCGACTTCTGGACTCCAGCGTGACTTCCGGACTCAGCATGGGTTGTGAAGGGGTTGGACAGGCTAGATGCAGAAAGATTGTTCCCGATGTTGGGGAAGTCCAGAACAAGGGGTCACAGTTTAAGGATAAGGGGGAAATCTTTTAGGACCGAGATGAGGAAAACATTTTTCACACAGAGAGTGGTGAATCTCTGGAATTCTCTGCTACAGAAGGTTGAGGCCAGTTCATTGGCTATATTTAAGAGGGAGTTAGATGTGGCCCTTGTGGCTAAAGGGATCAGGGGGTATGGAGAGAAGACAGGTACAGGATACGGAGTTGGATGATCAGCCATGATCATATTGAATGGCGGTGCAGGCTCGAAGGGCCAAATGGCCTACTCCTGCACCTATTTTCTATGTTTCTATGTGAACTCATAGTTCAGTCACTCATGGCTGGTGGATTCACAGTTCAGTCACTCACGGCTGATGGACTCACAGTTCAGTCACTCACGGCTGGTGGAATCATAGTTCAGTCACTCATGGCTTGTGGACTCACAGTTCACTCATTCACGGCTTGTGGACTCACAGTTCTGGACTCAACTCGCACTCATGGCTTCCGGGCTGACTGACTCCACCCGGCCTCCAGTGCTTTATTCTCCTCGCCCCCGGTAAGTTCATTACCATCATGGTGACTGACAGGTGAGAAGACCAATCTGCTGATCTCACGGTTTGTTAAACCTTCATAACTTTTCAAATATTCCACCGATCGGAACAAAACTTAGTGCGCTTGGAGCAGAGGAGAACAATGCACGGTGGTGAAAAAATCCTAGCGATATAGGGTCCCATTTTGGCACAAATTTAAAAACAACACAAACCTACAAATTCTACAATAATTATAGGCAGCATGGAATAAATGAGGTGCTTGAGGAGTATAAAGAATGTAAAAAGAATCTTAAGAAAGAAATTAGAAAAGCTAAAAGAAGATATGAGTTTGCTTTGGCAAGTAAGGTGAAAGTAAATCCAAAGGGTTTCTACAGCTATATTAATAGCAAAAGGATAACGAGGGATAAAGTTGGTCCATTAGAGAGTCAGAGTGGACAACTATCTGCAGAGCCAAAAGAGATGGAGGAGATATTGAACAATTTATTTTCTTCGGTATTCACCAAGGAGAAGGATATTGAATTATGTGAGGTAAGGGAAACAAGTAGAGTAGCTATGGAAACTATGAGGATCAAAGAAGAGGAAGTACTGACACTTTTGAGAAATATAAAAGTGGATAAGTCTCCAGGTCCGGAAAGGATATTCCCTAGGACATTGAGGGAAGTTGGTGTAGAAATAGCAGGGGCTATGACAGAAATATTTCAAATGTCATTAGAAACGGGAATAGTGCCAGAGGATTGGCGTACTGCACATGTTGTTCCATTGTTTAAAAAGGGGTCTAAGAGTAAACCTAGCAATTATAGACCTGTTTGACGGCAGTGGTGGACAAATTAATGGAAAGGATACTTAGAGATAATATATATAAGCATCTGGATAAACAGGGTCTGATTAGGAACAGTCAACATGGATTTGTGCCTGGAAGGTCATGTTTGACTAATCTTCTTGAATTTTTTGAAGAGGTTACTCGGGAAATTGATGAGGGTAAAGCAGTGGATGTTGTATATATGGACTTCAGTAAGGCCTTTGACAAGGTTCCTCATGGAAGGTTGGTTAAGAAGGTTCAATGGTTGGGTATTAATGGTGGAGTAGCAAGATGGATTCAACAGTGGCTGAATGGGAGATGCCAGAGAGTAATGGTGGATGGTTGTTTGTCAGGTTGGAGGCCAGTGACTAGTGGGGTGCCACAGGGATCTGTGTTGGGTCCACTGTTGTTTGTCATGTACATCAATGATCTGGATGATGGTGTGGTAAATTGGATTAGTAAGTATGCAGATGATACTAAGATAGGTGGGGTTGTGGATAATGAAGTAGATTTTCAAAGTCTACAGAGAGATTTATGCCAGTTGGAAGAGTGGGCTGAAAGATGGCAGATGGAGTTTAATGCTGATAAGTGTGAGGTGCTACATCTTGGCAGGACAAATCAAAATAGGACGTACATGGTAAATGGTAGGGAATTGAAGAATGCAGGTGAACAGAGGGATCTGGGAATAACTGTGCACAGCTCCCTGAAAGTGGAATATCATGTAGATAGGGTGGTAAAGAAAGCTTTTGGTGTGCTGGCCTTTATAAATCAGAGCATTGAGTATAGAAGTTGGGATGTAATGTGATGCATGGTACCTCTGAGGGGAAGCATGCTGATGAGATGATGTGACAAAATGAATTCAAGAGTCAACAGTCAAGAGTCAAGTCAAGGGTGTTTAATTCTCCTATGTACCGAAACGAGACCATGACATTTGTTCTTACTAATCTGTAAACACAGTACTCAATAGATAAATAAATAAGAACAGAAAAAAGGTTCAATACATATTAAAAGAACAACATTTGTGCAAATCAAAACAAAGGCCAACAGTCCCTAGTGCAATTAAGACAGTTTGTATTTTGAACTTTAGTTAGTGTTTGTAGAGTTCAATAGTCTGATGGTTGCTGGGACGAAGCTGTTCCTGAACCTGGATGGTTTTGAAACACTTATACCTTCTTCTCAATGGCAAGAGTGAAATGTAAGCATAGTCAGGGTGTTGTGGATCTTTGAAGATAATGAAGCACCTCTTATAGCTCCTTTGATGGTGGTGAGGTCAGTACCCATGATAGACTAAGCGCTGTCCTTCACTCATATATCTTGAGTGGTGACACTCTCAACTTTAACTTGTTAAATTTACTCTGTGCATGCAAACTGCTGCGTTAGCATGTGTTTTTGCAGGCCTGGACAAAGGCATCTCAAGTCTTCTCTGCTCAGAACTTCCTTCGGCAAAATTTCCCCTTTTCCCTCCTTTCCTTTCGGGAGAATCTTCTTTGTGACACAAATAACCACCTTCTGTGCAATAACCTTTATGGTTCAGTGGTTTAACCCTCTTAATGTAATCCTTTGAGTACTCCAAGGAATTTTCAGTTTTAAAAGTAAGCCCAATTATTTTTGTGATGCAGAACGGCTGCGTTGTAAACTTGTATCACTTCATAACAATGAGGATAACAGTCTGAAATGAATTATTTTACATTTTTTTTGAAAGAGGAAGAATTTAAAGCAGAATTTCATAAATACTCTGGACTACACAGTTTTCCTTTCTTATTGCCACTTTCCTCCACTCAGCATGCTAAATGCATTTCGTTGTCTCTGTACTGTACACTGACAATGACAATTAAAATTGAATCTGAATCTGAATCTGAATCTCCACTCAGCACTCGAGATTGTTCGCTCAAAGGGAAGATGACCCTAATTGAAGCCAGTAGTTTTCCACGACACTGACTGAGTGGCAGTCCTCTTCTATGAGAATAGTGAATGTATTTTGAGCTGTTGTTCCACCTTGGAGAGGTAGAATCAGAGACGGCATAAGTCAATGTCCTCAGATATGGATTTTTTTACATTGATCACAAGATAAAAATCAGAACATAAACATTAGCTTAGCCCAAAATGCAGCATTATTGGCATTTACGATCAATTATTTCATCAAATAACGCAGATCAAATCTATGACATTAGCTCCAGGTTGCACACTCATTATCTGAGCAATAAAATAAGCTAAGCAATTTACTGTATTTGTACAGCATGCTTTACATGTTACTCTTCTTTAGTTTTATTGCATATTTAATCGATTTTTGTTTTTGTTAATTGTAGACCATATAATCTGGTATTTTGACATGGGGGTGTTAACAGGACCCAGTGGAATGTAGCTCTCAATAGCTAATTGGGCTCTACCTCATGTTAAGATTTTCCCTTTTTTTTACAATTCAAATTTAGGCTTAGTATGATTCTGTGATAGTGGGCCACAAAACAATAAAGCTGAGAAATGTTACAGTGCAATGGGCTGGCAGAAAAAATGATGAAGCATTTGATTCTTTACTTGGATTAACAAATATTTAAATGGCTGTTACAGTGAAATACAACGTAGGCACCATCTGTTTCATTTAAATTGCCTAGACTTCTCTTACTCTTCAAGCTTTATGCAAAATGATTTTGAATATGTGCTAGTCTGTCTTTTATTTAGATGTAGATTAATCATATGGATTATAGTAATTACTTTCAATAAAAATGTGTGCTTTTCTTAAGTTGTTGCTGTTGGGGTATTAATTATTGATGAAAAGCCATCATTTTCACATTCTTAATTTTTCCATTATTGATTTTTAATCATTCACCACCCATTCCTTAGCTGAGAGTAAAAAGGCTCTTCCCTCAAAGCTCAGTTATCGGATAGGCTTTTAAACAGCAGAAAGTGCACCAGACTGTCTGTTCTTGCTTTAAGCCACGAAAAGCACAAGCCAGGGATGGAAGATGCTGACCTGGCCCAAAACCACATGACAAGACTCAGTGTCCGTTCTTCCGTCTGGTGATTTGCTTTGTGTCATTATTTCAGAATTATGATATAAAGTATACAACATAGAAACAGCCATTCAGCCCAACCAATTTATACAAATACTGAGGAAAGAACTGCAGATGCTGGTTTAAATCGAAGGTAGACACAAAATGAAGAAGGATCTCAACCCGAAACACCACGCATTTCTTCTCTCCAGAGATGCTGCCTGGCCCACTGAGTTACTCCAGCATCTATCTTCTATACAGATACTTACATTTAATTTGCACCTCCATTCCTCTTTCTTTAGGCTTATCTCATCTATCCTTTAAAAGATTGTTTAATTATACCCCATTCTCTGGGCAGAATTCTCGACTTCATCTTTCGGTCACTTGTTATATTGATGGACTAATTTTCTTCCTCATTGCAATTAGAAGCATTCATGTTGTGTTCAGTTGATCAATACCTTTCATAACTTTAAAGACATCCATTAGGGCAAGCCTTGAACCTTCCCTCCTCAATACAGAAAAACACATGCCTGTACACAGTGGCGGACTGGGTCTAAAAATATCGGTTGCCAGGAGACAAAAGGTGCCCACTTCATCAGGGGCCCACTTGCCATCGGGCAAGCTGACACCCTGGACAGCCCGCCACTGCCTGTACACACTTTGCTGATTAATAAAGTCTCATGTGTGTAGAACCACTCTTAGAGTAGCACTTCCACATTAATTTTTAAAATCATTTTTACAATATGATCATCAGAAAAGTACACGGTGTTCCAAGTATGGTCCAACCAAGTTCCAGTCTAATTTAATTGGAAAGGCTCTGGAGAAGTTATAACTATATGTGCAGCACCCTTTGCATAGCATCAGCAGGATTCAGTTCCAGGTTTCTGTTCCTTCTGCACTCTGATTAAATGAGCAGTCGCAAGGTAGAGATTCTAAATTATTTTGCAAATATTTAAAATTTTATTGTGGTCCCACATATAAATCCCAGTGAGCTATAAGCTTTGTAAACACATCTTCACAAACTTTCAATGTTATTATAGTTGTTTTTAATCATTGTAATCTTCCAATTTTTTTAACCAATAGCAGACTCCACAGTCACGTTCAGAGATACCATCATTTAACATTTAGCACTACATAATAAACATTTCTGAAATTATTTTGATGCTCATCATTTAAGTTCATCAAAAGGCTTCTGTCCCACTGCACCCTCAAAAAATTTACTTGTTTTCATGTGCCATTGACCTGAAATGTTTCACTTCACAGATGTTTCTTGACTTGTGAAAAGTGTTTTTTGTTCCATGATTGCCAATACCCATGGCATTTTGCTGCAGTGTCACAATGTAGATTTGCCGTACCAAATGCACATTGTGTTTGCAGAGGCTATTTTGAACATGTGACCATATGGGGTAAAGTTGCTGATGGTTACAGAATAACTGATTTCTAGTAAAACTTAATTTATTGTATTATTGATCGCTGATAATTGATTATTGTATATTTATTTGTTTTGTTGTGCTAATGTATCAGTCCTAGTGCAAATCAGTCCTAGTGCAAACGAGAATTAAACTCTCTTGGCTCTGGAGAGTTCCATCATTGATCATGGTGGGTGCGATGTTCCCGATGTTGAGGGAGTCCAGAACCAGGGGCTACAGTTTAGGAATAATGGGTAAGCCATTTAGAACGGAGATGAGGAAAAACCTTTTCAAACAGAGGGGTGTGAATCCGTGGAATTCTCTGCCTCAGAACGCAGTGGAGGCCAATTCTCTGAATGCTTTCAAGAGAGAGTTACGATGATAGAGCTCTCAAAGATAGCGGAGTCAGGGGATATGGCGAGAAGGCAGGGGTACTGATTGTGGATGATCAGCCATGATCGTATTGAATGGTGGTGCTGGCTCGAAGGGCCGAATGGCCTACTCCTGCACCTATTGTCTATTGAATCTTAAGTGATCAACTAAAATATATAACAATGTTAAAGGCTAATTTATTGTGTGATTTTTTTTCTACACTTTTACAAATATTCAAACAATGTGAAGAAGATACTTAGTGATAACAATGCATTGGTGATTCAGTGGCTGCATTCTTTAAAGCTATATTTCATACCACATGAACAGTACTGAAATAATTATTGGTATATTTATCTGAGTATAACTTATAGATCATTCTATATACCCATTGCCATAGGATCTGTGCTCAGATGAATAAATTAGTAACTTTATCAGTAATGTTCAAGTAACCATAGTTAATGAATGGAAGAGAGGAAAGTGAGTTATAGCAGTTTAATATTTTTCAACCGAGAGATCCAGTCGGCCTTGTAGGACTGAACATTAGTGTTCAGTGTTCACGAGTCTATGGTTGGTCTCACTGATGTACAGGAACCCACATCGGGCACACCGGGTGCAGTAGAAGAGGTTCGAGGAGATGCCTGTGAGCCTCTGTCTCACCTGAAAGGAGTGTCAGGGTCCCTGGATGGCATTGAGGGAGGAGGTATAAGGGCAGGTGTTGAATCTCCTGCAATTGCAGGGGAATGTACCTGGGGAGGCGGTGGTTTGAGTAGGAAGGGATGAGTGAAGCAAGGAGTGGCAGAGAGAGCAGTCCCTGCTGAAGGTGGAAAGGGTTGGAAATGGGAAGATGTGATTAGTGGTGGGATCACGTTAGAGGTGACGGAAATGTCGGAGGTTGATGGGTTGAATGCAGAGGCTGGTGGGGTAAAAGTGGGGACCAGGGGAATGCTGGCTTCAAACTGGCTCTGCAGTGAATGCTCGGGAGTGGAGAGTGGGTCGTACGCCCCGACACTTCAGTTTTACCTGAAGGCTTCCCCACGACCACTATTTTGAATACAGGGGCTGTGCTTACGTCCCAGAGAGGAGGGGGAGTTTGGGTCTGCAGAGTATGGAATCTAGATTTCAGCTTTAAAAGGTCAAAATGTAGGTGTACAAGAGTCCTCCTGCTTGTGAGAACACACAGAAGCAAAACGCTGCCTCTCTCCAGCACCATCTTGCAAATGGTTTAATGCCAGCACTACCCAGCTAGATCTGAACAACACCGCTAATGGTGTGTGCCAAGCTCGCACAGTTGGACACGAGTTCAGCTGCAGGGAGGATCACCCTCCAGCACTAATAAAAGGGATCATTAGCTAATGTCATGTATAATTACCTCAACACAGTATGGAGACATTAACTTTAACAAGGATTACAGGTTATAATTTTGTTGAGTAGCATAATAATTCAGAACCAAAAAAGAAATTAAAAAATTACCAAAGGAACCACATGTCTAAATTTAGATTGATTATTGATTTATATCTATGATTCCATTTAATTATTGTATTTAGTTCGTCGTGACATTTTAGGAATTGATGAAGTTTATATGAAGTGGATGTCAAGAAATTTAAGAATTTGAATTGACTTTAAGTCTTCTCCATTACCAAACTGCACTCGATAAGGGCACTAAACTATCCCTATTCAAATGCAGAGGGGCAAGACAGATGTTACACAAAGGCAACCATTTTTTTAGAACTGAGAGAAGAGGAGGTGAAAGATGGTCCTTAGGAAGGGGTTTTATCCATGAAATATTGTCCAGAGCTGTTTTCATTCCTGTCCATCTCAGTGAAGAACAAACTGGATCTCAATGAACCATAACTTGCTTTACCCTCAAACATAACCACACTAGCAGGAACAAAATCAACGTGGTAAAAGGCCTGTCACACTTAGGAAACCTCCACTGCGACCTTAAGCGGCTTAAAAAATCAAGGTCGCCGTGACCTACGACCTCTTATGACCTTCCACGATTATGTGTACGACCTCCTACGACTATGTTGAAGACATCCCTCGACTATGAAGAAGACCTCCTTCAACCTCCTTCGACTATGTTGAAGACTGGCTTCAACCATGTACGTTTTTCTCGAGGATGGTCTCTGGCAGGGCCGGCCTTAGGAGATGCGGGACCCAATTGGGAACAATTTTGGTGAGCCCCAGGTTCCCAGCCAAGGTCTGTAGAATCATAGAAAACCAGTCCAGGCATTACATTTTGGACTTCAGCCCCACCCTACCCTTTGGGTTTCTACCCCATCCTAACTTAGGTTTAGGTTTAGGTTTAGGTGTGTGTGTGTGTGTGTGTGTGTGTGTGTGTGTGTGTGTGTGTGTGTGTGTGTGTGTGTGTGTGTGTGTGTGTGTGTGTGTGTGTGTGTGTGTGTGTGTGTGTGTGTGTGTGTGAAGCGGTGTGTGGTCTGTGCATGATGTGTGTGTGTGTGTGTGGGAAGGAACGAAGGGAGGGAGAGGAGGGAGGGAAGGAGAGAATGGAGTGAGGAGGGAAAGAGAGAAAGAAGGGAGGGAGGGAGGGAAGGAGGGAAGGGGAAGGGAGAGAGAGAGGAAGGGGGGGGGGGAAGGAGAGAAGAGGAGAGAGAGAGAGAGGAAGTGAGGGAGGAGAGGAGGGAGGGAAGGAGGAAAGGAGAGGAGGGAGGGAAGGAGAGGAGGGAGGGAAGGAGAGGGAGGGATTGAGGAGGGAGGGAAGGAGAGGAGGGAGGGAAGGGAGGAGGAGGGAGGGAGGAGGGAGGGAGAGGAAGGAGGAAGGAGGAGGAGGGAGGGAGGGAGGGAGGAGAGGAAGGAGGAGGGAGAGGAAGGGAGAGGAGGGAGGGGGAAGGAGGAGGAGAGGGGAAGGGAAGGAGAGGAGGGAGGGAGGAGAGAGGAGGGAGGGAAGGAGAGGAGGGAGGGAAGGAGAGGAGGGAGGGAAGGAGAGGAGGGAGGGAAGGAGAGGAGGGAGGGAAGGAGAGGAGGGAGGGAAGGAGAGGAGGGAGGGAAGAGAGGAGGGAGGAAGGGAGGGAAGGAGGAAAAGGAGAGGAAGGGGAGAAGGGAAAAGAGAGAGAGGAAGGAGAGAAAGAAGGGAAGGAGAGAAGGGAAAAGAGAGAGAGAGGAAGGAGAGAAAGGAGGGAGGGAGGGAGAAGGGAGGGAGAGGGCCGGTGGCAGGAACAGATACCTGGATCCTGGCGCACATGTGTGAGCTGAGGCTGAGGTTTGTAAACGTTGCTCCAACCCCCGGCCCGGCCGTCCCTGTATTGTTCACCGCGTCTCCCCGGGGAGACCGGGGCTGGTGCATGAAGCACGGCGACTGGAGGGGCGGGAGTGCTGCCCCGGGACCGTGATGGAAGACCCCTCTCACTCTTCTCCATTCCCCCCATCACACCCTCCTCCTCCCTACCCCCCTCTCTTCCCCCCCCCCCCCCCCCCCACTCTCTCTCTCCACCCCCGTCTCCCCCCTCCACCTGGGGTAGATCTACCCGAGCCGAGAGTAGATTGCTCCAGAGATCCTAGAGCCGAACTTTGGATTACTCCAGCGCGGGGGCCCCCCTTAGGCGCAGGGCCCAATTGGGAGCAATTGGTCCAATCGTTTAGAAGGATGAGGGAGATCTTTTAGAAACATATAGAATTATAAAAGGACTGGACAAATGCAGGAAAAATGTTCCCAATGTTAGACGAGTCCAGAACACAGTCACAGATCACAGTCTTAGAATAAAGGGGAGGTCATTTAAGACTGAGGTGAGAAAAAATGTTTTCACCCAGAGAGTTGTGAATTTATGTAATTCCCTGCCACAGAGGGCAATGGAGGCCAAGTCACTGGATGGATTTAAGAGAGAGTTAGATAGAGTTCTAGGGACTAGTGGAGTCAAGGGATGTGGGGAGAAGGCAGTCACGGGTTATTGATAGGGGACAATCAGCCATGATCACAATGAATGGTGGTGCTGGCTCGAAAGGCCGAATGGCCTCCTCCTGCACCTATTTTCTATGTCTCTATGTTTCTATGTAACAGTGGTTTTTGACTGAAACTAGACTGAGGGGAAGCTTAGAACTAGCAATTTACATTGGGGGTTCGTCTGGGATCTCAACAGACCCCCAAACACAAGTTTGCGATCAAGGGTGTTGAGCCGTTTCGATCGCGAGTGCAGAAATCGGGCCCACTATGCGGTTTTCGCATTCATTTTCGGGAGTCGGAGCGGATCGATCATTCGCGGGCTTGGGAAAGGGTCCAATCGTGATCATTAAAATAGAGGCTAGCAAGCACGGGGTGGTTAGCACTCCTTTGGGTTAGGGGCCCATAAAACCAGGCGTGGAGTGGCCCAACACTTGGTCGTAGTTGGCAGACTGCAACTGCTTTAACGAGTGCCTGACGCGCTTCATTGGGCGAGGGGTGGCCCAAGGTTCAGATTTGGTATCCAATTGGTGGGGTATTGAAAGACAGGTCTGGCCTACGCATTGTTCTATCGTTGCTGGGAGCGCTGATTGGAAAGGTGAGTTCCGAAATTCGGCATCGACGACTGCCAGCGCGAAGAGGCTAGGCGCTGAACCCTCAGTGCCCAGTAGAGAGGGGTGACTGCGTGAAGATATCCGAGTCCCTCCCTGGAGTGATAGATGAGGAATCTCGTAAAGGTACTGGGCTCGGTGGATAGAGAATAGATTAGCTGAGAATACTCTAGTCCATTCAAGATTTCATTGGGCAATTTAGTTTGAATTAGCGAGCCCGCATATCTGAAGTGGTATGCACCAAAACTAGGATTACGAGGACGAGTCTAGGTTTGCAGAATCAAATTTCCGAATACAGAATTTCACATTTATGTTCTGGGAAAAATCCTTGGCACCTGATGAGCAGAGGGAGACTCTGAGTAAGATGGCCAAAAATCACAGCCGTACGTGGCAGCATTTTTTTTCTAAAATCAATATAAAGTGCAAACAGGGTCAAGATTAAATTTAATTATATAGAAGGCCAGGCGACTTTAATTAGGCAAGGCGACATTAATTAGGCAAGGTAACTTTAATAAGGCAAGGCAACTTTAATTAGGCAACACAGCTTTAGCATTTCCAAACCAAAGGCAACACAGCTTTAGCATTTCCAAACCAAAGGCAACACAGCTTTAGCATTTCCAAACAATATTTTCAAACCACATTAAGGGCACTGACAGGTCAGTAAAACCACTCACAGTTTAGTAGACATGTGTTCAGTGTTATTCACAGCTCAGACTGAGAGACATGACCCTCTCACTCCCTCATCTTGCAGAGACTGACTGAGGCACTCAACACTTCCGGATTTTATAGTCCCTCTGGAAGGCGCGTGGCCTTCAGGAGAGAGAATCTCAAAATTTTTTAAACATTAATAACTCTTTTATTTTTCATCGATGCGAAAAATCCTATTGTCCTGCGCAGCAGAGGAGGAATCTGAGTACGATAGCCAAAATTCACTGCCGTAAGTGGCAGTATTTTTTCTAAAATCAATATACAGAACAACAGGAAGTGGTCAAGATCAGACTTTTAGTAATATAGATTTAAGAACCACGATGCATGTATATCATGCAGATTACCGGGATTTGTGGGGGACCATACGACAGATAATTACTCTAGTTGAAAATACGAAATTTCTAGTAGCTCTAGGACACACAACTTATGAAACCATGGCAAACGTAGTAATTGATGACAGTGCAAGAGATGAGGCTGTTTTAACGGCCCTTGCAAAACACGTTTCAGAAACCAAGTGATTTAAAACTAATTCTGGAAATAAAACCAGAAAAGGGTGAAGGGGCAGACAAATTTCTAGACCGTTTTTCAAAATCATATATGGACCAATCAGGTGACTTAGATTACCAGAATGGAGCAAGTTCCCCACAGTATTGTGCTATCCTATTGAATTGTCTCCCCACCAAAGTAGCAGATTTAATTAAGACAGATAACAGGAACTGGTCTGAGAACCGAGCCAGTGAAATGGCCAGAGCTGTCTAGGCACTATTGGAAGGAGGGTAGGAAACAGGAAAATTATCCTGTAACTAGAAAGTGAATGTATAGCCAAGAAAGAATTGTTGAACTCTTGATGGTAAAGCGGCTTCTACTATCAAGGTGGAAAGAGATTGTCCCTGGAATTGGCATTCTTAATTGGATTTATGATGCAATTGACAGCATATAGAAATTGATTGATTAAATTTGAACAGCTGGGAATTCCACAAGTATTGGAATGGGATTGTATTACCGGCCACAATGCTGTGGAATGAGAAGGATGAGATGGACACTGAAACTTAAAATAGTAAATTGAAGGCTGAGACTGAATTTGGTTAAATTGGAACATTTATCATGGTTTGCTTTAAAAAGAGTCACGTCTGTAGGGAAATCTGGACTGAACCCAGCTGAAATTTATATGAGAAACCATCATCAGATATACATATTATAACATTGTGCGGATATGGAGAGAGCTGATTAGAGTTGATCTTAGGATAGTAAATAATAATAAATACGCCATGGAGGTGCATGTCCTGACTTCAGTCATGATACATTTTATTTTACTGAAATCAACTGTTTCTTCCAGATTTGAACCTCTATGGGTACCAAAACCTATCGCTTGATCGTATGGGTTCTGTTGCTAGTGCACTCATGAGAAGTTTACTTGGAAGAAAATCTATACTGTGTAGGAAAGAACTGCAGATGCTGGGTTAAATCGTAGGAAGACACAAAATGCTGGAGTAACTCAGCAGGACAGAGAGCATCTCTGGAGAGAAGGATGGGTGACGTTTCGGGTCGAGACCCTTCTTCAGACTGATATCAGGGGAGTGGGTGAGCCACAGATTGAATGTAGCCAGAGACAGTAAGTGGTGGGAGAACTGGGAATGGGAAGGGGATGGGGAGAGAGGGAAAGCAAAGGCTATTTAAAGTTAGCGAAGCCAATGGCCATACCGCTGGGGTGTTAGCCGGAAATGTGATGTAACAGACTGATTCTGTTGCCTGACCTGTTCTAGCAGAGTTCTGCAGTGCTCCCCAGGGCTGCTGTAAACATTTGTCATGATACTCTCTGCATTGCCAAACCTCATTATAACGAGGTGCCTGACCCTACTATCAGCTGAATAACAAATAGCCATGGAGCGGCAAGAGAAAAAGGAGGAAAAAGTCACATAGACAGCTCCTTTCTGAATGTGCTGCCCACAGCCATTGACCTAACTGCTAAACCAATGAACCCGACCCAAATCCCCATCGGACAATAGTCCTCGTACTTATTTCCCTCCTTACCACACCATATGCCTGCCAACAGTATAAAAGCTAAAATTATCACAGTATATGTTATAAACCAATATAATTTTAAATTCTAAACTATGCAAAAACCACACAATGATTAGAAGATGCAGCATAGAACCTCCTCAGCTAATTAAAATATGCAAGTTAATCTAAAAACAGATAACATTTCATCCAAACCTATGGAACGTCTGCATAGAAAGGAACAGAATGACATAAGCATTCAATAGAAAATGAAGTGTGCAACCAAAAGAGATCTAGGCGTCTTTGCAGACCATATGTTAAATATATAATGGCAAACAACAAGTAACAAAGACTTGCATTTATGTACTTTTCACAACAGTTGCAGAATATTTCAGTGCTTTCTAAGATTTTTAAAGTCTAATTATTTTTATCAAGTACGGTTGCAATGCTGCACACAGCGAATTCCCAAATAAAGCATTGTAATAAGAACCAGGTTGAAGGTTAAGTAACTGCCTGAATAATTATGTGTTCCTGCTAGCACGTGTGGAGAAAGAAACACAGATGAAATGTCAACAGTCCATTTCCCTCCACAAACGCTGCATTCGACCAGCAACTCCCTTTGTTTTGCTCCAGATTCAAGCATCCGCAGTCTCTTGTGCATCCAAAAAAAGATCATTTTCATTTTAAGTCATTTGATTATCCTTCTTCAGAACTCAAGAATAGACAGAGCCTTCATTTACATCACAGGTTAAAAAACACAACTTCCAACAATACTACACACTCTCAACAAAGGACCTCTCCAGGTTATATAATAATAATAATAATAACTTTATTTATAAAGCACTTTTAGACAACATCAGTTACCACAAAGTGCTGTACATGGGAAGTCAACAAAAAGTTATTACAAACTACTAAAACCATTAAGACGACACCCGACTGAGGTGCAGTGCATTCAGAAAGCATTCAGATCCTATTCACATTTTGTTACGTTACAGCCTTATTCTAAAATTGATTACATTCATTTTATCATCAATCTACACACAATACCCCATAATAATAAAAATGAAAACAGATGTTTAGAAATTTTTGCAAAGTAACTAAAAATAAATAACTGAAACATCATATTTACATAAGTATTCAGACCCGTTACTCAGTACTTTGTTGAGGCACCTTTGGCAACAATTACAGCCCCAAGTCTTCTTGGGTATGACACTACAAGCTTGGCACACCTGTATTTGGGTATTTTCTCCCATTCTTCTCTGCAGTTCGTCTCAAGCTCTGTCAGATTGGATGGGGATCGTCAATGCACAGGTATTTTCAGGTCACTCCAGAGATGTTCGATCGGGTTCAAGTCCGGGCTCTGGCTGGGCCACTCAAGGACATTCACAGACTTGTCACAAAGCCACTCCTTCATTGTCCTGGCTGTGTGCTTAGGGTCATTGTCCTGTTGGAAGGTGAACCTCCATCCCAGTCTGAGGTCCAGAACGCTCCGAGCAGGTTTTCATCAAGGATCTCTCTGTACTTTGACCGTTCATATTTCCCTCGATCTGACTAGTCTCCCAGATCCTGTCACTGAAAAACATCCCCACAGCATGATGCCGCCACCATTATGCTTCACCGTAGGTATGGTATTGGCCAGGTGATGAGCAGTGCCTGGTTTCCTCCAGATGTGACGCTTGGCATTCAGGCCAAAGAGTTCAATCTTGGTTTCATCAGACCAGAGAATCTTGTTTCCCAACATCTGAGAGTCCTTTGGATGTCTTTTGGCAAACTCCAAGAGGGTTGTCATGTGCATTTTGCTTCCGTCTGGCCACTACCATAAATGCCCACGACTCTAGGTGTCAGCTGCTCTACATCGGTGAGACCAAGCATAGGCTTGGCGATCGCTTCGCCCAACACCTTCGCTCAGTTTACAATAACCAAACTGATCTCCCGGTGGCTCAGCACTTCAACTTCCCCCTCCCATTCCAAATCCGACCTTTCTGTCCTGGGCCTCCTCCATGGCCAGATTGAGACCCAACTTAAATTGGAGGGGCAGCTCCTCATTTTTCGCTTGGGTAGTTTACACCCCAGTGGTATGAACATGGACTTCTCCAATTTCAGGTAGTCCTTGCTCTCTCCCTCTTTCCCCTCCCCTACCCAGCCCTCCCACAGCCCACTGTCTCCGCCTCTTCCTTTCTTCTTCACACCCCCATCACATCAGTCGAAGAAAGGTCTCATCCCGAAACATCACCTTTTCCTTCGCTCCATAGATGCTGCCTCACCCGCTAAGTTTCTCCAGCATTTTGATCGACCTTTGATTTTTCCAGCATCTGCAGTTCCTTCTTAAACACCATAAAGACCTGATTGGTGGAGTGCTGCAGATATAGTTGTCCTTCTGGAAGGTTCTCCCATCTCCACAGAGGAACTCTGGAGCTCTGTCAGAGTGACCATTGGGTTCTTGGTCACCTGCCTGACCAAGGCCCTTCTCCCCTGATTGCTCAGGTTGGCCGGGTGGCCAGCTCTATGAAGAGTCCTGGTGGCTCCAAAGTTCTTCCATTTAAGAATGATGGAGGCCACTGTGCTCTTCAGGAGAAATTGTTTTATACCCTTCCCCAGATCTGTGTCTTGACACAATCCGGTCTCGTATGTCTACAGACAATTCCTTCATCTTCATGGCTTGGTTTTTGCTCTGACATGCACTGTCAACTGTGGGACCTTATATAGACAGGTGTGTGCCTTTCCAAATCATGTCCAATCAATTTAATTTACCACTGGTGGACTCCAATCAAGTTGTAGAAACATCTCAAGGATAATCAATGGAAACGGGATGAAGCTAAGCTCAATTTTGAGTCTCATAGCAAAGGGCCTGAATACTTATGTAAATGTGATATTTCAGTTATTTCCTGTTAATGACTTTGCAAAAATTTCTAAACACCTGTTTTTGCTTCTTCATTCTGTGGTATTGTGTGTAAATTGGTGTTAATTTTTTTTTAATTTGTTCCATTTTAAAATAAGGCTGTAACATACCAAAATGTAGAAAAAGTGAAGGGTTCTGAATACGTTCTGAATACACTGTATGACACAAAGATGCGTCTGAGAGATTGGAGGGATGGATTTGTTGGCTGCTGCTGGGCTGCAGACATCTTCTCTGAGTGGGAACAGCTTGTGCCAATGTTATGTTATACACCCTGGTTTAACAATGCATTGCCCTTGGTATCCCCATGTTTTTATTTAGCCATACAGTATTGCCGTGCAATCACATTTCTGACAGGAAATGTTTCCAGTAACAGAATCCCATTATAAGCCTGGAGAGTAAGAATGTTGCACTGTTGCATCCACCATGTTCTTTGTCCGTAAGACTTTCCAATCAGAGATGAATGTGCTACTAACTGAACCATGATTAACAGAGCCAACAAAATGTTGCCGCATCTCTGTAGGTTGTGGCCAAAATGTCAAGTGATCTGGTAATGAACAATGACAGACGTGAGAAAGGCTACAACCATAAACCCATATTTCAATTATGTTTTGAGGAAGCGATGGAGAAGCCCAACCTTTTCATACTGAAAAAGATGATTCCATTATAAACACGTTAATTATTTAAGAAATGAAGCAATAAACGGTAAATGTAAATATAATACCAAAACTGGCACAAGGTTCAAATTCCATCTGGTCAGATAATTTTTTTTTTAGAAAAATTCTATTGTCAGGAAATTCCACTCAAAAAAAACATCCAATATACTTCCAATGGTTGGTTGCCGAGTGAAATTATTTTTCATTCTCTCAACCTGCCTGATGATTCCAACACACACGTGGATGGCCTCCTTTTTATCGTAAATTTAAATGAATCCTGGACTCTGTTACACATATTCTAATCCATGCCAAGCCGCATGCACCCATTCTAATCTGTGCTTGCTCACCTGCTTTTCCTGCAAATAAAACAAACACTTAGGTTTAATATTTTCCACATTTGTTTTTAATTTCAATTCTCCCTATCTCTAAGCTATAAAACCTTCCAGGAGGTTCTGACATACTCATCCCGAAATGTAATCATTCATCTTTTGGTCAATACCTTTAGCCACCAAGGTGCTGAAATTCGGAATTCTCTCCCAAAGCTCTCCGTCGTTTTACATCGTTTTTTTGGTCAGTCATTCAATCATCTACCCTTATGTGCCTTCTGGAGTCCAGTGGAAATTATTGGTGTTTGCAATATGAATGGGGCAGGGGAAATGGAAATTATTCATGAAAGGATTCAACCAATTAAAATTTAAAAAATAGGCAGTTGTAAATTGTTTCACGTTTGCCCGTTTCATGTTCCCTCCCATGACAAACTTCACCCACCTGATTGTTGAAATGGGGCTAGTAGAAGGGATGTATTTTAGATGTTTCTATGTAGATAGCTTTTTTCATTTTCATTTATCATGGCCTTATATAGTAACTAGACTAAGTGGGACCCAGTCACACGGGAGGCCTTGTGGGGGTTGTGGGGGCAGGTTGTAGGGGTCGGGGGGGGGTTGTGGGAGGGGGGGTTGATGTGGGGGGTGTTGTGGGGGAGGAGGGTTGTGGGGGGGGGGGGGGGGGTTCTGGGGGAGGAGGGGGTTCTGGGGAGGGGTGTATGGTGGGGGGAATGTGTGGGCTGGGGGGTGTGTGGGCGGCGGGGGTAGGGGGGGGGGGGCGTGGCGGGGGGTGGTGTGGGGGAGGTGTGTGGGGGGTGGGTATGTGGGGGGTAGGGGGTGTGGGGGGGATGTGTGGGTGGAGGGTGTGTGGGCAGGGTGGGTGGGGGGGGGGTGGTGTGTGGGGGGGGGGGGGGGTGGGTAGTGAGCCATGGGGGGAGGGGGGGGGCATCATGGGGGAGAGGGGAGGAGCCAGCAAGGAGGACCAGAGGGGTAGTGGCTGTAGTTGGCGGTGCGATGGGGACTCACAGCGGGCACTGGTCGCTGGTCGTTCTGCTCCACCGGGATCAGAGTCTCCGCTTTCCATTTGGCGAAAACTCCAAATCCGGGCTGGGCTGGGGGCTGGGCTGCGTCTCCCATTCTGGACTGGGTTGGGTCTCCGATGCTAGGCTGCTGCTTGGGGTGGGTTGCTGCTCGGGGCGGGGCTGGGCTACTCGGGGCGGGGCTGGGCTGCTTCGGGTCCCTCTGTAAGTCCGATTGGATACCTCCGCCGGCTACCCTCAGCTCCAGTAAAGACGCAATGGCTCAGGAAGTGGTAGTACATCCCGGGGAGTGACAGGGGAAGAGACTAATCCGCGCGACACCAACTGGCAGAAGAGATCAATCTGCGCACACGCAGTTTTTAAGATTTTTAAACCACGCTAACTTTTACGACATTCAACCGATCGCAACGAAACTTGCCGCACTCACAGCACAGGAGAATGGTGAGTGAACTGGCGAAAAACCATAGTGCTATCGCAAACCATTTTTGCACAAATAGAAAGACCGCCAAACCGGAAGATAACAAGATCAGAGTTTTAGTTATGCGTAGATAGATGTAATCCTCCGGGAGTAGAATATTTCTGCAAAATGATTTTTACTCTTTCATTAAATTTGCCTGCTATGTTTAATTTGCTGTGATAAAATGTTCGTAATGAAAAAAAAAGTAATTGTTAATTTAAAAAGAACGCTGGGCTACTACCACAATGTAATAGTCTTCAATACTTCTAATGAGACAGTGATGCTATTAATCCTCAGAACATAAGATCAAAGAGCTCTCCTGGGGCAGTGCAGTTCAATAGCCTTCAATGCTGTTGTACTGATATGTTATTAAAACATTGTCTGCAAATAAAAGTGGTGCACAACCACAGAGGGATTAACTTTCCCTAACTTAGCAGTAGCAAAAATTTAATGAGCTGTTAGTAATATTACAGACAACCAAAATTACACACAAATAGAATATATACCTACCCAAGTTCAGATGTCAGAAAGAAGGGATAATTAATTGTGATAAACAGGCAATCCTATATTGTTGAAACCTCTGCTTTTAGCTGTCAGTTATTTTTATCCTGAGACTCGTTTATTTTTGGCGCATGATCTTCTATTTATTTGAATGAATCATCAGTGCAATTCCTGCTCATTTTATTTAAATCATTTTTTAAAAGCATTGACGCCAATTGTAGTTTGGAGGCAAAGAAACAATTGAGGGCCAGGCTGCTTTGCAATCGGGAAACAGAGAAGTACAGGCTTACCGAACAGCGGCATCTGACCAACGTTTCATTGTTTCTGCTACCTGCTGCAACAAACCAGCTTGGGGAGCTGCCTTCCGGATTGGCAGGTCAGCCTTTGGCAACTGGTTTTCCAAAGTTTTCTCGTTTCTTGACAACAGAGGAGTAGGTCATTTGGTCCATCATGTCCATACTAACTCACAGACCAATCCCATTCACCCCACTAATTATTCCTGTAACAATTTCTCCCCATATTCCCATCAGTGCTCCCATTTCATCTACACTCATCCATGGTAATTTACAATGGTCCATTTAAATATCAACCTCCCCATCTTTGGAATGTGGGAGTAACCGGGGGAACCCAGGGTAAACCCATGAGGTCACAGGGAGAATGCACAAACTCCATGCAGACAGCACCAGAAAGCAGGATTGAAATGGGGAAGCAGAGGGTAGCAGCTCTACTAGCTGCTGCACTGTGGTGGTAATGTTGACACATTATATTGGCCAAGTATTCACATGCAAGGAATTTGCCTTGGTGTGCCACCCACAAGTGACAACATGACATACAGTAACAGGAATGACACATAAAACATTAAAAGTTAATAACAAAACATTATTGAGTAAACATGTGAATTAAATAAATTACCAGAGCAAAATTTCTCTTTTCTAAGCAGGTAGACACAATATGAGCAAAGTCCCTCCTGTAGTTGGTAACAGTAAAGCTTCTTAGTTCAGAGATACAGCATGGAAACAGGTCTTTTGGCCCACCAAGTCCACGCCAATCATCAATCACCTGTTCACACTAGCTCTATGTTATCCCACATTCTCATCCCTACACTGCTCACTAGAGGCAGTTTACAGAGGTCAGACCTACAACCCCAGAATTTAAATTCCACAGCTGCATGAAACCATGGTTGCTGGATTCTTAGCTAAGGCCTCCAAATTACTAGTCTGATAATTCACCAATTGAGTAACCACCACAGCTGGTGCATGCCAGCATTGCCAGAATTTATACAGACAATTTGGCTGGGACCTTTCGAGTCATATGCCAAGAACTGCCCACTAACCTAACAGTTGAGTGCAAAGAAACTCACCTGCTGGATGCAGTAGTTCCTGACTTCTTGTTGCCTCCAAGATCAGCAAGGTCTGGTAAACCCAGCTAACCAAAATTAACAATAACATGGAGAAAAAAAATCTATGGTGTAGAGCATCAATATTTGATTAAAATGATTGACCTCAACCTAGATGTTTGCTGATTGTATCCAGTGAGCATGTTTGACAAAGGCTGTGGTCAGGGATGTGACTTTTAAACTGTTACATCTCCCAAATCCAAATTTATCTGCCTTCAGAGATGAAACTTCCCCTTGAGATGTGTCTATCTGTTCAATCAGATGTGAAACCCTGTATATTTTATAATACATGGATTTGGATTATTATTACAATGACATCTGAAACATTATTATACAGTTTTATAACAATGCATTCTGTATGTTCTTTGAAGAAAATACTGTCAAGATGTTTTCAATGATTTGTGTGAGAGGAGTTAATGCACATATCTGTATCAAATGGTTAAATAATTAGCTGCAACAAAGACGGCACTTCAAAACTATTTCATTGGCGGCAATGTACTTTGGAATATTGGGTGTTAAATGTATTTAGAAATGCTGATTCTGTCTTTCTCGATATACCTCAGTCGAATCTACTTTATACTGGATTGTATTAAAATGTATAGCAATAGGTTATATTGACATGACTAAATTAAATCCATACTCACCTACAAAATCAGACGGGACTCTTCTACTGCAACACAAGGTATGAGTGTTAACTGCAGATTATGCAGTTTTTCTTATTTATGCTAAATTCTGCTGAAATTTTTTTTTATCAATGCACTTTATCAAATGTAAACTTTTTGTGAATATTGGTCCATGAGAATATTTTTCGGCTAACCCTGTCCGAATTAAATTTGTGGACCGAAAATATTTCAAGTCTGAAGCATAAGCATTGCAAGATATTTACATAGTAATTCATTTATTTTCTGAAATATATTTGAAATAACTTTAGTTCACTTACCACAATTTAAACCATGTCTGAAATCTGAATGGCTGAATTATTTTAGATATTCATATTTTGTACGCATAGCAATTACTGTATCTCCATTCAATACTAAATACATTTATAATTGTGTAGTATATTTCCAACTGATTACAGCAGGATTTTGGAAACCACAACCAAAATAACATAAGGCAATTGCATTCAGTCTTTAGACAGCAGCCTAAACAGCCGCTATGAGGATCCTATTCAGTCTAGTGAATGACTACAGAACAGCAGCAGATAGCTTTGCTGTCAACGACTAAAGGATGGACTTTGCTGATATTAAGTGTCTATCCATTTGGGAAGCAAAAACAAATATGCTGTAGACCCAGCTTTTGTCATAGATAAATAGTTCTTTCTGTGGTGAACCCAAGAGTATTTAGAACAACCCTGCAAAGTCCAATGAAGTGTCAGATAAAGCCAGCAATGCCATCATTTATTGTCTGCAGAGGGCTTCATCACTTACACTGATCATCTAAAAAATTGCCAATGATTGATACTGATGGCAATGATGATTACTCTTGCAATAAGCTTAATTAAAATAATGAAGTACTGTTGCACCCAATTTAGTTGTTGCATAGGCAGGATAATGTATAAGAGGCACAAGGAAGTCACCAATGTGCAATGCACTCATATTTCAAACATGACACAGCTGTGGAGCTATTGTTGGTTATGTGTGTGTTATTTGCTAATTGTTGTTGAAACAAATATGGCCATTGAAAATGCAGGATGATTGCACAAACAAACAGGAAAGGGATTATTCTTAAAATGCATTGTGGTTTCTGGGAAACTCTGTCAGGTTTATGCAAGACAGTAGCCACCCTGTGCTGACAGCTGAATTCAAACCTGCTTTCCCATTGTTGCTAACCCTCAGTCAAAGGTTATAAAGGGCCTGATGATGTCTGCAGTGAAGGGAGCCAGTCTTGGCCTTTCTCATTCCAGGTAGCCAGATATACATGGCCCATCTGTTGGGTGCTAATGTCAGCTCATTTTTCTTTCTACAAGCACAAGGCTAGCTTTCACACAGATGCACTATGTCTCCCACTAAGCCACCCAGAAGGCTGGTCACAACGCAGGTACTGTGCTGGGATATTTCACTGGCACTGATTCAGATCCACGGTATATGTTGTACAGTGCATAAATGCAGAGATAAATATCTGGTAAATATCTTGTAAAAATCTTAGCCAAAACTAATGGTATTTTCAAAAAGATTATGGATTCATTCTTTGGCATTTTCATTTAGGATTTCATTTTCATTTTATTTAAGATGTCATGTTTATCTTACTGGCAAGTTATGAGTTTATCTATTGCAGCTGATGATTCCATCAACATACTTTTCACAGCTGTCTTTAATAATATTTCTCAAGTGACATGTAGCAAATAAAGGCAAAAAAGTGGAGCACAGAATCATTGAATATTTACGACACGGAAGGCAACTATTTACTCCATCTAGCCCGTGCTGGTCAGAAAAATGAGCGCCCTAACCTTCCAACATTATCGTGCGATGTGCTGTGACCTAACCGTACAGGTCACAACACCTCAAGCACACATCAAAGTACTGCTTAAATGTGTTGAAATTCTCTGCCTAAACCTACATTTCAGGCAGTGAATTTCAGACCATTACTTTCCTTGGGATGAGAAGCTTTTTCTTCACCCTCCCTCTAATACTTCAACCAATTATTATAAATTTATGCTTCCTAGTTTGTGACCCTAGATCTAAGAGAAATCTATTCATCAAGGCTCCTCATAACTTTATATACCTCATCTAAGTGTTCCCTTAGCCTCAAAACAATATTACTGTAGCTTATTCCATCTTTCCTCACAGCTACAACATTTCCAATCTTGGCAACAGCTTTAGAAATCCATGTTCAGTTTCCAGTACAATCATATCTTTCCTATGACATGCTGTCCAAAACTGGCAGCAATACACAAGCTGTTGTTATATATCTTCATCAGCTGCAATAAGATAAACTCATAACTTGCCAGTAAATGAATGTTATATAGTGTAGGAAGGAACTGCAGACCCTAATTTAAACCAAAGATAGACACAAAATGCTGGAATAACCATATAACCATATAACCATATAACAATTACAGCACGGAAACAGGCCATCTCGGCCCTACAAGTCCATGCCAAACAAATGTGTTTTCCCCTTAGTCCCACCTGCCTGCACTCATACCATAACCCTCCATTCCCTTCTCATCCATATGCCTATCCAATTTATTTTTAAATGATACCAATGAACCTGCCTCCACCACTTCCACTGGAAGCTCATTCCACACCGCTACCACTCTCTGAGTAATACTCAGCAGGACCGGCAGCACCTCTGGAGCGAAGGGATGGGTGACGTTTCAGGTCAAGACCCTTCATCAGATCAGAGTCAAGGGAAAGGGAAACGATAGGTATAGATGGTGATGTGGAGAGATATAGAACAAATGTTATATAGTGTTCTACCATAACTTCTCTGCTCATATATTTTATGCTCCTGCTAATGAAAGCATCCCATGAACATATCCCCAACTACTTTATTGACCTGTGCTGCTACCTGTAAGAATATGGGGAAGTGCAAACCAAGATTTCTCTGTCCCAGCACACCACTCAGTATCCTTCTATTTATTATGCATTGCACCATCCTAGGTGCATTACCTTACACGTCTCTAGATTAAAATGCATTTGTCATTTTTCCATTAGATTGTGATACAGCTACCACTCAGCTTCAGTTACCTGGGGTTACTTCTCACCTCTGGACCTCTTCTCACCTTTAGGACCGAGATGAGAAAAACATTTTTCACACACAGAGTGGTGAATCTCTGGAATTCTCTACCACAGAAGGGAGTGCCCTGTGAGAAAAGTGCGAGTCTTTGGCTCGAGAGTCTTCGGCGAGGAGGCTGAGGAGAGGAGGCTATGCAAAATGCTGGAGAGGGAGAGACAAAAGAAGGAGATGTCAAGCAAGCTGATCTATGTGATGCTTGCAGTATGTGGGAGGTCAAGGACACTTCTGGTGCCTCTGGCTGCTACAAATGTGAGAAGTGCATCCAGGTGGAGCTCCTGAAGGGCCGTGTTGGGGAACTGGAGAAGCAAGTGGATGACCTCAGGTTCGTCCGAGAAACTGAGTCATTCCTCGACAAGTCATACAGTAAGATTGTTACACCTAAGGTACTGGAAGAGAGAAGGTGGGAGACAGTGAGAAAGGGAGGGAAACATGGAATGCAAAGGTCCCCGGGTGTTGTACCTCTTGTGAACAGGTTCACTCACTTAGAAGCTGTCGGGCCAGAAGACGTTATCACACTGAGCGGCGGACTGGCTTGCGAAGCAAAAAGGGCTGTTGAGCCAAAACCAAAAAAGGAGACCAATGCCAGGCAACGCCATTGTAGTTGGAGACTCCATTGTGAGAGGTACGGACAGGGGTTTCCGCGGCAACAGACGGGATTCGAGGATGGTGTGCTGCCACCCTGGTGCCAGGATCCCGGATGTCATGGAAAGAGTGCAGAAAATCCTCAAGGGCGAAGGTGAACAGCCGGAAATGGTAGTGCATGTCGGCACAAACGATGTCGGAAAGAAAGGGAAGAATATTCTGCAGCGTGACTTTAGAGAGCTCGGAAAAATGCTGAAAAGCAGGGCCTCCAGGGTGGTTATATCCGGTTTGCTTCCAGTTCCTCGTGCTGGCGAGAGCAGGAACAGGGAGATACGGGACCTGAATGTGTGGCTGAGGAACTGGTGCAGAGGGCAGGGATTTAGATTCTTAGATCACTGGGATCTGTTTTGGAGTAAGGGGGAACTGTACAAAAGGGACGGATTGCATCTTAACAGGTGGGGGACCAGCATTCTGGCAGGCAGGTTTGCCACTGCTACAAGGGTGGTTTAAACTGAATAAGGGGGGTGGGGTGTCAAATGGGATAGTGGAGGATGGAGTTAAAGGGAAAGAGAGTAAAGGACTGGCTGATTAAAATTAACGGGAAAGGAAGCTCACAAAGGGATAGGAGAGTATGGCCAAGTGTAATAGGGATCGATGTGAAAGGTGAGATGCGTAAGGAATTAAAAGTATTGTATATGAATGCGCGAAGTATAAGAAGTAAAGATATGACATTGTGGGGATTACTGAGACGTAGCTGCAGGAGGATCGGGCATGGGAACTTAATATTCAAGGTTATACATCCTATAGAAAGGACAGGCAGGTGGGCAGAGGAGGGAGGGTAGCTCTGCTGGTGAGGGATGGAATTCAGTCCCTTGTGAGGGAAGACATAGGGACTGACAATGTAGAGTCACTGTGGATTGAGTTGAGGAATTGTAAAGGCAAGAAGACACTAATTGGTGTTATCTACAGACCCCCAAATAGTAGCCCGGATGTAGGGTGTAAGTTGCAGCAGGAGTTAAAACTGGCATGTAACAAAAGTAATGCCACTGTGGTGATGGGGGATTTCAATATGCAGGAAGACTGGGAAAATCAGGTTGGTTCAGGACCCCAAGAAAGAGAGTTTGTAGAATGCCTCCATGATGGATTCTGAGAGCAGCTTGTAATGGAGCCGACCAGAGAAAAGGCAATTCTGGATTTAGTGTTGTCCAATGAACCAGATATGATAAGAGAACTCGAGGCAAAGGAACCGCTTGGAGATAGTGATCATAATATGATTAGTTTTAATCTGCAATTTGAGAAGGAGAAGGTTAAATCGGATGTGTCCGTGATGCAGTTGAACAAAGGGGACTATGAAGGCATGAGAGGGGAGCTGGCTAAAGTAGACTGGAAAGGGATCCTAGCAGGAATGACGGTGGAACAGCAATGGCAGGAATTTCTGGGCATAATCCGGAAGACGCAGGATCATTTCATTCCAAAAAGGAAGAAAGATTCTAAAGGGAGTAGGAGGCAACCGTGGCTGACAAGAGAAGTTAGGGATAGAATAAAACTAAAAGAAAAGATGTACAACACAGCAAAGAGTAGCCGGAAGCCAGAGGATTGGGAAACTTTCATAGGTCAACAGAATGAAACAAAACAGGCAATATGGGCTGAAAACATGAAGTACGAAGGGAAGCTGGCCAGGAATATGAAGAAGGACAGTAAAAGCTTCTTTAGATATGTTAAGGGAAAAAGAGTAGCAAAGTCAAATGTGGGTCCCGTGAAGGCAGACACGGTTGAAATTATTATGGGGAACAAGGAAATGGCAGAAGAGCTGAATAGGTACTTCGGATCTGTCTTCACTAAGTAAGACACAAACAATCTCCCAGATGTACTGGAGGACAGAGGATCTAAGGGGGTAGAGGAATTGAAAAAAATGTTCATTAGGCGAGAAATAGTATTGGGTAGGCTAATGGGACTGAAGGATGATAATTCCCCTGGGTCTGATGGTCTACATCCCAGGGTCCTCAGGGAGGTGGCTCTGGAAATAGTGGACACATTGGTGATCATTTTCCAATGTTCAATAGATTCAGGAACAGTTCCTGTGGATTGGAGGATGCTTCTCTCCACCCCCCCCCCCCCCCCCATGGCCTCAATGTGGTGGCTCCGTGCAAGTAGTGTCGCAAATGGGTTGCTGGCGTGATCCCCGATCCCCTTCCTCACAACGCCCATGCCCTCCCCGCAGCTTTACCCCGGGCCAGATTCCCTATACGCTGTGAAAGGAATCCCACACCGGGAAATACGGTATTTAAAAACATAGATCACCAAGAAATGTACTTACCACATTATCGTTACACAAACTCCATTCTTATCTCTTTGTTTCTTAAAATACGCTTAAGATAATGGCAATCCATATTTGAAATAACCCGCCAAGGAACTAGCGCTGCATATGCGCAGTAGGTACCTTGCCTACCCTGACGGCATTTGCCTGCTTCCCACTAAGGTCATGGATGATGAAGCCATACCCTCACAGGCAGATGTCAAGGGAGCAGAGAATCTTCAATTACAGGCAGTCCAGGGTTAGGAGGGTCGTGGAAAACACCTTTGGCATCCTCGCCACCAGATTCAGATGCTTGCTGACTACGATGGAGCAGGAGCCCAAGAATGTGCAGACCATTGTCTACGCGACATGTGTCTTACACAACGTAATCCATACCAGAAGTACAACGGCAACAGCCATGAACGAGTGGACGAGTGGACAACCAGACAGGTAACATCACACCACCTAATGGAGAACTGGAGGACAGGATGCACCTATGGAGGCACTGAAGAGATTGCCTGGAAACACCTGCAAAAAGAGAGCCAAGGACCAGAGACACCATCTCAGCATTAAGGATAAGAGGGAAATCTTTTAGGACCGAGATGAGAAAATATTTTTTCACACAGAGAGTGGTGAATCTGTGGAATTCTCTGCCACAGAAAGTAGTTGAGGCCAGTTCATTGGCTATATTTAAGAGGGAGTTAAATGTGGCCCTAGTGGCTAAATGGATCAGGGGTTATGGAGAGAAGATAGGTACAGGATACTGAGTTGGATGATCAGCCATGATCATATTGAATGGCGGTGCAGGCTCGAAGTGCCGAATGGTCTACTCCTGCACCTATTTTCTATGTTTCTAAAAGAAAAGATGTATAACACAGCAAAGAGTAGCCGGAAGCCAGAGGATTGGGAAACTTTCATGGACATCAGAAGAAAACAAAACGGGCAATACGGGCTGAAAAGAAGAAGTATGAAGGGAAGCTGGCCAGGACTATAAAGAAGGACAGTAAAAGCTTATTTAGATATGTTAAGGGAAAAAGAGTAGCAAAGTCAAATGTGGGTCCCTTGAAGGCGGACATGGGTGAAATTATTATGGGCAACAAGGAAATGGCAGAAGAGTTGAATAAGTACTTCAGATCTGTCTTCACTAAGGAAGACACAAACAATCTCCCAGATGTACTGGAGGACAGAGGATCTATGGGGGTAGAGGAACTGAAAGAAATTTTCATTAGGCGGGAAATAGTATTGGGTAGGCTAATTGGACTGAAGGATAATAAATCCCCTGGGCCTGATGGACTGCATCTCAGGGTCCTCAGGGAGGTGGCTCTAGAAATAGTGGACGCATATGTGATCATTTTCCAATGTTCAATAGATTCAGGATCAGTTCCTGGGGATTGGAGGATAGCTAAGGTTATCCCACTTTTCATGAAAGGAGCAAGAGAGAAAACGGGAATTACAGACCAATTAGCCTGACTTCGGTGGTGGGAAAGATGCTGGAGTCAATTATTAAAGATGTAATAATGGGGTATTTGGATAGCAATAAAAGCATTAGTCCAAGTCAACATGGATTTATGAAAGGGAAATCATGCTTGAATTTTTTGAGGATGTGACAAGTAAAATGGATGAAGGGATGCCAGTGGATGTAGTGTATCTAGACTTTCAGAAAGCCTTTGATAAGGTCCCGCACGGGAGACTGATGACTAAAATTAGAGCACATGTCCCACTGAGTTACTCCAGCATTTTGTGTCTAAGTCACTCTTGAGGATAGGCTTTG
This sequence comes from Leucoraja erinaceus, assembly GCF_028641065.1. Lineage (NCBI taxonomy): Eukaryota > Metazoa > Chordata > Chondrichthyes > Rajiformes > Rajidae > Leucoraja > Leucoraja erinaceus. The sequence goes on from NC_073378.1 coordinate 84,248,236, forward strand.
AAGTTTCTCTCCCAGAGAACAATCTTTGCATTTGCTATTTTCAGTGGTTCTTCCAAATGATGTTGAACATGGAAGAAGGAGTGTGTGCATGGATAGGACAGGTTTGGTACATGGATAGAACAAGTTTGGAGTGATATGGACCAAATGCTGGATGGTGGGACTAGTGTAGCTGGGACATGTTGGCCTGTGTGGGCAAGTTGGGCCAAAGGGCCTGTTTCCATACTCTATCACTCTAAAACTTTATGACTCTATGAGCACAATAGCTTATGATCCTATTGATGCGCTACATTCTACGAATCTCTGGATAAAACATGGCCTCTAATCTGAAAATAAACTTGAAGTAAGCCACAGATGTGAGTTTTGAAGTGTAGAGGAATAGCTCTGGAAACAATTAGACATATCTTCATCAGGCTCAGTTTCATAAGCTGCTTTTACTTCTTGTTCACATTTTTCTAATAATTAATACAAAATAGGAGAAAATGTACAGTACATGGATAGTTAATGGGGTATCAAATCAATATTGCTAATTCTTTGTACATCCTTGCAAAATAAGAGTTTGCAAAGAATATAAAACTGATTTTGTGTATTTTTAATTTGGATCTACTTTCACATTGCAGCTGGCAATTATGTGCACAGTGTAGCCCGTTTCCTAGAAAACATATTCAAAATACATCACTACATTCATACTAAGAACTAAACATCTCAGAAACAGGATAAAAAAAATAAATAGGTCTCAGAGGCAGATGGAATGTACTGCTGTTGTGTAGCAATGTATACAAAAATAAACTGTTAAATGAATATTTAACCCACTGTGTACAATTTATTGGAAATATTGTGTTAAACATTCAATCTTACTTAGCTATAATCTGTCATTCAGCACAGAAACAGGCCCTTCGACCCAACTTGCCCATGCTGACCAAAATGCCCTATTTACACCAGTCTCACCTAGTTTGGCTCATATCCCTCTAATTCTTTTCTATCTATGTACCTGTCCAAATATCTTTTAAATATTGTTACAGTACCTTTCTTCCCCACTGCCTACAATCAGTCTGAAGAAGTCCTGACCCAAAACGATACCATTCCATATTTTGCAGAGATGCAGCCTGACCCGCTGAGTTACTACATCACTTTGTGTCTTTTTTTTTGTATACTAGCAACTGCAATTCCTGGTTTCTATATTTTGACTGCCTCGTCTAAACTAGTTCCATATGCCTGCATTTGGTCCATATTCCTCCAAACCTTTCCATCCAATGTACCTGTGCAAGTGTCTTTTAAATGTTCTTTAGACTTTAGGCTTTAGAAATACAGCACGGAAACAGGCCCACAGAGCCACGCCGACCAGCAATCGCCCTGTGAACTAACGCCTACACACCCCAGGACCAATTTTACAACAAATAACCTACAAACCTGTACGTCTTTGGAGTGTGGGAGGAAACCGGAGCAGCCGGAGAAAACTCACACTGTCACAGGTAGAATGTACAAACTTAGTACAGACAGCACCCGTAGTCAGGATTAAACCCAGGTCTCTTGCGCTGTAAGGCAACAACTCTACCGTTGCGCCATTGTGCCGCCCAAATTATTGTAACCTGCCTTAACTACTTTCCTCGAACAACTCATTCCATATACTCACCACCATCTGAGTAAAAACGTTTCCCATGAGGTTCCGATTAAATCTTTCCCTTCTCACCTTGAACCTCAATCCAGAGCTCTGATGCTATGTGTGTGGAGATTACAGATTCTCACCAGGATCATGTGGGTGCCCTCCAATAATCCAAAGACTTGCAGATTGATATGATAATTGCCTACTGCAAATTGCTTTCAGTGCATAATGAGTGGTAGAGTCTCAGGAGGTGGGGTTGAGTGGAATGTGGGAAGAATAACATCAGCATAACAGAAATGGGTGCATGAATGCCAGCAGAGACATGGTGCAGCATGTTTCCATGCTGGGTGACTATGATAAGTGAAATAACAAACTCAGTTAATGTTGTTGTGACTAAAATAAATGAATGGGAAGACCTCATAAATTTGATCTCCTGGAACCCAATACATTGAACACACGGAACAAACAAGAATTTCCATCTAATTGATGATTTCCATACACAAATTACATTTCCAGTGGTTAAAATGCTGGGAGAGAAATTTTGTAAAATTATCCAAGCATAAATTGTTGGTTTAGTTATTAAAATGATTACTTCATTGAAAAATATAGGAAAAAAAAATCAATATGATGCTTCTCTGGAGAACAGTTGTAAACTAATGTTGGTTATCCCATTGATCCACGTACAATGTGACTTAGTGCCAATAAGGAACGCTGAGCTGGTGACTCTGAGTGGCAGCAGCAGAAACAACATTGCCATTAGTCGCCATGTTGAAAGTTCCTCATTAACAACATAAATCAGATCCAGCAGCGTCTGCTTCGAAATGAAGACTACATGATGAGATGTTCAACTAAACAATAGATATTTTTTTAAGAGAAATGTCACTACAATTTGTAATCATCACTTTACAAAATGTCATTTCTAGTTATCCAGACCGGGAAACCCAGGAACAGGCCCAAATTACATAGGCTATGCAAATGTGGTGTAATGCATGTCTGCAGTTCTATCAATCTGTGCACATGCAACGCAAGCATTTATTTTTTGAGGATAGGGTCATCTTTTGCAATGATGGAACTTGTTTCATTAATTCGCCGACATAGTTTAGTTGAGTTTAGTTTAGTCACGGAGAGAACATCCAAACTCTGTATAGACAGCACCCATAGTCAGGATCAAACCCGGGTCTCTGGTGCTGCAAGTGCTGTAAGGCAGCAACTCTAACGCTGCGCCACTGTGCCACCCTAGGGTTGTGTTATTCTTAGATAGTCCGCAACATGCCAATTTCTCTCCAGCCCCTCACCTCTTCCGCCACAATTTCCACATTACTATTGCAGAGGAGTGCAACCTTCCCCCACCCCATTTGACTCATCACTCTTCTAGACAGTTCAGGCCAAACCATTCAATGATTTGTGCATCAGTTACCATTGAGGATTGTTGCCTTAGCCCCAGTTTTGATTTCATGCAATTCTGGTTCATTAGCTGCGCTGTGTGTAATTCCCCATACTGCACCAATAATAAAGGCCTGTGCTGGCACGTTGCAAATTGAGGACCAATGTCCCTGTAACTATATCTGCAGCATATCTATAGGCAGCAGACATCCTTATAACTATAAAACTCTGATCTTGGATGTGTATTTATTTGTGTGTGTGATGTTCATGTGCGTTTCACATCTCCTTGAAAAACACGACGTGCTACCAATGAAATATTTACATAATCCGATGGAGATTTACACCGTAATGTAAAAAATTGCGTTATCTGAAAATTTCATGCATTATTTCTCGAGTTATTTATGAAAATGTTCACAAATCTCAAATAACTTAGAAAATAAACGAGATGGTCTCCCTGATGATGTCACAATGGATCTGCCTGCTCGTGCTGTGAGTGACATCACCCCTGTTATGTCTTCTGTACTTTTTGGCATCTCGACTTTCACTTCTTTAAATTTTTCACTTAGCGTTTTTAAACTGCTGCTCAGGTCGTGCTGTGCGCTCCGCTGGGCTACTTGAAGTTCATGGCAGCAGCGGTCGTTATCGCCACGCGGGCGCGATGCAGAGTGGTGGGAAGGTGGCTATGGCGGCCATTACTCCCTCTGGGAGAGGCCGTCTATGGAGACCTGCGATTCCTCCGTCGATCGCTGGGACTCGGGGAATAGTGATGCCGTTTCCTCACTGGTGATCCCGATCCCTGGCGATCTCTGGCCATCACGGGGGACGACCTCCTCTCTATCTCCCTCGCCCGATCGTCTGTCACGTGGGTGGGTGGGCTTCCCCTCGCGGAAGCCATGCTTGGCCAGCCCTCCGCTGCTTTTGACCGTCCCGCCCGCTCAGCGTCCACGCACGCCTGTTGGGGAGGTTGCTGCCGCTCAAAATGAAGAAAGGACATTCAGAATAGCACAGAGAATTTAGATTACTTCTTCCAATGTACATTGAAGCACAGCATGATGAGTGGAATGAATGTACTACTTTCCAAACTCTCCACTTATGCACCCTGTCAAGCATTTCCTAGCCACTTCTGGGAGAGTTGACAAATCCCACATTGGTCTCATCAGGCACTTCAGAACACATGGAAGAATCAAATCATCCTTAATCTTGAGGGGGGAAAGAAATATAAAGGCAAATATTTTTCTTCCTCATTATTTGTAAGGCTTGTCAAATTGTAAATCCAAAACGAGCTATAAGGAGCATTTCTCATAGACACAGAGTTATATAGCATGGAAAACAGTCCCTTTGATCTGACGTACCATGCTGTCCTGAGCTAGGCCTGTGTGCCTCCATTTGGCCTCTATCCCTTGCAGCATCAGGAATGATGGCAGGTTGTTAGTGACTACACTGACACACTCAGAGTAGGCTGAAATCACGTGATAGACTTTATTTATAGTGAAGGTCAGTTGTGACAAGGAGTCCAGGTCCAAGCGGGCTCGCAGTCCCTCGTCGTCTGTGAGGAGGCACCGGCAATCTCAGGTTTGTCCCCAGCAGCTCAGTCTTGCCTTCTATGTTGGCAGTCTCAGGCTTGTCCTGACAGCTCACTTTTTAACTTTCTCCCCCTTTTTTCCTTTTCTGCTGCTTTCCTCTCCTGCTGCCTCCCTGGAGGGAGGTAGGACTGACGATGTGCAGATGAGTTGATCCAATAACTGCTAATTGGACCTAGCTGTTTCTCCTTTGGATGCTTATTCCAGGTGCGGTCTCACTAATGTCCTGTAACCCAAAACATCACCTATCCATGATCTCCAGAGATGCTGCCTGACCTGCCAACTTACTCCAGCACTTTGTGCATTCCAGTAAACCAGCATCTACAGTTCCTAATATATCACATGACATCTCACTCATGCCTGGATGCCCCGGTCATTCCTTCTTATTGCTGCTTCCATCCGGCAGAAGGACCAGAAGCAGAAAAGTGCACACTGCCAGACACATATTCCCCTTAATCATCTGGCTTTGAACGGTCCTTCCATAAGCTAGGGTTGTATCCCATTCATTTTTACCCCATTGTGGACATTGGACCCGGTCTATGGAACTGATATGTTATAATACTGGGAACTACTGTGTATTCTGCACTCTGTATCTTCCCCTTTCTATCTATCTATCTCTATCTATTGTGCTTGAGGTTGGCTTGATTGTATTTATGTATGGTATACAGTATCTGATTTGTTTGGATAGCGTGCAAAACAAAGCTTTTCACTGTACCTCAATACCGTCACAATAATAAACCTAAATCTAATTTTGATGAGTTTTAGCATGGATTAGTTTAGTTTCGAGCTACAGTGTGGAAACAGGCCCTTCAGCCCATTGAGTCCACACTGATGAACGATCTATCCTACACACTAGGGACAATTCACAGAAGCCAATTAACTTACAAACCTGCACATCTTTGTAATGTGGGAGAAAACCGGAGAACCCAGAGAAAACCCATGCGGTCACAGGGAGAGTATACCAACTCTGCAGAGACTGCACCCCTAGAGAGGATCCAACACGGGTTTCTGGCACAGTAAGGCAGCAACTCTACTGCTGTGCCACTGCGCTTCTCCAGAGCTAAAAATATCCAAAAAATCCAGGAATATATTTTTCCCTTGGTAATTATTTAGTTCATTTTCACAAATTTCATGAATTTGCATCAACTTGCAGAGCCCTTCACTTTTTTCATATTGCACAAATGGCACATATGCAATGAACAGATGATATTTCGGGTCAGAACCCTTTTTCAGACTGTAGATGCTTCTTGACCCGCTGAGTTCCTCCAGTACTTTGTTTTTGAAGCAAGATACCAGCATCTGCAGTCTCTTGTGTCTCCATTTGGGATCAACTTTTCAAAGTTTTGGCAAGAGTATCCACAGAACAGAATAAAAGTTGGAAGATATCAAGGCACAGCATGTCTCACTTATGCAATGACCCTGCCAATTTTGAAAGACTAAACAGACCCTTCAGAGCCATTCTATTAGATACCTCCAAAAAACTCTGAACCAAACCATTATTAGCTTTTGGTACACAAAAATGCTGGAGAAACTCAGCGGGTGCAGCAGCATCTATGGAGCGAAGGAAATAGGTAACGTTTCGGGCCGAAACCCTTCTTCAGACTGAAGAATTAGCTTTTCATTATTTTTCTGTTTTTTCTGACATATATATACAGCCTAAATGCAAGCACCATTCATCATGCAAACCCATAGATAGGTTCAATACATTCAGTAAATTCCTTACATGGTATAAATTGAGACTCAATTTAGCTCAACTGCATCTTAAACATAATTAAAGGCACCATGCAAATGAGGCTTACATTACCTTCTCATTACAGAGCGCTTTAGAGCTTTTATGCAACCATAGATGTATAGCACTTATTAAATCATTCAGGATATAATTGTAGCCAGTTTTATTATCTCAGCAACTGATTTAATTCCTCTACAATTAAAAAAAAGAAGGTTGCAATTGAAAACTTAGGGATGCAGTAGCAGATTATCGCTTCAGCGATCAGCTTCATAATTGTGCTTAATGTTCAGTTGTTGAGTTTTGTATCTCACTGGCAACACAATGGTGAAAATGTCTCCAAGCAGTGTATCACCCCTTGTACGACCCCAAGTAATACTTTCAATTACTTGAACAATTCCTTCCCTGCAACATTGACTTGTTTTGAATCTTAATGCAGTCGCCTGCTCAATGTTCCCAAACAAATTAACTCTATTTCACAAACTCAGCAAAAAACACTGCCGCCATGAAATGTTTTTGTATAATTACAATGTAAAAAGGTTTCCTTCATTTTTCACATTTAAAGTGATTGGGTATGTGTTTTAAAGTAATTTGTGTTAATTATTCAATAGTTATGAAAATGTTTATTGGAACAAATCCATACATTTTATTATGCCTGTAATTAAGGATTATAAAAATGTTTGACAGTTTGTTTTTGAGGGTATAAATTACTGCCTATTGAAACATTGAAAGGAAACAAGAAGCATTTAATTTAGGCATGAGTAATGAACCATAGTCGTCAGTGATGTTGTAGTAAAGAAGCAATTCTGAACAATGACAACCATGTAATTAAATTCACAATCAGATTTAAAGGATGAATTTTATCAGATAATTTACAGCTGGAATTGAATTCGGGTCTTAGAAGAGTGTTCCAAAAATTGAATTTAAACAGCCAGTTGATTTAGGAGGGAAGTGAAGTCAAAAGGAAAGTGGAATTGTTTAAGGATAAAGGATTATGACAATAATGAGAATAGTAAAGCTTTGATGGAGTAACACAAGGAAATTAAAATAAATGCAAGAAAAAAAAAATATTGGAAGCTGCTAACAATCATTATAGATAATAGATGTACAGAAAAATATAGATTCATAGAAACATAGAAACATAGAAATTAGGTGTAGGAGTAGGCCATTCGGCCCTTCGAGCCTGCACCGCCATTCAATATGATCATGGCTGATCATCCAACTCAGTATCCCGTACCTGCCTTCTCTCCATACCCCCTGATCCCCTTAGCCACAAGGGCCACATCTAACTCCCTCTTAAATATAGCCAATGAACTGGCCTCAACTACCCTCTGTGGCAGAGAGTTCCAGAGATTCACCACTCTTCAGAGATTCACCACAATTCAACAATAATACAAGTACAGAATATTTTACTTTCAAAGGACAAAGGACATTTATTGTCACATACACCAATTGGTGCAGCGAAATTTGAATTACCATGCAGCACACAAATAAGATAAACACAACACTTTAGAATTTAACATAAAACATAAAAAAAACATCCCTCCACAGATGAATCAACGTTTCCCACTGTGAGGGAAGGCACCAAAGTCCAGCCCTCTTCTTCTGTTCAGCCGTGGTCAGGGCCTTTTGTGGCCTCGTCTTCACAGTGGAGAAGAAAGATAATAGCACCCCAAAAAAAAATTTGGAAATTGTGAAAGGGAGAAATGTACAGGAATTGGTATCAATGTGAATGTAATGTGAATTGCAGCCAGACAAATCTCAACACAAAATCTTATCACATTAGGTACAAATTGGTAGAGAAACATGCAATGCAAAAATTCAGTTATTCCATCCCCTAGAGTGAACCCTTGGATGTTTGTGCTTTCACCTCTTGGAGTGGTATTTGAGTTTGAGAACTACAAACACAGAGAGAAGAATGCTACCAACTGCACAGCAGGTTGTGATTCTGTGCTGTGTAGGAAGGAACTGCAGAAAGCTGTAGACACAAAAACTCAGCGGGCCAGACAGCATCTCTGGAGAGAAGGAATAGGTAACATTTTGGGTTGAGACCCTTCTTCAGGTGTCTGAAGAAGAGACTTGACCCGATACGTCACCTATTCCTTTTCTCCAGAGATGCTGTCTCACCCGCTGAGTTACTCCAGCTTTTTGTGATTCTGTTCTGATCCTTTCAAATCGGACATGCGATACTGCTGTGTCATGTTTGAATATTGATTAAGCACTGACTTCCTTTTATCAATGGACTCATTGTGATCTTTCTATCTTGCCATAACATTTGAATTTCACTGTATCTTAACTGGTACATGTGACAATAAACTGATTTTGACCTTGAAACCTTGCAATAAACTACCGTAGGAACACAACAAGTCAAGCAGCAAAGGTAGACACAAAATGCTGGAGTAACTCAGTGGGACAGGCAATATCTCTGGAAGGAAGGAACTGGTGACGTTTTGGATCGAGCCCCTTCAGAAGCTGCATCTTGGAGGCAGAGGACAGTCAGCATTTTGGATGGAGGATCAAACACCAAAATGTGAATGGATAGGGAAGAGAGTCAGTATAAAGAGGTGAGGAGAGGTGTCAAAGGAGCTAGTCGGTGATATGTGGAACCAGGTGAGGTGGGGGATGATGTGCTCATGGAGCTATGTGGGGGAGAGGGTGAAGGGCATTTTGAGTCAGAAAATGATGGGCCATAATGGAAACAGAAAAGGGGAAAACATTGGGCAGATGCCTTCTGCTTGGTACTTGCAGCTGATGGAATAAAGAAATTCAATTTTACCTTGTCAAAAATGTTGCCAAATAACTAAAGATATGTGTGAACAAAGCCTCTTTTTGTTCCACCTGCTCTGGCTTCTTGTTTGAAACTTCTTCCAGGACAATACGTATTATTATTCGGCCATGGGAAAAACAATTCATCTCACTGGGTGAAAAACCATGGGATTGCGTAGAATGCCAATTTTATACCATTCTGAAACTTCAAAGAAAAGTAATATCAGGCTAGGTGTAAAACCTGCAAAGCATCCAACCTCACTGGCTTCCTGATTAGTCAGTTAGTTTAAAGTTGCATCCCCACCTCCCTCCATCCACCTCTACCACCTCACTAGTCTGAAAAATGGGTCTTGACCCAAAACGTCACCCATTCCTCCTCTCCAGACATGCTGCCTGTCCCGCTGAGTTATTCCATCATTTTGTGTCTTTCTTCGGTTTAAGCCAGCATCTGCATTTCCTTTCTACACATTAGTAGTATTAAAGGTAGACAAAAAGCTGTATAAATCCCATTGGAGGAGACGAAAATGTCAGAGGATTATTTGTTGTAAGTGACAGCTGGTAGGGTGGAACGTGAGGACAAGGGGGACTGTCCTTGTTATGAGTGGGGGGGGGGGGGGAGCTACGGGTTATAGAGGAGACGCTGTTGAGAACTTCATCTATAGTCAAAGAGGGGAACCCCTATTCCCTAAATAATTAGGTCATCTCCGATGCCCTGGTTTGGAACACCTCATCCTGGTTGCAGATGCGGCATAGACGGAGGAATTGGGAGTAGGGGATAGAGTCCTTACAGGAAGCAGGATGGGAAGAAATGTAGTCCAGATAGCCATGGAGTTAGTGGGTTTGTCGTAGATGTCGGTCAGTAGTATGTTACCTACGATGGAGATAGCAAGGTTTAGAAACGATAGGGAGATGTTGGAAATGGTTCAGGTGAATTTGAGTGCCGGATGGAAGTTAGTGGTGAAATCGATGAAGTCAGTGAGTTCTGCATGGGTGCAGGAGGTGGCACCAATGCAGTCGTCAATGTAGCGGAGGTAGAGTTCGGGGATTGGGCCACGGTACGCCTCAAACAAGGATTGGTCGACGTACCCTACACAGAGGCAGGGATAGCTGGGGCCCATGCGTGTGCCCATAGCTACGCCTTGGATTTGGAGGAAATTGGAGGAGTAACAAGGAAAAGTTGTTGAGGGTAAGGACCAGCTCCGCTAAGTGGATGAGGGCATTAGTAGATGGGGATTAGTTGGTTCTGCGGTCGAGGAAGAAACGGGGGGCTTTAAGACCCTCCTGGTGGGGGATGGAGGTGTAGAGTGACTGGACATCCATAGTGAAGATGACAGAGTGGGTGCCTGGAAAACGGAAGTCATGGAGGAGACTAAGAGCACGTGAGGTGTCTTGGACATTGGTAGGGAGGAATTTGGCTAGAGGGGATAGGATGGAGTCGGGGTATGTGGAAATCAGTTTGGTGGGACAAGAACAAGCAAACAATGGGTCTGCCAGGACAGTCAGGTTTGTGGATTTTGGGGAGAAGGTAAAATTGGGCCTTGCAGGACTGGGGATCGATAAGGTTTAAGGCTTGAGGGGCAGGGAGCCGGAAGCGATGAAGCCAGTGATGGTGTTTGAAATAATGGCCTGGTGCTCATCTGTGGGGTCATGGTCCAAGGATAAGTAGGAGGAGGTGTCTGAGAGTTGGCGCCTGGCCTCAAACTGGTAGAGGTCAGCGCGCCAGACTACCACAGCACCTCCCTTGTCGTATTAAACTTCTCTTTGAAATTGCAGGAAATTCCATTTATAAAGGATCCTTAATTTATCCTTAATTAAATTTTGGTTTGCTGTAGATTTCCTGAAGTAATGCCAGCAATGCCCATATATTGAAAAATAAACAAATATTTAAAATGTAATAATTATTAGCATGCTAATTAAAGCCAGTCTGTGTACGTAAAATCTCAATGGACTGGTGTCACCTTTCTTCCATTACAGCTTCTGACAAATGTAACTTCTAAATAAGCAGAAACTGCTTTTACATTGTGGCAAAAATTAAATCTGAGGTTCATTATTATAGATGAACGTTAAGATTTATTGGTTAGAATGTGTGTCCTCTACTTTCATCTGGAATTGACAATAGACATGAATTGAATGAAACTGAGTCTTCTCGGCATAAACATAGACTTTCACTCACAGCCAGTTCATTTCCCAAGCAGGGAATTACTGCAGATGCCTCAATTATACTGCACTTATGAAAGTGGAGTGATTTTAAAATAAACTGTACCTGTATACAATAATATCATTGTATGAGAGATATTTCCAAAACAGAGCATGTTTAATATCCAAAAATAGACACAAAGTGCTCGATTAACTCAGTGGGTCACGCAACACTTCTGGCGAACATGGATAGTTGGCATTTTGAGTCTCGACATGAAACGACACATATCAAATTTCTCCATCTACATCTGCAGTTCATTGTGTCTACATGTTTAACATTCAGTTGTGGTCAAATTATATAAATGATTTTGCATTATAATGCAAGTTCCAACATGATCCTGCGTGTGTTATAACAACTTTTTTTTGGTGGGGGTTGGAACCACAAATGAAGAAATGTTTCCCTGCTAGAAGGGTGAACAAATCAGAATCAATTTAGGTTGTGATCCCAAAAGGCATTGCAAAACAAGTTTTTTTCTCTCTAAATATCCTGTGAATCGACATGAATCATTATTAACTTTAAATGTAATCTCAATCAAGCTATTAAGGAATCTAAATATATACAAAATGAACATTTTCTGCCAAGAAAATACCCATGCCCAAAGAACTGGTTGAGAACTTGAGGGATCACATCATGTAATGTTAGTTAACAAAGGAAAATATTACCAGCAGTGTTTATTTTGTGATGGTATAGCACATTGGCACCTCTAAAAAACTAAAAACTAGATTTTCACATTTTTAGCATTTTAAGTTTTATGCTCTTCAATTTTAAATTGTCTGTTTTATTACAAAAAAATGTATTATTGATTTAAATCTTTTTATTTGAATTTCACAGCAATTTGCATACATACAATGATAACAGACAGTGACAGTCAAGGCATAATTGTGCAACAGTATTTAAGCGACCCTCAAAGCCCTTACCCTTACCCACCTTCAACCCACCCGAATCAGGTCGAAACCAAACGGGGACAAACAACACTCACATACATACACATCCACACAAATATGGTAAGATAAACGAAACAAAAAGTACTTAAAAAAATTGTTTTTTTAAAAAGGGGGTCACTAATAACAGTAAATAAGTAAGTAATTAAATAAATAAGTGTGGAGGGGGGGGTAGGGGGTTAAGGGGAGAGCAGCTGCAGTAGAGCAGAACAATGGTGGAGAGCACTCAGTCCTCTTCCGAGTCCGGGGACAAGTTGAGAGAGTTAACAAGTTCCAAGAAAGGGTTCCATGTATCTAGGAATGTCTTGGTAGAGCCTTTGAGAGAGAACCTAAGCTTTTCAAGCTTTAAATTGTAAAGCACCTCCTTAATCCAGCGGGCGTGTGTCGGGGGACAGGTGAGCCTCCAGTTAAGCAAGATCAGTCTCCGGGCTAACAAGGTTGTAAAAGATAGAACCCGTTTCACCACAACAGAGAGGTTGGTGTTAGGAGGGGTACCGAAAATGGCTGACATTGGGTTTGGAGGAATAGTCTGGCCGTAGGCTCTGCTTATCAAGTCGAAAGCACTCCTCCAAAAGTCTGCTAGCTTAGGGCAAGACCAAAACATATGGCTATGGTTGGCAGGAGATTGATTACATCTGTTGCAGGTGTCCCTAACAGCGGGGTAAATTCTAGATAATCTTGCATTTGTGTAGTGGACTTTGTGAAGGACTTTGCATTGGATTAGGCCATGACGGGCACATATGGAGGAAGAATGGATCAAATCCAAGGCAGAGTCCCATTGCTGGTCTGTTAGTTTCGTATTCAGCTCGCCCTCCCATGCAGCTTTTAATGAGGTATGAGGTTTCAATATAACCGACCCTAACAAGTTGTACAAAACAGAGATGCATTTCTTCCAGTTGGGATCTAGAGCTAAGATGGTATCGGTCAGGGTTTCAGGGGGGCGATTTGGGGAATGTCTTCTTCACAAAATCCCTAATCTGGAAAAAACGAAAAAGATGGGAGTTTGGGAGGCTATAGTTGGACGAGAGCTCCGCAAAAGATGAAAAGATGCCATCCTTGTATAGGTTTTTGATACTACTGATACCGTTGCTATGCCAGGTTTTGAATGCGTGGTCTGTACTTGAAGGTTTAAAGATGTGGTTTTTAAGCAGTGGGGTCAAGATGGAAGGGCCTTGTAAACCAAAGTTTTTCCTTAGTTGACTCCATATCTTGAGCGAGAGGGACGCAATTGGGCCTGCACCCACAGATGTTATAGGAAGGGGGAGTTGAGAGCATAGGACAGACCGCAACGGGAGATGTGAACTCGCCTTTTCCATGTGTACCCAGGTCGGTAGGTGGTCGCAATTATCATTCATCCAATACAGGAGTTTTTGCAAGTTAGCTGCCCAATAGTATCGCCTAAAGTCAGGAAGTGCCAAAACTGCCGTCACTCTTAGGAGACTGCAGTATTGCCTTTCGGATTCTAGCCGGTTTGCTACCCCATAAAAATTTAGATATTATCCTTTCTAATTTATCAAAAAAAGATTTAGTGATAAGTATAGGGACGTGCTGGAAAAGATACAGGAATTTGGGTAGGACGACCATCTTGACCAGATTTATCCGGCCCATGAGGGATAGCGGTAAAACTGACCAGCGGTCAAAATTTCTTTCAGCTTTCTCAACCAGAGGCAGGAAGTTTGTGCGGAACATATCAGATATAGGTGTTGTAATAAAAACGCCGCCTCTCCGCCCATTTAAATGAGGTTAAAGAGCGAGGGAGCTGCTTAGCCAATGAGTTAATCGGTAATAGTTCACTCTTTTGGTAGTTAAGTTTATAATCAGAATATGCGCCAAACCGTTCTAAAACATTCGTAATCACAGGGAGAGAGCTGACTGGATTTGAGATGTACAGGAGCAGGTCATCCGCATACAATGAGACTTTATGAGTTGTGTCGAACCGTGTAATACCTTTAAAGCCCTTCTCTGAGCATAACCAGACCGCCAAGGGCTCTTTCGCAACAGCAAACAGAAGTGGTGATAACGGGCAACCCTGTCTGGTAGCTCTCTGAAGGGGGAAGTGGGGGGACAGTGTGTCGTTTGTTTGTACTGAGGCCACCGGGGACTGACCCAAAGAATAAAACTGTTACCGAGGCCAAACCTGTCCATCGCCTCATATAGGTACCTCCTATATTTCGACCCTGTCGAAAGCTTTTTCGGCGTCGAGGGAGACCACTATCTCTGTGGTCTCACTAATCGGTGAATGGATGATGTTAAGGAGACGCCTAGTATTGTGGGAGGACTGTCGGCCTGGCATAAACCCTGTTTGATCTAACGAGATAATAGAGGGCATCACTCATTGAAGACGGAACGCAAGGGCTTTAGAGAGGATTTTGAGGTCCACATTCAGGAGTAAAATTGGTCTATAGCTACTACAAAGCAGGGGATCTTTCTCCTTTTTAAGAATTAGGGAGATAGTAGCCCACGACAAGGTGGGCGGTAGGCGACGATGTAGAAACGCCTCATTGAACATATCTCTCAGGACTGGTGCGAGGAGAGCAGAGAAAGCTTTGTAATATTCTACAGTGAAGCCGTCAGGGCCGTAAATATGTATTATTTAAATTAGGTGATCAGGCCCTTAAACAGCTTAAGGATGGTCATAACAGCAGCTGGGACATAATTATGTGATGTACAACAGCAATAGTATCACGTGAACTGTCACGGTGGCGCAGCAGTAGAGTTGCTGGCTTACAGCATATGCTGCACTGGAAACCCGGGTTCGATCCCGACTCTGAGTGCAGTCTGTACGGAGTTTGTACGTTCTCCCCGTGAGCTGCGTGGGATTTCACCCGAGATCTTCGGTTTCCTCCAACACTCCAAAGACGTACAGGTTTGTAGGTTAATTGGCTTGGTAAATGTAAAGATTGTCCCTAGTGGGTGTAGGATAGTGTTAATGTGCGGAGATCGCTGGTTGCCGTGGACCCGGTGGGCCAAAGGACCTGTATCTCTAAAAAAACATTTAAAACTGCTATGTTGAAGGCTGAGTGTCAACATCATCATTTTGTTTTCTGACAACATAACATGTATGTTTGGTGATTTTTTTGAGGATACATCTTTTTAATAATGTTAACTTTTAACATGTGTTGATTGTTTACTTTTTAGTATTAGTTTATTAAATCAGTTGATTGGTCAAAAAATCAAAACAGAAGACGAAGTATATATATTGATGGAAAAAAATTGTGATTAGTGTAGTTTAATTTTTAATTGAAATGCGTACCGGCAGCTCTTTGACTACAAACAAAACACTAATTATTAGTATGAATTACTGAGAAGTTTGCTGTTCTTCTCCAATCTGAATTTCTCTTCAAAGGTAAAGCACTTATTTCTAGGGTTATTTGTGGTGCAGTTGTAAGAATATTAACCACTAGTTCTTTCTGATTCCATTAATGAAGTTGGCTGATAGATTATTGTTCAGCTAAGTACAACATACTCACTCAGCTCAAATGCCAATTACCAAGTTTAGTTTAGTTTAGTTTAGTTTAGAGGGGCCCCTCGGCCCACTGAGTCTGCAGTGACCAGCGATCCCCGCACATTAATACTATCCTACACACACTAGGGACAATTTACACATAAACTAAGCCAACGTCTTTGGAGTGTGGGAGGAAACCAGAGAAGATCTCGGAGAAAACGCACGCGGTCACGGGGAGAACATACAAACTCCGTACGGGCAGCACCTACAGTCAGGATCGAATCTGGGTCTCTGGCACTGCGGGAGTGCACCGCTGTGCCACCGTGCTGTTACAGTCTGTCATGCAGGTTCTGAACATTCTAATCTTTGCATTGCCAGGTTGAATAGAGTTGATCATAAAGAGTCAGAAAATTGCAGTTTAAATTTTTGCAATATTTACACTTTCATTCATTCATGCTTACTGAGGAAATAAAATAATACGACTATAGAATGATGGAACAATTACAGCAGAGAAAAAGAGCATTTGACTCATTGAAATTGCACAAATTTCATCATTCTTCAATTCCATCGGAATGACCACTCACTATGAGAGAATATTTTATCTCACATCACTTACTTTGCGTTGCTAATCCTGTTAAATCTGTGTTCCCTGATGCTTGAGAATTTCATCAATTTTGAACTGATTCTCTTATTCACATGTCTAGAAATGTTAAAAACCTCCCCAAATCACTGCTTAGCTCTGCAGAGAATAACCCTAGATCCTCCAGTTCGCTCATGTAATTGAAGCATTGTGACACCAGGATAATTCTGCTGGATCATTTTTGCACCTTCTCCGGCGCTTTCATAACCTTTTTACAAAAAAATGAGAGAAGCTTGCTGCGCTTGTCCTGAACTTGAACACTCTTTAAAAGTAAAGTACTGATTTCTACGGCCGTTTGTAGCTCAGTTGTGAAATATATCATCTTTCTTGAATGTGATTTTCTACTTGTGGCTGAACAAATATTTTAGTGAAGTTCAACATAAACTCCTTGCTTGTGTCCAGCATAAACTTCAGGATATCATATGCTTTTTAAAATTACTTTCTCAAACTATCCTGGTTCCTTTAAAGATTGCAAAGATTTAAAGATGCACCCTTTTCCTGCATCATCATTGGCCCTAGTACATAGTCAAGTGTCAAGAGTGTTTTATTGCCATATGTCCCAGTACAGAACAATGACAAAAAAATCAGTAAATATATATATTTTTAAACAAATAACAAATAATAATAGTGCAAAGCCAAAAACAATGCCCCCAAGTCTATGTAGTTCGGAGCTTATTTGGAGTTTGTAGTGTTTAATAACCCGATGGTTGTAGAGAAGAAGCTCAGCTCTCCTGAACCTGGATGTTAGTTTTCAGGCTTGTATACCTTCTTCCCGATGGCAGGAGTGAAATGAGAATGAGGCCAGGGAGTAGTGTGTGTCTCTGATGAAGCTGGCTGCCTCTTTGCGGCAGTGACCCGTAGATCCCTTCGATGGTGGTGAGGTCAGTACCCATGTTTGACTGAGAAGTGTACACCATATATTGCAATCTTTATTGTGATCAAGTTGCCGAATCAGGCCGTGTTGAAATCAGACAATATGCTCCCTACTGTATACCTGTAGAGGTTCAACAGAGTATTTGTTGATTGAATCTTCTCAATCTTCAAAGATATGCACGCCCAGGAATTTGAAGCTTTTGACTCACAATGACGGCATGTCAGCACCTCTATTACCTTAGATGTTTAAAAAGATTCAGCATGACACCTAATACTCTAAAAAACTTCCACGGATGCATTGTAGAGAGTATCCTCACCGCACCATAGCCTGGCATAGTAATTCCAAGCAACATGAATGTAAGAGGCAGCAGCGAATGGTGGCCAGAGGCTGAGCCCTTCCCTCCATAGAAAGCATCTACATTATGTGTTGCCTCAAGAAGGCAGCATCTTTCACCAATGATTCCACAAACCCCCTCCCCTCCCACCCCAATCCCTCCCATCCATGTCATGCCCACTTCTTCCTGTTATTATCAGGCTAGAAGTACAGAAACCTAATGCCCACACCACTAGGCTCTGGAACAGCTACTCTCCGACAATCATCACCTGCCCTATTCTTAGCTCAGCAATGGAACTGAGACCACCTTTTGCACTATAAAGGACTTGTTTTCTAATTGTATTTTTTCACAAATGTTGTGTTTTTGCAGTTTATTTTGCAGAATTTATGTATAATTATGCTGTGTATGTCATCTAAATCTATGTGCCTGTGATGTAGCTGCAAGCAAGTTTTTCATTGTGCCTGAACCTCTCCAGACTTGTACACATGACAATAGATACTTGACTTGAAATATTTCATTCCTGAACAATGATACTGAACACAATTTCATGACCTGGAGTGCTATATGCACCCCATACCTGTTATATGGTGCTTCCATTAACTCTTCTTTGCGTTTGCTGCTCCTTCAAATCTTTGTTCAAAGGCCTGCAACTGAATCAATAGGTCATCCAGTGAGGAAGTAAACCTTTATCTCAAAATTCTGTTTTTGTCTGGGTAATTAAGGACAATTACCCCTCTTCTGCGAGTGTGATTTCAGTCACTTTGTTCATTCCCGAGTGGATGGTAAACATCGCCTCCAGGCTCTCCAGGTAGACGCGCGTCTCCTTCTCCGAGATTAAGGTTTCCACACCAACATGGCAAAGCGGCGAGACTGTCCCTCTAATGTCTGCAATTACAGTGTGAAGATTTAAGGGTTTTGCAAACTGCTTGGTTTGTTTTTTTCCCACTGACGGTATGGTGCTTAAAAATCCTTCGATCTTGTAGTTAGCTGTCAGCAGGGTTCCACTTGGCAGAGTGTGTAAATCCCTGTTTTCCTCAGTAGTAGCTTTGCCTTCATTTAAATTACAACAGCAGCATTTGCATTTGTGAATTTGCAGCTGTCTGCCAGTGGCGACTTCTGAGTTGATGATGCAGAATTCTTTGCTTTGATAAACCACCAGCTTGCGTTTGTAGAACATGATTTACATAGAACAATGCCCCGTCGCATTTTATAAGGGTAGAATTTATTTTAACCAAGTCAAGACAATGGCGAGAATGTGAAGGGAATAGGAAGGGAATGTCAATGCGGGTTCTGAATGGCTGATGACGCTGCACCAACACCTAAATGAAGAGAGGGAGATTTCATTAACAACATTAAATATGGGAAGGTTTTTTCCAGATATTCAGTAAATTTGAGTCTAGGCAGCAGAAAGGTGACACAGAAGCAGCCTGGAAAATTAGGTGCAGTATCACTAGTTTGGAGGGAATGCTGGAGGCAAATGATGCTACAGTGAGACTAGAGGTCTGGCAATAAAACGGAGACAATCTTTTAGTGGAAGATTGAAGAAAGTATTGGCAGTGGAGATAGTGGTCGGTGGGGGTGGGGGTGGGGGGCGGCGGGGAGGGCAAGTGCCTTTGATGCACAAAACCAGGAAGAAGTTTTGGAGTCACAAGAGACTGCAGGTGCTGCTGGAATCTGGAGCGATGAACAATCTGCTGTCAGAACTCAGCGGGTCGAGCAACATCTGTGGAGAGGAATGGATAGTCGACGTTTTATGTCGATGCACTTCATCTGGACTTTTTGACTAGTCTCAGCACAGATATTTAACCATTCAGATGCAGGAAACAGTCTGCTCGAGTCGAGCAGCATCAATTGGGGGTGCAGTAATTGCCAGCTTTTCAGGTTGAACCCCTGCAGAAGCATCTTCGGCCTCATGTGTCTCCATTGTGCCTTTTAATTTTGGGTCTCCCACGCACACCACATTGTGTGAATATTGTGCTTTACGTTACAGTATCCCACTTAAACTCTTTAATGGGACCATTCTAAAATTGAATTTGTAGGGTATCACGAGATTCAATGGGAGATAAATTGGACATTCTTCAAGAACGGGTTTAGGAATTACCACATATGATTAATCCATCTTTTTAACCAAAACTAGACAATGTGCCAAATTCTATTACCTGTTCAATGTAAAGATTACAGTTTGCAATCAATGATAATTGCATTGTTCATTGATTATTGCCTCTGCAGGGCTCCCGTGTGCTCCATTTGCTCCACCCCTTTCTGCTTCCTGCAGAGACCATTCCCTCCGCAACTCCCTGGTTCTCACCCAAACCATCCTCTCGCCAGGAACTTTCCCCTGCAACCGCAGGAGGTGCAACATCTGTCCCTATACCTCCTCCCTCAGGGACGCCAACAGGCACGGGTTATTGATTGGGAACGATTAGCCATCATCACAATGAATGGCGGTGCTGGCTCGAAGGGCCGAATGGCCTCCTCTCGCACCTATTTTATTTTTAAAAAAGATGCTGCCTGACCTGCTGAGTTGCTCCAGCAATTTGTGTCTATCTTCAGTATAAACCAGCATCTGCTGTTCCTTCTACACATTTTGACTAACATTGGTTACAACCAGCCTGTATTGCTTAAGGTCCTCATATATATTTCTTAAAGCAGAGGTATATTGTGTCTGCTGCAAGTGGTGGAGTTCAATATTAAGTCCAGTAATATTGAGTTCTTCTAAAAATACCCAATGGTCAATAGGAGACACTGTATCACTTACAACATTTCAACATTGCTTTGGAGACCATAGTAGAGAGAGCTGGTCAGATGGAGTCTAAAGTAGTGTCTTGACATGAAACATCACCCATTCCTTCTCTCCAGAGATGCTGCCTGTCCCGCTGAGTTACTCCAGCATTTTGTGTCTATCGCTGGCCTGATGTGCTGTATACCAAATTGCACAACCATCAGGAAGTGGGTGGATAGACACAAAAAGTTGGAGTAACTCAGCAGGTCAGACAGCATCTCTGGAGAAAAGGAATAGGTGGCGTTTTAGGTCGAGACTCTTGTCAGTCTGAAGGAGGGTCTCAACCCAAAACGTCACCTATTCTTTTTCTCAAGAGATGCTGCCTGTCCCGCTAAACCAGCATCTGCAGTTCCCTCCTACACAGGAAGTGGGAGGAGATGGATTAGGCAGGATTCAAGATTCTATGCAATGCCACAACAAAGATGTATTCATGACAGTATTGTCATGGCTGATTAATGTAACTTCAAATATAACACCCACTATTTCTAGTATTAGCTTATCACTACTGTTATTCAACTATTAAACAATAGACAATAGACAATAGACAATAGGTGCAGGAGTAGGCCATTTGGC
Organism: Leucoraja erinaceus; assembly: GCF_028641065.1. Lineage (NCBI taxonomy): Eukaryota > Metazoa > Chordata > Chondrichthyes > Rajiformes > Rajidae > Leucoraja > Leucoraja erinaceus. The sequence goes on from NC_073378.1 coordinate 84,269,077, forward strand.
CCTTCGAGCCAGCACCGCAATTCAATGTGATCATGGCTGATCATCCCCAATCAGTACCCCATTCTTGCCTTCCATATCCCCTGACTCTGCTATTTTTAAGAGCCCTATCTAGCTCTCTCTTGAAAGCATCCAGATAACCTGCCTCCACTGCCCTCTGAGGCAGAGAATTCCACAGACTCACCACTCTCTGTGAGAAAAAGTGTTTCGTCGTCTCCCTTCTAAATGGCTTACTCCGTATTCTTAAACTGTGGCCCCTGGTTGTGGACTCCCCCAACATCGGGAACATGTTTCCTGCCTCTAGCGTGTCCAAGCCCTTAATAATGTTATATGTTTCAATGAGATACCCTCTCATCCTTCTAAACTCCAGAGTGTACAAGCCCAGCTGCTCCATTCTCTCAGCATATGACAGTCCCGCCATCCCGGGAATTAACCTTGTAAACCTACGATGCACTCCCTCAATAGCAAGAATGTCCTTCCTCAAATTAGGGGACCCAAACTGCACACAATACTCCAGGTGTGGTCTCACTAGGGCTCTGTACAACTGCAGAAAGACCTCTTTGCTCCTATATTCGATTCCTCATGTTATAAAGGCCAACATGCCATTCACTTTCTTCACTGCCTGCTGTCCTGCATGCTTACTTTCATAGACTGATGTACAAGGACCCCCAGATCCCATTGTATTTCCCCATTTTCCAACTTGATGCAATTTAGATAGTAATCTGCCTTCCTGTTTTTGCTACCAAAGTGGATAACCTCACATTTATCTGCATTAAACATCATCTGCCATGCATCTGCCCACTCCCCCAACCTGTCCAAGCCACCCTGCATTCTCATAGCATCCTCCTCACAGTTCACACTGCTACCCAGCTTTGTGTAATCTGCAAATTTGCTAATGTTACTTTGAATCCCTTCATCCAAATCATTGATGTATATTGTAAATAGCTGCGGTCCCAGCACCGAGCCTTGCGGTACCCCACTAGTCACTGCCTGCCATTCTGAAAGGGACCCGTTAATCCCTACTCTTTGTTTCCTGTCTGCCAACCACTTCTCTATCCATGTCAGCACTCTACCCCCAACACCATGTGCCCTAATTTTGCCCACTAATCTCCTATGTGGGACCTTATCAAATGCTTTCTGAAAGTCCAGGTACACTACATCCACTGGCTCTCCCTTGTCCATTTTCCTAGTTACATCTTCAAAAAATTCCAGAAGATTAGTCAAGCATGATTTCCCCTTCGTAAATCCATGCTGACTCGGACCGATCCTGTTACTGCTATCCAAACAAGCCTCACATTCATGTGCTCCATCATTTACTTACACACAAAGTACTGCTGCAAATCTCTCATTAACAGAAGCAGCAGCACCAGCCAGCAGGTGATGGAGGCAAATGCGGGGTGCATGAAAAGATCCATGGAACAAAGGTTGATCATTATTGTTGCCGTACTCATTACAGAGGCAATGAGGCTGAAGGTGACAGAATCATCATGCCTGATTTTCCCCCTAACATCCCATTTTTTACTGTCCAACGACCTCCTCTCATCTACATTAAGTACATTCTTCTATCTAGTCCCTCTCCCTCACTATAACCAATGTCCCCTTCTCCTTTTGGATCAGCGAAAATCCAGTCTGGCTAAGCCCTGCTGAAAAATGGGTAGAGGGGGGAAATTTAAACAAAATTCCACTCCTGAAGTCCAACTGAAGACAAATGCTAAACTGTAATGATGGACAACTGTGCAAAGTAGCTTAATGAATGAGGGGGTCCTGCTTAAGAATGCAGAAAACAAAAGCCCTGCAAATGGTCTAAATCTGAATTAAAAACAGCATCCCAGCATTTCCATTATGCTAGAGATATTTAGCTGGTCAGGCAACATATGTGGAGATAGAAACAGGCTTAACTACTTTTCATCAAATGGATTGATGTCACATGATATTGCAGAACTTACCCATGGCATTCAAGTTACTGCATGTAGACCATTACAGTTTTACAGACTTTCAATACCATTTTCTACCACTTTAAAAAGAATGAGAGGTACTTAACCGAAAAGCAAAAGAACTGCTGATGCTTGACTCTAAAATGACAGATACACATTCAAGGGGCTTATGAAAGGTCACCGATTTGTTCCAACCTGCTGTCCGGCTGAAAAGTGAGGTCCAATTTGCTAGCTAATAATAGGAGTGATGGCAAAAGATATAGTGGAAGAGGAAATTCCATTCATGTGTTTTCATTTCTCCCCTGTTGTCCACTGAATCCTGTAAAATGTAACAACTGCAGCTTAATTTCTATAATGCCATTTAGTAAAGCAGATAATAAAGGCAAGGTTTCTGACCGGGTGGCTTTATTGATGGTAATACAAACTCCAGCTAACAGCAGTGACTGTTACAACAGTGTATCCAAGGATATGACACATGGTGCATACTGTCCTCAAAGGATATATACAATCTACAAACAAACCTAGGTGAACAATATGCATCTACCTGTACTACTTAACAATTTGCAGTCAGAAATTTGTATACATATATATTCAGTCAAAAGATACAAATGTAATTGCTGACACAAGAAACTGCACTATTTAAAATAAATACTGGAGGAACTCAGTCAGTAAAGCAGCATCAGTGAAGGGAATGAATGGACTGATGGTATTTCTGGTCAGGATGTTTCTTCAGGCTATTTGATTGTTCCCCTGACTTAACATCTGATTTTCTCAACTGCAAGCACACTTTCGTGACTACTGAGATGTGATAATTAATCCTCTCCTGTGTGACATTCACTTCATTTTGGCTCTCCATATTGGCTCTCCGATTTGCCTTGGGATCAATGTCCAGATTATCAAAGAACCAATTCTGTAACTCAACTCGGGCTCATGTTTTCAATCACTTTCAATGCTGCACCTCTTGATCGATGTACTCTTTTCAGCATCTGCTATTCATTTTTATTATAAATTCCTGACTACCAGCTCTCCAGCTTGACAATTGTTGATAGCCGGGAGGTTGGCTTATTTTCACAGCATCTCCACTTGAAAGCAACTCTCCCAAACCTGCGGGATGTGCCAACATTTCTGACCTCTTCTTTCCTCCATCATCCTTCAAAGTTAGCCTACACCGACCGAGCTCAGGAGCATTTACAAGATTCTACTGTGCTGGGGAATATCTTGTGTTGATAATGGGGATAGCCCTACACATCATCAGAAACAATGTCATTGATGACTCAAGAACTACTTTGATCCTTAAAAAATGACTACCATATCACATTTCTTGCGATGTGCAATCAAAGCATTCAACTGCCCCACTCATTGTTGGATGATCTGGGCACATTAACACGGGTCAAGTGCCATCAGATTTAGACCATTTTTCGGAGTGGCGGCGCTGCACTGGCAGCAGCGGCTCACCGGCAGTCCCGTTTGTTTGTGTTTTTTGTGTTGTTTATTTCGTTTTGGTTAGTCTAGTTTTTGGTTCTTAGTTTGTGTTTTGGGGGGGGGGGGGGTGTTGTAACGGGGTTTGCGGTCTCTCCCTGTGGGGGAATGCGACTTTTTGGTCGTATTCCCCTTCTCTGTCTCCGTCTGCGCTGAGGCCTAATGGAGCTGGCGACCTCGAGGCTCCAGAGGCAGAGCCCGCCAGGACTCGCCCTGAGTTCGCTCCCGTGAGGGCGGTCCGGCTCAGGGATGGAACAGTGCTCCCGTGAGCGGCCAGCACGAGGGTTGACCGAGGCTCCCGTCGGAGCGGCCGAGCTCGGGGAGGTGCGGCGCTGGCAGCCCGAGGGAGGTTCGGTGCCCATGTCGGGGCGGCCCGGCCGAGGGAGAAGCGAGGTAGAAGCGACGCCCAAGTCGGGGCGGCCCGGCTCGGGGAACAAGCGACGCCCATGTCGGGGCGGCCCGGCCTGGGGAAGAAGCGACGCCCAAGTCGGGGCGGCCCGGTCCGGGGGAGGTTCAGCGCCCATGTCGGGGCGGCCCAGCCCGAGGCTGAAGACGGCGCAGTACTCACGTGAGGGTGGCTGGGACGGTGTTCTGGCTGTGGTGGCCTGAGTCCGGGGTTCAGCCACGGGCCAGCGGCTGCGTCTGCAGGACTGGTGGGCTGCAGCTTCAACCACCCCAGGCCGCGGTGTTTGAGCCGCGGGACTGATTTGTAACATCGCCCAGGGGGGTATCGCCCCAGCGCAGAGGGAGAAGAGGAGGGAAGAGACTGCAGACCTAAGACTTTTGCCTCCATCACAGTGAGGAGATGTTGGGTGGACTCACTGTGGTGGATGTTAATATGTGTTTATTGGTGTTTTTATTGTATTATATGTATGACTGCTGCAATTTCGTTCAGACTTCGGTCTGAATGACAATAAAGGCTATCTATCTATCTATTAGAGCAGAGGAATGTGACTAAGTGTGTTAAGTTAAACATTGTTAGAAACCAGTTTCTTTAAGAGTCGGGCTGGTGTGAAAACTGACCTCAGTGCTTCAATCGTTCATTCTGCAGAGCTTCATGATCTAATACTTTTATCGATTTTGAGTGGTTGTCCACCAGTAAAGGAAAATGTTCCATTTCAATATGCATGTGTGATGTGTTGGAAGGGATGAGCTGATCTTCTCCATGTTTGGAGCAGAGTGGCAGGCAGTTTTGCAATCCTGCCACACCGAGCAGAACTCTACTCAAGCTGTAAACAAAGTACTGGAGGAACTCAATGGGTCAGGGAGCATCTGAGGAGGGAATGGACAGACGACACTTCAGGTCAGGACCCTTCTTCAGAATGATAAAGGGTCTTGACCAAGGGTCCCGACCGGAGGTGATCAAGGGGTTAAGCTATAACACGATTCCCAGGTCAGTGGGTGGGATGGGGGCAGTTAGAGAGTGACCGCAGACAAAAGAATGTAGGAGTCGCAAAATACAGAGTAGACAGACTTGCCCGGCAGTCGGGCTGGGCATGTCCTCCACACAAAATATGTTAAAAAGCAAACAAGCTGAGCCAACACCACAGATGGAGGACAGACAATAGAGAAATTGAGTTACCTGAAGTTGTAGAATTCAGCATGGAGTCCTATATTTCTTGATCAATCGTATATCTATCCACAATAGCCTTTAAATATGCAAAATTAAAATGTTGTTCATGGATGCCAACTTGTATGCATACTTTTGGCCAGCACCAATGTACATTTGCTCTGTCTCCTGACACGTATTGTACCCTACCAAATAGGGATGTGACATTGGTCAATCCTGGGATGTCCTGCAATATTTCATTCAATTTTGTTCATTGCAGTTTGAATAATCTGTAGTTAATGTACATAAGCCAGTTTGTGTGCCAGCTTGTGCATGCACATAATCCCTTATATGTAACAATGGTCAATTAGCTTTGGTCAATGGTCAATGGTCAATGGTCACATTTAGTTACATGTAAAAAAAATCACAAATGGCTGTCTTAACACAGCAGGTCAGGCAGCATTCCTGGAGAACATAGATAGGCGAGGACCCTTGTCTGAGTACTTTTCATCTGTATTAACGGAGAAGGACATGGAAGACAGTGAGATCAATGTGGAGAATACTAATATGCAAGGGCAGTTGGAGATCAAGAAGGAGGTGGTATTGCCAATGAAGTATTTTTCAAGTGGTGCCACTGTTGTAATGTTGGACAAGTCAACTTACAAACAGGAGGCCTCCGTAAACCACAATTTAATAATGACCTAATAAACTGTCGGATGAAGAATAAAATTATCCAGGAGACCTGGAAAATCCATTGCACTTTTTCAAAATAGATTGAAAGGACATTTTACTTTCGTCTAATAAAACAGATGGGATCTCAGTTTATCATTTCACCTGAAAGACAGTACCTACATTACGAATACCCTGAAACAGCAGCCTAGATTTTGAGCTGTTGAAGACTCTAGAGTGGGACTTGGTTCCAGATTCTTCTCTTACAAAGAATTCTAACTGAACCTTAGCTAGCACAACATCTGCAGAGCTGATCGTGCCTTGTAAATATTAATTGCTTGCTGTATCACATCTGACAGTTCAATGACTCATTTTAATACTCTTTCAGTTCATTGGTGTCATCAGCCAGATAGAAATGGATATATTCCAATATATTTAGAACAGATTTAAGGGTATTTCCAAGTATACCCTACATGAGCATCACCTCGTTAAAACACAATGGTGTTTCCTTGGGAATCTTGCACTGACCTACACAAATCTTGTGCTTGTTGACAAACCAAATATTGATGAAAGATCCTGGTTAATTGAGAGCACCTCTGATTTGTCTGTACAATTATTGGCTCCTTGTGCCTTTGAGCAACCATTCAAAGGCAGGTGGCTGCGTGTTTCTTCATTCTGATATGATCTTGGAAAGGGTTAGTTTACTCAAACCCCAACCCCAACAAAAAAAATGTTTACTCATTTATGAATAGATATTTAAGGCACGCCCATTATGTCTCAAGGTATGTCCTGGAAGAAAGAGAGGCAAAAATATTAGATCATTACTATCTTTCCCAGTCATTGGTAATGAGTAGCCTCCACGTCTAGCAGGTTCATGGTTAGCTTAGGAAATGAGAATTCCATTCCCTCCTTTCTCCACTCAAACATTTCGAGAAAAATATTTAAAATCAACCATGTTACTTCACATTTAAAGTTAGGTTTCTATTGCTGAGCTGATAAGTTAGGATTATAGTGTTTTTTTGTCAGTGTATTTTCAAGTAAGTGCAAAATCAATGTTTACGTTTAAGAATTTCCAAAGCAAGTATCTGAGAAGATCCACTGAGACAGAATTTGCTCTTGGTTAAAGAATGCTCACAGACCAAAGCCCAGAGAGCTTTGGTTTGCATTGGTAAGAATAGGGAATGACCTTGTGGAAGGCTATGTTAAATGCAGTTTTTCAGATTTGTCGTTCTCGCCAGGAATTAATTTGTAGATGTATAACATCTCTCATCAGTAATTTTCTGATTCAGAAACAGAGTTGTCAATCAGCCATAGGTTGCATTTTCACTAGTCAAGGACCAGATCAGCGTCAACAGTGAACAAGAACGAAAAAAAACTAAAGATAGACAAAAAAAAGCTGTAGTAGCTCAGTGGGTCAGACAGCATCTCTGGAGAAAAGGAATAGGTGACTTTTCAGGATGAGACCCTTCTTCAGAAACCAGCATCTGCAGTTCCTTCCTACACAAGGATGAAATGTTTTCTGACAGTTATTGAGGTAAAATAATAAGTATTTTGTGATAGCATTGCAAGTCGCATACATACAGTGCATTCAGAAAGTATTCAGACCCCTTCACTTTTTCCACATTTTGTTACGTTACAGCCTTATTCTAAAATGGATTAAATTCTTTATTTTTTATCAGCAATCTACACACAATAAAAAAGTGAAAACAGGTGTTTAGAAATTTTTGCAAAATAATTAAAAATAAATAACTGAAATATCACATTTACATAAGTATTCAGACCCTTTACTCAGTACTTTATTGAGGCACCTTTGGCAGTGATTACAACTTCAAGTCTTCTTGGGTATCACACTACAAGCTTGGCACACCTGTATTTGGGTAATTTATCCCATTCTTCTCTGCAGATCCTCTCAAGCTCTGTCAGATTGGATGGGGCGCGTCGATGCACAGCTATTTTCAGATCCCTCCAGAGATGTTTGATCGGGTTCAAGTCCGGGCCCTTACGGACATTCACAGACTTGTCACAAAGCCACTCTTGCGTTGGCTTGGACGTGAGCTTTAGGTCGTTGTCCTGTTGGAAGGTGAACGTCTGCCCCAGTCCGAGGTCCTGAATGCTCTGGAGCAGGTTTTCATCAAGGAGCTCTCTATACTTTGCTCCGTTCATCTTTACCTCGATCCTGACTGGTCTCCCAGTTCCTACCGCTGAAAAACATCCCTACAGCATGATGCTGCCACCACAATGCTTCACCGTAGATATGGTATTGGCCAGGTGATGAGCGGTGCCTGGTTTCCTCCAGACGTGACACTTGGCATTCAGGCCAAAGAATTCAATATTGGTTTCATCAGGCCAGGGAATCTTGTTTAGGTGCCTTTTGGCAAACTCCAAGCGGGCTGTCATGTGCCTTTAACTGGGGAGTGGCTTCTGTCTGGCCACTCTACAATAAAGGTGGAGTGCTGCAGATATAGTTGTCCTTCTGGAAGTTTCTCCCATCTCCACAGAGGAACTCGGGAGCTCTGTCAGAGTGCCCATCGGGTTCTTGGTCACCTCCCTGAATATGTTAGTAAGTCTCTATCCTAAGGCCCTTCTCCCCCGATTGCACAGTTTGGCCAGGCTCTATGAAGAGTCCTGGTGGTTTCAAAGTTCTAATTAAGAATGACGGAGGCCACTGTGCTCTTCGGGACCTGCAATGCTCCAAAAAATGTTTTCCCCAGATCTGTGTCTCAACACAATCCTGTCTCGGAGGTCTACAGACAATTCCTTCGTCTTCATGGCTTGTTTTTTGCTCTGACGTGCACTGTCGACTGTGGGACCTTATATAGACAGGTGTGTGCCTTTCCAAATCATGTACAATCAATTAAATTTACCACTTGTAGACTCCAATCAAGTTGTAGAAACATCTCAAGGATAATCAATGGAAACACGATGCACCAAAACTCAATTTTGAGAGTCACGGCAAAGGGTCTGAATACTTACGTAAATGTGATATTTCATTTATTTATTTTTAATTATTTTGCAATAATTTACTAAACACCTGTTTTCGCTTTTTATATTATGAGGTATTGTGCGTAGATTGATGATAAAAAAAAATGACTGTAACCAATTTTAGAATAAGGCAAAATGTAACAAAATGTGGAAAAAGTGAACGGGTCTGAATACTTTCTCAATGCACTGTACATACAACTGTGCAAGACAGCATTTTTCTGTGGTATAGAAAAGGTATCATTTCTACTTATTCTGCTTATACTTATTTTAGGGATCTGTCTAGTGCTAGCAAGTGTGGCACGTATTATTCATATCTCGTTTCCCTGGGAGATTAATAGATATTCTTCAACAGTTCATGCAGAGAGAATGCTTCCTCAGTGCTAAATCTGAACAACTATCTGATTGGCAAAGTCAACCACGTGATGTGGGACTGTGAATAATAGCAGATTAACTTCCTTAAAGAACCGGTTAGGATTTAAAACTTCATAGGCAGTATCTGCTGACCATTTATTTTTAGTTTTCCAGATTTTAAAAAAATCAAGAAATTAAATAACTAAGGTATGATCTGCACACACATTTATTAAGATTGCTTGTTCACAATATATGCCTTTGTTGTGAGATCCTTACTATACTTCCATGTATGGTATTAGAGGAGCAATGAATAACATTAAATGCTCTGCCATGAACAGAGTGGTGTCTCCAGGTTCTGCTTATCCATCCAATTGTAATGGGATAATTACAATGGCAATGAATTCTACTTCCCAGTCTACTTCCTTTGGAGATCTCCTAGAAATTAACCTTATATGTTCATAAATACCTCAGACATTGTAGCAGAATTAGGCTATTCCCCTTTGAGTCTGCTCTGCTATTCAATCATGGCTGATCTATTTTTCCCTCTGAACCCATTCTCCCTTCTCTCCATAACCTTTGACACTCGTACTTATCAAGAATCTATCAATCTCCACTATTAAAATACCCAACGACGGCCCCACCACCATCCGTGGCAATGAATTCCACAGATTTGCCACCCGCTGGCTAAAGAAATTCTTCCTCATCATTCTAAAAGTACATCATTTAATACTGAGGCTGTGACTTTGGTCCTAGTTTCTCCCGCTCTTGGAAACATCCTCTACACAACCACAACCACAGCCTTTCTTTATTCGAAATGTTTCTATGAATTACCCCCCTCCCACACCATCCTTCTAACCTCGAGCCTAGTACATGCCCGGAACAGTTACACATCCCTCATACCCCTTGGACCTCTTTCCTATTTCTCATTTTTAAGCGACAACATATGAAACTACATCAGGTTTCAGATACACTCAGCAACAATCTCAAATGCTTAACAATCTCTGATTTGTGATATTGTTCATCCAAATTTTATGCCTGGATAAATTAGTAATATCCAACTAAATAATGGGAAGAATGTTGTTGCTTTGATTCTTGAAAGTTAAGGCAATAGGAATTTATCTGTTAAAAACTTCCAACCTGTACTCAAATCAATCTCAAGAAACAAGAGTCATTAAAACATATCAGAGAGTTATGAGCCTCTATTGTAAACATCCTGGCCAGATTTCCTGTATTCTCATACAATGTAGAAGGAGCCAATCAGCCCAGCGAGTCTATGGCTGTTCACATAGCAATTCCATTCCCTTACTAATTACATATGCAACCCATTCTGATCTCTTTCATTTCCTCACTTTAAAATCATTCCATGATTGAGAAGTATCAGTTGTCTAAATCGCAAGTTCAAGAATTTCCTCCATAAACCTCTCCATCGTGCTATTGTTCTCACCTCTTTACCTATTCTAAACCTACCCCTGGCAGGTTTTTGGACACCTGTCCTGAACATTTCCTGATATGGTTTATTGCCAGACTTTGATACTTTTTTCCTGAGATCCTGAGATGTTTTACTCCCATAAACTTACGGATGCTATGTGTATTTATTGATGAACAATTTGCAATCATAAGGGCAATTGATAGTTACCTCTGTAGCTGGGTACTTACGATGTGTTGGTATCGTACAGGTGTAATCCAGGGAGAAAGTCATCAAGTTAACAATTCCCTTCTCCCCAATTTGCGTTGATCTCAGGAATGTTAAGAATGTTAGGATAAAGATATTATGTTTCAATGTTTATGGAAATATTTATTCTGTAGTTAGAGATCAATCGTAATTTAAATAGAAATAGAAGTGACAGTTGTGGTCCAACAAAAGCTCCCTTGCCTAAGTCAAGAATAGGGTTTCAAGCATTGCCTGCAAATGTCCACATCAGCTGTGTTGGTAGCACAGGCCAATACTGAGCAAATTGCACAGTCAGATGTGATGTCCTTCTGACCAGTCACCGAATTCAGGCTTGTTAGCACAATAAGCCAGGCATTTGAGATCATACAGTGATTATACAAAGCAGCATAGTGGAGATTTTCTTGGTGTTTCGGCAATGTTACGCTCTTAGTCACCATCAAAACAAGTTTCCAATCATTTTTTTATTTTTGTGAGATTTTGAGTGTGGAGGCAGAGAGATGGAACTGGAGAGATGCTCCTAGGACAGCGAGGAATTGAATCATCTCCTTTGTTCTGTCACCACTGTATAATTCTATGACATTGACTGCTGCGTCTACATGTTTTACTGCAGTGACTGTATTTCAGAGGACACTTTTGATTATATAAAGAGGAATAACATGAGTTTTCTAATTTATCACCAGATGCCGGGAAGACAGAGTGTTCCAAGAATTTGACTCTCCACGAATATGGTGAGCATTAATTAAAAATTGACGGTGAACAGGTGTAAAAGATATAGGGTGACCCTGTATTCCCAGAATCTAAAATTCAAACATGAGACAGCCCAAAATCAGCTTTCACCAATACTTCTTGAAAGATGCCTTGGATGTTACAGCAGCAGAACTGCCCATTTTTGGGGGGAACAAAATTATGCCACCACTTCTAATGTAGTTAGACCTCCAGGGAGGAGGTCCAGCACTTAGCAGCATGGTGCGCTGACAACAACCTGGCCCTTAACTCCAAGAAGACCAAGGAGCTCATTGTAGACTTCAGGAAGTCCAGAGGCGGCACGCACACCCCCATCCACATTAACGGGACGGAGGTGGAACGTGTTTCTAGCTTCAGGTTCCTGGGAGTCAACATCTCCGATGACCTCTCTTGGACCCACAATACCTCTACTCTGATCAAGAAGGCTCATCAGCGTCTCTTCTTCCTGAGGAGACTGAAGAAGGTCCATCTGTCTCCTCAGATCCTGGTGAACTTCTCACCGCTGCAGCCATCGAGAGCATCCAACTCACTGCATCACAGTATGGGGGCAACTGCTCTGTCTCCGACTGAAGGCATTGCAGAGGGTGGTGAAAATTGCCCAACGCATCACCGGTTCCACGCTCCCCTCCATTGAGTCTGTCCAAAGCAAGCGCTGTCTACGGAGGGCGCTCAGCATCGCCAAGGACTGCTCTCACCCCAACCATGGATTGTTTACCCTCCTACCATCCATAGGCGCTACAGGTCTATTCCGTTGCCGAACCAGCATGTGCCTTCTTTCCGGCGGCTTTCACTCTACTAAACCACTTTCCTCGGTGAATGGCAATCACCCCCCCCCCCCAGACACTTATTATTTTGTAAAATCGTTTGCTTGTCGCTCACTCAAGGAGATGCTAACTCCATTTCATTGTCTCCCCTGTCACTGACAATGACAATTAATTGAACTGAATCTGAATCTGAATCTGATGTGATTCCATAGACCATGAGCACCCTAATGCCATTTCTTCTTTGTGAATCCTAGCAGAATAGGCAGGTTGCTCTGCTGAGCTGACATCACAGTTAAGATCAGTTGTTTCAGCAACATTGTCTTGTTGACCACTGTTAATGAGGCTCAGGACCACACTTACATCACCTATACGGGCTACTTTTAGAAAAAATGCTGCCACTTACAGCTGTGATGTTAGCTTGGCCATCTTACTCAGTCCCCCACAATGCTCGTGCAGAACATGATGCCTTTTTGATCCATTTGCCTACTCAAAATCCAAAGTTATCTAGTCCGTCATGTGCCTAAAAAAGTTTGATAAGTGCAAGTATGGTGAAGGCCACACCACCACCCCGGCAAAGGGTTCCAGGCCTCTATAAAAAACTTGTCCCACTCATCTGTTGAAACTTCCCCCCTCTCACCTTATAACTATGCTCTCTTGTGTTGGACATTTCCAACCTGGGAAAATGTTTCTGACTGTCTACCCCATCTATACCTATCATCGATATTACTAAAAGTCTGATCTTGACCACTTCCTGGTGTTCTGTATATTAATTTTAGAAAAAATGCTGCCACTTACAGCTGTGATTTTTGGCCATCTTACTCAGTCCCCCTCCGCTGTGCAGAAGGGGATTTTTCCCATCGATTAAAAATAAAAGTTATTAGTGTTTAAAAAATGTTGAGAGTCTCTCTCCTGAAGGCCACGCCCCTTCCGGAGGGACTATAAAACCCAGAAGTGTTGAATGCCTCAGTCAGTCTCTGCAAGATGGGGGAGCGAGAGGGTCACGTCTCTCAGTCTGAGCTATGAATAACACTGAATACATGTCTACTAAACTGTGAGGGGTTTTACTGACCTGTCAGTGCCCTTAATGTGGTTTGAAAATATAGCTTGGAAATGCTAAAGCTGTGTTGCCTTTGTTTGGAAATGCTAAAGCTGTGTTGCCTTTGTTTGGAAATGCTGAAGCTGTGTTGCCTAATTAAAGTTGCCTTGCCTAATTAAAGTAGCCTTGTCTAATTAAAGTTGCCTTGTCGAATTATAGTTGCCTTGCCTTCTATATAATCTTGACCACTTCCTGTTTGCGCTTCAAATTGATTTTTGAAAAAATGCTACCACATACGGCTGTGATTTTTGGCCATCTTACTCAGTCCACCTCCGCTCATCAGGTGCCGAAGATTTTTTCCATCGATGAAAAATAAAAGAGTTATTAGTGTTTAAAAAATGGTGAGATTCTCTCTCCTGTCAATCACGCCATGAAGGCCACACCCCTTCTGGTGGGAGGGGGAGGGACTATAAAACCCAGATATGTGGGCATGGCTCAGTCTCTGCAAGATGGAGGAGTGAGAGGTCACGAATCGCTGTCTTTAGTGGCCTTGCACCCTGCTTGTAATGGTATGAAACTGCACTTCAATTTGATGGCCTTGCACCCTGTTTGAAGTGGTAAGAAACTGCAGTTGAATTTGGTGCCCTTGCACCCTGCATGAAATAGAATTTCAATGAATAGCCGTGAGTCAACTGCCAGCCCACCAGCCGTGAGTGACTGAGCTGCCAGCACAACAGGCTTGAGTGACTGAGCCACCAGCCTATTAATCCATTCAGCCTACAATGTCCATACTAGCCCTCTGGAAACCAGTCCCTTCAGCCCATAACACCCATACTAGCGCTCCACAAATCCCCCCCACCCCCACCACTGGCCACCAATATTGGAATTGGTGGAGAGGTGGAATATTGCGTTGGGGGACCAGCCCTCCCGCGTGATGCTGGGACCCAATGGGTCCCACTTAGTCTAGTATTTTTATATATTTCTATCAAGTCTTCGCTCAATCTCCGATGTTCCAGAGAAAACAATGCAAGTGTGTCCAACCTCTCCTCGTAGCTGACTCCTTCTATCCCAAGCAACATTCAGGCCATTTTTCTGCCCTTCTAAGCTGATCTATAACCCGCTGTATCTCTGGTAGCATTCCTCACTCTCTTCAAATCTTTCAATTTTGGTATGATCAGCAAACTTACCCATCGTTTACTCACCACACCACTCACACTACATTTACATCCAGATCATTTATATATATATATATATATATATATATATATATATATATCACAAACAGCAGGTCCCAGCACAGATCACTGTAACTCCACTGATTACAGACAGGAATATCTACCTTCTATTGCAACCCACTGCCTTCTATGAATGTCAGTTCTGAATCCATGCAACCAGGCCATCGTGAATCCCGTACATTTTAATCTTCTGGATAAGCCTGCCTTATTAAAATCCTTACTAAAATCCATGTATACAACATCCACCGTCCTACCTTCATCAGTCTCCTTGGTCATAACCTCGAAAAATTCAATCAAGTTAGTGAGACACAACCTGCCGCGTACCAAGCCATGCGGGCTAATTTGCCCATTCTCTTCCAAATGGGAGTAAATCTTATCTCGCAGAATGCCCTCCAATAGTTTCCCTACCACTGACGTGAGGATCACTGGCATATTATTCCCTGGATCCTCTCTAATTCGTTTCTTAAATAAAGAAATGCGCTGCCAGAACACACCCAGAGAACCCGACGGCCCAAACAAAGGAAGACACAGCAGGTACACAGAGAAACTCAGCGGGTGCAGCAGCATCTATGGAGCGAAGGAAATAGGCGACGTTTCGGCCCAAAACCCTTCTTCAGACTGATGGGGGGTGGGGGGGAGAAGGAAGAAAAAAGGGAGGAGGAGGAGCCCGAGGGCGGGGTGATGGGAGGAGACAGCTCGAGGGTTAAGGAAGGGGAGGAGACAGCAAGGGCTAGCAAAATTGGGAGAATTCAACGATCATGCCATCCGGACGCAAGCAACCCAGGCGGAATATGAGGTGCTGTTCCTCCAATTTCCGGTGTTGCTCACTATGGCAATGGAGGAGACCCAGGACAGAGAGGTCGGATAGGGAATGGGAGGGGGAGTTGAAGTGCTGAGCCCCGTGAGTTCAGGTAGGTTATTGTGGACTGAGCGGAGGTGTTCGGCGAGACGATCGCCCAACCTCCGCTTAGTCTCCCCGATGTAAATCAGCTGACATCTAGAGCAGCGGATGCAGTAGATGAGGTTGGAGGAGATACAGGTGAACCTTTGTCGTACCTGGAACGACTGCTTGGGTCCTTGAATGGAGTCGAGGGGGGAGGTGAAGGGACAGGTGTTGCATTTCTTGCGGTTGCAACTGAAAGTGCCCGGGGAGGGGGTGGTACGGGAGGGAAGGGAAGAATTATCAAGGGAGTTGCGGAGGGAGCGGTCTTTGCGGAAGGCAGACATAGGGGGAGATGGGAAGATGTGGTGAGTGGTGGGGTCACGTTGGAGGTGACGGAAATGGCGGTGGATTATTTGTTGTATTTGCCGGCTAATGGGGTGAAAGGTGAGGACGAGGGGGACTCTGCCCTTGTTGCGAGTGCGGGGATGGGGAGAGAGAGCAGTGTTGCGGGGTATGGATGAGACCCTGGTGTGAGCCTCATCTATGGTGGCGGAGGGGAATCCCCGTTCCCTGAAGAACGAGGACAGTTCCGATGCCCTGGTATGGAATGTCTCATCCTGGGAACAGATGCGGTGTAGGCGGAGGAATTGGGAGTAGGGGATGGAGTCTTTACAGGGGGCAGGGTGGGAAGACGTGTAGTCCAGATAGCCATGTGAGTCAGTTGGCTTGTAGTGTATGTCGGTCAGAGGTCTGTCCCCTGCGATGGAGATGGTCAGGTCAAGGAATGGTAGGGAAGTGTCGGAAATGGTCCAGGTGTATTGGAGTGCCGGATGGAAGTTGGTGGTGAAGTGGATGAAGTCAGTCAGTTGTGCGTGGGTGCAGGAGGTGGCCCCAAAGCAGCCGTCAATGTAACGGAGGTAGAGGTCAGGGATGGGGCCCTGGTACGTATTGAACAAGGATTGTTCAACGTACCCGACAAAGAGGCAGGGCCCATACGCCTTGTGTTTGGAGGAAATGGGAGGAGTCAAACGTAAAGTTGTTGAGGGTGAGGACCAACTCCGCTAGGCGGAGGAGAGTGCCAGTGGCTGGGTATAGGTCCTCTCCTCACCCTCAACAACTTTACGTTTGACTCCTCCCATTTCCTCCAAACACAAGGCGTAGCTATGGGCACACGCCATAGTTTAGCAGAAATCAAGGATCAAATGAATTTATGAGTTCTGAATGAGATCATCCCAATAATTCCTCCATCAGCTGCCGTTGCTTTTTTGATTCTTTTCAAGTACGGAGAAAATAAATTTACCGGTTATAGCAATAAAGGCAGATGGGCGCAGCAAGGAAATGGTTAAATTATTAGACCAGCACCAAAGGCCTGGAGTTTTGATCAAAGTTCAACCCCCATTACAACAGCTGGGCAATTGAAATTAAAGTAATTAAATGAATCAGGAGTTAAACAGCTAGCATCAATCATGGAGACCATGAATCCAGCAGATTTTTGTAAATTACCATCTGCTACACTAATCTCTATTAGCGCTTTCTCTAAATAGGCAGTTGTACTCCTGTGATATTAATAACTCTTCTCTTGAAGTTAAAATGCTGCCCTTACCCGATCTGGCCTGCATGAGACTCTAGACACATCAATGAGATCCCCTCTGAAATGGCCTAACAAGCAAGGTTCAAGGGGAACATAATTGTAAAACTTGTCCATAATCCCTATAGGAATTTTAAAAATAAACATTTTAGACCATTACTAAACAGATAATACTTATTTTGTTGAACACCTCCACTCAGTCCACCTAAACCTACCTGATCTCCCAGTTGCTAAACATTTTAACTCCCCCTCCCATTCCCATACTGACCTTTGTCCTGGGCCTCATCCACTGTGAGAGTGAGGCCCAGCGCAAATTGGAGGAACAGCACCTCAGTTCGCTTGGGCAGCTTATACCCCAGTGGGATGAATATTGACTTCTCTGACTTCAAATAACCCTTGCTTTCCTTCTCTCTTCCTCCCTCCCCCTTCCGAGTTCTCCGACAAGTCTGACTATCCCCGATTAAATTTTATCTCAGTTTGCTTCATTGGCACGTTCTCCTAACAATGATCTATTCAAAATTTCCAGTGCCTCATCCCCTATGATGTCTCCTTTTCACACCTTGCCCTTCCTTATCTCTGTATGTCTCTCTCCCCTGACTCTCAGTCTGAAGACGGGTCACGACCCGAAACATCACCCATTCCTTCTATCCAGGGATGCTGCTTGTCCAGCTGAGTTACTCCAGCATTTTGTGTCTATATTCGATGTAAACCAGCATCTGCAGTTCCTTCCAACATACTTTCAAAGATGCGTTTGCATACATGTTTATTTCTTTGTTCCCCATTATTACTGCAGCTCTGAGTGAAGGTGTCATTGTCATTGTCATTGTTCCCCAGTTCTGCTGTGTAAGAGAAAATACTATACATTACAATCAAACCATCCACAGTGTACATACAGGTAAAGGAAATAACATGAATAAGGTTTACTGCAACAGATGCCTCATCTACTTTAGTGCCACCTGCCTGCATTTGGCCCATATTCCTCTAAACCTTTCCAATCCACATACCTGCCTAAATGCCTTTTAAATGTTTTTATAGTACCTGCCTCAATTACCTCCTCTGGGAACTCGGCCCATCAAGGCCTGTAGGATCTCCCGGCTGCCATTCATTTTAACTCCTCTTCCCATTCCCATACTGACGCACAGTGGAGCGGCGGTTGAGTTGCTGCCTTAAAGATCCAGGGTTTGATCCTGACTATGGGTGCTGTCTGTGTGGAGTTTGTACGTTCTCCATGTGACCGCGTGAGTTTTCTCCAGGTGCTCCGGTTTCCTCCAACACTTCAAAAACATGGTTTGTAGTTTAATTGGCTTCTGTAAATTGTCCCTAGCATGTAGTGTAGTGCTAGTGTAAGGGTAATCGCTGGTCGGCATAGGCTTTGTGGGCTGAAGGGCCTGTTTCCATGCTGTACTTCTAAAGTTTAAAAATATTTCTGTCTTGGGGTTCCTCCATTGCCAGAGTGAGGCTACAGGCACACTGGAGAAACAGCACCTCATATTCCTTTTGGGTAGCTTACAACCCAATGTTCTCAAAAGTGAATTTGCCAATTTTAGGTAACTACTTAACCCCTCCCCTCCTTCCCCCCCCCCCCCATATGACCCCCCCCCCCCCCCCTCCCACTTGCCCCACCTGAACACACCTATTACTCCCCTTCCATCTTCCTCCCCTTTTTCTCACAATTTGCAATTCTTGAAGGGTTTGCCTGACACCTTTTCATCTCTGGCTTTTGTTCAACCATCTACCTATCAAATAACCCTCTTCACCTCTGTTTCAAAGGTTTCAAAGGTCTTTTATTGTCGCGTGTACCAATTAAGGTACAGTGATATGCGAATTACCATGCAGCCATACCAAAAAAAAGCAACAAGATACACAACTACATAAAGGTTAACATAAACATCCACCACAGCAGATTCCCCACATTCCTCACTGTGATGGAAGGCAATAAAGTCCAATCTTCTTCCTCTTTATTCTCCCACGGTCGGAGCAGTCGAACCATCTGTCAGGGCGATCGAAGCTCCCACAGCCGGCGACCGAAGCTCAGCATCAGGGCGATCAAAGCACCCGCGTCGGTGCGGTCGAAGCTCCTGCGGCTTGGAGCACCTGAAGTCGGTCTCTAACCAGAGTGCGGGCTCCATGATGTTAAAGTCCGCAGGCTCCCGCGGTTGGAGCTCCGAGGTCGATCCCTGGCAAAGGCACTGAGCAAGCTCCATGATGGTGTCCACAGGACCTGCGGTTGGAGCTCCCGAAGTCGGTCTCCATCAAAGGCCGCCAATTCCTTGATGTTAGGCCGCAGTGCAGACGGAGATACGATTCGGAAAAAAAATTAATCGCATCACCATTGAGGAAAGAGATTAAAAAAATATTCCCCCAACCCACCAACATAAAACAAGCTAAAGAACTCTAAAAACATACATTTAACACGTACTATTAAAGCAACAAAGAAGGGTAGGACAGATTGACTGTTGGCGAGGAATATCTACCAGACTTTATCCTGCCCCTCCTCTCTTCCGGCTTTCATCACCCCTCCCCACAAAGTCTGGTCTGAAATCAATTTGAATCAGTCCAAAGATGGCAAATGCATCACAATTGGCCTCACCATCCAAATACGGAGAGATTGGTTCTTATTGCTAAATTTTTCTCATTAGGGGTGCCAGTATTAAATGAGGCATCCAAGATCCTCCTGAAGCAATATGGCAGGTGGACCTGGAAGGGTATGAGCAGTTTCTGCCCCCTGCCTGGGCCATTCACATATTTAGACGTGCAAATTGTACTTTCAAGGCCCACAATTGCCATTCAACCAATTTCAAGCAGCAGTCATTAATGCTCCTACTAAACAAAAGAACTGTAGCATTCAAAGTCCCTAAGCTCTGAGGAATTAAAATTTATGGCAGTTAAAAAGGTTTCTCTTTTATACAGTATTTTTATAACTTTTATTGTACCTACCATCATCCATTATCTTATCTCTGCATGAGTTCCACAGTAAACTGAGTATATCCTTAAAGTGAAAATTACAGCAATCTGGCATTCATTCAGTTATTTTATATCCCAGAATTAAATATCTACACAATTAAACATTTCTGATTTGTAAACCAGATATCCAGTTATTGTGCATTCAAAATATTAAGATTACTTAAACTTTGTTCGTTATTCATTACAGAAAAGCTGGAGAGTGCATCACGCTATTTAAAAAATGCATGCTCAACTGTTTAAAGCAACTCATAATTCATCACATTAAATATATATTAGCACAAATTAGTCATATTTACTTGGCTCATTTTATCCTAATGTGCTCCAAAGAGAATGATTTGTGTGAACACATTTTGAAGCTGCATGATGTCTTTATGGTAGCGAAATGAATTTGATTATAGAGGCTCAAAAATGGCTCAATATTATAAGGAGAAACTTTCTAGACATTGCCCTAGAAGGGATTTCCACTGGTGAGATGTGCATATCTATAATCTGGACAAGCTACACGTCCTTTTATTTGAGCAGGAGTATGAGACATGAAAAGTCAAATAATCTACAGTCACTATTTATAATTAAAGAAACATTTTCATATATTTATCGCTGAGATTCATAGATTCATAGTTATACAGTACGGAAACAGGACCTTCAGCCCAACTCATTCACACTGACAAAATGCCTATCTAATGAAATCTTAATTGCTTGGATTTGGTATACTCCTCTAAACCTTTCCTATCCAAATGTTTTTTAAAAGTTGTAATGGTACCTGCCTCTATCACTTCTTCTGGTCTGGAATGGTTAGAACACATTGGGCGAGCTAGCTAATTGGATACAAAATTGGGTTGCAGATACGAATCAGAACGGTGGTAGAAGGTTATTTTTCAGACTGTAACAAGTGGTATACCACGAGGATACTTGCTGCTTGGTTGTTCGTTATTTACATTAATGATTAATAATTTTAATGTGAATGTAGGTGGTCTATTTAGCAAGTTTGCAGATGACATTAATATTGATTGTATGGTGGATAGTGATGAGTTTAGTTCAGTTTAGTCTGATTTAGAGATAGTATGGAAACAAGCCCTTCAGCGCACAGAGTCCGCGCCAACCAACCCTACACTAGTTCCATGTTATCCCAGTTTCACATCTACACACTATGGGCAATTTACAGAAGCCAATTAACCTACAAACCTGCACATCTTTGAAATCTATGAGGAATTCAATTTAGGGCATCCTGGTGGCGCAGTGGTAGAGTTGCTGCTTTACAGCGTGTAGCACTGGAGACCCGGGTTCGATCCTGACTATGGATGCTATCTGTCAAGAGTTTGTACGTTCTCCCAGTGACCGCATGGGTTTTCTCCGAGATCCTCGGTTTCCTCCCACACTACAAAGACGTACAGGTTTGTAGGTTGATTGGCTTAGGTTTGTATATTTGGGAAAATGTAAATTGTCCCGAGTGTGTGTGGGCCCAATGGCATGTTTCCACGCTGTATCTCTAAACAAAACTAATCTAAGAAACCGGAGCATCCAAAGAAAACCCATAAGGTCACAGGGAGAGCATACAAACTCTGTACAGACAGTACCCAAGGTCAGGCTCGAACCTGGGTCTCTGGGGTTGCAAGGAAGCAACTCTACCATGCCACCCTGATGGTTATCTACAATTATAATGGGATCTTGATAAAATAGGCAGAGGAATGGCAGATACCAGAGTTTAATTCAGATAAATGCGAGGTGTTCCATTTTGGTATAACAAACAAGTTACATAGATAATAGTTGGGCCCTGGGTGGTGTGCCATAACTGAGTGACTGAGGTGAGGAAGGTTAAAAGATTTAAAAGTTACAAAAATGGATTCAGCTGAAACTAGAAGAAAGACAGGCTGTTACCTTTCTCCTATTAATTGCAAAGCCAGCAGAAAACACTTACCTTTGCTCCTATTAAACTAACAAGGCTAACAAAGATGTTTATGCTCCTTTTCCCATAACAAGCGAGATAACAAGCACAACTTCATGAATGTCTCCTCTATAATATAAACATTAAGAGAATGTTCATACACTCTGCTCCTACCCTTGATCTATGAGATTATAATGTTTGTCATTAAGTAAAAAAAACAAAATGCTTGTTCTGCAGAAAAATAGCCTTCTCATCATAACCATATATGGCTAACCCTTCCTCTCTCGGAAGAACCTGTCAATCTTAAGAAGCTGTCAATCTTAAGAAGCAAGATGCCTTATGTCTCTCTCCCCCCCCCCCCCCCCCCCCCCCCAACTCCCACCCACACCCACGAATGCTGGAAAACTCAGCGGGTGCAGCGGGGCCGAAACGTTGTCTATTTCCTTCGTTCCATAGATGCTGCTGCACCCGCGGAGTTTCTCCAGCATTCGCGTGTGTGGGTGGGAGTTGGGGGGGGAGAGAGACATAAGGCAGCCTGAAGAATGGGTCGCCTGTCCATTTCCCTCCGTAAATGCTGCCTGGTCCGCGGAGTTCCTCCATTCATGCCTGTGTGAGAGGGAGGGAGGGAGGGAGGGAGAGAGAGAGAGGGGCACACACAAGGTGGATGTGAAATCTCACCTGCCTGTTTCAGTGACAGACACCCACCGCCAGTAAATGAAGACACCCCCCCATCTGTCTCCCCCTCCTCTCCCTGGACTCCCCCACCTTTCCCTCCCAACTCCAGTCCTGTCCCGACCCCCTGGGAAACTGAAGGTTTCCCGCTGTAATTAAAGAGTTCCCATGGTAGACTGTAAAACTGGGACCCTGGTTCTGGACTCCCCCAACATCGGGAACATCTTCCTCCATCTAGCCTGTACAATCCTGTAGATACGATTAGACAGGTATCTAGTTATTTAATTCAATTAATGATTTCTATCGCCCAGCCTGTCATCTTTCAATCGGGTTCGTCCAGGAAGGAACTGCAGATGCTGGATTAAACCGAAGATAGACACAACATGTAGCTCAGCGGGTCAAGCAGCATATCAGAAGGGCCTCGACCCGAAATGTCACCCATTCCTTCTCCCCAAAGATGCTGCCTGCCGTCGAACTCATTCTCTTTAAACCGGCATCTGCTGGTCCTTCCGACACATACACAAGAAATAAGCAACTTTTCGGGCCGAAACGTTGCCTACTTCCCTCGCTCCATAGATGCTGCTGCACCCGCTGAGTTTCTCCAGCATTTGTGTGTGGGGTGGGGTGGGAGGGGGGGGGGGGGGGGGGGGGGGGAGAGAGATAAGGCAGCCTGAGGAAAGGCTCACCTGTCAATTTCCCTCCATAGATGCTGCCTGGCCCGCGGAGTTCCTCCAGTTAGAAACTGCTTTCAGGCAAAAAGAGACACAAACTGCTGGAGTACAATAGCTCAGCAAGTGAGGTACCTGAACACTCAGAAATAAGAAATGATAAAAATGTGATTAATTCAACTCCCTTCAACTATTTTATGTTTCAGCATGAGAGGGATTATAACATTAGAGACATTCCTCTTGTGTTAATGAAGAGCTGCAGACATCAATCTGGGAGCCATCTCTGCTTGTTCCTGTTAAAAAGATTCTCCAACAATTACAATGAGGTGGGACGTCCTCGATGGACACATGTTCAATTAGCAACATTGAGAACACCTTTTTTACTCACCTTCAGTCCCCTCTATCCAACTTCCGGGTTTACCGTTCGCAGGAGTTCCCACGGTAACCGCAAGAGTTACTACAGATATCGCACTGGCCACTACGTTCATAAAATGTTGCAATGCTCAACCACAAGTGTACAAGTCACTCTTGGACAAATTCAAACATGTTTGAATTTTCTCCCGAGTACCCAAGTTACACGATTACCTGCCGTTAGCGCCACGGTGGTACACGAATGCCGTACTGTTACCGCACAAGGTTCCCACGATGTTAAACTCTGGTTACCTCTTGCGTCAAGTCGCCCCGTGAAAATGGGGTTTAACCAATCCCGGTCTCACACTAATTTGATGATCAACAAAATGTATTTACTTTCTTATCTGTCTGAGAAAATTTGGCATCTCACAAACATTCTCTTAAAATTTCTACAGATGCGCTATGAAAAGTATTCTGATGGGATGCATCTCAGACTGGTATTACAACTGCTCTCCTCTTGACCATTGAAACCTGCAAAAAGTGCATTACAGTCCGATCCATCACAGGCTCGTTCATCACTTCCTTCCATCCAGTCCATCTTCACATGTGTTGCATCAGGAGGGCTGGAATTATCGCCAAAGATGCCTGCTATCCTAGCCATTCCCTTTTGTCTCTTCTAGCCTCCGGGAGAAGATACAGCAGTTTGAAAGTTTGGACATCTAGACGCAAGAAAAGCTTTCCCCCCCCCACCGTTGCCCTGAAACAATCTCCTTTTTAACATCCCCTTGCTGGAAGTGCTGCTACATATTCCTACTCTTAACTGTACCTCATTCAGTTATTCCATTATTGTATTGAATATTTTCTGCACTATTTCTGATTGCATTGCAACCGTGTTTCAATGCAATCGAGTGGTGAATCGAGTGGTGAATCTCTGGAACTCTCTGCCACAGAGGGTAGTTGAGGCCAGTTCATTGGCTATATTTAAGAGGGAGTTAGATGTGGCCCTTGTGGCTAAGGGGATCAGGGGGTATGGAGAGAAGGCAGGTACGGGATACTGAGTTGGATGATCAGCCATGATCATATTGAATGGCGGTGCAGGCTCGAAGGGCCGAATGGCATTCATCTCATTATTTATGTATGCTGTTTACTCTGCACCTATGTGAATTTTTAATTCATTGGGCCCTGATGTACAATACCCTCTATAATATTTGGGACAAAGACCCATCATTTATTTATTTGCCTCTGTACTCCACAATTTGAGATTTGTAATAGAAAAAAATCACACATGGTTAAAGTGCATATTGTCAGATTTTAATAAAGGCCATTTTTATTCATTTTGGTTTCACCATGTAGAAATTACAGTAGTATTTATACATAGTTCCCCCATTTCAGGGCACCATAATGTTTGGGACACATGGCTTCACAGGCGTTTGTAATTGCTCATGTGTGTTTAATTGCCTCCTTAATGGAGGTATAAGAGAGCTGTCAGCACCTAGCCTTTCCTCCAGTCTTTCCATCACCTTTGGAAACTTTTATTGCTGTTTATCAATATGAGGACCAAAGTTGTGCCAATGAAAGTCAAAGAAGCCATTATGAAACTGAAAAACAAGAATAAAACTGTTAGAGACATCAACCAAACCTTAGGCTTACCAAAATCAACCGTTTGGAACATCATTAAGAAGAAAGAGAGCACTGGTGAGCTTATTAATCACAAAGGGACTGGCAGGCCAAGGAAGACCTCCACAGCTGATGGCAGAACTATTCTCTCAATAATAAAGAAAAATCCCCAAACACCTGTCCGACAGATCAGAAACACTCTTCAGGTGTCAGGTGTGGATTTGTCAATGACCACTGTCCGCAGAGAATTCATGAACAGAAATACAGAGAAATACATTAGATGGTCAGCATGGACCCAGAAGGCCTTTTCCTGTGCTATATCTGTAACTCTAAGATGACATAATGTAAGCATACAACTTAGTTTAAGCAAAACAAATCACACTCCATTATGCCTTGTGACCTTTTTCCTTCCTGTTAACTTGCATCAAGAAAATTAGTGAGATTTTTTTTCCACAGAAAACACACTGGAACCACTAATGACGCTGTGAGCACAGAATGGACAAATCCTAAATCCAAGCAACGATCCACAGAGTTAATTGATCAGAGTTGAGATGCTACATTTGTTCTCAGCAGGAGTGGATGCAGCCAATAATTCTGCTACTGCTTGCAACCCACTAAATGATGTGATAATCATAGTCACAAATTGATAGTGTGGAAACAGGCCCTTCGGCCCAACTTGCCCACATCGGCCAACATGTCCCAGTTATGCTAGTCCCACTTATCCGTGTTTGGTTCATATCCCTCCAAACCTGTCCTGTCCATCTCTCTATAATTAAGACTTCTGAACAGTTCACTCATGAGCTAGGATATAGTCCCATTTCTCTAACCCAACTCATTACGGACATTGTACTTTTGCTCTGAAACTGTTACGCAACAATGCTGAGAACTATATACTGCAGTCTGTATCTTTCTCTTTGCTCTAGTTATTTGTACTCGAGTTTGGCTTGATAGTGTCCATGTTATTATATGACTTGATTTGAATGGATAACATACAAAGGTTCACTGTACCTTGAAACAAGTGACGATAATAAACCTAAACCTAAATGTGTCCGTGTCGGGATATGCCTATAGACATGCAAAAATGTGCATATGCAACTATGTATGTGTATATGGATATGCATGAGTGTGCATATAGGGATGCTTGCATGTGTTGGGCCAGTATGTGACATTTTCTGGTCTTGGTGACAAAGTGAATTTTAGGGTAAAAGGGGGAGAATTTTGAACAGTATATGTATTTTCTTCTACATATCTACTGCTGGGCCAACTATAGACAATAGAGCTGATACAGTCTGAAGAAGGGTTTCGGCCCGAAACGTCACCTATTTCCTTCGCTCCATAGATGCTGCTGCAACCGCTGAGTTTCTCCAGCATTTTTGTATACCTTCGAGCTGATAAGGCAATTGTGTAATGTAAATAAATAGAAGGATGGCAACATAAACTTTTATTTTGAATTAATATGGTTTGAAAATGATACTTTGCAGCAAATCAGTTTAAACATAGAATACAATGTTGCAATCATAGATCGATACTTACTATCCACTCTGCCCTACATCCACATCCACATCCACTCAGATGTTTGTATCTGCCTACAGACTTCTGACAAACTATTAAATAGGAACAATACAGCAAGGTTCTTCAATCAGACAGAATAATTCACTCACACAGTCTAAACCAGGAATAAAATTTAAATTGAATTGAAGGATTAGTTTCAGAGATTAGAGAGAACTTTAAGAAAAACAGTAAATTTAAAGAAAATCCGCAACATTGTATTCTGAAGAACTCCCATAGTTGTAAAATTACATCTTCTGTATGAGGAGGTGTGCTTGGCAATAATTACAATTTAACGCACTGTTACAAATTCAGTAATACTTGAAAGCACAAGAACTAACTATTTCTGACATGTTCATTGGGTAACCGGTCGGTATATGTAAGCACAGCATTGCTGTGAGAAAGGGAAGTTGCTCCATCGATTAACAAGGTACTGCTTTAATCAGTCTGTGTACGAGTTCAGAAAGTACTGTTCAAATTTCTGCATTTAACTCCGTATTCGCAGATTCAGGAAGCCGTTCTTCAATTTTCTCCATGATATGAGTGCTGGTCAGCGCAGTTGGCATTCAGAATGCAATATCCATGCCATTAGGTTGGTAGTTAATAAGCTTGTACAATAACATCTGGAAGAAGTTGCAAGTTAGTTTTGAATATGCCTCAAATGTACATACAGTGCCCCCCATAACGTTTGGGACAAACACCCATCATTTATTTATTTGCCTCTGTACTCCACAATGAGGGTGGGGGGGGGTGGGGGGGGGGGGGGGGGGGGGGGGGGGGGGGGGGCTATGTATAAACACTGTTGTAATTTCTACATTGGTGAAACCAAAATTTATAAAAATGGCCTTTATTAAAATCTGACTGTGCACTTTAACCACATGTGATTTTTTTCTATTACAAATCTCAAATTGTGGAGCACAGAGGCAAATAAATAAATGATGGGTCTTTGTCCCAAATATTATGGAGGGCACTGTACTACCCGGTCATATTTGGCTTGTGTTTGTCAAAGTGTGAATTCAATCACAATTTAATACTCTAACACTGCAATCATCCATTCAGTCTAATCAAATGGTGCTCTGAAAATTGTTGCACATTATTCACATTAATAGTTATCTTACAATAATCCTTAACGTGTTTGCTTCCTCAAATGGCGTTTGCCATTCTGAAACATCATGTATTTTATGGGATTATTTTAATATTAATTTGAATCTTGCTCAGTCAACAGAACAACTGGTATCCGTGTTTAAGCACTTTCTGAATAAGGAGAAACAGATGGTTACTTCATGATTAAGCACTGGCTGTTCAAGAAAGTTTTTTGCTAGAATAGTCAATTAATCCTAAAAGAAACAATTATTCAGCAATGTATCCACATCATTAACCAAATAGAGCCTTTCTTTAAAAAAAATCAAAAACATAATAGGGGTCTCTCCCAAACAACTTTTGAATTTTATTTGCTTTCCGATTCTAAGAATCTCCAAAATAGTTGCCCATCAAAATTCCTGAATGCTTGCACAGGAAGGAAAGCCATTTTATTTTATGGTTGGGGATGGTGATCAACTGGTTTGGATGATAAGAATAACATATCTCCCTATGTAATTTTTAGCAGGCAAGAGAAATATCAGGATGATGGAAGAACACCAAGGCACTGCTTCCACTTACCAACTTACCACTGCATGTGTGTGGAAATGTTAAGATAAGAATAACACTGCAATGATGCTCTTGCAGTGAACGAGCAAGAAGGTGCTCAGTATCAGACTCTCATGTGGATAACATCCTGCTGTCAAAGTATCCAATGCAACATACATACGGAAGGGCATACCAAAGAAGTTAACAATTTCAGATGAAGGGAATAAGATAACTGGTGAAATAATGTAACCATGAGATGTATGCTATTGTTACCAGATTTATGTGCACCTATCCCCCCCCCTTCTCCCTTCTGTTTTTGTTTTCTGTTTCTTGTTTTTTGTACTAAATTATATGTATGCACTGAGTACGAGCAGCTTTTAATTTCATTGTACATGTATAGTGACAATAAATGGCATATCATATCATATCATGTTCAGATACCTGTAGTGTCTCTGAAAGAAATCTAAAGAATTGGTTTCCGAAAACCCAACCGTAAGCTTTATTAATTTTGTAATAATTTGCCAAATAGAGTATATAGTAAAAAAAGTACAGAATTATAGAACACAGAAACAGACTCTCGACCCACCATGTGTATGCTAACCATTATAATATCAATCCATACTAATACAATTTTCCAGCAGTTAAAGGCTTATTTTGGTTTGGCAGTTCAAGTGCTAAATTGAGTTGAGCAACATACAAACTGGTAGATGTGATAACAAAGGAGAATCTGAAACATGTAGAAGACATTTTAATCTCAAACTAGAGCTATCTATATCCCCAAATGACTTTTAATTTTCCTTTTTTGAGTCTCAAATATCTGAACTAAACATTGGGCTGCCTCAACGTGGGCAAAGTTGGTAGAGCTGCTGCTTCACTGGGTGCAAGATACCCGGGTTTGATTCTAACCTTGGGTGTTGCTTGTGTGGAGTTTGCACGTTCTCCCTGTGAGTGGGTGGGTTTACTCTTGGTGCTCCGGTTTCCTTGTGCATCCCAAAGGTGCGCGGGCTTGCAGGTTAACTGACCCTAATGTGTAGGGAGCGGATGAGAAAGTGGGATAACATAGAACTAGCGTGAACGGGTGACGATGGTTGGTGTGGACACAGTGGACCAAAGGACCTATTTGCACGATATGTCTCTAAGCTAAACACTAAACTAGTGTCCACTTGGATCTGAACACAAAACTAACATGAAAGCACAAATTAAATAGATCAAGGTTCCTGAATTGCTCCAAACAAAAACACCATTGATTGAATCCTGCATATGATTAATATAATTTTATTTCAATTTATCATTACATTTTAATTTAATATTTAAAGAAAAAATAGTAGTTATATTACATTTATAATATGTAATTGACTCTGATCAATTTATGATCCAGGGAAACAAAATTCAATGGTAAAATGAAAATTCATTACATATCAATACTTGACATGGCATTGCAACTCACAAAGTTTAAAACAAAAAGTTAATTCCTTACCTTCCCCTCTGTATCAATAGACTACATAATATGTAACAGGCTCATACCATAAATCTTCCTGATCATCTAGTTTGCAATCCAGTTTCAAAATGTTTTTATTATCTAATCCCACAGTTAATATAGCGACTTCTGGGTGCACATTACAAAATCTCTTCTTTAGGAAACTTGCCAGTAACATTGGGATCATGATTTGAGACTATTACTGTCTTTGTTACGTTAGATAACTGAAGTTAGTTGACCATTCATTGACAAACTCTCAAGACTACATTGTCCAAGATGCATTTTGAAGCGGGACTGGTTTATAAGTTTTCTTCTTCACGCAGGAACTGAAACACTGATGAGAAATCTTTCTGTGTGTAACCTCGTGCACACATCATCCTGTAAACCTGATGAGACAATGATCCCAATAGTGCAGGGGTTTTAGTGTTTGTGGCAGAGTTTTGTGCCAATCCTAGATCCTAAACAGAAGAAAATGACCGTTAAAAACGACTTATTAGCTCTGAATTTGAACTTTATTATGGCTATTCAGATCATACTTAGCTATACAATTATTATAATAAATTAAAGTTCCAGCATTTCATTTCTCAATAAGCTGTCTGGAGAAAATTACATTTAAAAATCACAAACCAAGCTTCTGAAAAGATCAGATTAGTTTTGTATGTAGGAAGGAACTGCAGATGCTAGTTTACATTGAAGATAGACACAAAATACTGGAGTAACTCAGTGGGTCAGGCAGGATCTCTGGAGTAAAGGAATATGTGATGTTTTTGGCCGAGACCATTCTTCAGACTGAGAGTCAGGGGAAAGGGAAGCTAGAGATATGAAAAGATACTGAATAAATTAGACTTGGCACCCTAAGGAGCCCACAATGGTCCACGGTTGGCTACGAAATAGGTGATAATGAAGGGATATGAACAGTGAATCTAATAGGACAATTAGGTTGGGGAGGGACAGAGATAGAGGGAATGCAAGGGTTACTTGAAATTAGAAAAATCAATATTCTTACCACTGGATAGTAAGTTGCCCAAGCAAAATAAGAGGTGCTGTTCCTCCAATTTACAGCACATTTGGATTTTCAGATGGGCTTTGACTAGTGCCATTCAGAAATTATGAAACAAGATTAAAGCTCATATTACTGGGGGTAATATATACTGGTGTGAATTGAAAATTATTCAATGTCAAAAAGCATAGGACATTGGAATAGTCATCACTGATCCATAGGATGCATAGGCAGTGACAGAAGAGCATAGTTCCAGTGGTGAGTATTGCACTGAGCTGGTGAGTGGCTGCAGGGGAATGATTCTGTGACTTCTTGATATCAGTAGACTGGGGTATGTTCAAGGAGTTGGCAATGGACCTGAACAAATCTGCCACGATTGTTACCTATTTCATAAGGAAATGTGTGGAGGAGTGTATTCCCAACAACACCATACACGTGTACTACAGGGTCATAAAGATGTCCAGGAACGACCTTGATTAGGCCATCAGAAAAGCAAACAGACACTTTTGGTCCAAACTGGCTGCGGCAGGACTTGTACACCATCACTCCCAACAAGACAAAACCAAGTGGTTGCTCAAGCAACAGCAAGGGATAACTCTCAGACAAGCATAATGCTTTCTACGCTTGCTTGAAAAGGGAGAACATCAATGTACCTTCTTGAGCCCTCATTTCCCCAGCGACTTGAATCTCTGTCACCGAGGCTGATGTCAGAAAATTGTCAAAAGTTCTGCGTTGGTGCATATGAGACAATTAAATATCCTCGACTTAATAAAGATGGAGGATTGCTTTTGTCATTGGAAGCCAAAACTAGTGGTGTATCACAGAGATCAGTTGTAGGATACTTGATGTTTGTTTTAACACGAGCTCATTGAGGAGGGTAGTCTTAGGGCACAGATTGATGTTGATCACCTGGTAAATTAGCAGGGGAATGGCAGACAGAATTTATAAATGGTAAAGCCTTTGGGAATATCGAGGAAAGGGAATGCCGTGCCTAGGTGCAAACATAACTGAAAATGGCAGCATGGTTGTTTAGAGGAGCGAAAGATACGAGACGTTTGCCTTCATTAGCCCAGGTAGAGTACAGGATGGGGGAGGTCTCAGTAAAACTCCATTAAAAAATTGGTTAGGTCAAAGACTGAATACGGAGTGCAGTTCTGGTCACCACTATGTTATGTGGTATGGAGCAAATCAGAAAGAAGCAAAAATAGAAGAGTTGCCACCTGAGGAATTATGTTTCTTTAAGAACGATCCCTGCTGAATAAAGAACAATTGTACACTAGATGTCAAATGATGGGAACATAAGATTATTACATTCTTAAAGTTACTTTGTTGTTTTTCAGATGCTTGTTGTCAACACCTTGACTAGATAAATAATTATAAATAACAGTGATTGGAGGGAAGCAAGTCACATAATCTTATTGTGGACAGGATTTGATTGTCAGCAATTAGCCTTAATGGTATTACAGGGCACCCCAAAATAAATGGTTAAGGATGAGATTATCTGGAAACTGAGTGTAGTTTTCCTGCCTTCGCTAAACAGACTGATTACAATGTGATATTTGATGATCTAAACATGACAGGAAAAAAATGGATGATAATCGCTTCTTTATTTTTCTTAAAACAACTGTACCTTTGCCATTAAGGCTGTAGCAAATCCACCTTGGTAATCATTAGCAGAAGGCACACCATCCATCACTCCTGGTACCGGGTTGTAGGTGTCACTTGACCAGCAACGACCCGAGCTCATATTCAGAATTTTCGCCAGAAGCTTCGGGTCAAGCCCTAGCCTGTCAAAAGTCGCAGTTGAACAGTTTTAAGGTCAAGATTCAAGCAGGGTTGACCAGTTATATGCTGTTTGACCCCATAAAGCCATTTGTCTCATTCTGGTAAGCGTCTTCTAAAATGATATTGCTTATATTTTGGATTTATGACATGACATTAAAGTGATTCTAACTCAGCCCAGCATATACAAATTGAACCAAGCTATTAAATACATGGTCCATAAATTTTAAAGAGGCAGTATTTTCAATGGCTTGCACAGGCTGGATATATATATATATATATGTAGTTTAAAACAAAACATGAACATAACATTCCATTTTTGTTTTACTAATTTTGTACTTTATAACATGTAGAACCCTATATCTAATGGCAATCATTCTTCCTTTTGCAATTTCTATATATAATACACACAAATTCCCATACACATCTTTATTGCCTAACTCTATCAAAGTCGTTACCTAAATTTAAATGAGTGGTCCACGTGCCATACAATTAAAAAAATAATAATTTTATAATAGGGGAAGCAGTTTGTCCATGCAGGGAAGCAAAGATATGACACTTTTTTCACATATGTCTAAAAGGTTGGTGTTATATACATAAAAACTCGTTCAAATTAAAACCACTGCCACCACAGTTGTGCAGGTAAGTATTTTTTTTCAATTGCAAGTTTGGACATTCAATAGAGTTCTACCATGAAGCGTTGGATGGTTCAGCAAAAACTAGTTAGGAGAAAAGACTGGAATATTTTGAGAGGCAAAATAAAGTAAAATGAGAATAAAAAATATAATTATAAAATATACAGTTATTTTCTGGATGAAGGTAAAATATGCTTCCAACTCAAAATTAATTGCAACTTTATCAATGCAATTGATAAGAGAAGGTTGTGGCAAGGATGTTTCCATTAGTGGGAGAGTCTAGGACCAAAGGGCACAGCCTCAGAATAAAAGGACACACCTTTAGTAAGGGGATTAGGAGGATGGTGAATCATTGCCACGGACGGCAGTGGAGGCCAAGTCATTGGTTGTTTTAAAGAGGAAATTGGTTCTTGATTAGTAAAGGCGGCATAGGTTATGGGGAGAAAAATAGATCAGCCATGATCGAATGGCAAAACAAACTTAATGGGCTGAATGGCCTAATTCTGTCCCTATGTCTTATGATCGAATATTAAAAACAGAATATGCTGGAAATGCTCAATAGGTCAGGCCACATCAGTGGGATACATAACAGAGCTAACATTCAGGTCAGAAACTCTTCGTTGGTACTGGTAAGGAGACAAAATGAATTTGCGAAGCTGCAGAGATGTGCAGGAGGAGATTCAAGTGAGTTTATTGCCATGTGTCCCTGATAGGACAATGAAATTCTTGCTTTGCTTCAGCACAACAGAACATAGTAGGCATCGACTACAAAACAGATCAGTGTGTCCATATACCATGATATAAATATATACACACATGAATAAATAAACTGATAAAGTGCAAATAACAGATAATGGGCTATTAATGTTCAGAGTTTTGTCCAAGCCAAGTTTAATAGCCTGATGGCTGTGGGGAAGTAGCTATTCCTGAACCTGGTTGTTGCAGTCTTCAGGCTCCTGTCCCTTCTACCTGAAGGTAGCAGGGAGATGAGTGTGTGGCCAGGATGGTGTGGGTCCTTGATGATACTGCCAGCCTTTTTGAGGCGGCGACTGCGATAGATCCCCTCGATGGAAGGAAGGTCAGAGCCGATGATGGACTGGGCAGTGTTTACTACTTTTTGTAGTCTTTTCCTCTCCAGGGCGCTCAAGTTGCCGAACCAAGCCACAATGCAACCGGTCAGCACGCTCTCGACTGTGCACCTGTAGAAGTTAGAGAGAGTCTTCCTTGACAATCCGACTCCGTAATCGTCTCAGGAAGTAGAGGCGCTGATGTGCTTTCTTAATAATTGCATCAGTGTTCTCGGACCAGGAAAGATCTTCGGAGATGTGCACGCCCAGGAATTTGAAGCTCTTGACCCTTTCAACCATCGACCCGTTGATATATACGGGACTGTGGGTCCCCATCCTACTCCTTCCAAAGTCCACAATCAGTTCCTTGGTTTTGCTGGTGTTGAGAGCCAGGTTACTGCGTGGCACCATGTGGACAGTTGCTCGATCTCTCTTCTGTACTCTGACTCATCCCCATCAGTGATACGCCCTACACCAGTGGTGTCGTCAGCGAACTTGATGATGGAGTTTGCACTTTGACCGGCTACGTAGTCATGAGTATAAGAGTGAGTACAGCAGGGGGCTGAGCACGCAGCCTTGAGGTGTTCCCGTGCTGATTGTTATGGAGGCTGACACATTTCCACCAATACGAACAGGCTGTGGTCTGTGATTGAGGAAGTCGAGGATCTAATTGCAGAGGGATGTGCAGAGACCCTGTTTTGCGAGTTTGGTAACCAGCTTGGAGGGCATGATTGTATTAAATGCCGAGCTGTAATCAATGAATAACAGCCTGACATATGAGTTTTTGTTGTCAAAGTGGTCCAGAGCGGAGTGGAGGGCCAGCGAGATCGCATCCACCGTTGATCTGTTGTGGCGGTAAGCGAACTGCAGTGGGTCCAGGTTTTTGTCGAGGTAGGAGTTGATTTGCGCCATGCTCAACGTCTCAAAGCACTTCATCACCACAAGCGTTAGTGCCACTGGTCGATAGTCATTGAGGCACGTCACCTTACTCTGCTTGGGCACTGGTGTAATTGATGCCCTTTTGAAGCAGGTGGGGACCACAGACCTCAGAGGTGAGAGGTTGAAAATGTCCGTAAAAACTCCAGCCAGTTGGTCCGCACAGGTTTTTAGAACACGACCGGGTATACCATCAGGTCCAGGTGCTTTTCGAGGGTTCACCCCTCTGAAGGATTTCCTGACGTCGGCCTCTGTGACTGAGACCGAAATACCATCACAGCGAATGGGGGCTCGGGAAGGCACATCGGTGTTCTCCCTGTCAAAGTGTGCGTAAAACACATTGAGCTCATCAGGGAGTGATGTTTAGCCGACATTCGTCATGCCCTCTGGTTTCGCCTTGTAGGAGGTGATTGCATTCAGGCCCCGCCACAGCTGCCAAACATCTGTCTCATCCTCCAGCTTGGAGCAGAAGTCCCTTTTGGCCTTTTTGATGGCCTTACCAAGGTTGTATCTGGACTTCTTGTAGACCACTGTATTATCAGACATGAATGCCCGGTGTCTGGTCTTCAGAAGAGAAGCCCCCCACCCCGACCAGCTCTGTACTGTCCTCACCTCTGGGGGAGCGCTCTTTAATTGCTGACTGTAGGCAGGAAGAAGCAGCACCGCAGTATGGTCGGATTTACCGAAGTGAGGGCGAGGGATTGAGCGATAGGCATTCTTGATGGTGGTGTAGCAGTGGTCGAGGGTGTTTGGTCCTATGGTGCAGCAGGAGACATGATGGTGGAATTTTGGGAGTGATTTCTTTAGGTTTACCTTATTGAAGTCCCCAGCAATGGTGGTAAATGCCTCGGGGTAAGACGTCTGGTGTTTGTTGACCACGGCGTGCAGCTCCTCCAGTGCCAGACGGACTGTGGGATGTAGACCGCGGTCAGGATGATGGAGGTGAATTCCCTTGGGAGGTAGAAAGGACGGCACTTCACCGCCAGATGTTCGAGGTGTGGAGAGCAGGAATTGGACAGGACTGCCATGTCTGAACACCACACAGAGTTGACCACGAGGCAGACGCCCCCTCCTCTCCCCTTCCCAGATGCCAGGGTACGGTCCATACGGTGGATGGAGAACCCTTCAGGCTGGAACGCTGAGTCTGGGGAGCTGGGGGTGAGCCATGTCTCTGTGAAACAGAACACAGAGCATTCCCTCAGCTCCCTTTGGTAAAGCAGCCTTGCCTTTAAGTCCTCCACTTTGTTTTCAAGGGACTGTACACTGGCCAGTAGGATAGTAGAGAGAGGGGGCCGAAGTCCCCTGCCCTTCAGTCTGACCTGAAGTCCTGCCCACCGGCCACGTTTCCGGACAAAATGGAGGCTTCCCCTTTGTTTCCAGGTACTGTGATTGCTGTACCTGCTGTTTCTGCGAGCCTGCGCTGGAACGGGGATTCCTTCACAGACGGCAGCTCCAGCTCCGTAACGAACGGGGGTTCCCTCAAAATCGGCAGCTCCAGCTCCGATGTTCCTGGAAGATCCAGCTCGTCGGCTCTGGAGGTCATCCCGGGGTCTCCAGGTACAGTATCTGTGTTCCTCCGTCGGGTCGGGTGATTTCCAGCGAGTGTGGGAAAGTTTAAAGTCCGGGACTCCCGCAGCTGCGGGCGATCGCAAAAGTGCGAGAGCCTTGAGGTGCTCAAGCAGCTTGTCCAAAAGGCACCGTTTTCTGCCGTTTTCCCGATTCAGGTGAGTTGATGGAAGTTGTATTTAAGCCTTTTATGCTCTGGTGCTCCGCAAAAGTCGCCTCAGGCAGGCGCCATCTTGTAGATCACTGACTTGTGTTTCTTATAGAGTAAAACCAGGGCGACCATGAACATAAACTGTTATCAATGTTATCTCATCAATGAGTGAATGGGAACTAAGGCAAATTAATTTAGGAGTTGCGAAACACAAAGCAGGAAAACATTTCAGGCAAGTCAGGGTGGTAATATCTTCACTGTTATCTCTGTTCTCTCGATCCCTTTCACCCATTGGTCAAATTACTTTAATTACAGCTT
The DNA here is from genome assembly GCF_028641065.1 of Leucoraja erinaceus. NCBI lineage: Eukaryota > Metazoa > Chordata > Chondrichthyes > Rajiformes > Rajidae > Leucoraja > Leucoraja erinaceus. Next base: position 84,306,220 of record NC_073378.1, read on the forward strand.
TGCCCGACGATGACCGAGGTTTTACCCTATCAGAGATACTCCTATTCTCCCTGCACCTTAATAAGACAATAAGACAATAGACAATAGGTACGGGAGTAGGCCATTTGGCCTTTCGAGCCAACATCGCCATTCAATATGATCATGGCTGATCATCCCCAATCATAACCTGCCTTCTCCCCATATCCCCTGGCTCCGCTATCTTTAAGAGCCCTATTTAGCCCTCTCTTGAAAGTATCCAGAGAGCCGGCCTCCACCGCCCTCTGAGGCAGAGAATTCCACAGACTCACAACTCTCTGTGTGAAAAAGTGTTTCCTCATGTCCGTTCTAAATGGCTTACCCCTTATTCTTAAACTGTGGCTCCTGGTTCAGGACTCCCCCAACATCAGGAACATGTTTCCTGCCTCCAGCGTGTCCAAACCCTTAATAATCTTATATGTTTCAATAAGATCTCCACTCATCCATCTAAATTACAGAGTTTACAAACCTAACCACTACATTCTCTCAGCATATAATAGTATCGCCATCCCGGGAATTAACCTTGTAAACCTACGCTGCACTCCCTCATTAGCAAGAATGTCCTTCCTCAAATTAGGGGACCAAAAACGGCACACAATACTGCAGGTGTGATCTCACGAGGGCTCTGTACAACTGCAGAAGAACCTCTTTGCACCTCTTGTTATGAAGGCCAACATGCCATTCGCTTTCTTCACTGCCTGATGTCCCTGCATGCTTACTTTCATTGACTGATGAACAAGGACCCCCAGATCCCATTGTACTTACCCTTTTCCCAACTTGACACCATTTAGATAATAATCTGCCTCCCGGTTTTTACTACCAAAGTGGTTAACCTCACATTTATCCACATTAAACTGCACTGGTCATGCATCTGCCCACTCACCCAACCTGTCCAAGTCATCCTGCATTCTCATAGCATCTTCCTCACAGTTCACACTGTAAGTAAGTAAGTAAATTGTATTTATATAGCACGTTTAAATCAACTCGCATTGAAACCATAGTGTTTTACATAGACAGAATAATTAAGTTTCCGTACATCCATATAAATTTTTTTTTAAAGAAAAGTGACACAACACATTATAGAATTCAACATGAACGTCCCCCCACAGCAGAATCAAAATTCTCCACTGTGGGGAAAGGCATCAGAAAGTTTAGTCCTCTTCCTCTGTGATCACCCGAGGTCGGGGCCTATTTGTGGCCTCCGCAGCCAGTCTGATGTTTTCAGGCCCTCTTGCCGTGAAGATGGAACTCCGGCATCGGGTGAACACTTCTCAGCGGCTTGGAATGTCTGGAGCGGCCGCTTCCTCCCCGGAGACCGCGTCACCCGAAGTCCTCAGGTCGCGCTGGCTGGAGCTCCGACTCTGGCGATCTCGGATCCCAGACTCTGCGGTGTTTTAAATCCAGCGCTGGTTTTAGATGCTGGACGCCCGCAACCACAGCTCCTCGGATGTTGGTGTCGGCGGTCATAGCACTCCAGAACTTACCGCACGGCCACCCGGTAAGGCATTGCCCGCTCCGTGATGGTTTCTCAGCGCTGTCCCGCCGCCGAAGCTGGGGTTCCGGCCGATCCCGACAGGAAACGCCGCTCCAGTCCGATGGTAGGCCGCGAGGAAGGGGGGGGGGAAGAAGCAACTCGGAGGGAAGCCGCCTCTCCGACCAGGTAGGGACTAGGAAATAAAGTTTCCCCCTTCCCCTACCCCCACTACATAAAAGAAGACCTCCAACAAACATTTTGGTTTAACAAGACTAAAAATAAAAATAAAAAAGGGGTGAAAGGACGGACTGCAGGCAGAGCAGCCATACACAACGGCGCCCCACTCCTGCAGTGCCACCCAGCTTTGTATCTTCTGCAAATTTGTTCATGTTACTTTGAATCCCTTCATCTAAATCATTGATGTATAAGCTCCTTTTGGCTCTTATTCCGTTCTGACGAAAGGTCTATGATCTGAAACTGAAGCCGTGTTTCCCTTCCCATAGATGCAGCCTGACCTGCTGAGTATTTCAAGCAATTTCTGTTTTTATTTCAGATTTTCCAGCATCCAGTTTTTTTTTTTCATGTGCATATACTAACCTGGACTTATAACCAACCTTACTCATAATAGTATTAAAGTCTATTGTAAGGACCAAACCTAGGTTTATTACATTGGAGGTCAATTATTAGACATAAATGTATGGCATGAAGTGCAGTAATTTAGCAAATCTCACAAAAGAGTTTCAACCCTTAAATAGTCATGTTTTGAAACTCCCTAAAACAGCCTTCATATAAATCTCAAAACCAAGTGCAGGAGTAATTCAGTGCGTCAAGCAGCATCTGTGGAGGGAATGGACAGATGACATTTCAGGTTGGGACCCTTCTATAGACAGAGTAGAGTAAGAGGGAGTAACCTGGAAAAGAGAGGTGGAGCGTGGCAAACCCCAACAGGTGCGAGGTAAACAGAGATGAGGCCTGGTGGTTGACTGCTGGGTGAAGTGACAAAGGCTAGAAAATGAGACCAAAAGGTGTCAGATAAGGAAAAAAGGAGTGTGATATAAAGCCAGAGGGTGGGATGTTGGTTGAAGGGATAAGGGGGAGGGCAAAGACTGACGGGTGGTAAAAGCAAAATATGGGACTTGGGGATTTGAGATGAGCAGAAAAAGGAGTAGGAAAACGCAGCGTGACCCCCTATCATCAGTTAGACCAAACATAAACTCGGTGATAAATTTGCCAAATACTTGCTCTCAGTCCGCAAAGACCTACTGCAGCTCCTGATTACTAACTATTTAAATTCCTTTTCCCATCCCAACCTTTCTGTCCTTGGCCTTCCCTATTGCCAGTGTAAGGCCACAGGCAAACTGGAAGAAAAGCACCTCATATTCCAATTATTATCTTAGTTTGCATCTCAATGGCATGAACATTGAATTCACCAATTTAAAGTGACACCATCACTGAATTAATTCTAATCACATATAGTAATTTCTTTGACTGGTTAGCATGTGAACAAAAGCTTTTCACTGTACCTTGGGAAACATGACAATAATAAAACTAAATTGTTAATAGAAGGGATTTCTCGTCAATTTGATTGGCCACGCGTTGTTACAGTATCAATGTTATCTGCTTGCAAGGGAGGTTACATGGAAATAGGTTTCATCGCTCCTATATTGCTTAAATCCAACTCAACTTTTTTTTCCTGTTTGTCAAGTTCCTTTTAAGTAAATCTCCAGATCCCGCTTAAATTTGCATTGTAATCAATTAGGCCTGTGGAATAGAAATGGAGTTCCCTAATTCATAATTCGTGTCATATCTAATTTGTGTTGTGGAGACAAGAGTTATGTGAGAATTACCAATATGACAAAAAAAAACATCATTCACCTCTTCCTTGATCATTGTCTTAGCCTAATTACCCATCTGACAGTTATGAACACATGGTTAACAGGGCGAGGTAGAGATCAGAGCAAACTGTATCATGTGATTGAATCAGAGAAGAATGAGCAAGTGACATAGCCGATTACAGACAAGTACTTGGAAATCTAGGTCCTGTAAAAGTTCTATAGAACTGTATATGCACTTTAACCAGAGTACATAAATAATGACAAAGAATCATCCAAATTGTTAAGTGCAGATCACGCAGAATCGGCTGCTGTTGAAATTTCAGCCCGACAAGCTTTTTTAAACCTTTGTTTATGTTTTGAAAGTTTCCTTTGGTGTGCAATCAATAATGACTCTTTCTTTCTCACAAAACTTGACTTTACTTAGCAGAGGCACAAAAGTTGAATGTGTATCAGCTCAATTGGACATTCCCATGCAAAATGATTTACACTGTAATTAACAGCAGGAGTGCTTTTTTGTCAACATTTCAATCAGCCGTCATGTACCTTTTGTTGTCTACACTGGGCTTCAGTACGCTCCAGACAAATGGACTCTATGTTCTTCACCCAAATGCTTCTTATGTATTTTGAGCTGCCAAGGGCTAAGGATTTTCACTAGATGGAAAGGCTAATACTTTTTCCAAGGAAACCGAGAATTCACTTGAATTGTGTCCTCTGACCTCTCCCATGGTGGAGCTCAATCACGGTAAGAGTATCTGTTCTTGGAGTCTGGTGTTAGAAGCATACAAAAGGGCCTATCAGGAGTTTTGTGTCAAATTCAAGCTCGTGTTCTTCAGACATTCTCAAAAAGATGAGCTGGCATCTGGAACACGATGGTGAATTTCACCAGAAGCTTGAAAGTGCGCGTCATCAGACAGGAACAATTTCTTCCCCTTTGTAATCAGGTTTCTGAACGGTCCTTCTGTAAGCCAGGGTACTGAGCAAAGATCCTAGAGGAGCAAGATAGACCACTCCTCGAAAAACGCGTAGTATGACGTGTGTGATCGTCGACACCATTTTTCGAGGCATTTATTGGGCTTCCCCCACACTGTCATGGTGCCCTTATCTAAATTTCATCTCACTGCTCTGCTATCAAGTATTCTAATCGTAAATCTAAACGACCCGACCTGTCATTCTTTAGGTTCCCCAATCAAAAAGAAAGGTGAGAAAATATTTTTATTATTTTCAGTCGATATTCTGTCGTGAAAATGTTATTTTCTGTTCTCCCATCAACGGCCATTGGGAAACTGGGTTTGTCGGTACATGAGAAAGTTATTAGACTTATTTTTAATAAATCTTTACTTACCACAATAATAAAGACATTTTTTAACACTTCTGTACGTTTTTGGTTTGTTTTGTAAGGGATTAGTCTCCACAATATGGGCCGCGGACACATTAGCCACAGTGACCAGGAGATTTTTCGAGCTCATTTTCAAGTCCGAGAATAGGCGGCTGTTACCCATTATATTCCTCGAACATAGGGACATAGCAAACAACACTCACATACATACAAGACATCACAAGCAAAGATGCCGCCGTGAAGAAGGGTGCAATCAAATATTATACACTCTGCTCTATATCTTTTGGGTGCAATTGGGTCGGGGGGTTCGGTGGCGGCGGATATAATCAAAGATGTGGTGGAGCTCTGCTCTATAATCTTTGGTCGGAATGGGACGGCTGCGCGTTATAATGTGCTATCACACAATTATATTGTTACCTGTCCCCTTCTAGCCTCCCCCCTTCTCCCTGTCCCCCTTTCCCTTCTCCCCTTGGTCTCTCTTCTCTCGATCAGGTAAAATGATCTATCCTCTCCTCTTCTCTAGCTCCCCTCCTCTTTGCAATTCTCTCTCTCTCGTCTCCTCTCCCCCTCTCTTCGCGATCCAAGTGTGTTATAAGTAGTAGAAGATCCACCTCCCTTCCATCTCTCCCTCCTTATCTCTTCGTGAGAGTTGGCAGCTCTGCTATGCCTTGGGTCCAAAAGAGGATAGATAGAAAATACTTAATGGTCTTTGTAAGAAGATTTTAATAAGCTCTTCTACATTTAATGTAAATTGACATATTAGAGGCAAAACGCATTTTCAATATACAGGTCTCTCCACACAACTGAACACAATTGCATTTAAATGATATATCATCCATTGTTCAGGCAAGTAGCACTAGGTTACAATAAACTTCCTACATATTCCAGGAATTCATCTCATAAAAATGGAGAGGCTTTTGCATTGTAAAATCATGAAATCCATGTTGACTTGAACTAATCATTTTACTGCTATCCAAATGCCCCATTTTATGATCTTTATAATTGAGCGCATCTTTCACACCACCAAAGTCAGGCTAACTGGTCTGTAATTCTGCGTTTTCTCTCTCGTCCTTTCTTGAAAAGTGGGATAGCATTACTATCCTCCAATCCACAGGAACTGATCGTAAATCTATTGATCGTTGGAAAATAATAGAAACATAGAAATTAGGTGCAGGAGTAGGCCATTCGGCCCTTCGAGCCTGCACCGCCATTCAATATGATCATCTGCTAACTCCCTCTTAATATAGATCAAGACTGGCCTCGACTAAACTGCGGCAGAGAGTTCCAGAGATTCACCACTCTTTGTGTGAAAAAGGTTTTCTCATCTCGGTTTTAAAGGTTTCCCCCTTATCCTTAAGATTGAAGTCTGGACTTCCCCAACATCGGGAGCAATCTTCCGCATCTAGTCTGTCCAACCCCTAAGAATGGATTAAGTTTCTATAAGATCCCCTCTCAATCTCCTAAATTCTAGAGAGTATAAACGTAGTTATCCAGTCTTTTTCATAAGCAGTCCTGACATCCCAAGAATCAGTCTGGTGAACCTTCTCTGCACTCCCTTTATGGCAATAATGTCCTTCCTCAGATTTGGAGACCAAAACTGTACGCAATACTCCAGGTGTGGTTTCACCAAGACCCTGTACAACTGCAGTAGAACCTCCCTGCTCCTATACTCAAATCCTTTCGCGCTGAAGCTAACATACCATTCGCTTTCTTCACTGCCTGCTGCACCTGCATGCCTACTTTCAATGACTGGTGTACCATGACACCCAGGTCTCGCTGCATCTCCCCTTTTCCTAGTCGGCCGCCATTTAGATAATAGTCTGCTTTCCTGTTTTTGCCACCAAAATGGATAACCTCACATTTATCCACATTATACTGCATCTGCCAAACATTTGCCCATCACCCAGCCTATCCAAGTCACCTTGCAGTCTCCTAGCATCCTCCTCACAGCTAACACTGCCCCCCAGCTTAGTGTCATCTGCAAACTTGGAGATATTGCCTTCAATTCCCTCATCCAGATCATTAATATATATTGTAAATAGCTGGGGTCCCAGCACTGAGCCTTGCGGTACCCCACTAGTCACTGCCTGCCTAATGAAGAACTCAACCATATTATGGTCACTCTTGCCCAAGGGGGCACGTACAACAAGATTGCTAACTAACCCTTCCTCATTACTCAATACCCAGTCTAAAATAGCCTGCTCTCTCGTTGGTTCCTCTACATGTTAATCATATGTATAAATATATATGTATGTGTATATATATGCATGTATGTGTGTATATGCATGTATATGTATATGTTTGTATATATGTATATATATGTTTATATGTGTGTATGTATGCATATAAATGTATCCATATGTATGTGTGTATTTGTATGTGCATATGATATGTGCCGTTGGTTGTATGTATGTGTATATATGTATGTGGTATATATATGTGTGCTAAATATATATATGTCCATATATATATTATTACTATATAATTATATATATAATTGCCTTTATGGTTTATGTATATCATCTTACAAGACAAATAAATTAATAGTGATTATTTAAATCAAAGTTGCTTCTGATCCATGAGAATAAACTTAACTATTTCTAACTTGCCTCTCACACACAGACACACATTCATATAAATATATATAATATGTATACGTTAAATTTAATTTTGTGCAGTGTGTGTTAAAGCAATACAATGCAAGGGAAACTACGCAAAGGAGGGGGCTGTTCCCGCTACAAGATACTCGAGGATCTTTGCTTTGGATCAAAGATTATAGCGGAGCTCCATAATCTTTGCTTTGGATCACAGCGAGTGGCATACCGGAAGTCGCGTGTCGCATTGAAAAATGGCGGCCGTGACGTTCCGTCACGTACTACACGCCAGTCCATTGGATTTCGGAAGAGTGGTCTATCTTGCTCCTCTAGGATCTTTGGTACTGAGTGATTCACCTCCACCCAATTGCGGACATTGGACTTTGGTTCTGGAACTGGTGCATGACAATGCTGAGAACTATATTGTGCTGTCCTTTTGCTCCATTTACTCCATTGATTGTATTTATGTATATTATCTACCTTGAATGGGTAACATGCAACAAAAGATCATCCTGGCCACACACTCATCTCCCTGCTACCTTATTATCTGAATGGTGGCCGATTAGGAAAAGGGGAGATGCAACGAGACCTGGGTGTCATTCCTTCTCTCCAACATTTTGTGTCTATCTTTGGTCTGCAAGCATTTGGGCCGACAACTGCCACACTAATAAAGAGCTGGTTTATTTTCTCATAAAGGTGGTGGCATAGTTTACTTTAAAACTAAGAGCGGTGACATTAAAACCAAGTGCACTGTGGACACCTTCTTCAATTACAGTCTATTTTGGTTCTGGTTTTGATATAATTAGGATTGTCTCTATATTTGAAACAGACACTTCGGAGAAGGCGTGTACCACACAATTATATTTTACTTGCTAAGTAGCCTATATGTCCATTACTGCTCTGCTTTGGTCTCAATGACTGATCAGGTAAAATGATCTATTATCAAATTGATATAGAACAGCTTTGCAATCGCTGGATCGTATCCAATACACTGGTCCTTGCATCCAAGTGTATTATAAGTAGTAGAAGATCCACCCGAATATAAAAGTGATTCTTATCATTGTGTGCTGCTGAGGGGGCTTAGGCAATGGTTGCTTAGTGATGAAGAAAATGGATAACAGATGTCAAGTAATAATCCAGCTTGCCTGGAACAATCATTGTTATCCAATAATCTGATGACAGATAAAGTTGGGCAAGTTCATAACGAATAACTAATTATGTTTAATTTGAGTTGAAATGGAACCTTTGCAGGTTAATTCAGTGAGAATAGTAAGATTAAACGAGAACTTACCAGTTTGAAGTTTGATCTTGATTTTATGAGGAGTTATGATGAGCGATTACGTGAAGAAGAAGGGCCGTCCGTCTGCGTGCGCGTCAATCTTCAAAGCAGCGTTGTTAAATCACAGATAAAAAGAAGACCTTAGAATAGTAAGATTGAAGAAACTAGAACTTCCATGTGACCGTGATAGCATGAGGGTGGGAGCGGTGGGCACGTAATCGCTCATCGTAACTCCTCATAAAATCAAGATGAAACTTCAAACTGGCAAGTTCTCGTTTAATCTTACTATTTTACTTCGGAGTCACGTGAGTGACTACGTGAAGATTTCAAACCTCTGTGATTTTACGCCGGCTACGAATCCAGGCGTCACACACTGAATGGATTGAGATTATTATTAAAGCATTCAGACATAACGTAGTTATTAACAACATTCAGACATAACGTAGCTATTAACGACATTGATGCTTTTAAGTAAAGAAAAGAAAAATAAATGTTTTATTTGCTTTCCCTCCAAACCTGTGGGGAAGCTAGTTTACAGAACTTAAAATGGCACGTGCAAATATCCCTGGTCCACTTATGGGTTTATTATAGAACCGCTGGAACGTTCTTTCATTCACCCATCCTGCAGCTGCTAGTATGTCATCCAGGGGCACGTCCATCGCTCTTGATGCCGATGTTGATGCAGCCCTGGTGGAGTGAGATTTAAAGATATGTGTATCTATTCCCGCTACCACCATTACCTCCTTTAACCATCTGGAGATGGTTTGAGTCGACACCTTTCGGTGTGGTTTTTTGTGGCTGATGAGGACCGATTGTTCTGAGCCTCTGAGGTTTGCCGTGACTCTCAGGTAGTGGTCTTTACCACACACAATCGTTGGTCCTCTGGATATGCCAGGAATTGGATCTTCAACACTGGCATTCCTGGCCTGCTCTGTTTAATCAGGTCCTTTACAATGAATGTTATATTATTCATGTCGTTGGTCATGTAGTCCAGTCGTAGTTTTTGTAGAGTCTGGACTCTTTGGGCTGTTGTTAGCGCCATCAGCATAACCACTTTCAATGTAAGTTTGGACAATGATAAGGCCGTTGGTTGTCCCCACTCACGAAGTAAGGTCAGTACCATGCTCACATCCCATGTGTCCGTGTACCTTGGTCTTGGGGTATCAAATTATAAATTCCCTTCATGAATTTTATTACGAAGGGGTGCGTTCCTATCGGCCCGTGCCCTGCCTCCAGAGTCAAATAGGAGGATAGTGCACATCTGGCACTGTTGACTGCGCTATAACTTAATTTATAGTCATAGTACAGGCTTGATAGGAACTCCAAGACATCCGTTATCCGAACTGAGTTGTAGGCTATTTCATTTGTATGGCAGAAAGCTTCCCACTTCTTAATATGAGCAGTGTACTGTTTTTTGGTACTCTCCCTCCATGCCTTTGTGATGACATCTACAGTTCGTTCGGATAATCCAATGTCTTGAAATGGCCTTCTCAGAATCTGCAAACCAACAAATCAATCCGGTCAGATAGTGGATGGCTGCTCCCTGAAACTGGGTTTACTAGGAGATCTCTCCTATTAGGTACAACCATTAATGGCTGGACTATGATCCCCAATATTTTTGGGAACCAGGCTTGTGTAGGCCAATCTGGTACTACTAAAATGCCTGTGGCTTTGTCTTGCTTTATTTTAGCCAAGCATCGGTTTATGTGGCAGCATGGTGGGAAAGCATAGATATACATTCCTCCCCAGTTTAGGGAAAAAGCATCCACTGATTCTGCTCCTGGGTCTGGTTCCCGGGACACATATCTGGGTAATTGATGGTTCAATCTAGATGCAAAGAGGTCCAATTCCGGAGTGCCAAATAGTATTGTTATTTCATTGAATACCGTACGATCCAACATCCATTCTATGTTATCATTAAACCTTCGTGACTTTGCATCCGCCACCGTGTTATATCTTCCTGGTAGATATACTGCCATGACCCAAATATTCCTCTCAATGCACCAGTGCCAAATGTGGTTAGATAGTCTGTCACAGGATACAGATTTTACACCACTCATGTGATTGATATATGCTACCGCCGTAGTGTTATCAATCTGAATTTGAACATGTACTCCTTGCATGTTGTTACAGAGAGACTCGAGTCCATATTGTGCCGCCAACAATTCTAAGTAATTGATTCCATATTGTTGGAGTATAGTTGACTCTTGCTCATTCCATCTGCCTCCACAGCTTCTTTCTGTGTTAGTGGTTAGTGGCTCCCCATCCTAACCCGCTTGGGTCAGTTTGGAGAAACACTGATGGGCTCTCAATAAAGATTTCCCTTGAGCCGAGACTTATGTTTGCCATCCACCATTGTAGTTCAATAATGGCTTCTGGTGGTAACCGCATTGATTTGCCAAATTGACCTGCATGTTGTTTCAATGCTCGTTCCTTTGCCCGTTGTAAATGCTGGTAGTGCAAAGGACCGTAGCGTGCTGCAGGAAAGGCAGCTACCAATTTCCCAAAAGCACTTGCTATTTGTCTGATAGTTGGTTTGTATTTTCCTATCAGATCATAGCAGGCTTTCCTCAGGTCTTTTTGTTTGCCTTTTGGCAGTGTCACCTACATGGTTACTGTGTTTATGGTAAAGCCTAGATAGTCTATTACCTTATTAGGAGTTAACTTTGATTTTACTGGATGGATTAGGAACCCAAGTTTCTCAAACAGGGTTTTGGTTGCCTTGACTGTTGCTTCTGCCAATTCTTTGGTGACTCCAAAGATAAAAATGTCATCCAAATATGCTATGACTATATGATTTTGAGATCTTAACAGCCCCTAGTAATTTGGTAAACAGTCTAGGGGCTGATGTCAACCCATTTTGTAGAGCCTTGTATTGCCATCATTGACCCATCCAGGTAAACTTCAAATATCTCCTAAATCCTTTGTCAATAGACACTGAATAGTATGCATCTTTTAGGTTGATGCATGCCATATAGCCATTTTTGGAAACCAACTGCGTTGCTGTTCCAAAATTGTCCATTTTAAAGTGTTTGTATTGCACATATGTATTTAGTTCCGTAAGATCCAAAATAATACGGATCCCCCCCGTCTTTTTTCTCTTTTGGAAAAATGTTGGATATAAATTGGTGAGGTTCTGTAAATGACCTTTCAATTACATTATTTTCAGATAATGTTTCTATTTCTTTTTGTATATCCATTGTCTCTTTTTGGAAAAAAGACATATGTGCGTGTATCAGAATGTGTTGGTGGTGGTGATAAATTTAAATTGAACTCAATTTTGAATCCTTCTATACTGCTGATCTTTACTACTAAAGATTGCTGATTTCAGTTCATGAGGGCGTATAGATCTACATCTCCGTACAGATTTGAAAAATTCTCTTTTAAGGGGCGTTCAGACTATTTCTACGCGCACGCAGATCTTCCTTTTTTCTTTTTTATATACACACTCATGTTTTTCCGAAGTACCATCTATTTTTACAATTTAGGCCAGGAAACTGTTTTAAGAGGCTTGTCTAACTTACAATTTCTCAAATTTAAAACTAGAGGTTGTACAAAGAATGGATTACGGATTAAGATAGCTGGCACCTAAAATTAGGTCCCACTGTACTGTTTTGTGCTGTATTAACTTCTGATAAAATAAACAAAAAAAAAAAACAAAAAAAAAAAACTCAGTTCACACTGCAAGGTTAATAATAAAATGTTACTTTAAAAATCCTGTTACAAGGGAACCATAAAATTATTAATTTTTAAAACGTTGTCCTATTGAAAACTTCAATTGTTTAACATTATGGGGAAAAATAACCCGCTCAAAGCTAAATGGGTTTATAATGCCCTGAATTGAATCTCTTGATCTAAGTGGATTTTTGAAGTGAAACAATATCCTTACATGTCACAAAACAAAAGGGACCAATGGGGAGAAAATATAAAAATGATCATAATCCCATTTCAACATCCAGGGACAAAACTTTTGTTTCTTTTTAAATAATTCTGGGGGGACATAGTACAAGTTCAAAGCTCAAACACATGAACGTGTTAATAATACTGCAATCTCAATTTTGCATTCATTCCACTTGCAAGTAACAGAGGTCACCAGGTTAGATTAAAGAATGTCTCTGGTGACCCATTATGTTTATAGGTCAATTTTTGAAAATGCAATTGGTTTTGAGAAAGATTTCTTCATATCTAATAATTAAATACATTTTAAAAGACATACCAATTTTATGTAGTAAACCAATTTTTTTGTAGACAAAAAGATGCCGGGGGACATATCGTTCTTTGTTTTTTTTGTCTGTGGCGGATTGTCATCCTCCAAGTTATTTAAGCTGCTTAAGGACCTGGCTGCCTAATTTATTTAATACTTTTTTAAACCTTTACTAATCTATTTGGAATATTAAAAATTCTAAAAATTTGAAATCTAGTTTTTAACGTTTTAAGAAGTAACCATCGACTATCGACGAAAAGAAGCATTAAACACACATTAATGTTCAAATTATATTTTATTCACCCACCCACCTCCACCTGCAGAAGCCAAGAGATGTTGAGGGGTATGAATCAGTTAATAACTATAGCAACAAGAAAAATCATAACGTGATTTATGTATCCTTATTAAATGTAAGAAATGAAAAGTAGCCATTACAGTCATGAACAAAATCTCCCGAGATAGCTCACTATTTAATCTGCAACTTTCAAACGCTGCCATTTAGCATAAGACACAGATCTCTTTGGGGGAAAACGTTACTTCTTTAATTCAAAACATTTTTTCAAGTGTATCATTATAATAGCACGTTACAACTTTTGTTATGTTATCCTTCTTAGAGCCATCCCACAAGTGTACACATAACTGACAGCTTAAATTGGACATGTTATTAAAATCAGCTACTGAAATCTTTGCCTTCCACTGGGTCCATGTTTGTAATGGCCTAAAACCAGTCTACAACATAATTGTCATTCAGATTGTGCCGCTCCTAGCAAGTCATGCTTCAGTGGAGGGGACTGAGTTTCCATTTGAAATCAACAAATTAATCCTGGACAGGTATCCAAAAGGCCAAGTTTAATAGGAAGCAGCTACTGGGCCCTCAACCATGATAAAATGCTATTGCTGTTTCCCTGTAAATTGGGGGAACATGTGATATTTTCTACATTGGAACATTGTTGCTGTTTGAATGATCTACTGCTCAGGCTATCAAAATGCTTGACAGACACGTCAATCCTCATAATAACATGTCACTGAACACACTAGCACACACTTACAAACACTCCAGCATCCCTCAGTTCAGAAAATCCCAAACCGATTTATTAAATAAAACAGGTCTTCACCTTAATGTGAACGCCCATTAACAATGTATGTGCTACAATTTTTTTATACTGTAAATTTGCCAAGTGAGGAAGTTTTGAGCATCAAATGATTACATAGGTAGCTTCTCTTTTGTGGCACTGTAATATTTTCTTGTAAATTTATATTCGCTGATAGCAATTTTCTCTGGCCATTTAGAAACCTATAAATCTGTAGGTGATAACCAAAGCCTATATTAAATAATAATTCTACAAATCTTTGGAAAGCACCACTCGTACAGAGAACAGGCTGCACTGATTCAACTGGAACATTAACACATTTTGTACTGCATAACTCTTACTAACTACATATTGGAATCTTAAATTCAACAATAACAAAAGAAAACAATTTCACAAAATAAGCTGAATTCTTAAGCAGAGCTAATTTTCAAATGTGTGCTCCATTTAGTTGTAATTGGAATTCTGCCACACGATTGAATCAGGTCTCCACCATTGCATAGAACAGCTCTAATTAATGTCACAAATGATTTCCTTTGTAATTGTCGGCTTGGTGCACCGTTCCTTCTTGCCCTCTCTCTAGCCTCTGAAATAGTCAACCATACTTTACTCCTTTCACACATCTACTCTGTTGTCCAGATCCACAAGAAAACCAATGCTTTGTTAAAATTTATATCCATCAAACCATAGCCAATGAATCACCTACAATGCTGTTACAAATACGCACCATTAGCTGTTCCCAGATGATTTATCCTCATTTCCCTTTTCTACTTCATTTATGTCGTCTCCCCCCACCCCACCCCCCCCCGTGACATCACCAATGGATTGAGTCAGCAGTTAGCTGCAGACCACAAATGATAGCAGTACCTCCCCACCTCAAGTATTTAGTGCTCCCTGCCCATTGGCCAAATGCTCATTCAAATATTAGTCCTGTTGACCCAAAACTTCCTCCAGTAAAGATAAGAAACACTGAAGCCACAATTTTCCACAAATTGCAGACCTTTACTAACAATTCCTTAGTCTTTTCAAGTCACGCAGCTTAAATCAGATTGTCTACAAACTCAGCAACCTATTTCACACAAGCCTTTTCTGACCTAATGCCCGGTCTCGTGAAAACCACATACCTTCACCAATTCCTTGCATCTAACTGTCTCATTCCATCAGACACTAAAGCTCGCAATTGTGTCTTTGTAATCTCCAAATTCAACGCTCTCTTGCCCTATTTCTTATCTTTAAAACATTAAAATGTTGATTCAACTCTCCCTCATGTCTTGTTTTTCTAATCTTCCACCAATTTCCACTCATTGTCAAATTTATGTTTAAATCACTTCATGGTTATATCATCATCTCAGGAATCTTCAAGGCCAACAAGCCCTCTGATGTTTTTTTGGTTCTCTAATTTCATCATCACCACACTCAACATTGATAGCAGCACCTTCAGCTTATCAGGTCCTTTGGTCCAACATTCCCTCTCTTGAAAATTGACTTCTCCACATCATTCCAAAGTCCTTCACTTCCACCCCGTTGACAAATCCTAGACGGTCACCAATGATCATCTTCTTTGGTTCATCATCCATTTATATCTGGAAGCATTTCAAAATATTTTTACAAATTAAATATATAAGTGTTGCTGTTGCTGACCCATTTTCTTCTCTAATTCTGAACCCACCATTTTCAATATTTAATGCTTTCTACAAGTGCCAGTGTTGTGATCTAGCTTAAGTATGAGTGCAAGTTCATATGATGTTCACTGAAGGAGTTACATCCTCTGCAAGTAATAATAACCTAAAATTATTATTTTTAAATAGGTGTTATGCACATCTAAAAACTTCACTGAGTAATTATTTTTTATTTTAAAATGATCTAGTACCCACTGTTGTCAAATACACAATAGAAAAGTGTCCAATAAGTGAATGGATACAATTACCGTACGGGTTTTTATGATGAAAAAATAAATATAATTGAAAGGTCCATTGTCAAATTGAAATTCATTTTAAAGGTACACTTTTTAAGGACATTTTATTCAAAAGACGTCTTTTTGCTCAGAATACTTCATTATTTTTTGAAAGACTAAATTCTGCACTACTTCACCTGCATTCATTGAAAGGAATTTAACGTTGACAAATAATAGGGTATTACCATAATCCTGTGGAAAATCAACTGAGATACTCCTGTAAGAAAAACTGTTTCCTAAGTGGCTTGTCGATCTTCCCAAAATCTGCTATATACCAGGCCAATTTTCTGGGTTGAGAAGAGGCAGCAAGAGCATTGAAGCATGAATAGATTAACAGTATAACACCCCAAAGTATGCATGGTCAGAAAGAAAATCAAGTGGAAAAGCTACTCTGAATGTGAAAAGGAAGACAATTCTAATTTGGCAGATGATCAAAAATCGTTTCGATTCATTCGACTTTTTCTTACAAACAAAACATTAAAATAATGAAAATAAACTGCCGATGGGTTTCTGAAGAACTGCATCTTCAGAACTGCAATAAATTAAATACCCAAAAGGCCTATAATCCTTGGCTGTCAGATCCAGACAATAATGATGGTTGGTAAATGCATACAAACTGTTTCAGGTTTCTGTATTGCAGATTGCCATCTAATATTTGCCATGGGGGAAATAATAGTAAAACGATAACAAAATTCAATTCGTCCAGTGGTTTCTCTCCGATAGTCTCTTTTAAAGGGTTAGGCCTCACTACCCAATTTGGTAACTGTTTATTAAATGTGACTAAATTGAATCTTATTCCCCAATGTAACGCATCACAATTGCTCTCAACTATTCAACTTTCTTATCTGCTGGCAGTAACTCTGAATGTATTAGCACACTTAACCTGATAATAATCTGAAAATGAAGGTCAGCAAAGCACAAGAGAGTAGGTATAATAGCTTAGACACAAAAAGCTGGAGTAGCTCAGCTGGACAGGCAGCATCTCTGGAGAAAAGGAATGGGTGATGTTTCAGGTCGAGACCCTTCTTCACACTAGCTTAACCAACAAGTGTGGATGTCATTGTCAGTGATCAAGGGAGATTAGGATAAAATGTTGTGTGGAGATTCAGAAGTGAGAAAACAAACTCATGGAAATAGAAAACTGGCGATAAGGGTTGTTGGTGGAGAGGAACAAAACAAGAGATGGGGGTGCATGAGGAGAGAAAGAGTTGGAAGAGTAGAGAGTATTTTTCTAGAAGATGTGTGATAGGGAAGCAGAAAGAATAGATTTGAGTAGATGATTAAAAACAGAACAAAAATCAGCCTTAAGACTTTGTTCAGATTAGAGATAGTTTAGGGGCTTATGAACAAGGCCACTGTTTTATGCTTTTAATGACATAAGATTTCAGGGTTTATTTTGTTACCACATGTCATTGTTAAATTTCCCCAAAGCAAAATGCTGCAAATACATTTTAAATTACGACTTTGCTTTCCACAATGACAAGGGTGGCATGTTGTTTCCTTATTATCCCATTAAAAGCAATGCACTATCTCTATTTTTTAAAATAGTTTTGCCAGCCTTCCAGTCTCACAGATCATCCTTGTTGTTCTTTCCTACTCTTTGGCATCTTCAAATCTGTTTATTTACAACTTTCGCCAGCAATGACGGAAGGTGATCCACCCAAAATATGAACTGATTCTCTCTCCATAGATGCTGCCAAACCTCAGAATTTGTTCACGCAATTTTTCATTTTGTTTAATGATCGAGGAAACTGAGGCGTGTGTCCAAATCTTTTATGGTATCAGGTTAACATTGCAGTTAATGAAACATATAGGAGTCCTAGTTTTATAACAAAGCCACGAGAAGGAAAAACAGGAAATTGAGTTAAATCTGTATGGAGTTAAGGATGTCGGCGTAATAATTCAGCTATTTCTGCAGGCACAAATATTACAAAGGATACAAATGCTTTGGCGGAGGTACGCAATAAAATGTCTCATCATTACACAGTTCGATGAAAATTCTAGGCACGTTTGAAATTACATGGTAATGAGAAAATTTTATACTGTTAAAAATCATAAACAATTTAAAGAGAGAAATTATTTCCAACAGGTGATGAGCCTATAATGACAGGGCACACAAAAATATTAACAAACACACAAAAAAACTTGTTTTACTTGTTAAGTCTCATAGATTATAGGGTTGTTTAGCACAGAAGTGGGCCCTTCAGCCTACCAGGTCCAAGGTAACTTTTTGCCTATCTTCCCTAATCCTATTTGCCCGCATTTAGTCTGTATCCTAATCCTATGCTCCTATTTAAGTACCAGTACCTGTCTCTTATTAATTGTAATTGTATGCGACTTCATCTCCTCCTCTGGCAAGGAATTCCAGATATCAACCACTTTCTATGTTAAAAAAAAGCTTCATATTATTAAATAATATATTAATGCTCCAAAGATACCCGTCAATGAACATCTCCAACAAGAAAATTCTACCCATCAATGTGTGACATTTAATTGTATTGTCACTAAAACCTGTTTTATCACCATTAAACAGAAGCTTAGCTAGATTTGGCACAAAAATACTATGGCCAGAAGTGATCAAAGAGTATTATGTGAAAATTATCATATATAGCTTACATCTCAAATGATTCCTATTGTCTATAAAGCGCAAATCAAGAGTATGATGTATACTTTATATTTGGATAGATCAATGCACGTTCAATAATGCTCAAGAGGCTCAGTACCATCCAGGACAAAGCAGCAACATACAAGGCTTACAATTCAATGCTTTCATCAGCAGGTCACCATAGATGCATTGTGCCAACCCTGTAATGACTGCAACCAAACAAATGGTGATATAACAACTTCACATTCCTTGCCAACCAAGGGGTTGAGAGTGAACCATGGAGTTGCAGAAAGAATGGTCTCTGCGGAAGGTGGAAAGGGGTATAGATGGCAAGATGTGATTAGTGGTGGGATCACATTGAAGGTGATTGAAATGTTGGATGTGGGGGTGAAAGGTCAGGATCAGGGAACTCTGTCTTTGTTGCACCTGGGGGGAGAGGTAGTGAGATGAGAACTATGGGATGCAGAAGAGACACGTGCGAGAGAAGGAGAAGAGAGGAGAACCATGTTCACGAAAGAACAAGGACATCTCAGAAGACCTTGCATGAAAAACCTCATCTTGGGAACAGATGCGGTGGAGACAAAGGAATTGAGAGGTGGATAGTATCTTTGCAAGATATTTTGGTATAAACAAGCATCTGCAGTTCTTTATTATGTACCTCCAGAAATATTTTTGTTCCGCGGGATTACAGCAACTTCAGTTGCTTGTGTCTATCAGTGCAATAACACAGTGATACAGTGCATTCAGAAAGTATTCAGACCCCTTCACTTTTTCCACATTTTGTTACGTTACAGCCTTATTTTTAAATGGATTAAATTCATTTTTTTAATTATCAATCTACACACAATACCACAGAACGAAGAAGCGAAAACAGGTGTTAAGAAAATGTTGCAAAGTAATTAAAAATAAATAACTGAAATATCACATTTACATAAGTATTCAGACCCTTTGGTATGACACTCAAAATTGAGCTTAGGTTCATCTTGTTTCCATTGATTATCCTTGAGATGTTTCTGCAAATTGATTGGAGTCCACCAGTGGTAAATTAAATTGATTAGACATGATTTGGAAAGGCACACACCTGTCTATATAAGGTCCCACAGTTGACAGTGCATGTCAGAGCAAAAACCAAGCCATGAAGACAAAGGAATTGTCTGTAGACCTCCGAGACAGGTTTGTGTCGAGACACAGATCTGGGGAAGGGTATAAAACAATTTCTGCAGCAATGGAGGTCCTGAAGAGCACAGTGGCCTCAGTCATTCTTAAATGGAAGAACTTTGGAACCACCAGGACTCTTCAGAGAGCTGGCCGCCCGGCTAAACTGAGCAATCGGGGGAGAAGGGCCTTGGTCAGGGTGGTGACCAAGAACCCGATGGTCACTCTGACAGAGCTCCAGCGTTCGTCTGTGGAGATGAGAGAACCTTCCAGAAGGACAATTATATCTGCTGCACTCCATCAATCAGGCCTTTATGGTAGAGTGGCCAGACGGAATCCACTCCTCAGTAAAAGGCACATGACAGCCCGCTTGGAGTTTGCCAAAAGGCATGAGAAACAAGAATCTCTGGTTTGATGAAACCAAGATTGAACTCTTTGGCCTGAATGCCAAGCGTCACGTCTGGAGGAAAACAGGCACCGCTCATCACCTGACCAAGACCATACCTACGGTGAAGCATGATGGTGGCAGCATGTTGTAGCGTCATACCAAGCTTGTTGCGTCATACCCAAGAAGAATTGAGGCTGTAATCATTGCCAAAGGTGCCTCAACAAAGTACTGAGTAAGATGTCTGAATACTTATGTAAATGTGATATTTCAGTTATTTCTTTTTAATTACTTTGCAAAAATTCTTAAACCTTTTTTTGCTTATTTTTTAAATGGGGTATTG
This sequence comes from Leucoraja erinaceus, assembly GCF_028641065.1. Classification (NCBI taxonomy): domain Eukaryota; kingdom Metazoa; phylum Chordata; class Chondrichthyes; order Rajiformes; family Rajidae; genus Leucoraja; species Leucoraja erinaceus. The sequence goes on from NC_073378.1 coordinate 84,326,487, forward strand.
TGTGTAGATTGATGATTTAAAAAAAATAATTTGATCCATTTTAGAATTAGGCTGTAACGTAACAAAATGTGGAAAATTGAAGGGGTCTGAATACTTCCTGAATGCACTGTATAACACTAACTGGATGTGAACATAGGAGCTATGAATAACACATGTGAATGACATAAAAGTTATTAGTTTAGTTTAGAGATACAGCAAGGAAACAGACTCTTTGGCCCAGCGAGTCTGTGCTGACCAATGATCACGTATACACTAGTTCTATCCTTGGGAGAATTTATAAGATGCATTAACCTACAAACCTGCATATCTTTGGAATGTGGGACGAAACCAAAGCACCTGAAGAAAGCCAATGCGGTCAGAGGGAAAATGTACAAACTCCGTACAGACAGCATCTGTGGTTAAGATCAAACCCGAGTCCCTGGCGCTTCCCCATTTCCAATGGGGAAAAATGTTTTTCCACAGAAGCACAAACTACTCAGCATCGTGTCAGTTCAGTGCCCTTGAAAAGGGGTCCATTTCCCTCCACAGGTGCTGCCTGACCTGCTGCGTACCTCTAGTACATTGCTTTTGCTCAAGATTTCAGCATCTGCAGCCTCCTGTCTCCAAGATGTTTTTCAGCCTGGCTTTAAATGATTCAATATTCAGAACACAGCTACAATATTTTTCATTTAAAAGTAAAGTAACCTTAGTCTTAAGCGGATTTTAATAGGTAGCAGCAAAATAATTTGTGACACCAAGCTGACCTCAAAGCAGCAGCTACATGGCAAAAGTATCACTTAGTACTTAGTCAATCAATCCAGTTTCAATGACCAAATGAAGATCACAATTGGCTGTTCCAGAGGGTTGCTTTTAAAATGTAAATGGCATAATATATTGACAATCCAATTAGTCTCTTCTGGCTTAACTCCTCTTTTATCTCTGTTTCATGATGACAGCTTAATAGGTAGGAATGGTCTCACATCTGAGGCAAGGCCACGATAGCTGAACAAGCATATCTTCAAATTATAATAAAATGTCTTGACCAGTAAGTACTGTTGCATTAAAATTGCAATTGCAAAATGAAATTTGCTGCCCAATGCAGACACAGCTACATAATTCATGATGATATTATTGTATTGGAGTAGCACAGTGAAAACTCGGAGTAGTTACAAGCACGAAAACTGCAAGTATGATATATGGTGATCACACATTATAAGTAAAATCAAATTGATTTATGTCATTAAGAAAAAGTTTGACATTTAGATTAAAACCATAGACTTGCCTTACGTCCTAACGACAGTACTGACCCTGTTCATTGATAACAGAGTATTCAGTCTTTATATCAAATCAATTGGCTATCTCCTGTCCATAATCTCTCAGTCTTTTTTTACACAAAGTGACAGTGGAAGCCGCTGGATATTACACCAGCCTGCAGGGCCTGTAAACTTTAGGCGCAGACAGGATACAGTTGACTGAGATAACTCCTCAGCTGCATATCAGACTCCGAGAAGCAACATTGGAGAGCAGACACCGAAATATTTGAAGGGAAAAAAAGAACAAACACCCTTAAGTTGAAAAGATTTACGTAAAAAAACCTTAGTAACAGACTTTTAAATGGTCCCTCTTTGAGAAAAGTATTAAAAACAATGCAAGAACAATTGTGCAAGTTACTGAGAGAAGCACAGATTACTACTTTCTTAGTACAAATTATCCATTGGAAATATAGTTTAATATAAATGAATGAAAACTTTTTACTCTAATGAACCAATTATCTAGGCTCTGCTACTTTTAATTAGAATTTGCTTTATTTGAAGGATTGTGGAAGAAGCTGAACTAGTAGAGATATAATTGAGCCTAAGAAATACAGTGAAATGATGTCTGTTTCATTATTTTTTTAACTTCTCACATCGTAAAATCTGTCAATAATTATTAAAACCATGCATTCAAGTGGTTTGCGATGAAAAAAATGCTGTGATTTAGAACATTGAAAGGTCATATATTTCAGCCCTGTAAATACAGCTGAACTGTCATAACAGGCACTGCTGCAAAGATAGTGAGATTGAATAAGAATGCATATGGTATCTTTCAATTACTTTATAGCCTCTTCCTTCTTTGCATGTAATAATGTTTCCCCTTCCAGATCCTCGAAATGTGGTATTGCAAAATATTAGGCCTCAAAATATCAGAGATTCACTTATGCATTGCTATGTTGAACATTGAACAAATTATGGAATTAACTTCCAAAAATTCCAATTAAAATAATGGAGCATATTATTCAAATTTTCGAAGGTATTTTTTAAAGTAGAAAGTTAAAAAAAAAGAGGTTCATCTGATCGTATCTAATGGGTATTTGTTACTGTTTCTGTAGATGGGCTATTGATGAAATATTATTTTGTGTGAATCAAAAATCAAATGTGAACAGCATTTTGGCAGAATAGTAATGATTAATAGTTTTGAAAATGCCTGGAACTGTAATGAAACAAAAAAGAGCTTCCTCTTGAGATTTATCTTTGTATTCATTATTGAATACTATTTATTTCATCCTTTAAGTATTAAACAATGAAATAATGCCCAAATGAAACCAGACAGTTTTCTGCCCACTTTTCGGCAGCTTTGCAGGTCCTTGCAGGACCACCAGGAATGCATAGTAATGAGGTTCATTTTCAAACAATGGAATGAAGAAACAGTAGTCTTATTTATGGCAGCTGGTGCTGATACTTGCTGTAGCAATCTAATCAAAAAGTTGCAAACTCTGCCAGCATTTTGGGGCAGCACAGTGGCATGGCGGTAGAGTTGCTATCCAACAGCGGCAGCTGTTTAATCCTGGGTTTACTCCTGACTATGGGTGCTGCCTGTAAGGAGTTTGTATGTTCTCCCAGTGATCGCATGGGTTTTCTCCAGGTGCTCCGGTTTCCGCACACACTCCAAAGACGTACTGGTTTGTAGATTAATTGGCTTTCACAAAATTGTAACTTGTCCCTAGTGTGTAGAATAGTGCTGGTATACAGGGTGATCGTTGGTCAGTGCAGACACGGTTGGCCGGAGGGACTGTTTCCACCCTGTATCTCTCAGGTTATAAGGGGTAGTGGCAAATGTCAAAACTGAAAAATACTCAAGCACGGTGCTCCTGAGAGAATATTAATCTTGAGATCTGAGGTAACGGTTTTACAAACTGAAAGACAATTCAAAGGAAATAATTTAAAATTTCTCATGTATCTTGCGACTGGCAACCAAATTAGTCAGCATCTACAAGGATGATGGGCAACGGTTTCATTTTGCAGGTTTGCGTATCGGCTGAATTTTAAAAGAGTTACAAATTAATGGATAATGGAGATTGGAAGGCTCACAATGGAGTATGTCGAGGTGACAGTCATGGATGAGGGTGTAAATAACAGGCAAAGTAATCAAAGCAAAAACAACCTATGATACGGAGATGGAAGAAAGAGGTCTTTTCAGGGAGAAAACACAGGTAGGATTTTCAATGTAATTTCCAACTGGATATTGAAGACAATATGCTATCTACAATGATAGGTGCAGAGGAGATGGAACCAATGTGAAAAGTATGAACATTTAGGTAGAGGACATTAGAAATGGTGAAGCAAACTTAATAAAATAAATCTACAATTCTTCCAAAACGAGATATCAGAAATGTTGGATAAACCGAACTGCATGTCATCAAGGTACATAAGAAATCCATTCCATGATTTGTATGTATTTAATTGTCTGTTTCCCCTTATAGACTCTAGGAGCTGGAGCCATCTTTGGCCAAAATTGTTAAAGACCGCAGATTTTCTTCTCTGAGCATTACTGCACTTGAAAGATTTTAATGACAAATTAAACATTTTCATTCCATAATTATTTAACAAATACCTAATACTGAGGCAGAAAGGAAAGATATAGCAACTTAAAGATAGTCAGCAGTTGGAGCTTGAGTAAATCTTGTGATGTTTAGAGATCGTATTAGAGGAAATGGGATTAAAAAGTCCTAGTTTCAGTAAGTCACTGGGAACTCAGACAGCATCAAAGGCAAGAGAAATACTGGTTTCCAATCTTTGGGAATATGTTCTTGATTCCATATTATTTAAGGGGCTGTCCCACTGCGGTGACCTAATCTGCGAGTTTAGAAGTTTCCCCTCGACTCAAACTCGCAGCATGGTCGACACGTGGTCCTAGGAGGTCCTATGACGTCACTGGAACTCTCCTTCATGCTCGAGGGAAGTTCCCACATACTCGCAGCCTCAGTCAAGTCAAGTCAAGTCAAGTTTATTCGTCACATACACATACGAGATGTGCAGTGAAATGAAAAGTGGCAATGTTCGCGGACTTTGTGCAAAATGACAACCAAACAAACAACCAAACTACAAACAGAACCGAATCACATATTCTTTTACATGTTAAATATTGTGGGCGGAAGGAAAAAGGGAAAATAACAGCAATTTTAAAAAAAAAGCAGTAGAGTGGTACAGTAAAGTTAGTCCCTTGGTTCTTGGGTCCTCCAAAATATTCCAACTGGAATTAAAACTGGAGGTGGTGAAGGAAGAGATTAAGCCAGAAAGGGTATAAAGAACACAAACTATAGAATTTAACATAAAACATCCCCACACAGCAGAATCAAAGTTTCCCACTGTGTGGGAAGGCACCAAAGTCAGTCTCTTCCTCCACCATTCCTCGTGGTCAGGGCCTCCCCAAGCCCTCCACAGTTGCAGCTACGGGCGGCCCGATGTCCAGGACCGCTCACCGGGGTGTTGTAAGTCCGATGTCGGGGCTGCGGGACGTCCTCATCGGTGTGGACACCAGAGTCAGCCCCCTCCTACCGGAGTCGGCCGCTTCCAAAGTCCGTAAGCCGCGCCGGGTGGAGACTGCTGCTGGCGGCCCTCTGCAAGGCGCCCCAGGACTCCACGATTTTGTTCAGCACCGCCCGCGTTGGAAGCTCTCCGCACCAGAGCTCCACGATGTTGGAGCAGCGGCCCAACGCTCCGGAGCTCCAAACGGCGACCCAGGTAGGCATCGCCCGCTCCGCGGTGACTCCAGCGCTGTGCCGTCGCTGTAGCAGCCCTGGTCCGGTTCCCGGCAGGAAAGGCCGCTCCGATCCAGCTGGTAGGCCGCGAGGTGGGGGGCGAGGACGCTCGAAGAAATTGTCGCGTCCCCGCCAGGAAGAGACTGGGAGACGGTTTCCCCTTTACCCTGCCCCCCTCCCCCACATAGAAAAGTTAAAGTTTCCCTGGTGAAATAGTAGTTTACAGTCCTAATGGCCTCTGGGAAGAAACTCCTTCTCAACCTCTCCGTTCTCACAGCATGGCAACAGAGGCGTTTGCCTGAACGTAGCGGCTGGAACAGTCCATTGCAGGGGTGGAAGGGGTCTCCCATGATCTTATTGGCTCTGGAGTTGCACCTCCTGTTGTATAGTTCCTACAGAGGGGCGAGTGAAGTTCCCATAGTGCGTTTGGCCGAACGCACTACTCTCTGCAGAGCCTTCTTGTCCTGGGCAGCGCAATTCCCAAACCAGATTGTAATATTTCCGGTTAAGATGTGCCCTCCTAAAGTCCACGATCCAATAAAGTCCAGCAGGACGCGGAAAAATTTTCAGCATGTTGAAAAATTTTCCGCGAGTAAAAATTTGTCTGCATGGTTCTTTTGAACTCGTAGTGCAGTGGAGTGGTCTCTAAAGGACTTACCGTAACTGTGCCAGCCGTCTTTTACCTTCCTCTTCATCGCGGGTGTGAATTTCAGACAGCACTCCACCGCTTTCCGTGTGTGTGTGTGTGTGTGTGTGTGTGTGTGTGTGTGTGTGTGTGTGTGTGTGTGTGTGGTCGGGCTCGCGGTTTCATCGCTGACGGGCGATCCAGCTCGAAGTTTTTCAGGCGAGTGCCCTCGAGCTTGAAGGTCAAAGACGTTCTTCTGAACTCGCGGATTAGGTCGCCGCTGTAGGACAGCCCCTTTATTGTTCGAAGATAGATTTAAAGTGATAGCAGGTACTGCAGAAGAGCAGACATTTTTAAAAGAAATGTCTAATATAATCTCACTGTAGAGTTAATATAGCCAAACTACGTCTAGATGGTTAAGGGAAACTAAATATGTGTCCTCTCGTTGGACTTGTAACTTCAAATATGTTTAAAATTACAAATTCAAAAGACAGATGCAGCATTCACCTACTTCCTTTGGTGCATACTGAATGACGGGGCACAATGCTAAATTTATTCAAGCTGAAAAATCAGGACGCACTTTCAGCACAAAAGGCGGCTGCTTTGGATGCTCGGTCAGCTGAAAATCTCAAGACCGAAGGACAGGTTCGTTTGGTAAGGATATCAGCGAAAGTGGCTACAACTACATCAGTGCAAAGTGAATGGTGGTAGTTGTCGAAGCAATGGGGAAGGAAATGTAGAATAGAAACCCATCAAACCTGATTCCTAGATTCATTGTTTCAGCAGTTCCGATCATACTGATGGCGAGGAGCATGTTGTTACAGATCTTTGCTGCCTAGAGGTGACAAAAATACAATGGGAGAAAAAGTGTTAAATATCTTTAAAATAACACATGATTATTAAATTTCAAATATGCTGAATGCCCTTATTGCTGAAAAACACGTTTGAGGAACAGGAGTAAATGTCTCAGGCTGCGTGAAATTTTATTTTTACAATAATCCAAAAGAGGCAACAGGAACATTAGCAGTTCCTTCTCCAGCCTGTGCTGTTGTCAATTTCAATGAGTACAACGGGGTGGGGAGTGATGTTTTGAGTGACTGCCAACGGTTTTCTTGACTGGCAAAGTCAAAATAATTCTACTTACAAAAGTCTTTTCAAGACTGCTAATTACAATTTGCAAAAATGAAACTTAATTTACCAGCCTAACTTCATGTACTTACAAAAAAAATCTTAGTTCTAAGTACATAGGGTTCCAAAAATAGACTGCAAATGTAGGAACATGAAATATTCCCACCGGTGTGGGTAATTATTAATTAAATTACATGGTTCCAGAATTAAATTAGATATTTGTTCTTGTTACCTGTCCTGTTCCAACCCCTCCACAGTAAACCACATTGGTTCCCATACAGCTCAGCAATTCTTTAGCTGCATTAAATTCTTCTTCCAATCCGCCAACCATGAATGTGAGGTTGCCAGCTCGAGCAGCACCAACACCTGAAAGTAGCACATGGGCATTTGGTTTTAAAAGAATTGTAATATCTTGTTATACTTCCCCCACCCCTTTAACGTGCTTTATATAAAAATGAGCACAGCAATTACGCTAGCATTGTCAAAGCTTATAAACAGAATACTATTACAATAGGCCAAGTTTTCACTCTGGACAAGAGATTGATAAATAGCTTCATAGTCTCATTTATTAGACCTGAACTAATGCTGACAACACTCCTCAGCTGGTTAATCTTTCGACAGCTGCAGTTTTTCAGTTGTACAAACACTTATGTTGGATGAAAGAATAATACATTAATATAGCCAAATTGTGATTTGGCAAACTGCTTGATAAATCTTTAGTAATAAGTCCTTAAAAAATACACTATTCATCAATTCACTCAGCAGCAAAAATGAAAGATCTTTAAACAGAAAAATATCCACATATTTTCTATGATTTAACAAGAGCAAAAATAATTCAGATGACAAATAATGTCACAAAATATTTGTATCCAAGTAAAACTTTCCAATAAAAATACGACTGCAGCTTATTTCCAAGTACAGATAGTCCAGTCCTACTCTCCTTTTTCATTCAAACCTCACACAATAATATAGTTCTTCAAAAGCATATGCCAACATTTCACTTTTCCAACAAACTGTTCTTATTGCAGCATGCCTTGGTTAGCCTCAAGCTTACTATGTGTTGCCTACGTGTGTTATTTAAGTCTTTGTTGTGGTTAAAGAAGATAAAGCATCTTGAACAAGCTCTTAAGGATTTTATACATTGTTTTTTCCTCAAGTGCTAGACAGATGCACACATTGTCATTGGGGCCGTAATTCCTAGACATTAGAGTCATGTCAAAATATTTTCCTTCAAATACTGATTTGATAGCATTGAAATGGGTATTTGGGAAATGCATTTTAAACAGAATGGGAACAGATACATCAGGTGCAAAGTAAGGCGATGCAAAAGTCATACTTAGTATGCAATGTGTGTGCTGCTGTCTTCAAAAGGTAATCAGACACAATCATTTTCTACAGATGTAGCTTCACTAGGGGCTGCTGTCACTGGGGCAGTTTATGACTTGTTATGGTGTCTCTATTGTTTACCAATGACATTTTCTGAAAGGGAGACAGCTGGGATGGAAAGCTGGTAGCAAAAGAACAATATAATCCTGTGAAGGTAATCAAGAAACTTGTGTGCGTTAATTAACTTCACACTTTATCATGTTCAATTAGTCTTCTATTCTGCCAAAGATAACCATGCACAATTGGTTTAAGACCATGCCATGTTTTATTTGTAACCAGTTTCTGTTGTTATTCCCATTTCTGTGTTTGACAGTCCTCCAGAGGCTTCAAATGCACAGATGTACAACTCTGTGAATGGCTTAGTCAATCTAAATCAGTTTAAAATACACCTCTTTATTTAGTGGTTGATTTAAATCTTCATGCTTATTCCCTGATCAAGGCATACAGAATTCCGTAACCCTATTCCACACAATGTTGTTACTACATTTTGTGAGGAAACTGCAAAGTGTCACTTTATATTAGTACTACACTGCATTTATTTGTATGCTGTAACTATTATCATTTTTTATTATTGAATGTGTTTCAGGGTTGGAACCCAATTAATTAGTCTCCCTCCCAAAAGCTCTCTCGTACTTACTGCACTAAAACTACAAGAATGATTTAAAAATATGATTAAATCAATTTCCCAATGCACAATTACAGGAATACTACTTTGAGATGATTAAAATGCAGGTTTGTATTGGTTGTCGGAGAGCGATTTGCTCGTACTACAAGCGGATGAAGAAAATTTGTTCTGCGATCCCGTTCCCGTTTTTTTTTAAGTTGCTGGTCGATTGCATAGCTGGATTGAAGTTAAACGCGACTTCTAACACCTTCAGCATCACGGATTGTAAGTGCAGGACAAAGAAAAAGGTATGTTGTTTATTTAACATCCTATCTTGCTTTTTGGTGTGGTTTCATTTTAATCTGATGATGCGAAATATGTAATGTAGGCCCCAATATCGGTTGTGTCTTGCCTGCCGATATCGGGGCATAAATCATGGCAGCGGCCACATTCCAAACTATCACAATCCAGAAACATCCACTCTCAAGATAATCAAATTAGTTTTTTTTTTGCACAATCCTGAAATTAATGGTTGCCCGGGTGCCAATGGCCACCTAAAGTCCCGCTGGGCAACCTAAAGGTCGTGTCATTTTGCCCGTCTTGGCAAGCACCTGCCGTTCAACTCTGAGCGGCCTCCCCTCTCTATCTCTCTTTCTCCGTCACTCTCCGTCTCCGCCCGCCATCCGTGTCCAGGTCTCCGCTCTCTGCCGCTCCTCAACCGCCAGCACGGCCGGCTGCCTTGCACATACACACTGCCACGGCCAGCACATCCTCCCCCTGCACATGCGCACAACCACGCCCAGGACATCATGTGCCGCACTGCATGTGCGCACTGCCACGGCAACTGGTCGGCGCCGGGCTCTTTCTCCTTTCGTTTGCATTGTGGGAGATCTGGCCGCCATTGCAGTCCAGTCGCTGCCTCGCCGCAACCGCTGAAACACAACGCAGAATCACTCCCTGGAGCTGGAGTAACTCCCTGGAGAAACTCTTGCCTCTTGGTTTCCTGGTCCTCGAAAAATATTCTAAATGGAATTTAAACTGGAGGAAGTGGAGGGTCCACCACCAAACTCCAAACTCTGAACGATAACAGCCTATTGCAGTTTATCTGTTAATTTATTGTGAATATATATGGTCTATGGTATACAAACACACAGAACGTTTATCTCCTGGTCTGTATTATGTTTACATATTCTGTTGTGCTGCAGCAAGCAAGAATTTAATTGACCTATCTGGGCCACATGACAATAAAACTCTCTCGACTCCCAAGTAAACTTGACTCCTTAAGCAAAAAAGGGTCCTTGGGGGAAAAAAGAGCTACGTTAAATTTAGTTGTGTCAGGGTGGGTAACTGTGGTAGGGTGAAGACTATTCCATGCTTTATTTGTGCTGGGAGAACTCCATGGAGCAGCCAGCTTCTCTGGATAGAAGAAATTGGGTGACGTTTTGGGTAGAGACCCTTCTTTAGACTTCCTCTGGTTGTAGTGTTTTTAGTTTCATTTAAAGATACAGCGTGGAAACAGGCTCTTTGGCCCAACGAGTCCACGCCGACCACCGATCACCCATACACTAGTTTTATCCCACACATTAGCGACGTAAGTCAAGAATCTTCTATTCTCTTGCGTCCCAGTTAGAACAATGAAATCTTTACTTGCAGCAGCAGCGTGAGCGTGTGCGTGTGCGTGTGTGTGTGTGTTGGGTTGGGTCTGAAAAAGGTTCCTGCACACCTTTGGAATGTGGAAGGAAACATGACCTGGAGAAAACCCATGCGATAAAAGGGAAAAGGAGCAAACTCCATACAGACAGCACCCACATTCAGAATCAATTCCGGGTCTCTGGCACTTTAAACAGCAACTTTATAGCCAATGTACTGCCCCATAGTCTTGAACTGAATTGAAACATACAGTAGCTGTACAGGGGGACATAGCGTCACTTCGACTCTGTGCAAAATCTTTAAGTACATTAAGACTGAAAATGGATAGTTTCTTTTTTTAGTAACCAAAAGTTATCAACGTATAATTTTTTGTGTGTTGGAAAACTAAATATAGTGGCACAGCTGGTGGACTTGCTGCCTCACACGCCAGAGATCAGTGTTCGATCCTGTCTTTGGGTTTTGTCTGTGTTGAATTTGCGCATTCTCCCTGCAAGCGTGTGGGCTTCCTCCCACATCCCAAAGACCCATTGACTTTGTAGGTTAACTTGTCTCTGTAAAATTGCCCCTAATGTGTAGGGAGTGGGTGAGGATAGTGAGATAACTGAACTTTTGTGAATGGGCAGATAAAAATGCTGGAGAAACTCAGCGGGTGAGGCAACATCTGTGGAGCGAAGGAAATAGGCGACGTTTTGGGTCGAGACCCTTCTTCATACTGATGTGAGGGTGAGGGGGGAGGGGGGGCGGGAAGAGGCGGAGACAGTGGGCTGAGGGAGAGCTGGGAAGGGGAGGAAAAAGCAGGTACTACCTGAAATTGGAGAAGCCAATGTTCATACCGCTGGGGTGTAAACTACCCAAGCGAAATATGAGGTGCTGTTCCTCCAATTTGCGGTGGACCTCACTCTGGCCATGGAGGAGGCCCAGGACAGAAAGGTCGGATTCGGAATGGGAGGGGGAGTTGAAGTGCTGAGCCACCGGAAGATCAGGTTGGTTATTGCAAACTGAGTGGAGGTGTTGTGCGAAGCGATCGCCAAGCCTGCGCTTGGTCTCACCGAGGTTGATCATACGCTGAATAATCCAACCACATTTTTGTTTGGAAGTGGAAAGAAATAATAGAAATTGCATTCATTGCAACGTGTAAAAAGAGTTGAGATACTGTATTATAATTTTGCTGCATGTCATTGTGGTATATATCATGTCTTGATTGGTGAATATGTTTAGTTTGTGACTTTATTTGAAATTTAAATATTATGTGAATGCTTTATTGAGCATCATTCCGACTGGTAACTACACACTTCGCCCGAGCACATTATTGCACGCGTCATGCAAGCCGTCTTAAATGACTACCTAAACTGTCATTTGGCAACCTAAAAAGATTTTGCCTATTTACCCTGCCAATGCCTCTCATAATCATATACTTCCATCAGATCACCTTCGGTCTCCTTCACACCAGGTAAACAGCCCAGTCTGCCCAATCATTCCCCCTAACAGAAGACCTCCAATCCAGGTCACATTCTTCTGAATCTCCTTTGCACTCACTTCATTAGAATTATATCCTTTTCTATAGTGTGGCACCCAGTACTGCACACAATACTCAAAGTGTGGCCTTACCAGCATTTTGGAAAGTTGCAACATATATCCCAATTCTTATATTCAGCCCCGACTTATGAAGGCTTGCGTTCTTCAAAATCCTTCTTCACACTCCTCATCTGAATTGCACTCAAATTTATTGTTGTATTTATCATTACTGTATGCATACTGTTTGCTTTGCGAGATGCTTTTAGACAAGGAATGTCATTGCAAATCATATGACAAACTAATCTAATCTCATGACCTGCGCTGCCATTTCCAGGGAACATGGTCTTTATTTGACTATTTGACTTCCAAAATGTGTCACTTTACACATATTAGGATTCAACTATATCTTTCAACACTCTGCCAAATCGTCCAATTGATTTACATCTTGCCTTAGCAAACATTTCGGTAATTTTTGCAGTATCAGCAAACTCACTAATCATTATTCCTACATTGACATCCAGGCTGTTAATATATAGCATGAACAAAAATGATTGCAAGCATAATCTAACGCACAAAGCAACTTTTAAGCACAAATAACACAGATAAAACGTGTGCAAATAAATCTGATTACTTGACTCATTGTCTTGCCTTAGCATTCACAGTCCTATTGTGCTTGGTGAAATGTTCAGATTATGTTCAGATAAGATCCCAAATTCATAGCAGTTTTTCTTGGAACTTCCTTGTCAGAATTCACCCCATCCCGAATCAAGGTTCAATAACTACAGCAGTACTCAAAAAATTGCTGTCACATGTTCAAGGGTACTTCATCCAGCCTGAATGAGTACACCTTAGTCATCACCGGTTTGATCAAGAAATGTGTTGACAACTACATCCCGATATAGAAAATTAGGATCTATGCTAACCAGAAAACTTGGATGAATAGAGCAATTCTCTCTCTGCTGAAGTCTGGATCCAAGGTTTTCCAAGAAGGATGACTGTACAAGCAGCCAAGAATGATCTCTGCAAGGCTATCGGGGATGTAAGGGAGAATTCCAGAGTTATCTAAAGTCTCAATCAACCAAATGTTAAGTGACTGTGGCAGAGTGTGAATGCCATCAAAGGCTACAAACTCAACTTGTGGGGGTCTCTGACATCGATGCATCTCTACCAATGAGCTCAATGCTTTTCATGCTCATTCTGAACAGGGAAACAAAGTTCCGCCAAGGCATGTCCACCATCCTGTCCCTTACATTACAGTGGCAGAAGTTTGATCTGCTGTCACAAGGATAAACTCTCAGAAAGCGGCCGGCCTGGATAGAGTTTCTGAATGGGTTCTGAAATTGTGCGGCAATCAGCTCACCACACTGTGGTCAGCCTCTCGCTTTGAGTACAGGAAAAATATATTTAAGAAGGGTGCCGTCTCCCTTGCGCTATATTTAGCTGTGGACCAGCTGGATAATAAAGAAGATCATAGTTTATAGGATAAGGGGGAAATCTTTTAGGACCGAGATGTGGAAAATTTTTTTCACACAGAGAGTGGTGAATCTCTGAAATTCTCTGCCGCAGAAGGTAGTTGAGGCCAGTTCATTGGCTATATTTAAGGGGGAGTTAGATGTGGCCCTTGTGGCTAAAGGGATCAGGGGGTATGGAGAGAAGGCAGGTACAGGATACTGAGTTGGATGATCAGCCATGATCATATTGAATGGCGGTGCAGGCTCGAAGGGCCGAATGGCCTACTCCTGCACCTATTTTCTGTTTCTAAGATCAGGATGCTGTTCATTGATTACAACACAGCCTTGAACACCATAATGATGAAGAAATCCATCCCTAATCTCCTAACCCTTGGCCTTGGGGTTTCTATGCACAACTGGTTTGTGGACTTCCTGACCGGCACACTTCATTCAGTTAGAATTGGTCATAACATTTCCTCCATCTGAACCCTGAAGTTGGGTGCCCCTCAGCATTGTGTGCTCATTCTCTGTACACCCATGACTGTGTGGCCAAGCTTGGTGCCAACTCGATCTTTTAAGTTTGCCAATGGTATCACTGTTATCACCTGGAACAACAACAAAGATGAGATGAAGTATTTAACAATAACCAACAGCTTTGAGTTCCAAGACATCCATAATCACCAGCCACCCAAACTGGTCGCTTTACACTGATGCGATGATTAAGAAAGTGCATCAGTGTATTTACTTTGCTCGGTGTCTGAAAAGATTCGACATGTCAACAAAGATGTTTTTGAACTTCTACAGATGCGCTATAGAATGTATTCTGACGGGATGCGTTTTAGCCTGGTATAACAAATCAGCTGCTCTTGACCGATTGAAGCTGAAGAGAGTGGTTAAGACAATGCAGTCCAGAGGCTCGTCACTTCCTTCTTTCCACTCCACCTTCACGGTGCATTGCATCAGGAAGGATGCAAGTATCAGCAAGGATGCTTTCCTCCCTGGCCATTGCCTTTTCTCGCCTCTGGGAGAAGATACAGGAGCTTGAAAGCCCAGACTTAAGAACAACCTCTTCCCCACTATCAGAATCAATTACCTCTTCCACACCCTTTCCCAGATAATCTTACCATTAACTCTATTTCTTTTTGTTATTCTGATATTGCACTTTAATATTAGAACATAAAACAGTGAAGTACAAGAACAGGCCCTTCGGACCATGATGTTTGTGCCAAACATGATGTCAAGATTATCTCATCATCTACCCGCATATAATCCATATCCCTCCATTCCTTGCATATCCATATGCCTATTCAAAAGCCTATATTCCTTCACCATATGCCTATCCAAAAGTACCACTATTGTATCAGCCTCAACCACCAACACTGGCAGCATGTTCCAAGCGACTGTGTAAAAACGTTGCCCTGCACATCTCATTTAAAATTTGATTAGCATGTATATGGTTTACTCTGAGAGGTTCATGTGGACAAGGTATTGCAGTGCATCCTGGTGTATATGATAATAAACGTAGCCAAATGTGGCAATATCCCTAATTGTTCATTTCTATCTGTTTGCAGTAATTTTTACAGTTCAACACACCACTGTACTCTAAAGCCCCTACTGATGTGCAGCTGCGTGGGACAAGAGTCAAGTGCAATGGCTTCTCTTCAAAACCTGTACCTTAATCTTTTGGGTACAACAAGGATCTACCCTTTGCCTCATCACATTCCGCATTTACCTGCTGTCCCTCAACAAGGACATGGAAAGCACAGTATTCTTCTAGAATGCTGCTACTACCCATGAGCCATCACCAAACTGCCATACTGCTTGCCTAACATTTGGCATTCCCACAAGCAAAATAATCCCTCTCATTATGTACTGGGAAGGCCTTAGCCTTTTCCAATGCCCTTCATAACAAACTGTGCTCCCTAATCACCAACCTTACCCTATCAATTGCTACTTCCTTTTCTGTTACATCATCCCATTGAATCTCACATCTGGTCATCTGCTACTGAAACCCTCACTCTTTTTTGATATCCCTGGTTTTTCAACTCCAAAACCTTAGCTGGTCTCCCTCATTCTATCTTACATTTATTGGAAGTTATCTTTAAATCTGCTGTAATGCTCACATTTGCAATATCCCATTCAACTATCATTTGCACTTGTTTCTCCACACCGATTCCTAATTAAGCAGCATCTATACTTTAAGTCCCTCCCCACCTCGATAACCTCCTTCACCCTACAATCCTCTAAAATGTCAGTAAATCTACAAACCTCACCCCTTGATCTTTCTAAATGTTATGTGAATTCAATATTAACTTCAATGGCCAAGGCCTCAAAATCTGTTCCGTCTCAAATCTCTTCATCGCTATATATCTGTCCACCTTTACTATTTCCTTTTAAACCTTCTCACCAAAATTTTAGACATGTGGATTTAGTATCCCCGCATATCTCAATGTCAAACATTCCAGTGAAGGGCCTGTTTTGCTGTTGAAGGGTTGGTTTGCCGTATGTTACATGGTGCTGCTATAGTAAGTAATCAATGTTCAATTTGAACAGTAGAAATAATTGCATGTGTAGAACTTAGAAATGTACAGCACAGGAACAGGCCTGTCGGCACAAAACGTCTAAGTTGAACATAATATCAAGATAAACTAATCTCATCTGACTACACACGAGTCATACCCCTCCATCCCTAGTATATACATGTGCCTATCTGAAAGCCTCTTGAATACCACTATGGTACGTGCCTCTACCACCATCCATGGCAGTGCATTCCAGGCACCCATCACTCTGTATAAAAACATCTTGCCTCACTCCTTTAAACTGCCTTTAATCTTAAAAAATGCCTCCAGTCATTGACAGAAAACAAAATAGATAATGAACACAAAATCTATAAAGTCATCAAAGTAGTTTAGGTTTATTTGAATCTGAGGGTATTAACAAACTTTACACTTGATATCCAATTACAACACAATATCAATCAACAAAACAAACAAAAACAGCTTTGTAGAAACCTGAAGAAGCCAATCAAAGCCGATGATTTTTTTTTAAAGGACTGAGAGATAGGATTGTAAACTGTTTATACAATAAATGGTTTTAGATCATGCAGAATGTCCAAAATAACAAAAGGCAGATTTAAAGCAGTTGTCAAGAAAGTACTTTGCACAAAGAACGGATCAGTCTTTGAACAGTTGTGAAGACAAGACCATTAAGAAAAATCTGGATGCTTTGAAGAAGAAATGGGGATTTGCTTTTCCATGAATACAATTAGATTCATCACATGTGATGCTGCATCTATATCTTGTGTGAATGTACAGCAGATAACCGAGATGTTAAATCCAGCCCAAATATCAAGGAATAGTTATGATGTCCCTGTAGTTACAGCAAGATCAAACCAGGTTGCTTATGAATTCATTGCTTGGTCAGTAACACGCCAAGAGACGTTAACATCACGAAACTTGCAATTTACTCTGCTGCCTTCAAAACTCAAAACTATTAATAATGTGTATGAAGAAATTTAGTGTTTTCAACCAGTAAATGCAGCTATTATTTTTACGTGGGGTAACAGCTGAAGAAGAGCAACAAGGATGCTGAGCTGATATCTATTTTTCATTGCCAATCCTTCAAATTTGCAAACAACTTGCTCCCATACCAGACCAAAGGTGGCAGAGGCCAATGTGACATCTGAAGACCATGCCCTAGGTTGGGCAGGAGATGCTTAATGAAACTGGTCAATGGGGATAAACATCAGAGGTGGTATGCTCATTTGACTATTTTTGCAAGACCACTGTGAGCTTTGAGCAAAGAGACACGATGTTTACAATAGCTTCATGTATCTTTTTGGTATTGATTTATTAGTGTCACGTGTCCAAAGATATCAGGCTGAGGAAGAGTCTCAACCCGAAACATCACCTATCCATGTTCTCCAAAGATGCTGCCCGACTTGATGAGTTGCCCCAGCATTTTGCGTCCTAACAGTTAAAAACCTTATTTTTTGTGTGTTACCCAAGTAAACCTTATGTGCACAATTACAATCAAGCCATGCAGAATATTGTGTTTCAGCTAGAGAAAGTGCAGATAAAAGAACGTGTGCAAGGGCCACATTGAGGTTTTATTTAGGGGATCTGCAATACCCGTAGGTTCAAGAGTTTGATAACAGCGGGAAAGAAGCTACCCTTGAATCCGATTACCTGATTTCTCCAATTTGAGTGGTGACAGAGTAGTGCTTCCCTCACATCTGCGAAAAATTACAACTCTTCCAAACGGCTTTTAAAATATCCCTGGAATCATTCCTCTGTTGTTCTGGTAAGAAGTTGCAATAATGGAGTTTGGAAAAAAGTTTCAGGAGTCTGGCATTGGATAATGCAACCCATCCTCTGAGGCGGGCTGGAGGGCATGATAACTTCACTTTGAGGATGTTAGCCTGGAGGAAGGAAGATTGGTTGTCCTCTAAATGGATTTTGAAGTGTTTTGAGATGGCACCGATGAAACCATCCAGTGTATGGAAGTACCTACTGTATATAACCCTAACCTCCGAAAAACACAGAAGGCATTCCAGTAGACCACAAGCTTAGTGCTAAATTTGAGATTTCAAATTTCAATCACCTATCAAGAAAATTAAAGACAACACTTTAACACAGGAAACAATGCTTGCCTTTGATGAGAGATGGTTCCTAAATCTGGATCTTTTCACCATTTTTAGATTCTCCATTGTTGAGGGATAATGTTCTGTAGTGGCAGTAGTGCAAGATACATATTTTCAGACACAATGATGCAAGTGTCAATAATAATTTGGAGCTCAGTCTCAGCATAGTTAATGCAAGCGTCTAATCTGTACCACAACGTGATATATTGCTGATAGAAGGAATGTGAAGAAGGATCCCAACCCGAAACGTCACCTATCCATGCTCTCCAGAGATGCTGCCGGACCCACTGTGTTGCTCCAGCACTGTCTTTTTTTTAACGATGTATTGCCATTGGTTTATTATTGCCGTGTTCCAAGATGCAGTGAATATCTGTGTCTGCATGCTATCCAATCAAATCATTCTATTAAGCCCCACTCAAGGACAGCAGGTGATGCAGCAAGAAAAATACAATTGTACACAATATGACGCTACAGCTTTAAACCTTCTGTAATGGGGCAAAGGTTGAAGACTTTCCAAATGTCCCACAGATTAGCTCCAACCCAATACAAAACCTTTTGGAAGCAAGATGCAATCAATGTTGCTGCCAGAAAAATCAAGGAGATTGTTGGAGTGATATGACCTAGCTCAAACCCAGTCCGAACAGGGATGCAGACACAAGAAATTGCAAATGCCGGTTTACATGACAAGGCACAGAGTGCTGGAGTAACTCAGCGGGTGAGCCAGCATCTCTGGAGAACATGGATAGATGACATAGTAGGTCGGAAGCCTTTTTTAGGTTGTTTGGTTAAACTCTTCTGGATGCATCATCACGTAGAATTAGAATGGCTTAGAATCTTTGAGGAAACCTTCAAAAGTCCTTGAGTCTATTAAGCATGGAGAAGTCCCCTCACATTTAGCTGTCCTCAGATAATAGACTTTCCAGGTAAACAAGGGAAGAAAAATTGCGAAATCTGGCCATTTAGACCAAAAAAAATCCCTTATTCCAAAAATTCAGAGGAATGCCAGTTACCATCTACAAAAACTCGGTTTGGAGTTCTGAACGTGAATACTACAGAGATGTTAACCACTTCAAATCAGTATTTTGTCTTTCCAAATGCTGATTGACCAGCTGCACATATTATTTTTAAGAAGGTTGTTTCATAGATTTTTTATATTCCCTTTGAGCCAGTATATAAATGTCCGACCGAGGAAGGAGGGGCAATGAACCTGATCTTTTGTAGTGTTTTGGGAAGTGAAAAAGCGGCAGTGGAAAAACATTTCAGAGCAGGTGACTGTAACTCTCAAAGTTTTATGGCTCTTCTGAAGAACTAGGATAGACTGGAAATTAAAAAGTTTTGAACCACGAGTGGTGGTGGACTGATTTCAGAATGATAGGCAGAATCTGAGTCAACAGCACGTAAATAGGCTCTTCGACCAGCATATCCGCATATCCACACTGACTAAGATGCCCAACACACCTGTCGCACTTGCCTGCATTTGGCCCATATTCCCTCAAAAATGTTTCTGGCCATGTACTTGATTAAGTGACTTTTAATTGTTGTAATTGTGCCCACCTCTATCACATTCTCTAGCAGCTCATTCCATGTCACTCCCTCTGTATGGAAAAGGTTGCCCCATCGGGTCCATTTTAAACCTTTCTCCTCTCACTTTAAACCACGCACTGCTATGCGCTCCGACACTCTGATCCTGGACAATATACTGTGGCTATTCACCTTATCTAAGCTCATCATAGTTCTATTAAGCTCTATAAGGACACCCTTCAGCCTTCTACACTCCAGCCTCTCCTTGCAACTCAAACCTCCAGGTAACATCCCCGTAGATTTTCTTTGTACCCTTTCCAGTTTATTGATGTCTATCCTATTAAAGAGCAATCAGATCTGTACATAGAACTCCAAATGTGACAACCAAAATCTTCTACAACTGCAACACAATTGTTCAACTTCTGTACTCAATGCCCTGACTGATGAAGGCAAGTATGCCAAATTCCTCCTTCACCACTCTACCACCTGTGTCGTCACCTTCATGGAATTATATACAATATATCAATAATAAACAACAGTGAACAACACTCCCTGTGATACACAACTTATTACAGGCCTCCATCTTTACCACCATCGTCTATTCCCACCTTCAAATTTGGATCCAATTGGCTAGCTTGCCTCAGATCACATGTGATGTAACCTTTGAGATGAGCCTACAATGCATTACCTTGTCAAAAGCTAAGGTCCACCTAGATTGTGTCTACTGATCTGCCCTCATGTATCTTCTTTGTCACCTCTTCAAAGAGCTCAAATTCATGAGATCCGATTTCCCGTGCACAAAGCTATGCTGACTTTACCTCCCCCCTCGACTCCATCCAAGGACCCAAGCAGTCTTTCCAGGTGAGGCAGAGGTTCACCTGCACCTCCTCCATCCTCATCTATTGCATCCGCTGCTCTAGGTATCAGCTGCTCTACATCAGTGAGACCAAGCGCAGGCTTGGCGATCGCTGCGCCCAACACCTCCACACAGTTCGCATTAACCAACCTGATCTCCCGGTGGCTCAGCATTTCAACATCCCCTCCCATTCTGAATCCAACCTTTCTGTCCTGGGCCTTCTCAATGGCCAGAGTTAGTCCCACCGCAAATTGGAGGAGCAGCACCTCATATTTTGCTTGGGTAGTTTACAAAGTAGCGGTATGAATGTTAAATTCTGTAATTCTAGGTAACTTTCACAAATACTTACCCTCTGTTCCCCCACTTCCTCCACTAAAAGAGCGTTAACCAGCAATGATGTATCCCTCTTGGGAACTTCCCTGCCTGAGGTCATCTGTTTTCAATCCCAACTTTTATGGGGTTTTTTGCTTTCAGTTCCCCCCTAAACTCGCCCACCAGCGGTCTGAAGAAGGGACCCGATCCGAAATGTTGGCTATCAATTTTCTTCAGAGATGCTGCCTGACCCACTGAGTTACTGCAGCATTTTGTGTCTGTCTGTAGTTCTTTTCTTTTTATTACACTCCAGCATGACTATTACTAGAACTTGCAAAGTACTGAATAACTAAACTTTTATTGCACTGGCTTTTGTGGAATGCCTTCAAATTTAGAAAGGAGGAGAAGGAGCAACATCCTGATTCAATAACTCCAAAAGGGAACAGTTTAATTTTCAAGTATCGGTCATACATCTGTGGAATGTTGCAACCTAGTTGGCTGTTGCATTTGCAAAACATTAAGTCCACTTCAAAAGCAATTTATAGGCTGTAAACTCCTGAGAACAAAAAAATAATTGTATCAATCATTATGTTTCATTGTTTGTTTCGTCCATTTCATGATTAAGCACCCAGCCTTGTGCATGCAAAACAAGAAACAAATAAAGACGACAGATCAAGTGACAAACTTTGCCACAGAAAAAATATCATGTTACTTTTTTTCATTCTACAAAGATCTGCCACAGTGTAAATTCTATAGTAAGGGTATGTAATTGCTCTTTTATAGAAATAGCATTTTATAATTTGTTAATCTCTCATTGAGACAAAGATTTCTCACAAATCTTTGTCCATATAGATATATGGGGCTATGAGGCTATGGACAAATGGATTGTGAGCAAAAAACAAAGTGCTGCAGCAACTCCGTTGATCAAGCAGAATTTGTGGAGAGAATGGAAGGAATTCCATCCTTCCAATCGGTAGTAAAGAAAGCAAACAATGCTGGCATTTATTTCAAGATGGTTTGTATACAAAAACAGGGATGTAATGCTGAGGCTCGATAAGGCCCAAAAGTGTGGCCGTACAAGTGAGTGGTGCAATATTGCGTTAGGGGAACGGCTTGCGTTGGGGGAATGGGTGAGTGGTGGAATCTTGCGTTGGGGGAGCAAACCCAATGTGCCTGGTCTGTACTTGGTCTAGTTACCACATAAAAAAGTCTAAACATTTCACTTAAGCAATATCTCCAATGGAGATAGCATGGCGTTTGGCTAATAGCTTGGTCAATGGAGCAGAACTTAAAACGGAGGAGAATATGTGACAGAGGTGAGAAAATTAAAATTGTTGATGGTCAGGAAATTAATATTAGACTGGGTACATCTCAGAAAAATATTAGGGCTGGAAAAGGTTTTGGAGCTGGGATCAACATTTTAAAATCAACACAAATAATCATGACATACATTATTCAAAGATTTCCTCATTTCTTTTACACCTTTGCTACCACTTTCTTGAGCTGTGAATCTTTAAGCATTTTAGCATTTAAGCATTAACACAGAATCCAAAAGGCAATTTAAGCATTATATTGTCATGAAAATATTAAAAACCCATTTAATTCTTAAATACATCAGAGTTAATGCTATTGATGCTGAATTTCATTAATACTATGTTTGAAATACACAAGGGTAGAAATTAAATCTTGGCCACTTTCATTAAATGCACCGTGTAGTAGTGAAAGAACGTTTTTGAAATTTAAGTAAATGGACTCCAATGCTGAATGCTTTACCGAAAAATGCCTCTCTGGAGAATATAATAGGGTTGGTATAATTTTGTTTTGTTTTTTGTTTCTCTTGTTGGAAGTGGGGTACTAGTCACTGAAAATATTCATTATTACTGAGTGGCCTTTACTAGTTTAGATGCAACATAGCTCAGAGCTGGCAGCTGCTGCAATTGAGGGCTTGGTTCATTATTTGCTCATAATGACCATCAGAAACTAGTCAAAGTCATATCAGAATATCTGTCAGCAGGACTTTTAATTAGCCTGGGTTTGAATTCTGATAACTATCAGAATGGTGTGCTGAGGAGGACATCAAGAGGAGCTTGATAACAGAAACTCAGAAGTTAAGAAAATCGTGGAAAAGCTTAACTGGGTCTTTTTGACTAAACAGACAGAATCAAGAGGGGAAGAAAAGTTAATTATTACCCATAATCAGCAATTATGATTTGGCAAAGAGCTTTCTTTAATGAACTGCTCTAATGATGAAGAACCAACATCTACTGAAATATAATAGCACATTAGCATAACTGTGTATGCAAAATACATAGACGTGCTGCCACAATCTACTTGTCATTGAATGATTAAGCATGAATTTATAATTAGAAAAATCCACAGTGTAATTTATTGCCCTCTCAGATGTTTCTGGTTCATTAACTGGCTACAACTGAACAATGACCTCTAGTGGGCTACAATTCCTAATTCTTCTTTTTCCTTCTTAACTAAGAATATACTTTATAAAATTTGCTGCTGGGTTAAAATGGCAATATAAAATCCCCAATATATTACATTTCAGTTGCAATATTCCATTGATATTAATATTCCAATCTGTATCCAATCACCTACAATAATCTATCCTACCACTAAAAGATTAATCCAAACGCTCCCATTTCTATATAGGAGTCAATGACTATTCAACCTTTACCACTACAAAAATTGTACCCCTAAAAACGTAATCATCAAAAATGCTTCAACGTAAAATGTTACACTTGATGTTGTGCGACAAATATAGATCACCGATGTACTCAATTTAAACTAAATTTTCCAACTGTGCCACTTTAATGACAAATTTTGCTCTTTATTCTACATAACACTACCTTGTATGTTTTGAGAGCTAATAATTGTCACCATAGTTTACTGATTTATTTTTACCTAAATGTCTTCCAATTATGCATAGGTTCAAACTTAGGTTTAAGAAGTCATCTTTTTGCAGTCTGCTATCTTATAAGTGATACATATACTTTTAAAGATCATTCTGAAGATAGAGCAAACTTGGAATACCGTGTGTAAAAAGGCAAATTAATTGCAAATCCATGATTCAACATTAGCTATTAGGCAAGACTTAAGGCAAAGTAGATTTAAATTAACAGAAATGCTATGGCAGAGGGCAGATAAAGGCTTACTTCGTTGTTAAAGAGGGAACTGCAGATGCTGGAGAATCGAAGGTTACACAGAAAAGCTGGAGAAACTCAGCGGGTGCAGCAGCATCTATGGAGCGAAGGAAATATGCAACGTTTCGGGCCGAAACCCTTCTTCAGACTGATCAGGGGTGGGGGTGGGTGGGGACAAGAAAGGGAAAAGGAGGAGTGCCGGAAGGCTGGAGGGTGGGAGGAGACAGCCAGGGGAGCCTGAAGGGGAGGAGACAGCAAGGACTAACAGAATTGGGAGAAGTCGAGTCGATGTTCATGCCCCCGGGGTGCAGACTCCCCAAACGGAATATGAGGTGCTGTTCCTCCAATTTCCGGTGCTGCTCGCTGTGGCCATGGAGGAGACCCAGGACAGAGAGGTCGGAGACGGAGTGGGAGGGGGAGTTGAAGTGCTGAGCCACCGGGAGGTCAGCTAGGTTATTGCGGACCGAGCGGAGGTGTTCGGCGAAACGATCGCCCAACCTCCGCTTGGTCTCACCGATATAGATCTGCTGACATCTAGAGCAGCGGACGCAATAGATGAGGTTGGAAGAGATGCAGGTAAACCTCTGTCGCACCTGGAACGATTGCTTGGGTCCCTGAAAGGAGTTGAGGGGGGAGGTAAAGGCTTACTTCACCTGGAAACAGCACTAGAGTAATGCAAGTTCATTCTGTATTTTATAATTATAAATGCAAAAACTTAGAAAACATGCATTTAAAAAAAAAAGAAACTCAAAAGCAAAATCACCTTAACTATGGTAAACAAAAAATGCTGGACTTATTCAGCGGAACAAGCAGCATTTCTGGAGAGAAGGAATAGGTGACATTTGGTCTGAAGAAGGGTCTTGACCCAGAACATAACCCATTCCTTCTCTCCAGAGATGCTGCCTGTCCCGATGAGTTACTCCAGCATATTTTGTCTATCTTCAGAGTAAACCAGCATCTGCAGTTCTCTCCTGACTGAATTATAGTAGAGGTGAGCATGACACAACTATTCAATATTCATGGTAGCCTTAAAATAATTTGTAGATTAAAATCCCACCTCAGTCAAAAACATGTTGAAGTTGCTGGGTGGCACAACAACCAAAAATGTACGTTGACAGTACACTTTTTGATCACTGAATACTATTTGCTATTCTTTTTAAAATATGCAACTTTTAAATCATGCATAATCTTACTGATTAAGATTAACCTGGGATACAGAATATTATTGGTGAAACATGTCTTTATTTCATTGCAAAACAAAGAGTATTATAGGTGACTAGACTGTGGAACCCATTGTGTCCCAGTCACACGGGAGGCCTGGTCCTCCCAACACAACCCATTCCCCAATGCACCATTCCACCACTCACCTGTTCCCCCAACACAACCTGTTCCCCCAAAGCAATATTCCACCACTCAAGGGAGGGGGTGTGGGGGAGGGGGGGTGGTCGCAGCAGACGCAGCTTGCACTGTGCTAAACCCGCACCTTCAGCTTTCGGCCTCACGCAGCAGCTCCCGGTCCCACCCCAGCTTCACTCAGAGGCTTCCGGTTCAACTCAGCAGTATCCGGATGGTCGTGCTGGTCACCACAGAAGCAGTCCGCAGGCTGCTCAACACACTCTGCGCGGGCTGCTCAACACTCTGAGCGAGCTGCTCAACACACTGCGGCCCTTCAGCTTTTTATTCTCCGCGTGGCGTTATTGACAGCGGGTTCTGTAAGGGGCGGTTGTTACGATTTTTAAACCTTCATAACATTTGTACTATTTCACCAATCGGAACAAACCTTATTTAACTTGCAGCAGAGGAGAATGGTGAGTAGGGTGGCGAAAAATCGTAGCGCTATGGGGGATCATTTTTGTGCAAATCAGTGGTAGAGTTGCTGCTTCACAACGATCCTGACTACGGGTGCTGTCTGCATAGAGTCTGCATGTTCGCCCTGTAACTGCGTGGGTTTTCTCCGGGCGCTTCGGTTTCCTCCCACGTCCCAAAGACGTGCGGGTTGTAGGTTAATTGGCTTCTGTAAATTGTCCCTAGTGTGCAGGATAAAATTAGTGTACAGGTGATCGTTCAGCAGCGCAGACTCAATGGATCAAAGGGCCTATTTACACTCTGTATGTCTAAAACTATACATGAATTCAAGGTACACTACACGCAAAAAGCTGAAGTAACTCATACTGAAGGAGGGACTCGACTTAAAACATCACGCATTCCTTTTCTCCAGAGATGCTGCCTGACCCGCTGAGTTACTCCAGCTTTTTGTGTCTATCTCCGGTTTAAACCAGCATCTGGAGTTCCTTCCTACACATTAATTCAAGGTAATCAGGAATAGACAACGAGGATATGGGCACGAAGACTGGCAGTGCTGGTGATGCAAACACCATATGAATAAAGTTAATTTTCCTTTCATGGAATATTTTCACAAATTGCATTTAGTTCTTCATTTTTATAAGGTTTGATCAAGTAAGTGCAACATCAGATCTATCTTATTCGCCACTTAACCTGTCAAGCGATTAACCATGCTTCATTTAGTTTCTGCTTATTTGACAGAACGGTCGGTATGGGTATGGGAGTTAAAATGATAAGCATCTGTAGTGGAGTACCTGGGGAGAAAGATTATGTTGGAAGGGATGAGCTAACCAAGTAGTTGTGGAGGGAGTGGACTCAAGGAAAACGATAGGAGTATGTGACAGGTGGGATCATGTTGAAGGTGGCAGGGAAAAAAATAAATTGCGGAATGATGTTTTGGATGTGGAGGCTGATCAAGTGAATGACAAGAATCAGGTGAACTCGTGGAGGTAGGGGTACCGAGAATAAAACTGCGGGACACAGAGGAGATGGGTTAGGACTCCATCTACAACAGCATGGAGGAAACCACTTTTACTGAAGAAAGAAGAAAACTTAGATGTCCTCGAATGCAAAGTCTAATTTCGGGAGCAGATGCAGTGGAGACGGTGAAATTGAGAGTAAGCAATTCTTGCAAGAAGGAGGGTAGAAAGAGGTGTATTCAATTTAACTGTATGAATCAACGGGTTTGTAGTGGAGGTCAGTACGTAGTCTATCCTCCATGATGGAGACCGAGAGATCGAGAAAGGGATGAGACGAGTCAAGAGATGGTCTGAGTACATTTGAGAAAAGAATGGAAGTTAGCAGTAGTTGATGAAATTTGCTCCAGGCGGAGGAGAAAGCAACTTGAGGGAACCGAATGTGTCTCCGGTCAAGAACAAATTGGAGACCTTCCTGTTGGGGAATGAAAGTGTAAAGTGACTGGACATCAATGATAAAGACAAGGTGATTGGTGCCGGGAATTTGAAAGTTAAAGTGGTGAAATGTCCAAGGTGCCTTGTTGGGCAAATGGGATGTAGGGCAAATAGGACTGCACAAGGGACAAGACAGAATTAAGGTCCTTCAAAAGGATGTTGGTGGGGGAGGAGCTGGCAGAAACAATGGGTCGACCAAGGCAGTCATGCTTGTGGATTTTAGGTGGAAGATAGAAACGAGCTTTGCTGGATTGTGGTTGGGGGAGGGGATCAATGACAGTTCGAAGATAATAGACTGGTGTTTGTCTAATAGGGTCATAGTTAAGGGGTAGGTGTCAATTCCATCTAGGGATCTCAACAACACTTCCAGGTGAGACAGAGGTTCATCTCGTCTACTGCATTTGGTGTTCTTAAAAAGACAGGCTTAGCTGGGCTTCATCTTTCACTTATACCTCCCATGACTTAATCATCCTCTCACCTGTATCACTTGCCTGGCTTTCACCCACCTCTACTACTCTATTCCAGTTTCCTCCCCCCTATTGCATCAGAATGTAGAGTTGTTGCGTACCCATCTACTCCACAGATGCTGCCTGACCTGTTGAGTTTCGTTTAGAGATACAGTGCAGAAACAGGCCATTCGGCCCATCAAATCCGTGCCAGCCAGTGATACACTAGCACTATACACTGGCACTATCTTACAATCCCTGCGGACAATTTACAATTTTTATCCTACAAACCTGTGTGTCTTTGGAGTGTCGTAGGAAAACCAGAGTCCTCAGAGAAAAGACTCAAGGGGAAAGCGTCCAAACTCCGTACAGACAGTACCCATGGTTAGGATCGAACCAGGGTCTCTGACGCTGCAAGGCAGCATCTCTACCGCTGTACCACCATGCTCCAGCATCTTGTGTTTTGCTCCAAGATTCCAGCATCTGCAACTTCTTGCATCTCCATTGTACCAAGCAGTTCAATTCAGCTACTCAAACTCAAGACACTTCAGACATTTGTATTCACTGAGTCTGAGACTTACTGAACAATTAAAAGGGGCCATATCTTCCATTAAACTCCCAATGAAAACCAACAACTTGGCAAGACTGGCTGGGACATAAAACCTATTGACTTCAATGTGGTTTCCAGGCCTGCGTGAAAGTAGTAAGGGGAAACAAGATTTTTTTTTTGGAAGATAATTTAATTCCAAATGTCTGTTTAAATAAATTAAAATGCTATTTTATTGCTTCGTTTATTGGTAAGAGACAATTTCAAACTGTTAAATTCACCAATGGCTTTGATTGCAGGGAAAGTTCTACCGCAAACCGTATAAGATGCATTTTATGGGCAGTACCTCCACATTAGACCACCTACAGTTTAGTCATTGTTGGGATATCGGCACTGGACTATATCAGTAAAATAGGCTCTCAGTGTCCTGCTCAGGTGACTTCAGGTCTACGAAGACTAGCAAATGAAAATTCAGGAATTGGATCTGTTCTCACAAAAGACAGCCTCACTTCATCAGCACTATAAAAGATCAAGATAAGAGAAGCAGTTTATTGCCATAGATTCTTCATTTTTAAAATGATTCTCAGCTGAGGTAGCAAAGGGTTCAAATTCAAAATCTAAAAAAGGAGTAGCTTTATTATTTTTGAAAAAATAGGTTTTGTCGTTCAGTGAAACAATCAGCTTCTTGGTAAACTATGGAACAGCTTATTGCAAAGTGAATGAAGCCCCTGTCGAGAAATATTATTTTCTGCATATCGAAAATTAACCTGGATCATTAATTGGTCCATTAGTAGAATGGCTAATAGTGTGCGAATAGGCAGGCTTCCTCAACTATTTTCTCCCCACTTTTCTCTGAGGGGCCACAACTGTTGCAACATGTACGAAACAAAGCCATTACTTTTACTGAATGATGCTGCAAGATGCTCAACAGTAACGAGAAATTATTCATTTTTCCTTTTAAAAAATGACAAAATTATTAAGAAATGCACCCTTCTGGTTTAAATTTTCAGTTTTTGGCAAAAGCAAGTTTCAAAGCGCTCCTAATGACTCTCAGCAGTGACTCGTTATGCTGCGCTGGTCATCCCTCCTGGCTTTGCTCACTGACAGCCAGTTTGAAGAGAAAGTCTACCAGGGCTGCTGCCTGTCAACAAACACCAGCTGGTCTACTAAGGTTCTGCGGTCATAGGGAACAGCTGACACTCTGGGCATTGCTAACCATGCTGAGAAACGTGCCACCCAGCTGCTGTGTGGTCATGTCCATCTGGAGATCCTCGGCAGACAAATCTCTACGCCTGTCAGATCTCTTCAGCTGGGCTTGTTATACAAATGCAGTTACTCAAGTGTGCCCTATTACAGCCAGCTAACTACTCTTCAAACTAATCTTAAACAGGCAAGCAATTCACATTTTTTCTCATCAAAACTACCTCATTTACTCCTGGTTAGTAATTCTCTTGGTGCAGTATGATATGACTGCAGGGACTTCCATATGCAGTATTTTAACTGTTAAAGGTGCCTACAACATTCAAATATTCCAACCAGGCAATATATCTATCAATAACATGAGAAACATATGTTTAAAGTGAATAAACAGAATATATAGAGCGTTTCTCATTGGCTAATGAGCGTAAAATAATGATCACTTGATAGATTCTGTCAATGATTCCTGAACATAAATTTATGCAAAACAGGTGCTAGCTGCCCTTGGGTTAAAAGCGATTTCACATACAGAAATGTATGCAAAAATATTTTCTTTTATCTTGTAAATTATTAAAATATGAGTAACAGAAAACAAGAGAAAACATGGTACAATTTAACACAATGCACTTAAAGAGAAAAGCAGTGTATAAGCTGAAAAGGTGATCTAACATTACTCTTGAGAGAAAAGGTAACATTCTTGAAAAATACTATAAATAGAAATGCTTGTTATACATTTGTTGAATCAAATATGAATTCTACAGGGTGTAGGAAGATCATTTATTATGGTAATAACTAAAACAAATCAATGGGCAGGATATCTATTTAGTATCAATATTTACACACTTTTTATCAATATTGTTTCATCATCAATCTGCAAACCATTCATAACATCCAGAATTTAAGAGTTCACAAGGATTGATATGTTCACATTATTAGTAAAGATCATTCGCTTATTTACACTTTCTGTTACTTTTAAATTTCAAATTATCACAAATCAGATTCAAATTATAAAATGTATCTGCATTCCAATACTGTATAAATACACAACATTGAACAATTTCTTACATTAATACAACTCCATTACTTAACCCAATCTGCCAATCAATCCCTCTTCACTGGGATCTGTCTATCACTTACTAGCATTCACCCCACCCTGTTCCCTCTTATCTTTCTCCCCTCTACTTCATCACAATGAAACAAAAGTCTCAACACCAAACATCATCTGTCCATTTCCTTCCACAGATGCTGCTTAACTCTATCAGTTTTACCAGCAGTTTTTTTTTTGCTCAACTCAATGTGATAATCAAATAAGAATAATCTCCTGACACGAGTCGTCACTGTTTCCTCACCAGGTCAAACTTGCACAGTTATAATACTGTCATTTAATTTGAATCCTCTGAAGCTAAAGTACCACGTTTCACCAGTATTAATTAATGGATGAGTCTCTATCCTTTATTCTCCCGAGAACCTTAATATATCTCATTACTGTGCCAAAGACAAAAATCCCTGACCTCTGACCAAACATTCCAAAACCACAATGATCGTCAATATATTTAATCATATTTATAAATACGCCTGCTATCTCGACCCGAAACGTCACCTAATCCCGTTCTCTAGAGATGCTGTCTGACCCACTGAGTTACTCCAGCTTTTTCTGTTTGACATCGCATATTTTGACCATTGGCTCCCCATCAGTTGCTGGTTTCAACTACCCTTCACCTCACCCCAAATGTTTCACATTATCATCTTTCTTACTGATCCTTAAGAATCCAACATTAGTAGCCTTTGTGTTCCCGCTCATCACCTTCCTAGCTGATATATCATCCATCCTTCCCTAAACCCAAGCCCCATGGCTGCATCTGCCTTTTGTCTGTACTTGTCTTACTTATCATTCACCTGCCTCTGTCTTACAATGAATCTCTCCCCCTCCCCTTCCTGTCTCCATCTGCCAGTCATCCATCATCCATCATTGGTCCACCAATCACTGACTGTGCCCTTTCTCATCATACCTCCTCTCCTCTTTAAATGGTGATCTTCCCCAAGTAACAAAATAACAAAAGAGAGATCACCGGGTGGCGCCAGCAATGGCTGCCTCGCCAGCAGCTGTTAGTCCTTTCACCTTTTTTGTTATTTTTTGTGTGTCTAATTGTATATTTTTAATGTTTCTTAGTATAATGGTGGTGGGGGAGGAATAGGAGGAAACCGTTTCTCAGTCACTTACCCGGACGGAGATGTGTCCAGGAGATTTCTCTGTATCACATCTTCGTGCCCAACCAACTCTCCTACCGGAGACGGCCCAGAGCTTCAGCAGCGACGCAGCACTGAATTAACATCGCAGAGCCAGACGATGCCTTGCCGGGGATCGCCGGTGTTGGAGCTCCGGAGTGTTGGGCCTGCTGACTAACACCGTGGAGCTGTGGTTTGCAGAGCTACTAGCTGTAGGCACGACGTTCACTTTAACATCGCGGAGGCCTGGGATCTTTTGCTGGGAGTGGCCAGTGTTGGAACTCCGCACAGCTCAGGTTGTGGACTTCGGAAGCCGCTGTCTCCGGTAGGAAGCAGCCGATTCGGAAACTCCAAGCCACGAGTGTGTTTCGATCCGTTCCACACCGGAGTTTCGATCATCCCGGCTAGAGGGCCTGTACATTGGGCCGTCCGTAGCGGCGATTGCGGAGGGTTAAAAAGCCCCGACCACGGGTGAACAATGAGGAAGATGACTGAACTGTATTGCCTTCCATCACAGTGGGAAACGTTGATTCCGCTGTGGTGGATGTTAATGTTAAACTTTATCATGTATTGTGTTATTTTTATTTGTATTTGTATGGTAACTCAAATATCACTGTATTAATTGGTGCATGTGACAATAAATGTGAAATTAAATTAAATTAAAGTCCTGATGCAAGGTTTCAATCTGTAATGCAACAACCTCAACCCTCCACAGATGCTGAATAACCACAGCGTTATTCTGACAGGTTGTTTATTGCACCAGATTTCAGCATCTGCAGTTTCTTGTGCATTGATTCCAGCAATACCACTCAACACTCCACTGCTAAGCATTATTGCTTCAAAGTAAGGAATATTGGCCATTTGGGGTCTGTTGGTTTTCCACCCACTCCATCCTTTCTCACATCCTCTTCCTCATCCTCATCCCAAATCCTCTCAAACTTTACTTACGACATTGATATCTTTCATTTTAATAATTTGGTATTTGGTACACATTTTTCTCTAATTCTTTATGCATTAGGTAGTAGTAGTAGGCCCCCTCGGTTATGACTGACCATGGGTGATGCATCCTAGTTGTTGGCTGCTTGCTCCAAACCTCGGCTAGAGCAGCGTCGCTTGTGGCTGAAGAGACCAATGTGGGAGTGACAGTCTCTGTCGCAAAGGTCACATTCGTGTGTGGTCTCTGGTTTGTTGAAGTTGCTGCGCTCCTTTCTGCGTGCCCGCTTGTCTGCCGCTACGTGCATCAGTTTCTCTTCCCCCGTTTTGAGATGCTGGTTCCGGGTACCTCTCCACCTCGTGCAGTCAGCTGCAACGCTCTCCCAGGACTCCACATCGATGTCGAGCGCCTTCATATCTCTCTTGCAGACATCCTTGTAATGTAGCTAGGGGTGGCCGATGGTTCTTCTCCCAGATGTCAGCTCTCCATAGAGGATGTCTTTTAGAATACGACCATCCTCCATGTGGTGGACATGGCCCAGCCACCGCAGTCTGAGCTGCCTGAGTAGAGTGTACAGAGTGTACAGAAGTAGACAGGATCTCGGCGTTGGACACTCTGTCTTGCCAGGATATGCCCAGGATACTCCCCTCTCTCCCTGCACTGGAGACCCGACCTTTTCTCGTCGGGTCTCAGGTGTCGTTGAGGCCGCAACGAGGAGCGGCCTCCAACAGGAAGAAGCCGGGGACTCAGGTGTCGACTCACCGTTGCCGTCGCGGAGCTGGCCGAGTCCGGAGCGGGTGGAGCGGTGGAGGAGCGCTGCTGCTGCTGCTGTCGTTGCTGCTGCTACCGGAGAGTCGGAGGCTCCAACGACGGGTCTGTGGACGACGGCACCGGGAGCCCACGGCTCCCTGGAGGGAGACCGCTTCTCAGGGCTCCTGCAACGGCGACTTCTCCCGCCCGAGTGCGGGGTTGAAGAGCTCCTGGAGCGGGGCCTGACACCACTGCCCCGCGCGGCTGGAATGGCCGCGGACTCTGCGAGCGCACACCGGGGGCTCTAACACCAAGACCCGGTGTGCGACCTCGCACCACCCGGCGTGGCTTTAATGGCCGCGGGACAATCGCCATCGCCAGCCGGGGGCTATGACTTTGACTCTGACATCGGGGGGGAGAGAGTGCAGTGGAGAGATAAGTTTATTTGGCCTTCCATCACAGCTATGTGATGGAAGGTTATGTTAAATGTAATTATGTTGTGTCTGGGGTCTATTTGTGCGTAATGTATGGCTGCAGAAACGGCATTTCGTTTGGACCTCCAGGGGTCCAAATGACAATTAAATTGACTCTGACTCTGACTCTCTCTCTGACTCTGATACGGCGGATGCTTCTCAGATGGAAGGTGTCGAGTCTTCTCTCCTGTCTGGCATATGTAGTCCATGTCTCACTGCCGTACAGCAGCGTGCTGTTGACACAGGCGTTGTAGACTGCTGTCTTTGGCTTCACTGTCAGCTTTGGGCTCGTCCACACTCGAATTGTGAGGCGAGCGAGAGTTGTAGCTGCCTTCCCGATCCTCTTGTCAATCTATGTGTCCAAGGAGAGGTTGTCGGTGATGGTGGAGCCGAGGTACGTGAACTGATGGACGACATCAAGTCCGTAGTCGTGGATGGTGATGTCAGGCGGCGCCTCTGTATCCTGCCCCAGGATGTTCATCTTCTTCAGGCTGATGGTCTGCCCGAAGTCCTTGCATGCCCGATAAAAGCGGTTCATCAGTGACTGTAGTTCCTGCTGGGTGTGGGACACAACTGCAGCATCATCGGCAAACAACATGTCTCTGATAAGAGCTTCACGTACTTTTGTCTTTGCTCTGAGGCGGGTGAGGTTGAAGAGCTGCCATCTGATCTAGTACGCAGGTAGATTCCCCTCTGTTGCAGTGCCGAAGGCATGTTTCAGGAGCAGAGCAAAGAAAATCCCGAAGAGTGTGGGAGCGAGGACGCAGCCTTGTTTGACGCCACTGCGGATGTCGAAGGGCTACGAGAAGCTGCCATTGAACTGCACTGACCCCTTCGTGTTGATGTGGAAGGATTCTATCATGATCTGCAGTTTTGGTGGGTCTTTGGCAGAGCCTTAAATAGGCTATCTCTGCTGATGAGCTCGAACGCTTTGGTGAGGTAAATGAAAGCAACATACTGGGGCATCCGCTGTTCTTTGCTCTTCTCCTGGAGCTGGCGAAGGGAGAAGACCATGTCTACTGTTGACCTTCCAGCTCGGAAACTGCACTGTGACTCTGGGTAGACACGTTCTGCCAGCTTCTGCAGGTGGATCAAGATAACCCGAGCAGACCTTGCCGACGATGTTGAGGAGGGAGATGCCTCTGTAGTTGTTGCAGTCGCTTCTCTCGTCCTTGTTCTTGTAGAGGGTAAGATTTAGAGGTAGGATTCGGAGGTAAGGATTTAGAGGTAGGGGTAGGATAGAGGTAGGATTTCACAATAAGAATAAAAGGTGAAGCCATCATCAGTCAAAAGTGAATTCAGCCCTTTACACAATGGAGCATTAAGTGCATGTTAGGAGGTTGCTGTCTGATCTCAACTGCTCCTCCAGGAGCCTCCATTCTTCATCGACAAAACTGCAGTAAAGAAGTCAGAATTGGCAATTGTAATGATGATAAATGGATGACAACTTCTGAGTTACATAACATTTAGAAACTATTTTTAGTGATTGTATTCTAGGAGTAGCTCTCTATGAGTAGACCACAAAGATGAGTGACTTTATATGAACATTAACGTCTTACATCTCATTCAAAACAAAAATGGAAAAGCAAAATGCTGAATAACTTATCTGGCTTTAAATTAATTTTATGAATGGAAGATCTATCCCTCAGAGTAACATTTGAAAATTCCATGGTTTTAAAAATAACAAAATGATCATCTAAAGTATTATCAACATCGTTGTTAAGCTTTTCACGAAACAAAGAATGTAAAGAAAATAACGCATTTAGATTAGTGTTTTCATTAAATGACTGATTTGTTAAGAAATGTATGCACCTTGATTAAAGCCTCATCAAGCTAAATATAATTGCTGTGCGTGGACACCAATTGTCCTCGACATAAATCCCATCAATTATGGGATGATTGCTACACCTATGATCCTGAAAGAGGGTCTCAGCCCACAACATCAACCATCTCTCTGTTTCCACAGAGGCTTTCTGACACGCTGAGTTCCTCCAGCAGTTTGTGTTTTGCTTGATACCCATACCTCCAAACATTTCAATATCCAAAGATTGCAGCGCCAGCATTGTAAAATCACAGGGAATCATTTCTTTGTTTCTACATTAAATATTTTCACGATTTATTTTGGTGGGGGGGAGGGAGGGAGAGATAAGTGGATAATTTAGAATGAATGAAAAACATCCAGTGGTGAATAAGTTTAAACATCTGGCCTAAGCATTTGCTGCATTATAAATAAATACTGGGATTGAAACAATGAAAAGATGGGTGATTACCCAAATATGCAATCTCAGCTGAGCAGGAATGTCTGCAACATGCAAGAAAAGGCAAGATTATACCATGAGAAGAAGGTTCCATGTACATACAGAGTATTTGAGTTCCAGCATCCTATAGTTGCAACAAATATCCTGGAGGCAGCAGCTGGTCACTCTAGGGCAGCGTTTCACAACCTTTTTGCCCTTGCGGAAAACCCTTGAAATAATTTTCATGTCTCAGAGAAAAAAAAAAAAAAAAATGAAATGATTCAATTTATTGTCATTGTCAGTGTACAGTACAGAGACAACGAAATGCATTTTTAGCATCTCCCTTGAAAGGGAGACACAGGGCGTCGCGGTGTGCCCGCGCCTGCCGCCGTAACATTCCATTACAGGCAAAGGTGGGTGAAGTGTCTTGCCCAAGGACACAACGACAGTATGCACTCCAAGCGGGATTTGAACCGGCTACCCTCCGGTCGCCAGCCGAACTCTTAGCCCATTGTGCTATCTGTCGCCCTCAGAGAACCCTTGGGTTGGGGGTTGCTGGGCCCGCTGCCATTTTTAGATCGCCATTTTGACTCGCGTCACAACGACGATCATTAGCGTCACAACGGGGACCCGTAAGCCGCGCCTGTGCAGTTGGGGGAGTATTGGCGGGCCTGGATCACCATTTTAATATCCAGCGTTGTGTATAGGTGAGCGCTACTGGGGGAATATTGCCTTGGGGGAGGGGGACCCAACGGGTCCACACTTGGTCTAGTTCAGGGGTGTCAAACTCATTTTAGGTCACGGGCCTGATTGGGCAAAATGCGACTTCATGCGGGCTGGATCAGTTGTGCCCGTGAGCATGCTCCTTGCCTTCGTTTTTTCAACCTGCTCTCGTGTGTCTCAGTCTTTGCTGTAACTCCAAAGTGTTTCACTTGACGAGTTTCCTTTTGTTATGAAGAAGATTGCCTCGCAAGCATTACTTTTATGAATAGTATTAACTTACAGTCGTAGGCTACAAGAAAGTTGTGATGAGGGAGAGAAAAAACAATGCTATTTTGGCTAAGATTGTTTTGGGAGCCACACACTTTCCATTAATAAACCATTTGAAATCGAACATTAGCAGATATAAATGTAGAGCTAACAAAACAAGTTGTTGTATCGTTAGGTCTACTTCTCCGCCACCATTTTAGCGCTGGCATCCAAGTGAGAGTCCGGTTTGTGGCCTCTCTCGGTAAGTGCGGGTTACTGGGACAATTATGAGACTAGGAAGGGCCTAGAACAGAGACGCTTTGCGATCGGCTGAGCTCTCTCCTCAGCCATGCTGCTCCACACAGTGTAAAGGGAAAAGTATCCACTGCACAGCCTGCAATGTTGATTTTTTTCCATCACAGCATTTTCGAACCCAGCACCCAGCCGCTCTGCACCGTGCAACCTAACCCCGCTTAGCGCCTGACCCGCCCTCCTCATTGGCCACAGCTGACGGCCCAGAGGGCGGTCCCTTCTCCTATTGGGCCAGCCTGGTGTCAGTCACGCGGGATGGCGGCCAGCCTGTTTGTCTGGCTCTCGCCGCGTTCGAAACCCCCCCCCACGAACGGCATTTGCGGTTTGATTGGTCGGGTCGGGTGTCGGTCAAGGAGTCGTCACAATGCTGGCAGTGCGCAGCCACGGCCTCTCACGCCATATAAGGAGGGTCACGCACGAGCAGCGACTGAGGAGGAGCCCAGCTGCCTCAGCACCGGGGACAGCTGCAGCCCGCTCTGGCTTTGAGGAAATCACCCCTTGGGCAGATTAGACACCTTAGCGACCCCTAGCGACCTCTCGCGGACCCTCAACTCTGGTCAAGAAGGCTCATCAGCGTCTCTTCCTCCTGAGGAGACTGAAGAAGGTCCATCTGTCTCCCCAGATTCTGGTGAACTTCTACCGCTGCACCATCGAGAGCATCCTTACCAACTGTATCACAGTATGGTATTGCAACTGCTCTGTCTCCGACCGGAAAGCACTGCAGAGGGTGGTGAAAATTGCCCAATGCATCACCGGTTCCTCGCTCCCCTCCATTGAGTCTGTCCAAAGCAAGCGTTGTCTGCGAAGGGTGCTCAGCATCGCCAAGGACTGCTCTCACCCCAACCATAGACTGTTTACCCTCCTACCATCCGGGAGGCGCTACAGGTCTCTCCGTTGTCAGACCAGCAGGTCCAGGAACAGCTTCTTCCCGGCGGCTGTCACACTACTCAACAACGTACCTTGGTGACTGCCAATCACTCCCTTGTGTTTTAAGCCTAGAAAGCTCACGTAGGATGATTTACGTAAGACCAGAGTTCATGCCAGTGACATAGATTGGGGAGGGCACCAGAGCTGAGAAAACCAAGACCACAAAGGGAATTAAGAGACAATTATTTTTTAATTCAATAATTATGACTAAAAATGTTACACCTACAGTGCAAAAAAGCTGATTCAGTAAAGAGCACTTTATGAATAGAAAATGGATCAATTTGCAATACGTCCTTTCGGTTATTTAATACACTATTTCGTTCACCTGCAAATGTATCAAAGGTTGGATTTTCTCTTCATTCACTGGACTTGAAATATCATGCAAGGGGATTGCGAAGGCTGATGGTAATAAATCCCTGTCAAACTGCCAAATTTTTTCGCAATAAAGTTAAAACAATGATATCAAATGAGCATGCTTTTGGAGCTGCTTTCCAGATTTGCTGATCACCTAATGTAATATACGGTGCCTATGAAATGGCTGCTGATAAAGTCACCAGATGCCTCGAGGCTGTTAATTGTTAACAGAGCATTAATCCCTGAATAAATGTACAACAGGCTGGTTACAGATTTGGAAACTTAACATTTGTGTTTTCCATGACAAAAAGGAATTAGATTTCCTGAATCCATATTTTTTTCCCTCAAATATGTTTGGCGAGTCGAGACAGTGAGTGAATTTAAATTGCTTTATTTTGAAACGGTAAAACTAGGTATGTTACAAAACCTACCTGAATCGTGGCTGAGCATCTGCCCCACCCCTTGTGCGCGATTTTGGCGCTGGTTAGAGGGGCGGGTTTAAAACGCGATTTTTACTAGGCTGGTCCAATCGAAAATGTTCAGCCTAGTAAATCATTAACGGAAAATCGCTGAAAGACCCCGTCGCAAAATGTATAATTAGTTTTTATGGCCTTGTATAATATTTATAGTAGTTTAAAAATCACTCTCTCACTCTGCAACCTCTCGCAGCCCCAGGGTTTTATAAAGCAAACAATTAAAGGTATGTACCTTATTTTTACATTAAATGGGGCTTGTATAGAAAGTTTTCTATAGCGAGTAGTTCATTTTGGGCTCTTTATATCCCACAGTATTTTTCTGGGCACTTGAGGGCACAAATCCAGCGCAATGTGAACGTTCTAAACCAGTGCGTTCACAGGAACCCACTAGAAAGCCGATTTAAATTGACTTTAATTTACAGCAAATGAACACTACATTCCTTCCATTTGGCCTATAGATGTAAATGAGATTTAAAAATCATGTTTTATTGTGAATTATTTGTGAATATTATTTGGACACTTGGGCTATTTAAAAATGTTAATCATTTATTAAGAAATGGATAGATGTTTACATCTAGTAATTGAAGTTTGAAATTAGCTACAATTGGGTAACTAACTAATTATATGCTTTAATTTCAGGTCATCCAAGTAAGATTATTTTATATTTGTTTCAGAATGCTTCAATCTATGATAACTGAAAATTTCATTCAGTTCTCCTAATTTTTAAGAAGGTTATGGGCTTTTGACTGTCCACGATCACAGCTTTTTTGTTATGTCCATAGAAAATCAATAGGGAACAAGATGCTAATTTCCGAGTATGAAAATGGCCATAAATTTTTTTATTACTTGAGATATGAAAGTGAATTAGGTGTCAAATTAAACTTATTGTTATGCTTTATCTGATGGGATAAATTGCAGACTTGATTTTTTAAATCTCAAAATTTTGTAACATTGCTAGTAAAACAACGAATTAACTCTGGTAGGCAAGACATCCAAAAATACGATGAAACTTCCACAAGTGTGGTGCTAGACTGATACAACTCAGTAAAGAGCGCGCAAAACTCGCCCCTCGCGCAAACGTGATCGGTGCAGCAAATCCGAGGGTTTGATCAACCAAAGCCACCAACAGGTGTCGCTACAGGACCCCCCCCCCCCCCCCCCCCCAGAACCCGAGGTACGGAACCGAGCAGGGACCAGGACAGGGCGACCAGAATGCGTGGTAAGAGGCTACGGGGCGTGCGTAACAAAGGGGACTGGCCGAACAAGGCCAGGAGGCCGGAACGGGGTGGGGAGAAACGGGAACAACCGGGTCTGGGGAAACAGGCACAACAGGTGCAGCTGGGTCAGCCTGCGGACAACCTCTACATCAGGGCTGCGTGACAACCAGCGGGCTGTCAACGTCAACATGAGCAGGTTTGAGTCGAGCGATGGAGACAATCTTTTCCTGGCCCCCCATGTCCAAGGTGAAAGTGGCGATTCCAGAGTGCAACACCCGGAACAGCCCCTCGTAGACGCGTAAAACAAACATGCAATCTTGCAGGACCAACGTGCACCGCCATCAACCTGTGCTGCGAGGTGGGCACTGGAGCCAGCCCACTCACCCGTTCATGGAGGGTTGCCAGCAACGCCAGGGCAGAGTCCACTTGGAGGTCAGACAGGGAATGCAGGCATGGGCCCAGGCCGCCACCTGCTTGCGGAGCCCGTGCCAAACAAATTTGTCCGCCACCAGCACAGAGGTCGTCCGTATGGACCAGACCGTGTGGAGTCAAAGATCCGGCGGCGCCAACGTATGAGGACAATGGGGCGAGGTCGACCCATGTAGACATCGCAGAGGACCATTGTGCCTGAGGATTCACACGGGATGTCAGTCAACCGGAGACCAGAAACAGCAGTGTGGTAATCCGCCATCCCAGCATCCGCGCGCTATGCCATGGTCGGGACGGGACAGAGCATCCGCAACTGTGTTGTGCTTGCCTGCGACGTGCTGCACGTCCGTGGTGAACTCGCAGATACAAGCGAGGTGTCACTGCTGCCGGGCGGACCACGGGTCGGACACCTTATCCAAGGCAAAGGTGAGGAGTGAAGGTAGTGAAAGGGCGGCCCTTGAGAAAGTAGCGGAAGTGCCTGATGGCCAGGTACAACACCAGGAGCTCCCAGTCGAAGGCGCTGTAGGTGCGCTCAGGGGCTCGTAGGCGATGGCTGAAAAACGCCAGCGGCTGCAAGCGGGCGTCAATGAGCTGGTCTAGTACGCCGCCAACAGCCGTGTGTCAGAGGCATCCACAGTGCGGCCGTTGAGGCCTTTGGCTTGCGGGTGGACCAACATGGTTGCGTTGGCCTGGGCCGCTTTGGCACCCTCGAACGCCTCGTCCGCCTCGGAGGACCACTCGAGCTCCCGCGGCTTGCTCGCAAGGCACTGGAAAAGGAGGCGCATGATTTTGGCCGCTGCCGGCACAAAACGATGCCGACAAATTCCTGCAACCCCTTTACCCTGTGTGGACGAGGAAACTGCCTAATGGCCTCCACCTTCGAGGGTAAAGGGGCGGCACCTTGAGATGTCACACTGTGCCCCAGGAAGGAGATGTAGCGGAGGCCGAACTGGCACTTGGCGGGGTTGATAATGAGGCCGTGGTCGAGGAGGTGCTGGAAGAGGGTCCGCAGGTGTTCGATGTGCTCGTGCTGGGTGCGGCTTGCGACCAGGATGTCGTCGAGGTAGATAAAGACGAAAGGCAGACCCGTCCCGACCCTGTCCATGAGTCTCTGGAACGCCTGCGCTGCGTTTTTCAACCCAAAGGGCATACGCAGCCATTTGAACAACCCGAACGTTGGTCGCGGTCTTGGGAACGTCGTGTGGACTGGGATTTGGTTATAGCCACGGACAAGGTCGACCTTTGAAAAGTAGGTGGGAAAGTCCTGGATGTGGGGCACCGGGTAGCGGTCCGCAGTTGTCATGCCGTTCAGATGCCTATAGTCCCCACATGGTCTCCACCCCCCAGATGCTTTGGGGACCATGTGTAGCGGGGATGCCCACCGGCTGTCCGAGCGCTGGACAATCCCCAAGTCCACCATGAGCTGAAACTCCTCCCGGGCGATGCTCAGCTTGTCTGATGGAAGACGGCGTGCCCGGGCATGCAGAGGTGGGCCCACGATGGGGATATGATGGAAGACCACATGCTTGGGGGCCGCCATGCTGAAGCTGGGAGTGAGGAGCTCGGGGAAATCAGTGAGGCGGGGCGCAATCGGCACCCTGGAGCGGTTGCGCGACATCGGCAATGATGAAAGTCCACTCATACAGGCGGGAGTCGAAAGACAGCAAGAGGGTCCGCGTGCCGTAGGTCCGAATGGTACCACGATTAACGGCCGTGAGCACAGGGCTCCGCTTACCAGCATGGGTGTCACGTCCAATCGGCGGGAGGATGCTCACAATAGCCCCAGAGTCACTAAGGAAACGCCTGCCAGAGTGACGGTCACGGACGTAGAGGCGGTAGTTCGGGCCGATCGCGATCGCCTCTACGGACGATTGGCCGAGGCGTTTCCCTGGAACGAGCATGGTTGACGGCAGCGTTGATTTTCAGCATCCCAACAAAGATGGTACAAGCACCATTTGCGCTTACCCCAGTCGCCAGCTCGTGGCTGTGGCTCTGCGATGTAAGCCGTGGGCGGCGTGTTGCCGCGATCCCGCCGAGGTGACTGCCGCACTTGCGTGGAGACCCAGTTGATGGAACCGCCATCTTGCTGCTTCGCGAGCCAGAGTTCGGCGGCCCTTTCGGCGAGCTGCATGGGGTCAGTGAAATAGGCACCGGCGAGTATGAGGCGGATGTCGTCAAGCATCTGCTCTAGGAATGCCTGTTCGAAGATCAGACACGGGGGGTGGCCATGCATCAGGGCGAGCATCTCAGCCATCAGCGTCGACGGCTTGCGGCCGCCCAACCCGTCCATGTGTAACAGGCGCGCAGCACGATCTCTGCAGCTGAGCCCGTACGTACGAAGTAGGAGGGCTTTGAGGCCTTCGTATTTCATGAGCACCGGTGGGTCCTGGAGGAACGGCAGCAGCCGCGAAGCCGTCCCATGTGTGAGCGCGCTGACGACGTGAAAGTATTTGGTGTCGTCGACCACGATGTTGCGGAGATGAAACTGCGTTTCGACATGGGCGAACCAAACCTGTGGCTGTTCAGCCAAGAACACGGGCAGCTTGAAGCCAACAGCATTCTGCTGAGCGTCAGGAACGGCGGCGGCTTGCATTCTTGACGTCCAATACATGAGTGGTAGCGTCGGGGTTTTTGGCGAGTCGAGACAGTGAGTGAATTTAAATTGCTTTATTTTGCAACAGTAAAACAACGAATTAAGTCTGGTCGGTAAGGCAGCCAAAAACACGATGCTACTTCCACAAGTGTGACGCTAGGCTGATACAACTCGGTAAAAAGCTTGCAAAACTCGCCCCCCCCCCCCCCCCACGCCCACGTGATCGGTGCAGCCAATCCGAGGGTTTGACTAACCAAAGCCACCACCAGGTGTCGCTACATGTGGCTAGTTTCTACCTCTATTGGAAGGGACCAGAATCTACCGGGATGAACAACCACTCGTTCAAGGGGATGAGCTTTTTTGTGGCAATGGTTCTAAAGCCATAAGAGGATAGTCACAAAAATGATCTTGCTGTAATCATTTAGGTAGGTGGAGGAAGAATATTTTTGAAAAGGATAGCTGGTCACAATGTTGTAGGAAAAGTCAGCATGTAATTTAAAGACCTTAATGATATCATTTTTATATCATGACGTATGCAAGAACAACGAGAAAGCGTGGGTGTGTGTTTTGAGGAGCAAGGACGAAACAGCAATTTTGAAAAGACAAGGAACAGAACAGAAGGCAGTGAAACATTTATAATGTTACCAGTCATAGGGTCTTGCAAGGATTCTGAACAGGCTTCCATTTAGAGTAAGGAAAGGATAAAGATAAACTTGACAGATATTATCTTCCTCTGCAAAAAAGTTCAGGAGTAAGTTTTTTTTGTTGCAGACAACAGGAAGATCCAATAGCCTCTGCTTTGGTCAGAGAGATCTAATGATGTGTTTCAAATATGTCCAGATTTGCATAGTTTAGAATTAAGAGAGCAATGGCAGACGCCAAAACGGGTGGAGAACCAGCATAACAGAAATGGTCTTTGCTTGAGAAAATGACAAGAAATTTGTTGCCGAGCGATGCAGATTTTTGCTCGGAAAATAACAACAAAAAACCCCATCTGAAGTAATGGGCAGCAGGACTGGTTTGGACAGGCCATGTTTTACAATGCAAAATACACCTAATACAAGTGTGCTTTATAACACTGAAGGC
This sequence comes from Leucoraja erinaceus, assembly GCF_028641065.1. NCBI lineage: Eukaryota > Metazoa > Chordata > Chondrichthyes > Rajiformes > Rajidae > Leucoraja > Leucoraja erinaceus. The sequence continues at coordinate 84,370,752 of NC_073378.1, forward strand.
CATCTATGACCAAGTGTCTGTCATCTCAAATTTATCTTGCACCTTTCATAATATACAATAATTGGGATAGTCATATCCATCTTTTATGACTACCAACTGCGAGTGGGAAAAGGACCAGATATCAGCATTTTCATTTTTCAAAATAGAAACCATCAGTCTAAAGAGTGCCAGCCCTAAAGGTCATCTGTCCATTCCCTCCACAGGTGTTGCCTGAGCCGCTAAATTCCTCCAGCGCTTGTGCTTAGCTCAAGAGAAAAAGTCCTGCATTTCTCATGGACATTCCTGACTGTTGATAGTTATACTGGTACTTGTCAACATGTGTTCCAAATGCAGCACAGGTCTGCCAACGACTTAATTATATAGACACTTGCTGATCCCAACAGTGTTAGTATATTGATTCATCAGTGCTTCGCACATATACCAGATGAACCTTAACCAGTTAACACTAGTTAATACATAATCATGGTACAGCCACTTTGCAGCACGATTTGTTGTGTTTTCCATACATTAATGCCGAACAGCAACACACAAGATCGTCTAAGGTGCAATTTTTAAATAAACTGCAGAAGGCCGGAGTGGAATTTATGTCACTGACTGCAATTGTCAAGCAGCTATGGAAGAATCATCATTTATATACTCCTACACATAAAAAAAGCATTGCAGTAAGATTTAGTTCTAAACTGAAGATATGTCGTAATGTTGAAGGTTGATCTATAAAAGAACATCAAAGCAAAGCTACAGGGGGAGAAAAACATTCATATGCGGGGGTGAACATTCAGACCACCTGCAGCTAGAATACTAGGCTGCCGACAATATCCAATGCTGTCAGTTTCTGGCATTTATGACCATCACTGGTTTCCTCTGCCTCCGCAGTAGCTTCTGAAAACCTACTGAAGATCACAGTGATCTTCTTTCACAAAATACTGTATTTCAGGGATAAAGTTCCATAAAAATGTACATATGTTTACACGAGCATAGCATGGTTTATGCAAACTGGGCAACATTTTATCTACTTCCAGTTAATAAATACTTATGTTTTAGGAACTACCATCACAAATTAAAATATTTTTCTGTTTATAAGTGAACACAAAGGAAAGAAACCTAAACTCAACCTGGATAAACAACCTAGATCACAACTGGAGTTCTGGATTGATTATTGGTCACCTCACTTTGGCAAGAATATGAAGAGCATAGAGAACATACAGAAAATATTTATTAGAATCATTCCAAAGTAAAGGGCTTTAGCTGCAGGTTACCCTGGGGAGACTTGGGTTGTTCACTTTGGAGTAAAGGTCAAAGGAGATTTGACAGAGGTGTCGCTTTGGTTCATGGACCAGTGGTCACAAATGTAATGTTTTGGGAAAAGATAAAAGGTGAATACGAGGAGAATAATTTTCTTAATCGACATATATACAGAAAGTACTCATGATCAGAATACACTTTCTGCCTATACACAACAATCAATCAAAAGGGAAGTGATTGATATTTTGAAGAACGATTTACTGAAATACGAAAAATTTGCTGAGCTTCTGTTGCCACCTTCTGTTTTCCACTACTTGAAGCACAACATCACGGGCAGGAAGGCAAGCGGTTGCCATTATTAGTTGATATAAAAAACATAGAAAAATAGGTGCAGGAGTAGGCCATTCGGCCCATTGAGCCAGCACCACCATTCAATACGATCATGGCTGATCATCGAAAATCAGTACCCCGTTCCTGCTTTTTCCCTATATCCCTTGATTCCTTTAGTCCCAAGAGCTAAATATTGTCTTCACATTATTGCTCTACATAAATCTTCCACACACCTATGAGTTACATGAAATAATGTTTTAAACTTATTTCTGAGATTTGAAATATACCTACAAACTAAACCAGGGAGGTAACAGAGAGAGAACTTCAGTTAATACATTTCACTCTCATATAAACCAGTCACGTGAAAACATTGGGTGAATCTGATTGTACCTGCACACTTCTTCCACAATTGGCAGAGTGTAAATCAATCCACCTACTGTAAAGCAAAGACATCATGGATACACAAAAAGGCACTGGATTATGACTGGTTAATTAAGGTATGCGTGGAGCCAATGCATTATGTTGGACCCTGGCACTAATTAACAGTAGATCTAATTAACAGTGGAACCAGTTGAAGGGCTGCATTGACAGATTTCCCAAAGCACAGTACAAAAGAGAGCATTGGAAGAGTCATTCATCTGAATCAAGAACAAAACTCAGATCTGAAAAAAAATCTGAAATGGCATGTTAACATAATAAGCAAAAGGAAAATCTGAAAGCCGGTAGGAAAAAGTAAATTAATCAGTCTGAGCGTGAAAATGAAAGGCAACAAGCCAAAGTACATGTCAGCCAGAAACAGCAAGAGTCCACAACAACAAAGACAGCATTGTTGCGAGGAAAGTAAAAGACTTGCACTTATATGGCGCCTTCCATGACCTCAGGACATCTTTACAACCAATGAAGTGCTTCTACAGCACAGTTAACAATGAAATGTTAACATCAAGACCTTTAACAACCACCTGAGCGTACAATCAGGACATTGATTTAGCATCTCAACCAAAAGGAAAATGGACTCTCAGGAAACAAAACTAAAACTAAGGCATCAAGACCAATCACAAGTAAACAACTTGAAGAGAAGCAAATACAAATAACAGCATTGAAACTGACAGATCAACATTTTCTAAAAACCAATAAAAATCCAACAATTTTCTTCCAAGGCTGAAGGAGTATGTACAACAATTTATAATAACCCCGAGCTGCATTGATTCAGTTAATACACTGTGATCTTAATAACTGGAAACAAATACACCCTTAACAAAATAACATTAGCAATTAACGGAAAGGATTTCCAGGAATCTTTTTGTAAGGCATACCATTTTCACATTTGTTTATGCATGTGTGTGCACAAGATTATGAGGAAAATAGCAAAAAGATTTTCACCATATAATATTAAACATGCTTCTTCATTCACCCTTTCTTCAAAACCCACTTTTGATTAGGCCCACTTTGGGATTCATATAAGAGCAACACAATTTCATTAGAATTTCTCAGGGATTTTAATTAAAATAAAAAAATAAAATAAATTATTAATTGACAACATGCACACGTAATAAATTCAGGTCTGCGGGCGGAAAGAAGTTGAATACATTTGTTGCCTGATTAATGGCACAACTACACAACTTATTTTGTTCACAAGGGTAAATTCTTTCCCTGCCATAAGAGTTAAGTTACGAAAGCTAGATACAGGTTTCAATTGTGCCTCTTTGAAAGACTCCCCAGATTTGGCTATAATGCCATCTACTGGTGCGTTACATGAGGGTTAAGAAGTTAACCCATATTCAAGATTCAAGAGAGTTTATTGTCATGCGTGCGTCCCAGATAAGACAATGAAAGTTTTGCTTTGCTTCAGCACAACAGGATACAGTAAGCATAAATACAGGTCAGTATGTCCATATACCATTGAATGCATATATATACACACACACACATAAATAAATAAACAGATAAAGTGCAATGGGCTATTAATGTTCAGAGTTTTGTATGTTGAGTTTAATAGCCTGATGGCTGTGGGGAAGTAGCTATTCCAGAACCTGGATGTTGCAGATTTCAGGCTCCTGTACCTTCTACCTGAGGGCAGCGGGGAGATGAGCGAGTGGCCAGGATGTTGTGGGTCCTTGATGATGCTGGCAGCCTTTTTGATGCAGCGACTGCGGTAGATTCCCCCCCGATGGTAGGGAGGTCAGAGCCAATGATGGACTGGGCAGTGTTTACAACTTTTTGCAGTCTTTCCCGCTCCTGGGCGCTCAAGTTGCCGAACCAAGCCACAATGCAACCGGTCAGCATGCTCTCTACTGTGCACCTATAGAAGTTCAAGAGTCCTCCTTGACATACCGACTCTCCAGAAAATCTTCTCAGGAAGTAGAGGCTCTGATGTGCTTTCTTTATGATTGCATCCGTGTTCTTGGACCAGCAGAGATCTTCAGGGATGTGCACGCCCAGGAATTTGAAGCCCTTGACCCTCTCCACCATCGACCCGTTGATATAAACGGGACTATGGGTCCCCATCCTACCCCTCCCAAAGTCCACAATCAGTTTCTTTGTTTTGCTGGTGTTGAGAGACAGGTTATTGTGTGGGCACCATTTGGTCAAACCGTCGAGCTCACTTCTATACTCTGACTCATCTACATCAGTGATACGTCCCACAACAATGGTTGCGACAGCGAACTTGATGAATCAGAATCAGATTTTATTCGCCAAGTATGTTTTGCAACATACGAGGAATTTCACTGGCCAGGTCAGTCATACAATTAAAAGCAACAGACTCAAAAACACATTTTAACATGAACATCCACCACAGTGACTCCTGCACATTCCTCACTGTGATGGAAGGCTAAATAAAGTTCAAGTCTCTTCCTTTGTTCTTCCTCGGTCGGGGGCCTCGAGCCCTCCATCGGGGGCCTCTCCCGAGACTGCAAGCCCTTGATGGGAAGTCCGCAGGCCACGGTGGGAGCGATCCCAGGCAAGGGATCCGCTCCGATGTTAAGTCCGCGCCCCGCGGTGGGGCTCACGACAGTCCGAGGCGGCTCCCAGCTCCAACGATGGTAGGCCGTAAAGCCCGGAGAATGTGATCCAAAAAATGATCACATCTCCGGGAAGGTAAGAACTTGAAAAAAAGTTTCCCCCGATCCCCCCCCCCCACTCACATAAAAACAAACTTTAAACAGACGCTAAAAATAACAAAAAGGTGAATAAACGAACAGACCGCCGGCAGGGCTGGCCATCTCCCCGGATGATGGTGTTCGCACTATGAACCGCTACGCAGTCATGAGTATAGAGCGAGTACAGCAGGGGGCTGAGCACGCAGCCTCGAGGTGCTCCCATGCTGATTGTTATCGAGGCTGACACATTTCCACCAATACGAACAGATTGTGGTCTGTGAATGAGGAAGTCGAGAATCCAATTACAGAGAGATGCGCAGAGACCCAGTTCTGTAAGTTTGGTAACCAGCTTGGAGGGGATGATTGTGTTAAATGCCGAGCTGTAATCGATGAATAACAGCCTGACATATGAGTTTTAGTTGTCCAAGTGGTCCAGTGCGGAGTGGAGAGCCAGTGAGATACCATCCACCATTGATCTGTTGTGGCGGTAAGCGACCTGCAGTGGGTCCAGGTTTTTGTCGAGGTAGGAGTTGATTTGCTCCATGATCAACCTCTCAAAGCACTTCATCACCACCGACGTTAGTGCCACTGGTCGATAGTCATTGAGGCACGTCACCTTACTCTGCTTGGGCACCGGTATAATTGATGCCCTTTTAAAGCAGGTGGGAACCTCAGAAGTGAGAGGTTGAAAATGTCCGTAAAAACTCCAGCCAGTTGGTCCGCACAGGTTTTTAGAACACGACCGGGTATGCCATCAGGTCCACGCGCGTTGCGAGGGTTCACTCCTCTGAAGGATTTTCTGACGCCAACCTCAATGACCGTGACTGAAATACCATCACAGCGAATGGGGGCTAGAGAAGGCACATCAGTGTTCTCCCTAGCAAAGCGTGCGTAAAACGCATTGAGCTCGTCAGGGAGTGAAGTTTCACTGACATGTGTGCTGCCTCCTGATTTCGCCTTGTAGTAGGTGATTGCATTCAGGCCCCGCCACAGCTGCCGAACATCCGTCTCATCCTCCAGCTTGGAGCAGAAGTCCCTTTTGGCCTTTTTGATGGCCTTATTTAAAGTCTTTACACAATTGCAAAATATTGTTCCCGCCACAGCTGCTGAACATCCATCACATTCAGACAAAAACAAAATGCATTCAAATAATTTACTGATCAATTTTACGACAATGAAGATAGTTTCCTACACATCAAGATATACTCTCATCCTTTCCCAGAACTTTAAAACCTTAGAACTCCCTCTGTTTATTGTGATGCACAACCTTCAGACTTTTACAACTAACCATTCCAGGGAACAACTTTGATCTCCCTGCACTTCGATCCATTTACTGCTTTTAATGTGGGTCTTGCCTTTCAAATTGATTTAACAATTTAAGAACTATCTTGAACAAGACAAAGCAGTATATGCCACTTAAAAGAATTGTTCAGCTATATTAATTAATTCAAAAGGGTATAGTAAATTGTTGTATCCAATTTACAAGTTCTAGGGGGCTATGAAGATCAGCACAGATATGTGAAAAGCTACACTAACAACGTAACCAATCTGCAATACCACCTTACACTTGACTGAATGTTGTTTGTGCAGTTATTGGCATCTGCATTTCCTTCAAAATACCCATCATGACTGAGCAACAATGCTGTAGATAACGGAAGAAACTTGGTTGGCATGGATAAGGTGGGCTGAAGAGCCCGTTTCTGTGTTGTAGAGCTCGATTACTCTAAACTGAGAACTCATTTACAGAGCCCTGTTCAAAAGGCTGTATAGATTTTAATGCTGGGGAATTTAAATGTTTCATTTTCAAAATGAGCAGCAGCAAAAAAAAGCAGACACATAATGTGTGCCTTCAATAAACTTGACAGGCAATTTCAATGCACGTCATGGCGAGCAGTATGAAATTGAGTAGTCAATTGCAGGCCCTCATTTGCATATTTTAAAAGAAAATTAAATACAGGAAAAACAAATTACGTGGGACTAGAATTTGCGGAACTTCGGTTATTACCTGCAATTTATATTCTCCTGGAAGAATGTCCAAGGCACAGAATATTTAAAAATCCAGCAATAGCATAATTATCTCACATATGAATGAATCGTCCTACCCTCTTTTGGAGAGGCTTTAGAAGAGTAGCATGAACAAAACCCTTTGTATCAAAATCTTGGAATTTTATTCTAGATTGAAGTACTCCCCTTTTGTTAACAAGTCATGAGTTTTTTCACAAACAAATCTAATATTGATGCACTTGATGAGTAGGCCTAAATCAGCTCAACACTCGGGTAGGACTGTTCTTGCTTTCTCTCCTGAAGTTCTGTTACAAAATACAATACAATACAATACAATTTATTTGTCACTTGAACCTCATAGAGGCTCAAGTGAAATGTTGTTTCTGCAGTCATACATATAAGAAAAAAAAGACCCAAGACACAACACAATTTACACAGACATCCATCACAGCGCATCTCCACCTCGCTGTGATGGAAGGCAAAAAAAACCGTATCTCTCCCCTGCACTTCCCTCTCCCCCCGATGTCAGAGTCAAAGTCAGAGCCCCCGGCGGGCGATAACAATTGTCCCGCAGCCATTAACGCCGCGCCGGGTGATGCAAGGCCGCGCGGTCAGCCTTACCAAGAAGAACTAACATTTGATCAGAATCCATTCAAAGCAGGTTAAAAACCCCAAACACAACTTGACTTGGAAATACAATACCCCTCCTGCTGCATTGCCAAATCAAAATATATTACATTTATAATAAAGATTATTATGGATGCATCAGACAGTCACAGAGAGATAAAGTACAGAGACAGATAGCACTCAAGGTCAGTGTCGAACCTGGGCCACTAACGCTGAGGAACTGGCACCACTAGCAGCACCAATGTGGCACCCAAGGTATTCGTAACAATCCAGTGGCTTAAAAAATTTTACAAATCACCATCTTCTCGGAGAAACATAGAAACACAGAAAAATATGTGCAGTAGTATGCCATTCGGCCCTTCGAGCCATTCAATATGAACATGGTTGATCATCTAAAATCAGTACCCCGTACCTGGTTTTCCCCCATATCCTTTGATTCCTTTAGCCCGAAGAGCTAAATCTTAGGTGGGAGATTGCAACCTTCACGTGGTCCGCCCTGTTTCGACTAATGCAATCAACCCGGCGTGCACAATCAAATAAGATCAAATAGAACAAGTTGTCCTCCAACTTTAGGCTGTACACTCCATAGGCAAGAAGAAGCTAAATCTAACTCTCTCTTGAAAACATCAAGTGAATTGGCCTCCACTGCCTTCTGTGGCAGAGAATTCCACAGATGAACCATGGATTTTTTCTTGTGGGTAACGCACTGTTATGATTGTACTGTGGAAGCGATCATTTCATTTCACCACCTTACATCCAGTTACTTCAAAATTTCAAATTGAATTATTTTCATAATCATCATTTAGAATCAAACTGATAATTAAAAATATTTTAAAAATCCAATGCAATATTTTAATATTATATTTAATTATTATAAACATGATACATTTGATGCACAGTGGATGAAAAGAGTAATGATTAGTCATAGTACTTTTGATCAACCCAAGCTTCATTGATGTATTTTTTTGTTGAATATTGTTTGAATTTCTTTAAAAGTTTAATACTTGTTGTCAGGGTCATGAAAAATCCGCAAAATATTCCTGTCTGTTATGAAATCTAATAGACTGATAAATCATTGGAAAAGGGATATTCACAGCCACAATGATAATTGCTGCCTCTTGACGCAAGTGTCAACAACGAGTCACAATTCAAATGCTCCAAACGAGGGCACTTTGGTAAAATGCTTTGGAAAGGAACACACATGTATCATTATTAAAGCAGAACTTTCAAATCAATTTACCCCAAGTCATAAAGAAAGCAGCCAGCAGGAGTTTTCAAGTTCTGTCAAGAGATTTACATCTACAAATCTCAACTCCAGACCAGGCGCCAGCTGATAAACAAACAATCTAAATCAAGGACCACACAATCCCCATATCCTAAAGTTTATGGTGTTGGGGAGGTAATTTACAACCGAGCTTCATTTTCCACTAAGTCCTGAGTTGAGTAAAACTGTCATTAACTCAAGTTAGAAGACTCTAAAGTTATTTCAGCATTTGATGTGTACAATACCAGACATGTCTTTAAATCAATGACAGATTGATATGATTGTGTGTGTCCACAAACTCCTATCATATTAAACAAGGTAATTAGAATGTACTGATTTCAGCACTGAATTAAATAGGTTTCATTTGAACTTCCTAAACTCCACTTAAAACCAATTCAACTTACTTATATATGACAAAATAAATTGCTTCCTGCCCATAAGTTACTTATGCCAAAAAAATTAATTCCAGTTTATCACGCAGCCAATTTATATATTATTTTAAATAAATAACTTTACAAGCCATTACCAGCCTTCCTTTTGAAACCATTACTAGCTGCTACAAAGCTTGGTGTTGCCACACAAAACAGAATTAGCATACAAGGCTCCCAATGCTTGGTTAACATAAACAGAGATGTGGCTGGCTAGTAACAATGAAAAATTGTAACATAAAGCAGGTTATACTTTGTGACATTGCCAAAAGTTTCATTAATGGAGGCCAACATGAGATCTAGAATGTCTTGAGTGACTTGCTCCTTTCCACAATGATATATCTATGAACTTTCAAATTGGTTAAGATACTCCAGTTATACACATCAAATCACACAAGATGTGAAAACATGAAAACATTAAAATAGCTGCATAAATGTTAACACCCGGTAGCAAATAATTGGGTCCAGTTGTACCAATGAAACAATATTGCAGGGATAAAACACTTGCCAGGGCTTTACCTTTCTGGTGAAGATTATATTATTATTACGTTAACAAAACACAATTGTATTAATGCCAGGAGAACTGGCAAAGGGGCAATGCAGTGGATTTGAATACCATTCTTTCATGTCAAAGATGAATTAAAATGAAGCCCAGACCTACATTTTGAAATCTGTATTTAATCCCCAGATCTGCCTGCGGAAAAATATACTACTTGATGTGATAATGATTCAATTGTTTCTTTGCTGTGGGTTAGCTGTTCAGCCGAGGATAAGTCCAGGGAGGTTGAAGTAGTCTTGGTATTTAGACTACCAGAAGAAGAGTAGAATTGCTTATCAAAATTTATCATGTAATAAATGTGAAAAAGACCACAATAGATTTGACTAAACATAATACTCTTGATACTTGAAATGGGCAGCTGTAACTTAAAGCCGAGACACAAAAACATGAAAAACTTCCTGTGTAAATCCAAGCGGGCTACTGATAGCCAATAAATTATGACCCAAGCTGCAGAGAAGAGTGGAGACGGAAATTAAATTATTCTTAGAAAACAATTTGGTCAATTACTAAGACATGTATACAGGACTTATTAATATAATTATTCTTCAATCACCGTACAGTTTGATAATGGAGGGCAGTAAATACAATGTCTTTATTTGGAAAATTAAATGCCAATGATGGATTTTAGAAACATAGAAAATTGGTGGAGCAAGGCCATTAGGCCCTTCGAGCCATTCAATATGGCCATATTTCTTTATTTCTTCTATGAAAAGCACTTTGGTTTCAACGCGAGTTGATTTAAATACAACTAACTTACAGCCAAAATCAATACCCGTTCCTGCTTTTTCCCCATATCCTTTGATTCCTTTAGACCTAAGAGATAGATCTATCTCTCTTGAAAACATCCAATGAATAAACAGTTTAGTTTAATTTAGAGATATAGGGCGGAAACAGGCCCTTCGGCCCACCGAGTAGGTGCCGACCAGCAATCCCCACACATTAACACTACCCTACACACACTAGAAATAATTGTTTACATTTACACTAAGCCATTTCACCTACAAACCTGTACATCTTTGTAGTGTGCGAGGAAACCGAAGATCTCAGAGAAAACCCTCACAGGTCACGGGGAGAATGTACTCTGTACAGACAGCACTTGAGGTCAGGATCTATGACCCAGGTCTCACCTCATCTCTCTGGCACTGTAAGACAGTAGCTCTACCACTATGCCAGCAAGCCACCTTGTTAAATGCAGTTTTTCATGGGAAGGACAATACTTTGCAATTTTGAATAATTATATATTAGGTAGGTTTTAGTCATGCATTATATTGACAGATGACTTCCCCAATACACGATAAAGTCTAATTTTCATTTTGTATGTGATAACTGAAAGTAAAAGATCTAACATACCAACATGATTAATTAGGGGAGGGTATTTACTTCCCTCCATGGAATCATGCATTGTATTTATCTTCCAAAATATTGTTCTTTTTGCAGGACATTATGTTGAAAACTAGTATTATGTATAGTTTCTCCCACCTTCAATACAGATCCTCAACAAGTAATTGTGCCAGCTAGCAGCAAAATTCCGGTGATCATCAAAAACTGCTGCTATCCCAAATGCTGATTTTACAATGATAAGCACTACACAAAGTAAATATCAATGAATAAACACCGAGTCCTCCAACTCTATTGGGTTGATTATGTCAGCTGATGTTGTGATGGGTCTTATCATAGGTATTATGGCCACATGTCATAGGAAGGAAATTAATGAAAAAATCCCAGATTTGCTTCAATCACTGACCACTCATGCTGGAGTCTCTCTGAAATTATTTTGAAGGTTCAGGTTATGATGGGTTCATAGTATAACAGCCTAATATCAATATTTACATTCTCTTACTTGAACAAGATGCTACCAGGTATCCAAGACCATAGAAAGGAGTCAACACCTTCCATGGTGAAAGGATGGCCAAAAATAAAAACATCCCAGAATGTGGTATATTGTAGTCACAAATGCTGGAGTAACTCAGCGGGACAGGCAGCATCTCTGGAGAAGAGGAATGGGCGACGTTTCGGGTAGAGACCCTTCTTCATACAGATAGTTAATCACAACTGATTTCCATTGTTATCTCCCAATCCCATAATTGAATCAGTAATAATTTGTGCTATAAATGGCCTATTCTAAAGACAAGCATTACAAACAACCAAGTCATTTTCAATGAGCAGACTTTTTTTTCAAATGCCATATATCCAATTCCATTTCCAACACCTCAGCAAATAAATTAGCCCATATCGCATGCAGAATGACATTCAGACATTAACAGATAAGCAGTAACATTCTCACCATCCAAAAAGCTTGGAAACTATCATTTTCAACAAGATAAGGAGAGACATAAACACCTACCCCAAAATTCAATGTCACAGCCATCACCAAGTTCCCCACCATCAACCAGAACAGAATTGGACAAGCCACATAAATAGGGAGGCCTCGAGATCAGCTCAGAGACCGAGTATCCTGTGTCTTATGGTGTACAACCTGACATCTTAAAAACGTTTTAGCATTTACAAGGCACGTGAGCAGAATGAAGGAATGATACCTGGATGAGTGCAACTTCAATAACATTCAAGCATTACATAATCATGCAAGAAAAAAGCAGCCCACTTGATCAATATTCAAATCACCAGCCTAAACCTTCATTCTTCTCCACCAATGGTCTTCATGGCAGCAGTCATAGTCAGAACAATATCGCATGGAAAAGGGCATGTCCAATTCTATCTATTGGCATTCTGGGCATGTCACATTTGCTTGCATTTGGACTATATCCCTCTAAACCCTTCCTATCTATATATGTATCCAAATATGTTTTGAAAGTTGTAATTGTATCTGCTTAGATAGCTTCCTCTGACAGCTCATTCCAGATACACACCATCCTCTTAGTGAAAAATAGTTACCCCTGAGATCCCCCTTAAATTTATCTCTTCTTACCCCAGCCTATGCCCCGTAGATTTAGAATCCTCTACCATAACAAGATGACTGTGAACCCCTTCATGATCTTAGACACCTCACTAAGTCATCCCTTAGCTTCCTACGCTCCAAAGAAAAAAATCCTAGTCTATTGAACCTCTCCCCATAACTCAAGCCTGCAAACCCAGGTAAAATCCTGGTGAATATCCTCCACACCCTTTCCAAATTAATGATATCCTTCATATAGCTGGGTGACCAAAACTACACACTGTACTCCAAGTGTGGTCTCGCCAATGAATTGTGCATGTTGCATCATGATGTCCTAATTTTTGTGCTCAATACCCTTCCAAATGCAAGCAAACATGCCAAAGGCCCTCTTTACCACCTCATCCCTTTCACTCACCACTTTCAAGTGTGCACTGTCTACAAAATACATTGCAATTTCCTCATAGAGTACTTCCCTGGCATCTGTAAAACTGCAATTACTAGCAGCAAGATGGTCGAGGGCATAGAAATATGGGATCACTACCACTTGCAGATTCTCCAACCATGCACCATCCAAACTTGAAAATATATCATTATTGTCACGAGGTCAAAATCCTGCAACTCTTAACCCATCAGCAGTTCACAAACATTTCAATTCCACTAGCTCAAGCGCATTTAGAGACAGGCAATAAATGCTTAACTTGTCAATGACACCCACATCAAGCCCCCAAAAAAGAGTGTTTTTAATAAAAGAGCTCCATCAAACTCTTCAGGCCAAGCACAAGCTCATAGCTTTCCATTAGCTCTAAGTTAATGTAAATCTTTCAGTGATTTGCATTGCAAGGGTTTTGGGAAATAAAAATCACCTAAGATACTCTAGGTCCATTTACACCTTCCAGAAAATGTGGTTACTTTGAGAATTCAACAACATTAAATACTGGGTAACTTCTAAACTATACTCCATTCCAGATTCTTCCACATCAAGGTATCCAGAAATGACAGAGCCAAACCTGCATTTCACCACCCATTTCTCAGCAGCAGCGCTGCAGCTTGGCGCCAACCCGTAGGTGCACCCTTTATGGGCGGGAACCTATTAACCGGATGGCATCACCCTGCTGCAAACTTTGCTGCCTCAAACACAACAAGAAAACCACCCAACCCTGAATGTGCTTGCTATCTACAGCTTATCTAAAAGTGTTTGCTGACTAAAATGGCATTAAATCACAAGAAACCATCTAATGCTTACAATCCTTCACATTGCTCCCCTATTACTGGTGGACTGAAAAATGACTGCTCTTGAAGTCAAACATGTACCCAGATTCTGCACACCAACCCAACTTTCATGCAAAGCTATATTCCATCCTTCCATCGCCAAATACCTGACACCTAACGCCAATTGGCACATGCTAGTGCATCAATATCCCTGGGGGATTAAAATGTAGTTATGATTAAAAATATATTCCGTGGGAATGGGAATATAAAAATAAATTTCCAATCATGGCTTTCTGACAAAAATCCAAAGGCCATATAATCACTGTCACTGTAAATCATTGGGTCTGATATTATAGCCTTCATTTACACAATATTTATTACAGAACAGAACATCTTTGGACATTATGAATCTGTTTGTGATAGTAAAGCAGAAGCAGATTAAATATCAAAAACAGATGCATATGCATGCAGTTTGTATCACGCAACTGCAACATAATATCTCACTCGGTCAAATTGTTCTAAACTATTAATTTGTATGGTGGCAACTTAGAGTTGCTTCCTTACAGTGCCAGAGGAGACTGGGTTCGATCCTGACTACAGGTGCTGTCTGTACAAAGTTTGTACTTTCTCCCAGTGACCTACATGAGTTTTCTCCGGGTGCTCCGGTGTCCTCCCACACTCCAAAGTACAGGTTTGTAGGTTAATTGACATAGGTAAAATTGTAAATTGTCCCTAGGATAGGATAATGTACAGGAGAGTTAGTGTGCGGGGATCGCTGGTCAGCGTGGGTCTGTTTCCGTGCTGTATCTCTAAACTAAAAAACAAAATTTACCCTGCACTATATATTCCCAGTCTGCCCGATAATTGACCCTTATTCCCAGTGCCTTTCCCACTAATTCTAGGTCAATGAAGTACTTAAACAGTTCGCTTGCATGATGACCAGTTCCAAGCACTGTTTCTTCTTCAACTTACATTAATGTCATTGTTAAGAATGCTTTAAAAATGAGTCACAGAGTAATAACTAGATGCTGCTGTTTGGCCACTCAAGGCCATGCTCTCTCAGAGCAACCCCACTTATTCCATCTCACCACTTTTTTTCTTGTAACCAATTATCCTTCACGGGATCATCATCTCGCCCCAATTTTCCTGCCACCCAGACATACCAGGACAATTAACCTATCAACACTCTTTTAGCATGAGAGAGGAAATCAGAGCACCGAGGGGCGACCCTTGCAGTCACAGGGAGAATGTACAAATCTCCCAATGGTAGCACAAGGTCTGAATTGAATCCAGGGCCCTGGAGGGGAAAAAACTTGCAACAATCCTGAAGAGTGAAGGGAATTTACAAGCTGCCGCTCTTCTTCCCTGAAATATTGTTATGCTTTTTGCAAAGATTCCTGTCTGTCATTAAATTTCATCTCGCTCATCAGGTGACTCATCCCAATTTATTGAGCTGGGAGAAGGATGTACTTTCTGTCCAAATACACACACATGAAATTTACTTTGTTTACTGATTTCTGCTCTGGTCAGTTAAGAGGAGGAAAAGTTAAACACACTCTACCTCCATGATGGACAGCTTTCTTGCAGGCATTTCTTTTATGAAAATGTCTTACTTCTTAAGCAAGCATACCTCCTGATACAGGCGCATCCATGAATAACGCTCCAGTCTTTTCTGCTGCTTTGGCCATTTCCTTAGAAACTACAGGGTCAATAGTGCTCGAATCTATGAGCAATGATCCCTTCTTGACTTTCCTGTGAAGAAATACCAAATTAGTTCAAGATGAAGCATAGCCTTCAAAATATTTGGCCATTGATTCCATAGACAAATCCTGCACTCCACGTGACATTTAAAAAAAAATCAATTATTGCCAAATCATACAAATTATTTAAAAAAACGTTCATCCCATTTTACTGAGTGAAAGCAACAAAAAAAGTTTCAATGGCATCACTAGGTTTAGGAATTTACTAAAACTTTCCTGTGAAAATCAGGTGGTTTATCAGCTGTAGAGAATATGGTATCTGAGACTTTCTGGTGAGGTCAAGAAGTGGAATTTGGAGTCGGGCCCTGCTTAATCTTCCTCCACCACCGGTCTACTGATTTTAAGAAAACTTGACATGTCTTGTTTCAAGAAATATCAGAGCAGGCAATAATATAACCCAAATAATACAGTTCATTAAATTATGCCAAACATCAGATCAACCCTTACAAATAAAATTGATATGCTGTAAAATTAACACTCTAAACTATTTTTTTTTAATTGCATTGTTGATTCATATTCAGTTAATATTGCTAATTTGTGTCTGTTTTCACACTGAGTACTTAAGATTTACAAGATTACAGTCTGGACCCAGTGATCAAATACAAATCCCTTTACATCGTACTCTCATTTTTTGAAATGTATGAATGCTATCAAATGATCCACATCTTCGTTACACATTCTTTCTGAATGAAGAATGGGTTATGAACAAAAGAGGTAGTTGTACAGTATAATGCTAAAACAGTTACTTACTGTCAAAATAGTAAAATAGTAATTACGCCAAGCTTTTAAGATGGAACGAAGCAATATTTTGCACATTTTTTCAGTCAAAATGCTACCACAAAAATCATAAATAAAATGACATACAATTTGCAACATTGGTGGCCATTTGACCCATTGCTCTGGCAAATCATTTAAAAAAAAGAATTAATTGTTTCTGCCTCCACGGTACTTCTAGCCAAGTTCCAGAAGCCCATCAACCGCAAGATGGAAAAAAAATCCTAATTTTCTCTCCAATTCTTCTGCAATTATTATAAATTTATATCCTTGGTATTTTTTTTATCTATCAGAGAAGGGAAATAGATTATTCCTGTTTGTTATTATGTAGGTCCTCACAATTTTATAAACCTCAAATGAGGCTCCCCAACCTACCTGATCTGATGCAAACAATTCAAGCCACCCAATCTTTCCTTGTGGATAAAACTGTCCAATACTGGCAACATAGTCATAAATCTCCTTTGCATCCCCTCTACCACAATCAATAGAGTGACATGAACTATACACAATACTGAAGCTGTGACCTAACAATTCTAACGTGATTGCATTTCTTATAGTTTATGCCTCAGCTAAAGGAAAGTATCTCATATGTCAAAATCGTTGGTGAAATCCAAGCACATCAAAATACACTGTGACTTCACTCTGTCTGTAGGCTATGAAACTAGATGCAGAATACAGAGATAAACCCAAACCAAGGCACTGGGCATATGCTGCTGAGGGATGGAGTGAACATACTCCATTATAAAAGTTGGATTCTCTCTCATTCCAGAATTAGTTGTCACTCAAGGTCTATTCCAAAAAGACAACAATCATTGATTAACTTACCAAAGCAAAATGCATGAACATAGTCCAATTCTCCTACATTACCAGAGATCTGCAGTCTTGAAAAATAATAAAGTGTCCAGTACCCAGGATACCAGCCTTTGCATTTCATTTCCGTCTCCCTTCCCAATTGCTGCTTGAACTAATAATCACCATTTGCAACAGCAACAAGGAATATTAAATAGAGCCACATTTTGCACTAAAGCCATTATCTTCCTACCATGGAGATTATACAAGCGGCTATCATTTGTTTATGTGTATTGAGAACATTAAGAGTTTGCTTAAGTGAAACCAAATTAAAGTTTTTTTGATCGAGTATGGGGTCAAAAAACTAAACATGGTGTTAATGGGCATCAAGGAGAAAAAAAATCCTATGATTGGATTGGTTTATTGTCAAATACACCAAAGGTACAATGAAACGTCATCTATCCAAGTTCTCCAGAGCTGCTGCCTGACACACTGAGTTACTGCAGCACGTGAAGTGCGTTGTGAACAATGAAATTCCTTATTCACATAAAACTGAAGGGTACGCGGTCATGACACAGTAAACATAACAAAGGCAAAAAATGGTGCACAGATTTTATTGCAATCTGAAGTAGTATAAAATAAACAACATAAATATTGTGCAATATTGTACAACGGATTAACCACATGAAGTGGTTCAGATTTCTGGATTTTCTCCCCATTGAGAATAGTCCACGCCAGGGGTCTTCAAACTATCGCCCGAGGGCCATATCCAACCCAGCCTACGAGAATTTATCCGGCCCGCAGCAAGCTCTTAACATGTTCCATACGGCGGGTTATTTAGCGGGAACTTACACGTCATTTTGCCGTAAGCTATCAAGTTGAGGGTTTGCGTGCAGCTGCCGACAGGTTACCATTAGTTGTGCGTGACTAATACCCAGGGGTGCAGTGCTTCTCCGGCACCTCTGTAAAATAAAAAAGCCAAAACAGCGGGGAATTGTAACTAGCGGGTGTGTGGTCAGGGTAACTGGGTTAAAAGAGGGGGAAGGGGAAGAAGACCCATCACTACTGAGGTTCCCTGTAGGAGGGGAGGAACACTAGGACCCAGCAGAGTCAGACCACGTGCTGTCTGCATCATGGAGATTGTGGGCCTGGTGCTGAGCCTGGAACTCTGATGAGGTGACGGTTCTGGCCCACTGGTTGCCTGAGGAGAGGCGAGGGTCGGCGGAGTTGCTGGTGGAAGCCCGTGGGGGGGCTAGAGGTGAAATGCGGTCGGCGGGGGTAGCATCGGTGGCCCCGGGAAGTCAGTGAAGGTCAGCGACAGCGGCCTGTGAGTGAGTGGGTGAGTTAGTAAGTAAGTGATTGGGTGAATGTGTGGGTGAGTTGAGTGGGTGAGTGAGTGGGTGAGTTGAGTGGGTGGGTGAGTGGGTGAGTGAGTGAATGGGTGAGTTGAATGAGTGGGTGAGTGAGTGGGTGGGTGAGTGTGAGTGAGTGAGTGAGTGAGTGAGTGAGTGGGTGAGTGGGTGAGTGGGTGGGTGAGTGGGTGGGTGATTGAGTGAGTGAGTGAGTGAGATGAGTGAGTGAGTGGGTGAGTGAGTGTGAGTGAGTGAGTGAGTGGGTGGGTGAGTGAGTGAGTGAGTGGGTGATGAGTCAGTGAGTGGGTGGGTGATGAGTGGGTGATGAGTGAGTGAGTGAGTGAGTGAGTGGGTGGGTGAGTGATGAGTGAGTGGGTACGTGAGTGAGTACCCAGGGGTGAGTGCTGAGTGGGGCACCTCTGAGTGAGTGAGTGAAAAAAGGTGAGTGAGTGGGTGAGTGAGTGGGTGGTGAGTGAGTGGGTGTGTGTGAGTGGGTGGGTGGTTGAGTGAGTGGGAAGGTGAAGAGTGACCCATGATGAGTGAGTGAGTGGGTGAGTGAGTGTGAGTGAGTGAATGAGAGTGGGTGAGTGTGACGGCGAGTGTCTGAGAGTGTGAGTGGGTGGGTGAGTGTGAGTGAGTGGGTGGTGAGATGAGTGGTGGGTGAGTGCTGAGTGAGTGTGAGTGAGTGAGTGGGTGAGTGAGTGGGTGGTGGGTGGTGTGATGAGTGAGTGAGTGTGTGAGTGGGTGAGTGAGTGAGTGAGTGAGTGTGAGTGAGGGGGTGAGTGTGTGTGAGTGAGTGAGTGAGTGAGTGAGTGAGTGAGTGAGTGAGTGAGTGGGTGGGTGAGTGTGAGTGAGTGGGAAGTGAGTGATGGGTGAGTGATGAGTGGGTGGAGTGTGAGTGAGTGGTGTGAGTGGGTGGGTGAGTGAGTGGGTGGGTTAGTGAGTGAGTGAGTGAGTGAGTGGGTGAGTGAGTGGGTGGGTGGGTTGGTGAGTGGGTGGGTGGGTGGGTGTGTGAGTGAGTGGGTGGGTGAGTGAGTGATTGTGTGAGGGTGTGGGTGAGTGAGTGAGTGAGTGAGTGAGTGAGTGGGTGAGTGAGTGGGTGGGTGTGAGTGGGTGGGTGATGAGTGGGTGGGTGATGAGTGGGTGGGTGATGAGTGGGTGGGTGATGAGTGGGTGGGTGATGAGTGGGTGAGTGAGTGGCTACAAGTTTTGTTTTGAATTTCTTCCATTTGTTTTACTTAAGTTCTTTTTTGAGTTCATTAAAATTATCAAACTGACATTTCTTTATTTTTTCATACAGCCTGCAAATATGTGCCAAATACATAATGTAGCCTTCATGCTAGAAAGTTTGGAGGCCCCTGGTTTACGCCTTTATTCCAACTACCATAATGCATGACTCCACACTTTGCTGCACTATATTCCATCGGCCACTTCTCTACCCACTCTCCCAACCTGTCCAAGTCCTTCTGCAGTCCCTACTTTCTCTACACTACCTGCCCCTCCATCTATTTTCACATAATCCACAAACTTGACCACAAAGCCTTCCAAATCCAAATCATTAATATACAACGCGAGGAGCGGCCCCTGCACCAAGCCCTGCGGAACTCCGCTAGTCACTGGCAGCCAACCAGAAAAAGCCCCCTTTATTCCTACTCTTTGCCTTCTGCCATCCAGCCAACCTGCTATCCATGCTGGTACCTGCACTTTGATACCATGGACTGGAAACATCGTCTCCCCGGACAGTTCCCAAGAGGGCATACCTGTTTTCATTAGGCACAGCCACCTGGGTCTCCTGCACTCCACGGTTACCACCCTTTCTCTCAGTCACACACCTTAGTTCTTCCCGTATCCTCGGCGCGACTACCTCACTGTAGGTCCTGTCCAGGAAACTCCTGCTTCGGAACAGTCAGCATTGCTTTGATTGCAGCATGTAAGCTTTTAAGAACTTGATTGAGATTTTTGAGGTGGTGACAATGATGTTGCCCACATTGATTTTAGTAAGGCATTTGATAAAATTGTTCATTGTAAGCTGATGGAGAAGATTAAAATGCATGGGATGTAAGGTCACTTGGTCGTTTGGATTCTGAACTGGGTTAGTTAATGACAATAATCTCTAACAGCATTGATAAAAAAGGAATCTTGGGGTCGAGGGTCATGGCTCCCTGAAAGTGGCAATTCAAAAAGAGTGTTAAAGTGGGCATATGGTTTCATTTAAGATGGTTTTAGATAGACACATGGATATGCAGGAAATGGAGGGATAATGGATCCTGTGCAGACAGAGATTACTTTAACTTGGCACAGACATTGTGGGTCGATGGGCAAGGTCCTGTGCTGTATTATTCTACTGGACTAAGTGGGACCCGTTGGTCCCATGTTCACACGGGAAGGCTGGTCCCCCAATACAATATTCCACCTCTACACCAATTCCAATATTGGTGGCCAGTGGGGGGGCTTTCTGGTGTGCTGGTATGGGTTCTTGGGGTGGCTGCTCAGTCCCTCAAGCCTGATGTGCTGGCAGCTCACTCACGGCTGGTGGGCTGGCAGTTGACATGGCTATTCCTTGAAATTCCATTTCAAGCAGGGTGCAAGGCCACCAAATTCGAATCCATGTTCCTACCATTTCAAGCAGGGTGCAAGGCCACCAAATTCAAGTGCAGTTTCATGCCACTTCAAGCTGGACCCAAGAACAGTTTCATACCACTTTCAGCAGGGTGCAAGGCCACCAAATTCAGTGCAGTTTCATACCACTTCAAGCAGGATGCAAGGTCACCAAATTCAAATGCAGCTTCATACCATTTCATGCAGGGTGAAACCACTATAAAACCACACAAAACACCAAACCCACAATTCAGTAGACATTCAGTGGGTTAAGTTGATTCACAGCTCAGACCGTCATGACCTCTCCCTCCCCCATAATGCAGAGACTGAGCCACACCCACACTTCTGGGTTTTATAACCCCTCCCCCTCACACCGGAAAAGGTGTGGCTTTCAGGGTGTGATTGACAGGAGAGAGATTCTCAACATTTTTTTAAACACTAATAACACTTTTATTTTTCATTGATGAGAATAATTCTCTGCACCTGCTCAGCGGAGGGGGGGACTGAGTAAGGTGGCCAAAAATCACAGCCGTAAGTGGTAGCGTTTTATCTAAAATCAATATACAGTGCAAACAGGAAGTAAGTGCAT
Source organism: Leucoraja erinaceus (assembly GCF_028641065.1). Classification (NCBI taxonomy): domain Eukaryota; kingdom Metazoa; phylum Chordata; class Chondrichthyes; order Rajiformes; family Rajidae; genus Leucoraja; species Leucoraja erinaceus. Next base: position 84,392,268 of record NC_073378.1, read on the forward strand.
TTGCAGTAGTGCCTTTTAACTTTAAGCCAAAGCACCCAAGCTGCCATTTGCAGTAAGTAGTGCCTTTCAACTTCAAGCCAAAGCACCCAAGCTACCATTTGCAGTAAGTAGTGCCGTTCAACTTCATGCCACCATTTGCAGTAAGTAGTGCCTTTCAACTGCAAGCCAAAGAACCCAAGCCACCATTTGCAGTAAATAGTGCAACTTCAAGCCAAAGCACCCAAGCCACCATTTGCAGTAAGTAGTGCAACTTCAAGCTAAAGCACCCAAGCCACCATTTGCAGTAAGTAGTGCCTTTCAACCTCAAGCCAAAGCACCCAAGCCACAATTTGCAGTAAGTAGTACCTTTCAACTTCAAGCAAAGCACCCAAGCCACCATTTACAGTAAGTAGTGCCTTTCAACTTCAAGCCAAAGTACCCAAGCCACCATTTGCAGTAAATAGTGCAACTTCAAGCCAAAGCACCCAAGCCACCATTTGCAGTAAGTAGTGCCTTTCAACTTCAAGCAAAGCACCCAAGCCACCATTTGCAGTGTAGTGCCTTTCAACTTCAAGCAAAGCACCCAAGCCACCATTTGCAGTAAAGAGTGCCTTTCAACTTCAAGCCAAATCAACCAAGCCATCATTTGCAGTAAGTAGTGCCTTTCAACCTCAAGCCAAAGCACCCAAGCCACCATTTGCAGTGCCTTTCAACTTCAAGGCAAAGCACCCAAGCAACCATTTGCAGTAAGTAGTGCCTTTCAACTTCAAGGCAAAGCACCCAAGCCACCATTTGCAGTAAGATGTGCCTTTCAACTTCAAGCCAAATCAACCAATCCATCATTTGCAGTAAGTAATGCCTATCAACTTCAAGCCAAAGCACCCGCCACCATTTACAGTAAGTAGTGCCTTTGAACTTCAAGGCAAAGCACCCCAAAGCTCCGCCACCATTTGCAATAAGTAATGCTTTTCAACTTCAAGCCAAATCAACCAATCCATCATTTGCAGTAAGTAGTGCCTATCAACTTCAAGCCAAAGCACCCAAGCCACCATTTACAGTAAGTAGTGCCTTTGAACTTCAAGCAAAGCACCCGCCACCATTTGCAATAAGTAATGCTTTTCAACTTCAAGCCAAAGCATCCAAGCCACCATTTGCAGTAAGTAGTGCCTTTCAACTTCAAGCCACAATTTGCAGTAAGTAGTGCCTTTCAACTTCAAGGCACAATTTGCAGTGCCTTTCAACTTCAAGCCAAAGCACCCAAGCCACCATTTGCAGTAAAAAGTGCCTTTCAAATTCAAGCCAAATCACCCAAGCCACCAATTGCAGTAAGTAGTGGCTTTCAATTTCCAAAGCACCCAAGCCACCATTTGCAGTAAGTAGTGCCTTTCAATTTCAAGCAAAGCACCCAAGCCACCATTTTCAGTAAGTAGTGCCTTTCAACTTCAAGCCAAAGCTCCCAAGCCTCCATTTGCAGTAAGTAGTGCCTTTTAACTTTAAACCAAAGCTCCCAAGCTACCATTTGCAGTATGTAGTGCCTTTCAACTTCAAGCCAAAGCACCCAAACAACCATTTGCAGGCAGTGTATAGTTGTGTAGACATTTGTTCAGTGTTATTCAGAGCTCAGAGAGATGTGACCCTTGGCTTTATCCATCTTGCAGAGACTGAGTGAGGCGCACCACTTCCTGGTTTTATAGTCCCTCCCCCTCCCTCCAGCAGGGGCAGCAGAGAGAATGGTGAATTTAAAAAAAACATTATTATCTCTCTGATTTGTCATCGATGGGAAAAAACCGACGCACCCGTAAGGCGGAGGGGGGCTCTGAGCGAGGTGGCCAAAAATGACGGCTGTAGGTGGCGGCGTTCTGTCGGAAATCGCAGCACAGTGGGCCAAAACGGTCAAGATCAGAGATTTAGTAATATAGATAATGCCTAAATCATGCTGTCATGCTGTTCAAAATAAAGTGCAGGGGTTTAAAAATGTGCACCACCAAATGTAGGAACAGCTTTTCCCACTACATTATCAGGCTTCTGAACAGTCCTACCATAAGCTGGGGTACTGTCAGATTCATCGCCACCCCATTGTGGACATTGGCCTTTGTCTATGGCACTGGTGCGCTGCAATGCTGAGAACGATTTTCTGCACTATGTATCTCCTTGTCCTTACCTATAGTACAGATTTGACGATTGTATCTTTATACAGTATTATCTGATCTGACTGGATAGCATACAAAGCAGATTTTCACTGTGCCTCTGTGCACATAACAATAATAAACCTATATAAATTATTCCTCGTCCTTAGGTTTGCTGATTTTGGCTCAATTTATATTTCTCATCCTTAGGTCTAATATTGAACTGGCCACAGTTGAACCACCTTCCTGTTTTTTTGCACCAGACCAAAAAGAACATCCATGCACTGCTTAAATGTCTGCCATGGGTGTCCCATAAATTACATCCATCCTCCAAGTCCCTTATATAATTAGATGAGGACATTGTCAGATTTCCAGAGAGTGGTGAATCTCTGGAACATCAAGTGAGGCCAGTTCATGGCCTTAGAGGTAGTTAGATGTGGCCCTTGTGGCTAAGGGGATCAGGGGGTATGGAGAGAAGGCAGGTGCGGGATACTGAGTTGGATGATCAGTCATGATCATATTGAATGGCGGTGCAGGCTCAAAGGGCTGAATGGCCTACTCCTGCACCTAATTTCTATGTTTCTATGTCTATGTCAGCTATATCGTATTTTATCTCAAAGAAGAATTCTAACATATCATGGTCCCTCCTTCTCAAGGCATCTGGCAAGATATCACTTGATAATTAACCTTTGTCAGTACACAAAACACATTTTAGTATGACCTGTTCTCCAGTCGATTCCTCAATATGCTGGTCCAAAAAACCTGTATGAACGCACTCAGGAATTTCTCCTCCATGTTATTATTATTATGAATTAAGTTAGCCCAATCTCTGTACAGCTTAAAGTCACCCATGATTATAGGTGGTATTGGTACTAGCTAATTACTGACACGTATACCGAGATAGAGTGAACAGTTTTTGTTTGCGTGCTATCCAGTCAAATCACGATACTCGAGTATGATCAAATCATACGCAAGTACAACTCGTTGTGCAAAGAGAAAAACGTTTCAGAGTGCAGAATATAGTGTTACAGCATTAAAGTTACAAAGTCCAAGGTCTGCCATGAGGTATATTAGAAGATCGGGACTACACCCAGGTTTATGCAAGGATCATTCAATAGAATGAATGCAGTGGGAAAGAAGCTGTTCCTGGATCTGTTGGTATCTGTTTTCAAGCTTTTGCATCTTCTGCCAGCAGAAGAGGGAATGACCGGGATGAAAATGATCCTTGATTATGTTGGCTGCTTTCCCAAGACAGTGATGGAAAGGGGCTGGTCTGTGTAATAGACTGGGCTACATCCACAAATCTCTGCAATTTCTTGTGGTATTTGGAAGAGCTGTCGCCACACCATGGATGGAGTTACGTCCTTATTACACATACCTCTAATGTCCTGCTATCTCCAACATAACCACTATTATTTGGACTCAGTCTATGTTCCACTTGCATTTCCAACCCTTTGATATTTCTTAGCTCTGTCTATGTTGATGCAACACCAGAGCCAATATATTTTCCCACTATTGTGTTAATCTCCTCTTCGTCCAAAAATACCAACCTATTTCATTTTCCTCTTTACTTGTCCTTCCTAAATATTGAATTCCCCCTGAATGTTCACTTCCAATATTTAGTTCATGACAGCCATGGTTTGTAATTCCAATATTACACTCATTTGCACTAATTTGTGCTAGTAATTCATCCATAAGCTATAACCATGCAAAGATTTCAGGCGTGTCTACTTAACATTGTTGATGATTTTGCACTTTGTCCCGTTTGTTTTATGTCGTTAATTTTTCTAATATCCACTTTTCATTTTCCTTTCCCTATTTTTCTTTCCTTTTCCTATGTCTCCCCAGCACTCTGTCACTTCAGTTTAAACCCTCCCTAAAAGAACAAGGTTGGTAGAAAATCAATCCTGGTGTAACATGTCCTGCGGGTGCTAGTCAAAATTTCTTCAGAGCTGGCTCCTTTCCCTTAGAAATTTGAATCTCATTTGTAACCATATCTCTGGCTACATTTATCTGACAAAAATGTTTTTCTACTTCTCTTACTCGAACACAGAACTAGTAGATCATGCTCAGATTACGATCTTTGAGGTCCTATATTTTAACTTCCGAATAACCTACATCGAGCTTGTGGGACTTCGTCCATCTTTTTGAACTTATATAATTACTATTGTAACAAATAACAACTGGCTTTATACCATTCCCCTCAGAATGTCCAAGCACATGATTTGCAAAAATTTGGTATGTAAAAATAAACAAGTTTCCTTATTATTTTTAACATTCAAATACCTACTTCAAAATGCCATTGACACCAGTAAACACTTCAATCACATTTGGACTTGATGGTAACATGGTTATAACTCGATCAGCTCGTTCAGCCACTTCAACAGGAGAGTCCACGATCTATGAAATAAAAGTACACAAAAATTATTCGATAATGCATCTGGGCATAGCAGGTCAGGTAGTGACAATTTTAAAATACACATATTAGCCTTTAATTTCCAATCCAAGCTAACTGGTCTTTTAATTATTTTAACTGTGAGATTTATCCCACCTTTTATGGGAGATTTAATAATAATTTTAGAAGCTATTTGATAAACAACAATGACTACACCATCAACCATCTCCATTACTTTATCAAAAAGCACTTGGGTCCTTGCTTTATTTGCAGAAGCCTAAGAGTATAAAATTAAGGACTACAAGATTATTAGTGTAAACTCAATTGAAATAGTGAGATCATTTCTAGGCACCACACTTTTGGGAAGGATGTCTCAAAATAGATGTCAGGATTGCTATCATTTACAGAGAATGAGTTTGGTTGTCTTCAGAGTAGATAAAGTTATTGGAGATCAAAAAACACAAAAAATACCAAAGATCTGAAATGAAATCAGAAAATGGAAAAACTCGGGAGGTCAGGCAGCATCCATGGAATGAGAAATAGTTAACATCAGGTCTAAGATCCATTGTGAGTACTGAGAAAGAGAGGAAATCAGTTTGTTTTCAGTAGCATAGGTGGAGAAGGGATGGATGGAACAAAGGCAATATTTCTGATAGAAGCAAGACCAAATCTGTTAATGTAGCAGTCAGAATCAGATTATGCTACCTTATCCAGCCAATGTGCTGCTAAGAACAAGGCTAAGTGACATGTTCAATATGCCAAACGATGCCAAAAGAAAAGGGAAGAAAAGCTTTTATTAAAGTTGCAGGCGTTTTGACAGTAGTTTGAAAAAGGTTTATATTGGCAAGAAGGGCTAGCAATCAAAAGACTTGCAAGGAATCAAACTAAAATGAGGATGGATACTTTTGAGTACTGTATTCTGATCCGGAATACATTGGCTGAAAGGATATGTGAAGTATAGTCAAGTGCAAGTTTCAAAACTGAATTGTATAACTACTAGATGTAAAAAGGTTTAGGAAGGAATTGCAGATGCACCAAAGATAGACAAAATGCTGGAATAACTCAGCGGGACATGCAGCATCTCTGGATAGAAGGAATGGGTAACGTTTCGGGTCGAGACCCTTCTTCAGACATCAGAAGAAGGGTCTCGACCCGAAACATCACCCATTCCTTCTGTGTGAAAAGGTTTACTTGGCTATGGTGGGTTGACGGAGAAACAGATATGAGAGGAATTAATTCTTTTTGAAAGCCACTAAAACGCAAAGAACAGGTTGTCTCTATGATGTACGATTCTTTACAAAACAGCACGTTGCTGTGATGGTTGTCACATCAGGTTAGGTCACTCGTTCCTATCGAAGATGCAGTACTGATATGTACTTTTCCTGAAACAGGGCATCAGAAGTCTAGCATCCATGGAGTCAAGGGAAGAGGATAAAGAGACAATTTCTCAAATATTAACGTAAAAAATAATAATGTTCCCTTACAGTTTTCAACAGCATGATTACGAAAATAGTCAGTCTTCAACCTGAAATATTTATTAAAGCCGCTTCTCTTTCCACAGATCTGACCTGACCGGCCACCAAGTCTTTCAAGCATTTTCTGGTTTTATTTCAGATTTCAAGCATCTGCAGTTTTGTTTTGATAACACAGGTTGTCTCTATTTATATTCTATGGAATATGCCAAATCTGATAAGAGCACATGCCTTTCTTACTTCTTTCTTTTTCTTTTGGAAAATATAGAGCATAGAACAGTACAGAATAGGGCCATGATGATTGTGACAGTAATAATGCCAAATTAGACTAATCCCATTTTGGTACCGATTACTCCTTGTGCGAAAAAAGTCTCAACAAATCTAATTTAAGCATTTCCCTCTAATCTTGAAGCTACGTCCTTTAGTATTGACATTTCCATTCTGCGAAAAAGATTTAGGATAGCTATTCCATCTATTTATAATTTTCTCTTACATTTGAGCTCCCAAAGTGATATACCTCACACTTGTTTGATTAAAACAGTGAATCAAAATTCAAAGTGCCATATAACATTTTCCACACTGTGCAGTACATTCAATACAAATCCCTGTGAGATACTCCCTGGCATCACATGTATATCTTCCCTCGCTCTGAAGCAATGATCCCAGTCCATTTCTAACATTTGACCCACAATGAATGTTAAATTCTTAGGAATACCCTTCAATATCTCATGTTACTTTCTAATCTTTTGGCATTAACAGCATGTGCATTTATTCCTTTAAGATAAGGCTAGGGAACAGAGGAGGAACACATAGATCTGTCTACACAACTCTTAGTATCCCCTTCAGAAATGCACCCTGGCCTGGTTGCGACAACAGCAATGGTAACAATTGATTCTTCATGTGGAACCAAGTCAGAAAACAAAGGATTAAAGTGATTCACTTTCCAATTGTCACAATAAACAATTAAGAAGCAATTTACCTGTGCTCCTAAATCCTGTATTGCTTTGCACGATTCTGGGAAGACATCAGTAGCAATAATGGGGTAGCCATGCTTTATGAGATTCTGTGCCATTGGATTACCCATGTTACCCAGTCCAACAAATCCCACTGTTGCTTTAGAGGCCATCGATCTGGAAGATACTAGTAGCCCAATGATTTTTTAATAATGGCATTGTTCATATTTACCCAGTTTGCATTCAAATTATACAAGATAATTCTATAATGATATAAACAAGTTTGATAATGGCTTTGCTAATATAGTATTATTTTTTGTAAGTCATACAAATCAGATGGCATGAGATGATATTTTGCTTATCACATGAGACAAATTCAATTAATTCAACTTAATAACTCATTTTCAACTTGCTCTGTTTGTTTCTTCATTCACATTCCCAAGTGACGCATTCACATCCCCAACTTTTCCAAGATATTCAATCAACTATAGTTAAATGTCCTTCCAAAATTGCAATCGCATACAATTGCGATTACATATTTTGTACAATTGTCAACATATAATGTGCAAATATAACTGTACCAAACAGCAATAAAAACTTATATCTAGACAATTAGTACAGTTCATATCAAATAATGTAACCCGCGAGCCCTAGGAGCCTGTAGTATGGTTTCATGCTGTTATCAAAGTTAGAGCCCATACTACAGGCCAAAGTCCCATAGACATAGGAAATTGCCTTGCCGACGAGGCAGCTAAGAAATCTTCTAGGAGTTACCAAATTGTTCTGCCCCACATGATGAGGCAGACTAAAAAATCTACTAGGAATAAGTCTCCCTTGAAAATAGGAATGCCAACCATCCAGGAAGTGCTTCAAATACAGGAGGGCGCTCCTACACAGGTAAAACAGCTGTGGCAGGACCAGGGTTGTGTGTACAATCCTGTTACTAGCTTATGGGTTACGCCTGCCGGACAGACTTGCATGTCTGACAAGCTTGCGTTGTGGGTTATTGAATGTGTACACTTCAATATGAATTTGTGGGTTATTGAATGTGTAACTCATTGTGGGGCTAAGGCCGTAAGTGATATGCTTCTAGAGACCTGGTGGCATCCAAAACTTCTGGATTTGTCCCAGCAAATCAGCCACTGATGTCTGATTTGCCAGCAGCATAATCAGGTAAGGGCTTGCCCTGTGAACCAGGTAAGAGCCCTTTACCAGCAGGTCCCTTTGAGACCTTGCAAATGGACTACATTGAGTTGAAAAGATGCCAGTGTTATAAGTATGTTCTTGTAATTGTCAATGTTTTCAGTAAATGGATTGAAGCATATCGGACCACTGATAATAAGGCCTCTACCATTGTAAAAATATTGTCACACGAAATCATACCGCGATTCGGTGTTCCTGCGCGTTTAAGTTCAGATAATGGTCCTCATTTTATTGCTGCTGTAAACAAAGAAATTACTGATATGTCAACAGCTCCATTGTGCGTATCGACCTCAGGCCACCGGATTGGTGGAATGGTCAAATCAGACTTTGAAAACCAAATTAGCAAAATTAGTGTCATAGACTGGCTCAACATGGTTAAAACTGCTTCCTGTAGCTCTTTTTCAGAATACGGACCACTCCTTCTGGTATGGCATGAATAACGCCTGCGGAAATCATATATGGTCGACCTTTATGGACGCCATGGAATGACCATGCCCCCGCAGCGGTCCATTTCCACCAGATGACTGAGGAAATTACATCCTATGTATTAACTTTAACCCGTGCTTTGCGAACTTCTCATTCACAGGTCAGGGCTGCATATGGTGAGGTGCCAGCGCTCAAAGTTCCATCTAATATTGAGCCAGGTTGCTATGTGCTGGTCAGGAACTGGACGCGTAAGCACTTGGACCCACGTTGGGATGGTCCCTTCCAGGTCATCCTCACCACTCCGACAGCTGCCAAGGTCGAGGGTCGTGCTGCATGGGTTCATCTGCACCACTGCAAATTGATTGGGGAGCCCAATCAAAAGGGGGGGAGAAGAGTAATTTTATTTTCAACTCAGAGTTTTTTAGTTTTTACATTTCTGCTTTGCTTGGGAGTTGTAGCCTTATAAGTTTAGTTTTGAATCTTAATAAGTTTAGTTTTGAATCCTTATTTTGCTATATGGTTAAGAATATGCGACTGATGGACTGACTGACTGACTGAAGGACGTTTAAATTGAGTGAATAGTTGTTTAAGCTAATTGTAAGAAATTAGCTTTTTGTGAGCCTTTGCACATTCCAGATAAATTAAAATGAGGCGATTCATCCTGCTATGCATCCTGATGCTACTACAGATGGAGGGAAATGAAGGGAAAATTTGACAATGTGTCCCGGGACAAACAAGCAGAGTCTTTCACCTCTGCAAAGGAGATGTGGTACAGTGCAATAGCCTGGACGCCTTTGGATCCTGGAACGTCGCCAAGATTGACAATTGCAATGGGATACTGCGTCAGCCCGATCGGCAGGTAGACTTAGATAACCGACACCTGTGGAAATTACTCTGTTGGTTTCAGGAGTGCAAATTTGACTTTTTCTGCAGACGGAATCCTTTGGAAGACAACTTGGCAAAGAAACATGTGTATGATGGACTTTGCTATTGAGAAGCATTAGAGGTCTACCCTTGTTTACAGGAGAAAGAACATGAGAAAAAACAAGGGAAAAGCGGGCATTGGAAGAAACAGACTCTAACATGTTTATACAAGCCCATAATGAACTATTTGGTAAAGGACAAATTGTGTGTTGGTGGTAGCGGTGTGGAATGAGCTTCCAGTGGAAGTGGTGTCGGCAGGTTCGTTGGAATCATTTAAAAATAAATTGGATAGGCATATGGATGAGAAGGGAATGGAGGGTTATGGTACGAGTTCAGGCAGGTGGGACTAAGGGAAAAAAGTTGTTCGGCACGGACTTGTAGCGCCGAGATGGCCTGTTTCCGTGCTGTAATTGTTATATGGTTATATGGTGTTACCTTGCTATGAAATCAGTTAGTAGCCTATTTGCAGTGTCTCCAGAGTGCGGGAGGACTGAACGGTTAGTAAGGTGTCAAGGTGAGAAGTCAGTTCCAGTCAAAACTGTCACCAACTGTTTGCCACTACTTCGCGACAATAAGCATTCATACCCAGGCCGTCACAACTCTTCGAGTACCAGAGTAGAACCACTAATGCCGTGTAACTTTACCCCTAACACCGACAACAGACAATACGGAAGATGCTTCACTAACCAGGGATAGGGGTGCATAGTTGTTGACGTCCCTTCCAACATTACGTGCATAGTACGAACCCCGCGACAACCTAGTTGCAACAGCACAGCTAAGGGCATCCAATGCACCATTCCCAAAGGATGCGTCCCAGTCTCTGCAGGGTTGCAGCTGCTTTGTGGGTTGGGCCAATGGAACCCATCAAACTGTAGGATTCTATCACTTGCCCATCCCAAGTTACAGCAATTGGATTTCGAGCAATTGGATGGACTGGGCAAAGGGTGGAGAGCTGATTAATACACGCAGGAACTGTCATGCGTCCCTATACACCGAGGAAGGGTACTAACTCTTTTTCAATGGCAAAGGGACCAATGTGCTAAAACTTCCTTTTCCAAAGAACATAGCCGTCGGTACTATTGTCCCCAACACCCTTCCCTGCCCAGAGAGTTGGTCCTGACAAAACCAAAGGACTCTGCGCAGGGCAGTTTCTGCTGAATTCTGTGCCAATTGGAGAAACCCAACTACCATGGGAGCAACTGGGTGGGATGCTGCGGGATGGGGAGTACTAAGCCTGCTTACTTTCGGAGGTGTAGGGGGAGGGTTGGCTGCCAAAAATCGAAACTATATGATTTGTGGACTAACCATTTTGGGAAATGCCACTACTGGAGCCCTGGAAGCAATAAAAACCCAACTATCAGAAATGCGTCTGTTCTCTTTACAGAATAGATATGCCTTAGACTATCTGTTGGCCCATGAGGGAGGGACATGTGCTATTGTAAAATAAAAATGGTATGATGGGAGTTAAGGATAGAACTAGTAATATCACCAAACATCAAGAAGACATTACTACCCTGCCCGATGGAATGAAGGAGGGTGTTGGATGGGGAGACTGGGGTTTTGGGGGATTATATAATTGGATCATCAGCATGACCATATATGCAGCAATAGCGATCGTGTGTTTGTTTGTGGGAATTGCTATTGTTAAATGTATTATCGCCAGACTAATGACAGCCTTGGGTAATCTGGAAACTGGTGAGAAGATCTTATTGCAGCACCTAGAAGAAGACATTCCGATGTTGGAGTCCGATGAAAGTAGAGAACGTGTGAACCAGCAGGTAGAGAAGGAAATGTTGGAGGAGGAATGTAATAGATTTAATAATGTGGAGAAGGAGGAATGGTATTAAGTCCAGAATAGTTAAGCACCATAAGGGCTAGGGTAGAAAGCACAGCAGAGGAGTAGGGAACAGCATTGGTGTCAACAAGCCAGCCTGCCGACCTACGTGGTCTGGGTTTTGGGGGCTATAAAACATCTCGAGGTTAGGAATAAACTTGGATGACTAATAAGCCGATGCTGATGAATTTCTGCTGTGTTATTATCCTATTAGTGGTCATGATATGACCAGAGGGAATGAGGAAATATTATATAATAGAACCGCTCGGATAGTGACTTTTATATAAGCTAGGTAATTTGCAAGAGAAAAGCTTAAGGTTTTCAGAAACACACGTCTTCTAAAGAAATAAAATACAAGGAAACACATACAGGGAACAGATGAATCAAAACATAGAAACGCTAATCTGAACCTGCATAGCTTAGTTTATTGCTTTGAGGCAATTATAACACTGGAGGAAATTGTATTTGATATGATTTTGTGTTGTAGAATGGATTACTGAATAGGGGGCCTCTTCTAAGGCCAGAGGTCATCTGCTCTTTCTCTATGGCACATTTTTGAGCTCTGATGTGACATAAAGATGAAGAGTTATGGCCGGCTATGCTGAGTTCGAGACAGACTTCGTTGTCTCTGCAATGCATTTCGTTGTCTCTGTACTGTACACTGACAATGACAATTAAAATTGAATCTGAATCTGAATCTGAGACTTCAAGGCTGAACTATAATAGACTGTAGTTAGCTCTGGCTATGTTAAATTATAATGAGATAAGGGATAGGATGTGTGTGAAGGGGAGTACAGGTGCACAACCTTTTATCCGAAAGCCTTGGGACCAGACACTTGTCGGATTTCGGACATTTTCGGATTTCCGAATGGACGATTTTTAGCGTAGATTAGGTAGGGAGCGCGGGCGGCTTGAAAAGTTTGGAGCGACTGCCTCCTCCCCGGAGACCGGGGAATCATTGTAAATCATTGCATACATGTTAGTCAGTTAGTTTGGAGGGATTTTATGTGGTGGTGGTGGTGGGGGAAACTTTAATTCTTAGTCCCCTACCTGGTTGGCGACTCCCAACATCGCGGAGCTGGGGGCTCCGTCCGGCCGCGGGCGGCGCCAGTTGGAGCTCCGACCCCGGCAACTCTACCCCTGGCTGCGAGACGCCCGCAGCCCCAGCTCCGCGAATGTTGGGAGAAGGCGGCCTCCGCGCCCTGGAGCTTACCGCACAGTGACCCGGTAAGGCATTGCCCGCTTCCATCCCAGCGTTGCGACGCCGCCGACTCCCAACATTTGCGGAGCTGCGGTGGGGGGCGTCCGGCCGCGGGCGGCGCTGGATTTGGAGCGCCTCACAGCCAGGGGTAGAGTTGCCGGGGTCGGAGCTACAACCGGGGCCGCCCGCAGCCCCAGCTGGGAGTTGGCGGCCACAGCGCTGCGGAGCTTACTGCACGGCGACCCGGTAAGGCATTGACCGCTCCCCGTCTCTCCGACCAGGTAGGGGACTAAGAATTAAAGTTTACCCCTTCAACCCCCCCTTCACATAAAAGCCCTCCAAACTAACTGACTAACATTTAAGCAATGATTTACAGATGTTTAAGTGTCTCCCCGGTCTCCGGGGAGGAGGCAGCCGCTACAGTAGTACAGACCTGGGTTGACCGTGGGTCGTTTCGGGTCAAGTTTGGCGCCAAACGCGAGCTTTGGTGTGCAGACGACATCCTGGAAAAAATGGCCGGTTTTCGGAGTTTTTCGGTTTCCGGAACACCGGATAAAAGGTTGTGCACCTGTAGTTGCTTGGAAAGGAAAAGAATCAGATTGATGGATTTGTGATCTTCCTTCTGTTTATAGAAAGTCGAAGAAGCAGATGTAATTCTGATGTAATGGTCTGAGCTGTGAATCTACCTTTGTTCTGTAATATTTGTAAAAGGCCTTGCAGATGAGATTGGAAATCCAGCTTCCAGATGGCAGGAAAAGGGGCTGCAAATTAGAATGAAGCTGTATCCTAACACAAAACACATACCATCAATTATTGACAGAATTACAACCCATGTATACTTGGAGTTGGGAGGTGTGTGGGTTTGAATTTAACTTACAAACTGTGTAATTCGGCAAACTCATATAATTATTTTTAATACGTAGGTAATAGTATTTTAAACTGTGTAAAATTGTAGTGAAACCAGTTATGAAATGCATTGTGTCTTAGTAGGACTGTAAACATTAAGCTTTGTTTAGATTTATAGAAATATCTTTCTTCTTGGTATGGAAAGTGTGTATGACTTCAATCAATCAATCATTCAGTTTTATTCAGTTTTATAAGTGAAATGAATTTGCCAGCAGCGGTACAATGAGAAAGAACACACAAAAACACAATAAAATTTTAAAACAAACATCCACCACAGCATTCATCACTGTGGTGGAAGGCACAAAATTTGGCCAGTCCTCCTCCATTTTCCCCCATGGTCAGGACCTCAACCCTCCGCAGTCGCCGCTGCGGCTGTCCAGATGATAAAAGTCAAGGTAAGTCCTGAATCAGTGCCTTCCCCACCGGAGACCGCGGCTTCAGATTGGTTTAGACCGCAGGCCAGCGGTCAGTGATTTAGTGTTCGCGCCGCAGGCAGAAGCACCGCAGACTGCAGGGCCGGCAGTCGAAGTCGAAGCTCCCCTCCAGGGATCCCCAGCGAGGAACCCCGCTCCCTGGTAAGTCCATGCCGCGCCCGTGGTAAAAGTAGGCCGCGGGCCGGCAGTCGGAGTGGAAGCTTCTTCCTCTCCCGGGTCCCCAACGTGAGATCCCGGGCTGTAGACGCCAGCTGGAGCTGTGCAGATCGCGGCTTCAGGCTGCCGGCTGCCCCGGTCCAGCGAAACGGAGCGCTCCCCTCCAACGTGCCCCAGCGAGGGCTCGCCCGCTCCATGCCAAGAGTCCGCGCTGCGCCCGCCGCTGTGATCATTGTATTATACATGTATCTTATATTTTGAGGAGTGGTCTTTGGTAATTGAGCCTACTGGGGTTTTGCTGTGTTGAAATAAAATAATTCTAATCAGTTAAACCACAGGCAAACGAAAGTTGTAAAATGAGGCGAGAGATTGGGGGGGGGGATCATGTGACTGCTGTTGTAAATCACCAAAGGACTCAGATGATTGGTTACCAGTTTGTCATTCCCTCTGTATCTGAAATGTCTAATACCTATATGATTTTGTATCAAAGCTACTCTTCTCTGGATCCGCCCCAGAGCGTTGGCTCTGTGTTGGAAGGAAGAATCGATTTCAACAGCTACAAGCGTTTGAGTCAAGTTGACTTTAGATTGACAAAATAACTCAGTTTAACAGTAACATTAAAAGTTATAAAATATATAATACAATGTTCTGCTGGAGTTCACTTTAATTCTGAACTCTGCCAAAACTAAATTATGCACTTTAGTTCTTTGTCATAAATACAATGCATCAGATAACTGGTTTATTTCTTTAAAACAAAACATTGGATAACAAACAAGCTGTAAAGCCCAATACATGATATATATTATTCTTCATGCACCAACTAGCATGTATGTAATGATATTCATAACCTCAAGAGCTTTCCATTAAATAACCTACGATTTTATAGTATTAAAAATAAAAGCTACAATACATTAATATGTCTCAAACAAACTCGTTAAAGATGTACATTGCGATCTATTAACTTTGTTATAAGATATCATATTGCAAATAAATTTGAAGAGCTCGTCTAAAGTGATCTACATACTTTTGAGTGTTACCTATTAATCGATGAAAATTATCCTTGGAGGCCAAGCGCATCATGTGCCTGTGGTCTTTATCTTGCCTGTCTCAAGCAACTGCTGCCATTTCCAATTACATAGAAACATAGCAATTAGGTGCAGGAGTAGGCCATTCGGCCCTTCGAGCCTGCACCGCCATTCAATATGATCATGGCTGATCATCCAACTCAGTATCCTGTACCTACCTTCTCTCCATACCCCCTGATCCCTTTTGCCACAAGGGCCACATCTAACTCCCTCTTAAATATAGCCAATTAACTGGTCTCAAGTACCTTCTGTGGCAGAGAATTCCACAGATTCACCACTCTCTGTGTGAAACATGTTTTCCTTATCACGGTCCTAAAAGATTTCCCCCTTATCCTTAAACTGTGACCCCTTGTTCTGGAATTCCCCAACTTCGGGAACAATCTTCCTGCATCTAGCCTGTCCAACCCCTTAAGAATTTTGTAAGTTTCTATAAGATCCCCCCTCAATCTTCTAAATTCTAGCGAGTACAGGCCGAGTCTATCCAGTCTTCCTTCATATGAAAGTCCTGCCATCCCAGGAATCAGTCTGATGAACCTTCTCTGTACTCCCTCTATGGCAAGAATGTCTTTCCTCAGATTAGGAGACCAAAACTGTATGCAATACTCGAGGTGTGGTCTCACCAAGACCCTGTACAACTGCAGTAGAACCTCCCTGCTCCTATACTCAAATCCTTTTGCTATGAATGCTAACATACCATTCGCTTTCTTCACTGCCTGCTGCACCTGCATGCCTACTTTCAATGACTGGTGTACCATGACACCCAGGTCTCGTTGCATCTCCCCCTTTCCTAATCGGCCACCATTCAGAAAATAGTCTACTTTCCTGTTTTTGCCACCAAAGTGGATAACCTCACATTTATCCACATTATAATGCATCTGCCATGCATTTGCCCACTCACCCAGCCTATCCAAGTCACCTTGCAGCATCCTAGCATCCTCCTCACAGCTAACACTGCCCCCCAGCTTCGTGTCACCCGCAAACCTGGATATGTTGCATTCAATTCCCTCGTCCAAATCATTAATATATATTGTAAATAGCTGGGGTCCCAGCACTGAGCCTTGCGGTACCCCACTAGTCACTGCCTGCCATTGTGAAAAGGACCCGTTTACTCCTACTCTTTGCTTCCAGTCTGCCAGCAGTTCTCTATCCACATCAATACTGAACCCCAAATACCGTGTGCTTTAAGTTTGTATACTAATCTCTTATGTGGGACCTTGTTGAAAGCCTTCTGAAAGTCCAGATATAACACATCCACTGGTTCTCCCTTATCCACTCTATTAGTTACATCCTCGAAAAATTCTATAAGATTCGTCAGACATGATTTACCTTTCATAAATCCATTATTCTTCTTTTGCTACAGTCCTCACCCCCCCGAACAACCAGGCCTACGGGAACCCGCCCGGTAGTCCCGACTCACCCCCACTGTCCTTCCCGGAGGCTGCTGGAAAGTCAGGCGGCAAAGCCTGCCTGGGCCGAATGGAGCCACAATGGGAGTGATGAACATTGGTGGCGTTGGGGCCTCGCCGACAGTGGGGTATCGGCAATGGTGAAGCGGCGGTGGTTGCGGCGGCAGCAGCAGCAGTAAAGTCTCACGGCAGTAGGGCCTCAACAGCGGTAAAGCCTCGGAGGCAGTGGTGAAGCCTCGCGGCAGTGTGGCCTTGGCAGCGGTGACTGTATTTGATTTGCATGGTGACAATGCCTGCACTACCTTATCCTTGTTTGCTGTTCCTTTGCAGAGCTATATGCTGTTAAGCAAACAAAACCCTCCTTCACTTAACCAACTCTGTGTATGCACTCTTCAGTATTTCCTATGCAATTTATCTGAATCCACATGTCCAGTGTCCACCAATGACTCTCCTTCCTGCAACATCTGTCCTTCAGCCCCATCCACTTCCTAACACACTACATAATCTTTAATGATATTTAGTGCAATGGCAAAGCCAGCTTCAGTTTTGGTTGATGAAATTCAATTGTGTTTCCCTTACAGATATTCTGTTGATCCTGGGATTACTGGACTCCTGCTCTCAGATTATGATGCTCCTTCCAGTGCTGTGTAAGAGACAGGGACACTAGATCCCAATACATTGGTATGCTCTGGTGTGCAGCAGGTCCTCTCCCAGTCCATATGCACTCTCAGAATGGCTTTGACAACCAGCTAGGTCTCTATCCCAGCCTACTAGCTGTTAAAGCTGTCACTGAAATTGAATTGTTGCAAATATTTTGACATTTAAAATATTTTAAAATTGAAATCATACAATCAAAATGCTAAATATCCCCAAAATACTTGAATGCATTTAAACTAACTTGTAACAACTAAATAATATTAAAAAGTTCTACTCATTGTCATCCTGCAGTTCTTCCTTCCACTGATTTCAGTGGGTCACCTGGATCATTCCTTCTCTCCCGAGATGCTGCCTGTCCCACTGAGTTACTCCAGCTTTTTGTGTCTAACTTCAGCAGGAAGATTTCTCAGCATCGGAGCCGAGAAGTCCGCAAACATCTGCACTACATATTGGATTTGATAGCAGAGCATAAAATGTCACCCCCATCTTACGTCAGCATTGACCTTCATGAATTTTGTGAAAGAATGTAGGTAATTCTGACAGTAGCTGGTCCCTAAGTAGAAGGAGCGCACCAATAAAAGTACACACAAATGACCAATGTCTCTCGCCAGAGAAACCCAACATGTTTCTGCGGACCAATTGATACTTGGACTTCAACCTGACATGACATTCAAACCCCACACAGTTTGCTTAAATCACACTCACAATACTTCCACTGATTGAGATGTTTAATGACTGAAATTATCATCACTTTGCATTTGTCATCTCCAGATTCAATTTATCCAATGTGTTTATTTTGACCTTCAATTCTCCAGTCAGCAATAACCTAAGGTTGCCAAGAACACAGCCACACACATCCTTCACCATGGTATTTGCAAGCAGTCATTTTGGTGAATGACCAGCATTCAAATTAATCCATAATGAAATAATTATAAAATCTAAATATTTTGAGATTGTCATAAAAAAAAAATCCACAAATCCATTACAAAACAATGCAGTGTTTAACAAGAATTCGTTTTTCTGCTGGAGTCTATTTTTGGCAAACATATAATGCAATTCCATCAAGGGCAAACAGATGCCAAAATAACCCTGATACATTAAATATAAGAGAGCTTGAGTTATTTATCTACGTGTCTCTTTCTACGGTATAAAATTACACACTTTCAGGTCGGATTAGTACTTGAAAAAATACAGCAACTGGTCCATACCAATGTATACATCTGAAACAAGTGTAAGGGATATACAACTATGATCCAACTAAGGGATATCCAATGGTTCTTTAATTTAGACTGAAAAGTCAGTGTTGTGTTGAGTTATTTTGTGTGATTGTTGACATTCGTAACTGCAACAAAATATGTACTGCTTTTAGGTTACGTTGCTTTCCAACTTGCCGGAGGGAACATTACTCAACTAGTCTCTTGCAAAACCTTCAGACTTATCACGGCACCCTCGTTGTTTAATTTGAGCACAATAAGGAGGACTCCTTACCAATACGATGACGAACATAACCATTGTATTTAAGTGGGAAGCTCACTAAGCTCCTTACTAGAGCCGCCATGCTTCAATCTTGTCTTCACGACCTCTGCCTCCTGCAACTCCTTCGGAACCAGCCTATCACAGAGCCAGCGGAAGCTTTGTGCTGAAGCTGAACTGACAGCGGCAGCACCAATGTACAAGTGAAGGGCTCTCACCAATCAGCAACAACATGCACTGGCTGGGACATCCTCCCAGCTCGTAGAAGCTTGACAATTCTAATTCATAATCAATGGTCCAGCATTCGTATAAAATCGGTGCCTTGCAACTGTTTATGCGATGGAATGATTATTTATTCTGTATAAAAATAATTATTTTATTGTCATATTTCGAATTGCGAAAAATAATCTTGAAACTCACGTTCCGTTGCAAGTCCTTGATCTGAAATATTAATCATCTTTCTTTCAACACATGCGCTGCCTGCCCTGCGGGAAGCTCCACTGAAAGGAAATGCCATCCATATATATGTTCCATATAAATATGTGATTGGTGGACAGTTACACTGCCCTCCGTAATGTTTGGGAGAAAGACGCATCATTTATTTATTTGCCTCTGTACTCCACAATTTGAGATTTGTAATAGAAAAAAATGACATGTGGTTAAAGCGCACATTGTCAGATTTTAATAAAGGCCTTTCTTATAAATTTTGGTTTCACCATGCTGTAATTACAGCAGTGTTTATACATAGTCCCCCCATTTCAGGACTCCATAATGTTTGGGACACAGCAATGTCATGTAAATGAAAGTTGTCATGTTTATTATTTTTGCTGCATTTCCTTTGCATGCAATGACTGTTTGAAGTCTGTGATTCATGGACATCACCAGTTGCTGGGTGTCTTCTCTGTCAGGCCTGTATTGCAGCTATCTTTAACTTATGCTTGTTTTGGAGGCTAGTCCCTTTCAGTTTTCTCTTCAGCATATAAAAGGCATACTCAATTGGGTTCGGATCGGGTGATTGACTTGGCCACTCAAGGATTGACCAATTTTTAGCTTTGAAAAACTCCTTTGTTGCTTTAGCAGTATGTTTGGGATCATTGTCTTGCTGTAGAATGAACCACTGGCCAATGTGTTTTGAGGCATTTGTTTGAACTTGAACAGGTCGGATGTATCTATACACTTTATATTCTTTATGCTACCACCATCAGCAGTTGGATCATCAATGAAGATAAGTGAGGCAGTACCTTCAACAGCCATACATGCCCAAGCCATAACACCATGTTTCACAGATGAGGTGGTACAGTGCATTCAGAAAGTATTCAGACCCCTTCACTTTTTCCACATTTTATTACATTACAGCCTTATTCTAAAATTGATTAAATTCATGTATTTTTATCATCAATCTGCACACAATACCCCATAAAAGCGAAAACAGATGTTTAGAATTTTTTGCAAAGTAATTAAAAAGAAATAACTGAAATATCACATTTACATAAGTATTCAGACCCTTTACTCAGTACTTTGTTGAGGCACCTATGGCAGCAATTACAGCCTCAAGTCTTCTTGGGTATGAAGCTACAAGATTGGCACACCTGTATTTGGGTAATTTCTCCCAATCACCTCTGCAGATCCTCTGAAGTTCTGTCAGATTGGATGGGGAGCGTCGATGCAGTTATTTTCAGGTTCCTCCAGAGATGTTGGATCGGGTTCAAGTCCGGGCTCTGGCTGGTACACTCAAGGACATTCACAGACTTGTCACAAAGCCACTCCTGCATTGTCTTGGTTGTGGGCTTAGGGCCATTGTCCTGTTGGAAGGTTAACCCCTGCCCCAGTCTGAGGTCCAGAACACTCTGGAGTAGGTTTTCATCAAGGATCTCCCTGTACTTTGCTCCGTTCATCTTTCCGTCAATCCTTACTAGTCTCCCAGATACTGCCACTGAAAAACATCCCCACAGCACAAAGCTGCCACCACCATGCTTCACCATAGGAATGGTATTGGCCAGGTGATGAACGGTGCCCGGTTTCCTCCAGACATGACGCTTGGCATTCAGGCCAATGAGTTGAATCTTGGTTTCATTAAACCAGAGAATCTTTTTTCTTATGGTCTGACAGTCCATTATATGTCTTTTGGCAAACTTCAAGCAGGCTGTCATGTGCCTGTTACTGAGGAGTGGCTTCTGTCTGGCCACTCTACCATATAGGCCTGATTGATGTAGTGCTGCAGATATAATTGTCCTTCTGGAAGGTTCTCCCATCTCCACAGAGGAACTCTGGAGCTCCGTTAGAGTGACTATAAAGTTCTTGGTCCCCTCCCTGACCAAGACCCTTCTCCCCCGATTGCTCAGTTTGGCCGGGCAGCCAGTTCTATGAAGAGTCCTGGTGGTTCCAAAGTTCTTCCATTTAAGGATGATGGAGGCTCCTGTGCTCTTTGGGACCTGCAATGCTGCAGAAATTGTTTTATACCCTTCCCTAGATCTGTGTCTCAACATAATCCTGTCTCGGAGGTCTACGGACAATTCATTCGTCTTCAGGGCTTGGTTTTTGTTCTGACATGCACTGTCAACTATGGGGCCTTATCTAGACAGGTGATTGCCTTTCCAAATCGTGTCAAATCAATTTAATTTACCTCTGGTGGACTCCAATCAAGTTGTAGAAACATTTCAAGGATAATCAATGGAGACAGGATCATCCTGAGCTCAATTTTGAGTGTCACAGCAAAGGGTCTGAATCCTTATGTAAATATGATATTTCAGTTATTTATTTTTAATGATGTTGCAATCATTTCTAAACACCTGTTTTCGCTTATTCATTCTGAGGTATAGTGTGTAGATTGATGATTTAAAAAAATGAAGTTAATCAATTTTAAAATAAGGCTGTAAAGTAACAAAATGTGGAAAAAGTGAAGTGGTCTGACTACTTTCTGAATGCACTGTATGCTTTGGATCTTGGGCAGTTCCTTCTCTCCTCTGATATAAGATAATCTTTGTCTCATCTGTCCACAAGACCTTTTTCCAGAACTATGGTTGCTCTTTTAAGTACTTGTTGGCAAACTGTAACCTGGCCATCTACTTTTACGGCTAATCGGTGTGTTGCAGTGTAGCCTCTGTATTTCTGTTCATGAAGTCTTCTGCAGACAGTAGTCATTGACAAATCCACACCTGATTCCTGAAGAGTGTCTCGGATCTGTCAGACATGTGTTTGGGGATTTTTCTTTATTATAGAGAGAATTTTTCTGTCATCAGCTGTGGAGGTCTTTCTTGGCTTGTCAGTCCCTTTGCGATTAGTAAGCTCACCAGTGCTCTCTTTCTTCTTAATGATGTTCCAAACAGTTGATATTGGTAAGCCTAAGGTTTGGCTGCTTTATTCTTGTTTCTCAATCTCATAATGGCTCCTTTGACTTTCATTGGCACAACTTTGGTCCTCATGTTGGTAAACAGCAATAAAAGTTTCCAAAAGTGATGGAAAGACTGGAGGAAAGACTTCTTCTTCTTCTATATAGTGTTTTTTGGCGGTTGGCAAACAACTTTTTTGGTGCATTACCGCCACCAACTGGCATGGAGTGTGGATCAAACAACACCATTACATACACTAATATCCTATATCCTTCCGAACAAATTGGTTACCCTAAGAAAAAGCAACAGGATTTGATAGCACTTATTTGAACTCCCTTGCAAAATATCTACCAAATCAAATTGTACTCCTTCTTTTCTGAACTGCTCACTCATCCGTTCTCTCTCCTCCTCATACCTCTCACAATGTACAATGACATGCTCTATCGTTTCCTCTTGCCCACAGTATTCACATCTGCCTGTATTATGCTTGCCCATTACAAAAAGTGTACTGTTCAGACCAGTGTGTCCAAATCTAATTCTTGAAATCACTGTCTCCTCTTCTCTGTTCTTTCCTGCACATCTCATCTCTCCCACTTTCCTCTGGACTCTGTAGAACCACCGTCCTTTCCGCTCTTCCTCCCATTGCTTTTGCCATCTTTCCTTCAGTCTTTGCTTAATAATGTCTTTGATTTCAGTTTTACCTATGTTAATACTTAAATCAATCTTACTTCGTTTTGTTACCTCTTTTGCTACCTTATCTGCCATTTTGTTTCCTCTAATGCCAATGTGTGCTGGTACCCATAAAAATATGACTGTAAGCCCGATCATTTGAATTCTGAATAGTGTTTGTTGTATTTCTATCAAAATGTCTGGTCTACTGTCTGAATGGCTATGCTGTAAACTCTTTATTTCTAAACTTGAATCTGAACAAATAACTGTCCTTAAAGGCCTAGTATCCTCAACCCACTGTACTGCTAACAATATTGCAATCATTTCACCTGTGTATACTGAGACCTCATTATTGATCCCCTTCCCTACTTTGATGTGAAATTCTGGTACAATAAATGCTACTCCTACTTTATCTACTGAATCTTTTGATGCATCTGTATAAATTTGGACAAAACTGTAGTATCTGTCAATGTATTCCTGTATGATGACTGAATTATACATAGGCTGTTTATCCTTGTTTTTCTGTTCTAATATTGTAAAGTCTACTGTTGCATCTGGAAGTATCCAAGGTGGAATTGAAGGTAATGGAACCGTTGGAACCACATTTAATTGTGCTATGCTGATTTGTAATGCTCTCTGGCTCACTGTCCATCCAAAACTTTTTGTTTCCCTTGTTTTTATTGCACCTGTACATATTCTCAATGCCCGATATTGAATGTTGTCTATTTTCTTAAGAGAAGTACTTGATGCGGACCCATACACCACACAACCATAATTTAACACAGATCTAATTTAGCCTTCAAAGCTGTTCTATCTGCCCCCAATCACATCCAACTAAACATCTTATTACATTAAGTATCTTGTTACATTTGTCCACTACTTTCTGAATATGAACCATCCATGTAATCCTCTCATCAAACCATAAACCTAAACATTTATAGTATTTTACTCTCTCCAATTCCTGGTTATATAATTTTAGTTTTACCTCACTATCAATTTTCTTCCTAGTAAAAAACATTATCTTTGTCTTTTCCACAGAAAATTTGAATCCCCATTTATATGACCACTCTTGTAACTTTATTATAGCCCTCTGTAGTTTCTGCACAATAAACTTCAAATTTCTCCTCCATTTTCAATATCTAATGTTCCTGAGTATTGATTTCCAACTCGTATTTGTATTGACCTCCCAAATAAAAAATCCTTAATCCATTTAAATATACGACCTTTAATCCCCAATTTACCTAGTTTCACTAATAACCCTTCTCCCCACATCATATCATATGCTTTCTCAATATCAAAAAATACAGCTACTACACTTTCTCTGTTAATTTGTGCTCTCCTAATTTCATGTTCTAAACATATAGCTGGATCCATAGTGTTTCTCCCCTTCCTAAAACCACTCTGGTAATTGGATAAATATCCTTTATTTTCTACATAATATGTTAACCTTTCATTTACCATTTTTTTACATATGTTGGATGTTAACGCAATAGGCCTATAATTCCCTGGGTTTGTCAGATCTTTACCTGGTTTTCCTATTGGGATTACTACTGCCTCCTTCCAGCTTTGCGGTAATTTCCCACCCTCCCACACTTTATTATAAAATTCTAACAAAAAATCCTTGGATGTTTCACTGAGATGGTTTAACATGGTGTAACAAATCTGATCTTTACCTGGTGCTGACATCTTGGTTTTTCTAAGAGCTCGGTTGAATTCTGTCTTTGTGAATGGTTTGTTAAAAACATCGTTAGTGTCTTCCTCATATCGTATTAACTGTATATTCTCTGCTATAGTATTTTCTTTTCCTTTTCTTCCTGCTTCACTAACATTGTCTGAACTGTGAATTTTAGCAAAAGATTTTGCCAACATCTCTGCTTTCTCTTCATCTTTCACTGCTGTAATTTCACCGTCAGTTAGGATTGGATATTTGTATTCTCTTTTAATTACTTTCATTCTCCTTACCATTCCCCGAACTTGACCTACTTTTGTGTCCCTTCCCATTGAGTTACAAAATGTCCTCCAAAATTCCCTCTTTGCATTTTTTATTACTCTTCTTACACTTGCTTGCAACCTTGTGTATTCAATAAGATTCTGAAAATTGTAATTTCTTTTCAAAATTTTAAAAGCTTTATTTCGACACTTAATTGCTTTGTCGCACTCCTTAGTCCACCATGGTACACTCTTCTTGTTGTGCTTACCTCCTTTCTTTTTAATGGACTTCGTTGCTGCCTCTCAAATGGCTTCACAAACAGAAATATTTAAATTATCCACGTCTTCATAAATATCAATTTTCTCCATTTCTTGATCACTAATAATCTTAAACTTCTCCCAATCAGCACCACTAAAAGATCACTTCTGTATTCTCTCTGTATTATACTCCTCCAAACTCACTCCTACTACTATTTCTATCGGGTAGTGGTCACTTCCTACCGTTGTTCTTCGAATTACTTCCCATGAATAAACACCTGCCAATGAGTCTGACACTAGTGTGAGGTCACACAAAAAAGCTGGAGAAACTCAGCGGGTGCAGCAGCATCTATGGAGCGAAGGAAATAGGCAACGTTTCGGGCCGAAACCCTTCTTCAGACTGATCGGGGGCGGGGGTGGGCGGGGACAAGAAAGGGAAAAGGAGGAGGAGCCCGAAGGCTGGGGGATGGGAGGAGACAGCAGGGGGGCTGAGGAAGGGGAGGAGACAGCAAGGACTAACAAAATTGGGAGAATTCGATGTTCATGCCCCCGGGGTGCAGACTCCCCAAACGGAATATGAGGTGCTGTTCCTCCAATTTCCGGTGCTGCTCCACCACCACCCGACCCGTGGAGCTGGAGACCACCACCCGACCCGTGGAGCTGGAGAACGCCACCCGACCCGTGGAGCTGGAGAACGCCACCCGACCCGTGGAGCTGGAGAACGCCACCCGACCTGTGGAGCTGGAGACCACCACCCGACCCGTGGAGCTGGAGACCACCACCCGACCCGTGGAGCTGGAGACCACCACCCGACCCGTGGAGCTGGAGACCACCACCCGACCCGTGGAGCTGGAGACCACCACCCGACCGGTGGAGCTGGAGAACGCCACCCGACCCGTGGAGCTGGAGACCGCCACCCGACCCGTGGAGCTGGAGACCACCACCCGGCCCGTGGAGCTGGAGACCACCACCCGACCCGTGGAGCTGGAGACCACCACCCGACCCGTGGAGCTGGAGACCACCACCCGACCCGTGGAGCTGGAGAACGCCACCCGACCCGTGGAGCTGGAGACCACCACCCGACCCGTGGAGCTGGAGACCACCACCCGACCCGGGGAGCTGGAGACCACCACCCGACCCATGGAGCTGGAGAACGCCACCCGACCCGTGGAGCTGGAGACCACCACCTGACCCGTGGAGCTGGAGAACGCCAGGTAAGCCCCGGGGCTGGAGACCATCAGCAGAGCCGCGGGGCTGAAGACCGCCTGTGGAGTAACGCAGACGCGGAGCAACGGAGCGGCAGAACACCAGCGCGCACCAAGCCAGCTCGGCCCACCAGAAGCACCAACAGACGGCGACGGGTACGAAAACACCGCCGGGGACGCAGAGGTGGGTTAAAGGCCAGGTTAGAGCTAGCCCCACACAGGGCAGCGATTCCTAGCCTTTTCCTCGCCAACGTGCGCTCACTGGCAAACAAAATGGATGAACTCCGGCTAAGGATCACCTCCCACAACCGGATCAAGGACTGCAACATCTTGATCTTCACTGAAACTTGGCTCAACACTGACGTTCCTGACAGCGCCATCCAGCTATCGGGGCGTCATTTACTCCGAGCGGACAGGACATCAGACTCTGGTAAGACCAGAGGGGGGGGGTCTGTGCATTTATGTAAACAAAGCATGGTGCACGGACTCCACCATCATCGAGAGTCACTGCTCAGCTAACCTTGAATTCCTCTTGGTTAGATGCAGACCGTTCTATCTGCCCAGAGAGTTCACCTCCACTGTTGTGACTGCAGCCTATATCCCTCCTGATGCTAATGCCAAGCTTGCAATGAAAGAGCTGCATACTGCCATTAGCAAACAACAGACTCACAACCCTGAGGCAGCCTTCATTGTTGCGGGTGACTTCAATCACTCCAACCTGAAGACTGTACTCCCCAAATTCCACCAACATGTATCCTTCCCCACTAGAGTAGACAAGACACTGGACAAAGTCTACACCAACATGGCTGAAGCTTACAAAGCCATCCCCCTCCCCCACCTTGGTCAGTCTGATCACGTCTCATTGTTCCTGCTCCCTAAGTACTCCCCACTCATCAGACGGGTTAAACCAACTGTAAGGACAGTTAAAGTCTGGTCAGAGGAAGCGGACTTCACACTTCAGCAGTGTTTTGGAAACACTGACTGGAAGGCGTTTGCAGCCCAGGCCACCCTTGACTCTCACACGGACATTGATTCCTATACATCCTCTGTTCTGGACTTTATAAACTCCACCATCAATAGTGTCACCTCCCTCAAACAGGTGACCATATACCCGAATCAGAAGCCATGGATGAACAGCGAGGTCAGGCTACTGCTGAAAGCACGGGACACCGCTTTCAGGTCAGGCGATGCTCGAGCCTACAGTTCATCCAGGGCTAACCTGAAGAGGGGCATCAGGAAGGCCAAGCACTGCCATAAGCTCAGGATTGAGGAGCACTTCAACAACAACTCCGACCCCCGACGCATGTGGCAAGGCATCCAGGCCATCACGGACTACAGACCCTCCAACATCACCCCCACATCCAGCGACGCCTCCTTCCTTGAGGAGCTTAACCACTTCTATGGCCGCTTCGACAGGGACAATCTAGAGACAGCCATCAAGGCTGTGCTACCTGCCGATCACCAACCCCTCACACTCACCCCCTACGACGTGTACGTGGCACTGAGTAGGACTAATGCACGTAAGGCTGCTGGCCCTGACGGCATCCCCGGGCGCGTGCTCAGTGCCTGTGCTGCGCAGCTGACAGACGTCTGGACTGACATCTTCAACCTGTCACTTGCCCAAGCAGTTGTCCCCACTTGCCTTAAAGCCACCTCCATCGTGCCAGTGCCAAAACACTCCACTGCGGCAAGCCTCAACGACTTCCGCCCAGTTGCACTTACCCCCATCATCACCAAGTGCTTCGAGAGGCTGGTCCTGGCACACCTCAAAAGCTGCCTACCCCCCACACTGGATCCCTATCAGTTTGCCTACCGCAAGAACAGGAGTACGGAGGATGCCATCTCAACGGCACTTCACTCCGCCCTCTCCCACCTTGACAACAGAGACACTTATGTAAGAATGCTGTTCATCGATTACAGCTCAGCATTCAACACCATTATTCCATCAAAACTGATCACCAAACTCGGTAACCTGGGCATCGACCCCTCCCTCTGCAACTGGATACTGGACTTTCTAACCAACAGACCCCAGTCTGTGAGGTTAGACAAGCACACCTCTTCATCCCTCACCCTGAACACCGGCGTTCCTCAGGGCTGTGTGCTGAGCCCCCTCCTCTACTCCCTCTTCACCTATGACTGCACACCTGTACATGGTACTAACACCATCATCAAGTATGCAGATGATACAACGGTGATTGGCCTCATCAGCAACAACGATGAGCTGGCCTACAGGGAGGAGGTCCAGCACTTAGCAGCATGGTGCGCTGACAACAACCTGGCCCTTAACTCCAAGAAGACCAAGGAGCTCATTGTAGACTTCAGGAAGTCCAGAGGTGGCACGCACACCCCCATCCACATTAACGGGACGGAGGTGGGACGTGTTTCTAGCTTCAGGTTCCTGGGAGTCAACATCTCCGATGACCTCTCTTGGACCCACAATACCTCTACTCTGATCAAGAAGGCTCATCAGCGTCTCTTCTTCCTGAGGAGACTGAAGAAGGTCCATCTGTCTCCTCAGATCCTGGTGAACTTCTACCGCTGCACCATCGAGAGCATCCTTACCAACTGCATCACAGTATGGTATGGCAACTGCTCTGTCTCCGACCGGAAGGCACTGCAGAGGGTGGTGAAAATTGCCCAACGCATCACCGGTTCCACGCTCCCCTCCATTGAGTCTGTCCAAAGCAAGCGCTGTCTGCGGAGGGCGCTCAGCATCGCCAAGGACTGCTCTCACCCCAACCATGGACTGTTTACCCTCCTACCATCCGGGAGGCGCTACAGGTCTCTCCGTTGCCGAACCAGCAGGTCGAGGAACAGCTTCTTTCCGGCGGCTGTCACTCTACTAAACAACGTACCTCGGTGACTGCCAATCACCCCCCCCCCCGGACACTTATTATTTATTTTGTATTCAAATCGTTTGCTATGTCGCTCTTCAAGGGAGATGCTAAATGCATTTCGTTGTCTCTGTACTGTACACTGACAATGACAATTAAAATTGAATCTGAATCGGAATCTGCTCGCTGTGGCCATAGAGGAGACCCAGGACAGAGAGGTTGGAGATGGAGTGGGAGGGGGAGTTGAAGTGCTGAGCCACCGGGAGGTCAGCTTGGTTATTGCGGACCGAGCGGAGGTGTTCGGCGAAACGATCGCCCAACCTCCGCTTGGTCTCACCGATATAGATCTGCTGACATCTAGAGCAGCGGACGCAATAGATGAGGTTGGAAGAGATGCAGGTAAACCTCTGTCGCACCTGGAACGATTGCTTGGGTCCTTGAACGGAGTCGAGGGGGGAGGTGAAGGGACAAGTGTTGCATCTCTTGCGGTTGCAAGGGAAAGTGCCCGGGGAGGGGGTGGACCGAGAGGGAAGGGAAGAATTGACAAGGGAGTTATGGAGGGAGCGGTCTTTGCGGAAGGCAGATATGGGGGGAGATGGGAAGATGTGGCGAGTGGTGGGGTCACGTTGGAGGTGGCGAAACTGACGGAGGATTACTTTTTGTATGTGACGGCTGGTGGGGTGAAAGGTGAGGACTAGGGGGACTCGGCCCTTGTTGCGAGTGCGGGGATGGGGAGAGAGAGCAGTGTTGCGGGGTATGGAAGAGACTCTGGTGCGAGCCTCATTTATGGTGGAGGAGGGGAACCCCCGTTCCCTGAATAATGAGGACATTTCAGATGTCCTGGTGTGGAATGCCTCATCCGTGGAGCAGATGCGGCGTAGACGGAGGAATTGGGAGTAGGGGATGGAGTCCTTACAGGAAGCAGGGTGGGAAGAAGTGTAGTCCAGATAGCCATGGGAGTCAGTGGGTTTATAGTGTATGTCGGTCAGAAGTCTATCACCTGCAATGGAGATAGTGAGGTCAAGGAATGGTAGGGAAGTGTCGGAAATGGTCCAGGTGTATTTGAGTGCCGGATGGAAGTTAGTGGTGAAGTGGATGAAGTCAGTCAGTTGTGTGCGGGTGCAGGAGGTGGCACCAAAGCAGTCGTCGATGTAGCGGAGGTAGAGGTCGGGGATGGGGCCCTGGTATGTATTGAACAGGGATTGCTCGACGTAACCTACAAATAGGCAGGCATAGCTGGGGCCCATGCGTGTGCCCATAGCTACGCCTTGTATTTGGAGGAAATGGGAGTAGTCGAACGTGAAGTTATTGAGGGTAAGGACCAGCTCCGCTAGGCGGAGGAGAGTGTCAGTGGCTGGGTATAGGTTGCTTCTCTGGTCGAGGAAGAACCGGAGGGCTATGAGACCATCGTGGTGGGGGATGGAGGTGTAGAGTGATTGGACGTCCATGGTGAAGATGAGGGGGTGAGGGCCTAGAGAATTGAATGCGCGGAGACGACGGAGAGTGTCTGAGGTGTCTTGAACATAGGTAGGGAGGGATTTAACCAAGGGTGATAGGATGGAGTCAAGGTATTTGGAAATTTGCATCTCTTCCAACCTCATCTATTGCGTCCGCTGCTCTAGATGTCAGCAGATCTATATCGGTGAGACCAAGCGGAGGTTGGGCAATCGTTTCGCCGAACACCTCCGCTCGGTCCGCAATAACCAAGCTGACCTCCCGGTGGCTCAGCACTTCAACTCCCCCTCCCACTCCGTCTCCGACCTCTCTGTCCTGGGTCTCCTCCATGGCCACAGCGAGCAGCACCGGAAATTGGAGGAACAGCACCTCATATTCCGTTTGGGGAGTCTGCACCCCGGGGGCATGAACATCGAATTCTCCCAATTTTGTTAGTCCTTGCTGTCTCCTCCCCTTCCTCAGCCCCCCTGCTGTCTCCTCCCATCCCCCAGCCTTCGGGCTCCTCCTCCTTTTCCCTTTCTTGTCCCCACCCACCCCCGCCCCCGATCAGTCTGAAGAAGGGTTTCGGCCCGAAACGTTGCCTATTTCCTTCGCTCCATAGATGCTGCTGCACCCGCTGAGTTTCTCCAGCTTTTTTTGTGTAACCTTCGATTCTCCAGCATCTGCAGTTCCCTCTTAAACACTAGTGTGAGGTCTATGGCTGATTCTGACCCTGTTCTGATGTTGATTCGTGTCCCACTTCCATCATTAAGACACACAAGGTTTTTATTCTCCATTAAATCCTCAATCACCATCCCATTTTGATCATTACAATCATCCCACAACATACTATGAGCATTAAAATCTCCACAACATATAACTTTCCCCCTAAATACCCAGCAAGTTCGTCCATCAACTCCATTGAAAGCCTTTTACACGGATTATAAAAATTAACAATTTTAACCTTACCTTCTCGTCCAAATTTCAACCACTAAATATTCTAATTCTGTTCCTTTCACCAACAATCTATAATGTATTCCTTGCCTTATAAATATTACACACACCCCTCCACTCCCCTCCCCCCTATCTCTACGGATACTATCATAACCTTTGATGACAAAGTCTAATGAAGGCTTAAGCCAGGTTTCTTGAATACATATGACTTCTGGTTTCTTCTTTAACTCTTTTATGAATCCTTTAAACTCTTGTCCATTTGCTATTATGCTCCTTGCGTTCCATTGTAATATAATCAATTTGACCTATCACCAGAACCTTCCTGCCTTCCATCTGCTTCAAGCTTTTTATTGATACTCTCCCATGATACTTCTTTTAAACCCAAAAACTTCTCTGCTCCCTTAACAATGATTTTTATTTTTTCTGTTTTGTGTTTAACCTGATCAGTACAGTTGATTACATATGCAATGAAAACAATAAGCTTATCAGCTGTCAGTTCTGTGTGAGTTTTGACTGCTTGACTTTCCTCTAATCTCAAAAACGGATTATTCTCTCTCCCAATTATATCCACTCTTCCCCTTTGTCCTTGCACCTTCTTCACTGCCTCTGAGTAGCTTATGTTACTTACTGTTTTCACTTGCTGAATCTCCACAGCCCTCTTCCTGACTTCACATCCCCCATACGTTACCCTGTGCGGTCCTCCGCAATTGCAGCATTTATCCTGCATATTTTCTCTGCACTCTTCAAATCTGTGCTCTCCTCCACACTTGGGACACGTCTGCTTCCCCTTACACACCGCTGCTATATGTCCAGACCTTTGGCATTTATAACATCGGAGCGGTGGAGGGATATAAGGCCTCACTGGAAAACTCATGCATCCGATTCTCACTTTTTCTGGTAGTTCAGACTGCTGAAACTCCAGAAGCACAGACAAGCTCTCTCCCCTCTTACCATCCACTGTCCTTAACAATCTCTTAGCTACACTCACCTGGCCACCAAAAATACTCCGTTTGAGTTTCTCCAGGTCTTCATCTACAGGAATACCTGTTATTACTCCCCTTGTCACTCTACTCTCACCCAGAGTCTTTCTTTCACTCACCATCTTCTTGCAAACACTTTCAATCTTCAGAGCCTTATTTTTCTGCTCCTCCGTTTTACATATTATTAACAAGTTCCCGTCTCTCAAAATCTTAGCTGTTTCCACCTCTCCTACCTTCTTCTTTAGCTCCCTGGATAAAGCTATCGGACTTAAATTAACATGCTCATCTTCCTTTCTAAATTTCAGTATTATTTTAACCTCCTTCCTTTCAACCTTTTTCCGAACCGTTCTCCTATCCTCCTCTGAACTGTTCCCTTCAAAACTCCTTTTGCTGCTTTGGCTGAGCTCGTTTTGCCTGACTCCTCCTTCTCCTTGATTCCTCCCTGATCTCTGACTAGATACTGACGTCCAATCACCAAAAGCCCCATCATCTTGGTCTTCGTCATCCTCTAATCCCTGAGTTGCCATTTGATCCAGTCACAAACTAGTTTATACCAACCGCCAACTCCTAGTCCCTGTCTCCCTTCCACACGGGAGCTCCCCTCGCCCAGCGCTCTCCACGCTCCCCGCTCCTGGAGGAAAGACTAGGTGCTGGGAGCTCCCTTATACCTGCATTAAGGAGGCAATTAAACACACCTGAGCAATTACAAACACCTGTGAAGCCATGAGTCCCAAACATTATGGTGCCCTGAAATGGGGGCAACTATGTATAAACACAGCTGTAATTTCTACATGGTGAAACCAAAATGTATAAAAATACCCTTTAATAACATTTGGCAATGTGCACTTTAACCGCATGTGATTTTTTTCTATTACAAATCTCAAATTGTGGAGTGCAGAGGCAAATAAATAAATGATGGGTCTTTGTCCAAAACATTATGGCGGGCACTGTATATATTGTTTGAAATGTCTTTGTTTTCAATAAGAAATCTGGTAAATATTGTGATGGTCAATGAATGCCGGGACGGAGAAGGTAAGGTGTAAGGCAATTAGGTAATGGGGAGTTGGATTTGTAGTTCCTTTTATTGCATTCCTCTAAGTTCCTCAGACAGTCCAAATATTCCTAAGTACGACGGTGGTCCTTTGCAATATAAAACTTTCATAAACCAGTTCATGGAGGGAGTGGAAATGAAAACTACTAATGAAAGAGTTCGCTTACGATTTCTGGAGCATTACACTAGCGGATATCCAAAGCAGCTTGTTGGAGATGGTCGGAATTTGCCTGCAGGTGAGGGCAATCGAACGGCGAGAATTGCTTAGAGAACATTTCGGTAACGAATACCAGATTGCTAATGCATCCATGAAGAAGGCCTATTCTTGGACAGCTATCAAGGTAGAAGACGCGAAAGCATTGCGTGTTCGCAATATTTCTTAGAAGTTGGTGTAGCTCAATGAAACATCTCAATCACATGCAAGAAATGAATGTTGTTAGTAATATGAGAATTATCATTCTAAAACTGCCCTATAGGCTGAGAGAAAGGTGAAGAGATAGAGCGGGTCTGGTATTGGAAGTTGAGAAACGAGAAGCCATGCTTCCTGACCTGGTGAATTTCATGGAAAAGGAAGTACAGTTAATGTCAAATCTATGACATGGGAATATTCAAGATCCTAAATACCTGTAGAAACAGCAGGTGAGAAGAAAAGAGACGCATCTACCATTAAGCTATGAGGTTTCTGTTTGTCATGTGATGAGGTTGGTCACATCATAAGGTGGTGTTGAAAATTTGAGGAAGGAATATAAAGAAAAGATGGACTTCTTAAAGGAGAAGGGAATCTGCTTTGGATGTTTGAAGACTGCAAGAGTCGTATAACTTGTCATAAGTGTAATCAAGATCATCCTGAATTACTTCATACTGAACAGAAGAATACGGAAAAGAAGCTGGAGCAAATAGAACAGAAGGAGAAGCCAGCTACTAGTGATGCTGTTACCTCACCTCAAATAAATGCGCATATTGGGGCCGGGGTAGAAACCTGTATTTTCTCCATCTTACCTGCAAAGGTAAGGAGCAGCCAGGGGAATACAGAGTTCCAAACATATGCTTCTTTGGATCATGGGAGCTCGGCTATCTTTTGCACAGGAAAGCTTGATGAGAAGGCTGGACGTCACAGGAGAAAAGACTACAATTCTATTGCATACCATGAATGAGGAAAAATGTTGTAATAGTCATCATATTACAGGTATGGAAATATCTAGTCTGGATGAAGACAATTTTATACAAATATCTGATGTGTTTACACATGAGACCATGCCCGTTTCTCACCTAAATATACCCAAGCAAGAAGACTTGAATCAATGCCTTACTTGAAGGATGTCAAGATACCTAAATTAAATTCCAGTATCGACCTACTTATTGGAACGAATACTTTGAAGGCATTGGAACCTAAAGAGTTTGTCAGCAGTCAAGGGGGCAGGCCATTTGCTGTGAGAACCTTACTCGGATGGGTTATCTATGGCTTCTTGCTTAATTATATTGCTTTTATTTTAGTTTGTTGTTCTCTCCAGTATATTTTACTATGGCTTCTGCTCTCAGAAAAGCAGGGATCCTGGTGTTTGACCAAGACCTCGCAGAACGGTGGCGCATATTTGATGAAGATTTCTCAATTTACATTGCAGCAGCTCACCCTACTGCTGCTCCCAGTGTTCGAGAGTCAATTCTTCTTAATCTAGCAGGCACGGAAGCTGCCCGACGTGCCAGAAGATTTCACTATGAACCGGCTAGATTTGACCCAGCTGGTGTTAAGATCACTCCCGCTGAGCCTTTCCGTGACCCTGATTGCCTACTACGCAAATTCCAACAGTTATGTGAGTTATGCACTAACTTGGTCATGGGGAGACATTTGTTCTTTTCCTGAAGCCAGAGAACCTGTGGAGATGTATGAAAGTGCCTTGAAGCACATTGCCAGTCGATGCAATTTCAGGTACTGTATATATGATAGCCTAGTCCGTGACCGTTTGGTCTATGGTGTCTGCAATGATAAATTACGCGACGAGTTACTGCGGGATGCTGAGCTCACTCTAGAGACTGCTGAAAACCGCTGTCGCATTGCTGAAATGGCTGACGCTCATACAAATGTTTTCAGGCACTCTGCTGGTCGTGAAACTAATGTTGTCGGCATGTCTTATCAAATCTCCCGTCATTCTCCTCAAGTGGCCGACAACTCTATCGTGAGACTAATTGACAATTGTTTTAAC
The DNA here is from genome assembly GCF_028641065.1 of Leucoraja erinaceus. NCBI lineage: Eukaryota > Metazoa > Chordata > Chondrichthyes > Rajiformes > Rajidae > Leucoraja > Leucoraja erinaceus. Next base: position 84,427,742 of record NC_073378.1, read on the forward strand.
TATGGGGGTTCCTGCGAATGGAAAATTATGTCGATTTTGTAACAAAAGGAATCATTTCTTCAAATGCTGCCGCTCGCATAGTAACAGAGTCCAAACAAGACAATCTGTTAATTCCCTTGGCCATGAGAACTTGCTCTCAGAATGCTCTCAACCAGCACCCACGGATTTGCAGGCTGCTGGCGAAGGTTTTGACTTGGATGTGCATTCCCTGTCTGACTGCTCGGACAGGAAGGCTCTGCAGAGGGTAGTGAGGGGAGCAGAGAGGATTATTGGCGTCTCCCTACCCTCGGTACAAGAACTGTTCCAGAGCCGCTGTCTGAAGAAAGCACAGAGAATTGCCAAGGACAAACTGCACCCCCTCCACACACACCTGGATCTCTTGCCATCAGGCAAGAGATATCGAAGCATCAAAGCCCGGACTACGAGGCTGCTAAACAGCTTCCTACCACAGGCGGTGAGGCTGCTAAACAGTCACTCTGCACTCACAGTCACTTGACTTGACTCTGCGGCTGGCACGGACACTTTAATAACTGGCACTGGCCACTTAAATCAGCGGCCCCGGACATTTTATTATGATTGGTTTACTGTATTTTAACATTGTGTTTTTTACCTGATTTTAACTATTTATTCTGTTCCATCAGGGACTGGATTGTTTTTTTTTAGTGTTATTATGTGAGAAGTGTTTTAAATTTCATGTGCGAGGCTCCGCTATTCACTGGGAAACGTCTTTTCATTTTGCACTGTACTTGTTGCTTGCAAGATGACAATAAAGGTTGATTGATTGATTGATTGATTGACTCACTACACAAACAACTAGACCCCAAGGTCGCTGCTCGTTAATGGCAAGAACCTTTATCTGAAAGTTGACACAGGGGCCAGATGTAACGTGATCTGTCTAGCTATGTCGAAAATGTTATGAAAACAGAGACTGTCACTCCTACGGCTGCTCCCATTTGCAGGAGGTCCAGTGCACCATATCGGTCAAGTAGAGTTACGCTGCTGTCTTAACTCACGTGTCCACAACCTGAGTTTCCATGTTGTTCATGAGGATGTGCCATCTCTGCTGGGTGACAATGCTTGTCACGACCTGGGACTTGGCTCTTTCAGCCCTTCTGTTTGTCATCTGACTACAACCTGTGACTTAAGCCATCAAATCCTGACACAATACAAAACTTTGTTTGACGTTGAGTCAAACAAAACAAAACTTTGTTTGTTTGGGTGAGTCCCGAACCAGGAGCCACAGTCTTAGAATAAAGGGGAGGTCATTTAAGACTGAGGTGATAAAAAACATTTTCACCCAGAGAGTTGTGAATTTATGGAATTCCCTGGCAGTGGAGGCCAAATCACTGGATGGATTTAAGAGAGAGTTAGATAGAGCTTTAGGGGCTAGTGGAGTCAAGGGATATGGGGAGAAGGCAGGCACAGGTTATTGATAGGGGACGATCAGCCATGATCACAATGAATGCTGGCTTGAAGGGCCGAATGGCCTCCTCCTGCACCTATTTTCTATGTTTCTACGACAAGCTGGGCAGGTTGCCTGTTAAGTACACAATTACCATTAACCCTGAGATAATCCCAGTTGTACGTCCAGCACACAAGATTCCCCATGCTATGCGTGACCATGTTCAAAGTGAACTCAACAGAATGGTATCTCTAGGTGTGATTGCTCCTGTCGCTGACCCCTCAGATTGGGTCTCCACCATGGTTGTGGCAACGAAAAAGAATAAAGATGAAATACAGATTTGTATCAACCCTAAGGTCTTAAACAGCCATTAAACAACCTCACTATCCCATGCGCACTGTGGACGAGATTGCAGCGCAGATGGTTGAGGAAACTGTATTCACTGTACTAGATGCCAAGAGTTCATTCTGGCAGATTTCGTTGGAACACAACTCCTCCAAGTTAACCACCTTCAGCACACCGTTCGGGCGATACAGATTTCTTCGCATGCCTTTTGGCATAAGCTCTGCCAGTGAAGTATTTTAACAAGCTATTGAGCAGTTGTTTGCGGGTTACCCATGCTCCATTGAAGTGGATGACATCCTCATTGTTGGACGAACTGTCGAAGAACTGTCAAAGAAGATGCTAATCTGACAAAGGTCCTGGATTGCGCCAAGGCCATTAACCTCGTTAATCCCTCAAAAATGCAAATTCAGGGTAAGTGAGGTGAAATACATAGGCCATGTGTTCACTAAGGATGACCTAAAAACTGATCCAGCGAAAACCAGTGCCATCAACGAGCTCCCAGCGCCCACAGACTTGCTCGGCCCACAAAGATTCCTTGGCATGGTGAACTACTGAGCAAATTTATTCCGGACTGCAGTGAAATATCAGTCCCATTGTGCCAGCTTACACACAAAGCCACTGCTTGGGCCTGGCACGAGCAACAGCAGAGGGCGTTCGACACTCTTAAGTCTTGTGCTCCGACTCTCGCTTATTTAGATCCTAAATAACCGGTCACACTGACTTGTGACGCTTCACCACACGGACTAGGCGCAGCATGTCTTCAAAATGATGGTAGCGGCAATAAGCCTGTTGCCTATGCCTTGCACACTATGAATGACACAGAACAATGCTGTGCCCAAATTGAGAAAGAGCTACTGGCAGTTGTTTTCGCCTGCAAGAAATTTAATGACTTTATCTTTGGACATACAGTCATAATTGAAACCGCCCACCAACTTCTGATCAGCATCTTTAACAAACCGATTCATGCCTCTCCAGCGCGCCTACAGCGGATGCTGCTACAACTTATATGACATTGTTCTGATCTACAAACGTGGTTAGGATATGCATCTGGCCGACACTGTCTCGCGTGCACCCCAGAAGACCTGTGAGGGACCGCCCTCGCCGGATGATGACTTTATCATAATGATAATGTCCTTTATTCCCTCGTCCTGTGTGGAGGATTTGGTTGCCCACACTGCTGCTGACAGTACCTTACGGTCGCTCGCCTCCGTCATTAAGCGCGGCTGGCCAGACAAACACTACAACGTTCTTTGCCGTCATCGATGAGCTAGTGCTGGAGGAAAAGGACATAAGGCTGTGGTCCCTGCTTCGCTGCACAGCAAGTATTTTGATGCTGTCCATGCAGGACATCCAGGCGCTGAAGCTACCGTCCTATGGGCAAGAATCATGTTTTACTGGCCAGGCAAGGCCGAATACACAGGGCCGTCCTTAAGCCGATTTGACCGATTGCTCCCAATTGGGCCTCGCGCCTAAGGGGGGCCCCGCACTAATGTTCCGTATTTCGTATGGAAATACGAATTCTCTTTGGTAAATAAAGTTTTTTTTTTATTCGCCATCCGGATTTTTTTTTTAAACGAACAAAGATCTTCTAGCAGAGCTCCACTATAGGATCTCTGTGTATAACAACCGCTGCACCGCCATCAGACACAAACAATTTGTTAACTAGTACTGTTAGCACTTCTTAACAGCAAGTACTTAACACGTTGTTATACAATGTCATCAATGCATCCATCCGCGTTCCTCAGTAAATGTTATTGTGTTTTGAACAAGTATTGATGACGTCGTGTTCCTTTGAATAAAATTCACGCGGCGTCATTAATACTTGTTTAAAACACAATTACATTTACTGAGGAATGTAGATCGATGACACGTTGAGAATTTCTTTAAACTCACCATCATGATTGAGGGCCCCGGACCGCGAGTAGGGGCTTCTTCCTGGTGTGCAGGTTAGTCATTCACCTACCGACCCACGTTGTGTCTCTCTGTGTTTTGCTCTCTCCCTCCCTCTCCCTCTCTCTCCTGCTCCCCATCTCGTCTCCCTCTAGCTCTCTCACACGGTCGCCTCGGCATTCCCGGAATCATTGACGTTTTGCGGTAGACAAAAATGCTGGAGAAACCCAGCGGGTGAGGCAGCCGCCTGGGCCGCTGAGTTCCTCCAGCACTCTGTGTTTTTTGTTTGGCTCTGAAGTTGAAGGTGACTCAACGGGACGGGCAACGGCTCTGGGAAAACTGCTGCACGCTGGGGTTTTCACCACATCACCAGCAGCCCTGAATATCCACAGTCGAATGGATTAGCTGAGCTCAAGAGTGCAAAAGTTGGAGAACAGAAAATGGCGGACTTACCTCGGAAGAGGATTCAACCTAATGTAGCTCCCGCTACATTAACGCTTCGACTGCCAATAAGTCCTCTGAGGCTCTCATAGCTGCTCCCAATATCCGCACTATTGAGGCTTCTCCTCCCCATCTCAGCACTGAGGAACTTGTTTCCTTATTTAATACCATTTGTTCTTCTATTATGAATTCTGTCGCTCCTCTTAAAGTGAAAAAGCCTAAGCCTAAAGGTTGGCCTTGGCTTAATGATACCACCAGAGCCCTGAGGAGGGAGTGCAGAAAATCAGAACGTAAGTGGAAGTGTGATAAGCTCCAAATTTCCTTTGATCTGTTGAGAAAAAGTCTTCACAAATATGTCAAGACTGCGAGAGCAAAATACTTTTCTGATCTTATTTCCAACAACTCTCATAATCCCAAAGTGTTATTCAGAACCATAAATTCTTACACCTGTCCTGCCCCCATTACCAGCTTGGATATGTCCCCGGCTAAGTGTGAAGATTTTTTACAAATTTTCATCAGCAAAGTTGAGGACATTAAAACGAACCCCCCCCCCTCCCTATTTAATGTCAGCAGAGGCTCGAAGGGGCGAATGGCCTAGTCCTGCCCCTATTTTCTATGTTTCTATGATATGCCAATGTACCAGCTAGCAACTGATCTTCTCCATAAAGACTTGGTCTATTGCTAGAAATTGTTATTTATTTACGTATCTGTTACGGACTTACAGCATATAGTACAATAATATTAAAGTTCTTATCTTGAGAATATCACATTGAATTTTCAAGGCAATCTGGGTGTTTATTACTATTTCCGACGCAACTGTCAATTTTGTAATTAGCTACAATTAGGTAATTAACTAATTATGTGCTTTAATTTCAGATCATCCAAGTAAGATGTTTTATATTTGTTTCAGAATGCTTCAATCTATAATAACTGTAAATGTCAATCCGTTCTCTTAATTTTTAAGAAAGTTATGAGCTTTTGACTGTCGTCGGTCACAACTTTTGTGTTAAGTCAATGGAAAAGCAATAGGGAAGATGCTAATTTCTGAGTATAAAAATGGCCATAACTTTTTTTAATACTGAAGATATGAAAGTGAATTAGGTGTCAAAATTAACTTATTTTTATGCTTTATCCAGTGGGATAAATTGCAGGCTTGATTTTTAAAATCACAAAACTTTGTAACATTGCTACTTGCTGTTTCAAATGTGTCGTGGAGTGCGTGAGACTATTTTACTAATCACACCCGACAAGTTAGTGGCTATCAAAAGTTGAACTTTGAGACGTTGTAAAAACCGCCGCTACATAAATATTTAACCCAACACCCTTGCCACTCATGTGGTCCCCTGGAGTGATATAGTTGAGGGGCGTCTCCACCAAAGATTATAGAGCTCCTCTATAATCATTGGTCTCCACCACACCCTGTGCCCCCAACATGCAGCAGCGAGAGGGCTCTAGACCAAAGATCCTTTGCTCCATGGTACACAAAACAGCTGGAGAAACTCAGCGGGTGCAGCAGCATCTATGGAGCGAAGGAAATAGGCAACGTTTCGGGCCAAAACCCTTCTGCACTACGACTGAATCCTTTGCTCCAGACCGTGGGGTTACAGGGAGAACGAGATCACCATCAAAGATACTAGAGCTAGCAATGTTACAAAATTTTGAGATTTAAAAAATCAAGTCTGTAATTTATCCCATCAGATAAAGCATAAAAAGAAGTTTAATTTGACACCTAATTCACTTTCATATTCAAGTATTTAACAAGTTATGGCCATTTTCATACTCGGAAATTAGCATCTTGTTCCCTATTGATTTTCTATGGACATAACAAAAAAGCTGTGATCGTGTGCTGTCAAAAGGCCATAACCTTCTTAAAAATTAAGAGAACTGAATGAAATTTTCTGAAACCATTCTGAAACAAATATAAAATAATCTTACTTGGATGACCTGAAATTAAAACATATAATTAGTTAGTTACCCAAGTGTAGCTAATTTCAAACTTCAATTACTAGATCTAAACATCTATCCATTTCTTAATAAATGATTAACATTTTTAAATAGCCCAAGTGTCCAAATAATATTCATAAATAATTCACAATAAAACATGATTTTGAAATCTCATTTACATTAATTTATAGGCCAAATGGAAGGAATTTAGTGTTCAATTGTTGTAAATTAAAGTCCATTTTAAATCAGCTTTCCAGTGAGATCCTGTGAACGCGCTGGTTTAGAACGTTCACATTGTGGTGGATTTGTGCCCTCAAATGCCCAGAAAAATACTGCGGGATATAAAAAGCCCAAAATTAGCTGCTCGCAATATTAAACTTTGTATAAAGGGTTCTTAAGAAGCCCTTTTGAATGTAAAAATAAGCTACATACCTTCTGTATACAGCTCCATGCGGCCCTGTGGTTGCGTGAGGTCGCGGGTTTAGAGAGTGATTTTTAAACTATTATAACTATTATACAAGGCAATAAAAACTAATAATACCTTTTGCGATGGGGTCTTTCAGCGATTTTTCGTTAATGATTTACTAGGCTGAACATCTTCGATTGGAACAGCCTAGTGAAAATCGCGTTTTAAACCCGCCCCCCTCTAAACGGCGCCAAAATCGCGCACACGGACTGGGGCAGATTTTCAGTGACGCTTCAGGTACGCTTTGCAACATACCTATTAGAGCAGTATCTATCCTCTAGCATCTCGGATGTGTGGGGGCACAGGGCCCTGTGTGACTCAGGCCGCCAATTGGCACGGATTGCACCCGGTGGCACCGTGATGCTGGACGACAGATGGCGCAATGGGCTAAGTGTTCGGCTGGCGACCGGAAGGTAGCCGGTTCGAATCCCGCTTGGAGTGCATACTGTCGTTGTGTCCTTGGGCAAGACACTTCACCCATCTTTGCCTGCGTGTGAATGTGTGTGAATGTGTGTGTGTGATTGGTGGTGGTCGGAGGGGCCGTAGGCGCAGATTAGCAGCCACGCTTCCGTCAGTCTGCCCCAGGGCAGCTGTGGCTACAGAAGTAGCTCACCACCACTGAGTGTGACTGAGGAGTGAATGAATAATGCGATGTAAAGCGCCTTGAGTATCTAGAAAGGCGCTATATAAATCCCATCCATTATTATTATTATTATTATTATTATTATCTCCCCTCACTCCCCCTCCCCCTTCCCTCTGTCCTTGCCCCGCCCTCTGTCCTTGCCCCGCCCTCTGTCCTGGCCCCGCCCTCTGTCCTGGCCCCGCCCCCGCCCTTTGACCCAGGAAGTTGTTGTCTGGCTGGTTTATGCCGTCACAGGCCGAGCCGAGCGGCCTCAGTGACGGAGTTGTGAAGCCGGGGCAGGAGGAGCAGGTTCAGCGGCGGCGGCGGCAGCAGCGGGGACCGCGGCGACCAGGTGAGTGAGTGAGTGAGTGAGCGCCTCCCCTCCTCCTCCCGCTCTGCTCTGAGCGGGGCCGCGACGGGAAGCGGGCACTTGACCCTCCGGTGTCACCGGGGTAACGGGAGGCAACGGCAGGTTTAAAGTTGGTCCCGATCGCCGCTTGTCTGCTCCGGACCCGGCGAGAGTCTCGGCCGCGGCGCCAGGGCCCGCCCGGTCCCGAGCCCGCTGAGTGCGGCCCTGTGTGACTCAGGCCGCCAGTTGGCACGGATTGTACCCGGTGGCACCGTGACTAACTCCCCGGTAAATCTCCCGACATCTGCCTCCGCTTCCCTTCAGTTTCGATGACCTGTCTTGTGCGCTGTTAAACGGTGAATGGTTTTCCTCGTCACTTCCAGCACTTGCTCTCAGTTGCCGTTTGTATGTCGCAGTTATTGGGACTTGGGAATCGGAGTTCTCTTGTGCTCGGAAAGGGAAGAGTGTCAATACGAGAATGAAAGCAAACAACCAAAGCTCAAACAGCCTACTATTTAAATAAAATAAATAAAGTCGACTCAATTCGAGTGGGATTCTGAAAATCCCTTGTAACTAATGTAGAGTTGGTTCTTATTGAAGTGTAGAACAGTGGTAGATTGTGAATATGGACACATTTGCTGTAAAAGGATCCGATTGCTGAACTGAAGGTTGCTTTTTTAAAGCAATTTCTGAGTTGCAAAATATTTAGTCAAATATAGATGATATTCTCTTGCTTTGAGGAAATAGGAGAGACTAGATGCTGGAGCCATGAGCAAACACAGTTCTGGAAGAACTCTGGGTTGTGTAACATGTCTGGAGGGAAATGGGCAGTTGATGTTTTGTGCTTAGACCCTTGTCCTGACTAAAATATACATATGAGGAGGTTGGTCAAGAACCTGGGCTATAATGGGTAGATCCATGTGAGGAATGAAATGGATGGAGTTAGTTGAAGGTAAAGGAGATGGAATGTGTCAAAATAGTTTGCAGATTAGAGAAACAGTCCATTCATTGTATTCAGTAACTGCATTTAGATTTTAGATAGTATTTAGATTCATTATATACAACATGTAAAGCAGTTAAGTCTGACACACTTGTAACTTTACTTATTGTTTAATGATCACTCAGGTTAGACACATTCCAGCACTGACTGCTTGCAATATATTATTGGTTGCATGCATGAACCATCTACACAACACAATGGTGTTGACTATTGAATTCTCTAGATTTAAGTAACTTGCTTCTCTCTTTCTCCCACCCCACCCCCTCACCCCACCCTCCCTTGTGGGAACTGCAGCATGACAAAGGTTAAGATAGTTGTACAGCGCCACAATCTTTAGGCATTCATTGACATACACCAGTGTTCCTGATAAGTATTCCTTGACGCACACTACAAGGTTATTGATAGTCATCCTTACTGAAAATTAAATAAAGGATTAAATAGCATTTTGTTTTACTTGTATTAGTATTATTGTATTTGTATTAGTGTTTTGAGAACATATTGTTATTGATGATAAGAAATTAGAAAGTGCGCACAATTTAAAGGGTCAAAATCTGCATAAAACATTGATCATTCCGAGTGGAATTTTAGGGTAGTACAGTAACTGGGGTTGTGCTGCTCTCCTTGTGCACAAGTAAATAAAGTGTGTATGGAAAATGAATGCAAGTTGTCAGAGTTCAGTTCATCGGAGATGGCACCCCTCTACCCAGATCCTCCATTTCTGACGACAGCCTGGCACCTCTGAATATGCCCATCGCCCACTCGCCCATCGCTCACACGCTCCTCCCATTTGGGTGCCCACCCTAACCCACTCCACCTTCCCTTCCCATTAAATTCCATCATCTGCAGCCTCTACCTCCTCCACCCCTTTCTTATCCCACCTGATTCCAGCCACCACTCTACCTCATTTAGATTCACCCATTGTGACTGCTATTGTCCCAGCCCATATGCTCTTTATTCTGAAGATAGACACAAAAAGCTGGAGTAACTCAGCATCTCATAACAGGCAGCATCTCTGGAGAGAAGGAATGGGTGACGTTTCGGGTCGAGACCCTTCTTCTATCTTCCCTCCATTCTTTCAGATGAGAGGAAGAGCCTCGACCTGAAATGTCGACTGTCCATTTCTCTCCACAGATACTGCCAGAACTACTGAGTTCCTCCAGTTGTTTGTGTTTTGCTCTCTGGTTTTACATTTGAATGGACCCTGAAATATAAATATTCTGAAAGTTTTGTGTAGATAATGTGGTCGGGGTATTTTCAAAGTAGTACATAATACTAGGATTTATGGAGATGCCCGTTGCAGTGTATATTCCTCCAATTGTAATCTGATTGTTTTCCCATAAAAGGTGCTGCATTCACTGATACAACTAGTTTAAAAGGAAATGAATCCTAATTACAAAACAATTTTGCTAGCATTAAAATGTAAATATTGAATTGACGAGTTTCTGAATGATGACATTTCATTCTATTTATAGAATGAAATCGGCATGGTTTTGATGTCAGTTAACCATCATATGTCTCTGAAAGAACAGTCATGCCTTCTCAATGGCAATATTTTTGTGTTTTAGTTTGTGTTCCTGCAAAATATTTTTATCCTGCTGTTTTCAACTCTAAACTCTATTTTTACTTTATTTTATTTAATAAACTTGCATCCCTATAATCCTGTGGGCTTCAAATTTATTTATTTGTTAATGGTGTTTTAAATCTGTAACCTAAATACCCACCTTTTGTATCACTGAAATCATTTTTCTATATTTACTTTCTGGGTTTTTTGAAGATATCAGTTTTGCTTTTGGGAGAACACACATTGAATTTGTCTTTATTTTATTCATCATAACATTTCAGTAAACATCTTTTGAATGCTTTGCCTTAACTCGTCGTATACATTGGGTATACAAGTAAAGAATTGCACTGTGCCTTGTCACATGTGACAAAGTATTCTATCCATCCATTTGTTTCTAAAAACCTGATGAGAAAATGGATATCAGTATACTAGTAAGGATTGTTAATGCTATTTTAAGTCATTATTTCCCCTACCATGTACGAAATGTTGTCTACCCTTGCCTAAGTATTCATTTTGACATTGATTATTTTATTTTGTATATTCATTGTTCCTAATAATCATGACATTTCTCCTGTCCATGTCCTCCTAATGTTATTGCCTTTGTTAACTTCTACCATCAATTTAAACTTTTGTATTATTGATACACTTTGAGATTGAAATTTTATTTATACTGGACTAAGTGGGACCCGTTGGGTCCCTGTCACACAGGAGGCCTGGTCCCCCCTCCTCGTTCCCCGAACTCGTTCCCCGAAAGCTACTCGTTCCCCGACGCAACTCGTTCCCCGACGAAATATTCCACCACTCACCCGTTCCCCACAAGTAACCTGTTCCCCCAACGCAATATTTCCACCACTCGCCCATCCCTCTCCCATCAAATCCACCCTCCCTGTCCCCCTCTCCCTCTACTCACCCCCTCTATCCTACCTTGCCCATCACCCTGGGCCCCTTCTACCCCCCTCCCTATGCACTCCCCATGCACTCCACTGCCCCTCTACCCCACTCCCTCCCTTTCTTTCCTCCCTTCCTCTCTTTCCTCCCTCCCTCTCCCTCCCTCAGACAGCAGGGCCCGGCGCAGCCCCTCCCCCAACTCTTTCTATCACCCCATTTCCCTCATCCTCCTCCCCTCACTCCCATTCTCTGTCCCAGCACCTATCCAGGTTGTAGAGCAGCGCCAAGGCCTGGAACTCAGCCTGGTTCTCGTACTCGGCCCGGCCCTGGCCATCGGCGGCCGAAGCACTCGCGGACCTGGGCCTCGAAGGAGCTGGGCTCGCTGTGCCGGGAGTGGGGTGAGGGTGGAGGGTTGGCCGCAGAGCAGGAAGTGCAGGTTGTGCAGCAGGTTGGCGGCAGCCTGGTGGCCCCCGAGGTGCTGGTGCACCTTGACCAGGCCCCGGGCTTGGGCACAACTCCAGCCCAGGCCCAGTCCCCGGGCTTATCCTTGGCTCCAGTCCGGGGCTCCCACCCAGGCCCAATCACTGGGCTCGGCCCGCAGCACCATCCTCCTCACCAGGTACTGCGCGGCTGCAGCTCCTCGGGCGGAGGCACCACTCCTTCACCATGGCGACCTCCAGCTGATTGACCACAGACGCGGCCAATCAGTGTGGCGACGCCCCTTCCTGTGTGACTGGAGATGAGACCAATCGCGTGGCGGTGACTGACAGCAATCTGCGCATGAGCAGTTTTTACGATTTTTAAACCTCAATAACTTTTGCAATATACCATCGATCGGAACAAAACTGTTGCACGCGCAGCACAGGAGAATGGTGAGCAAGAGGGCGAGAAATCACAGCGCTATCGCGTAATGTTTTTGCGCAAATAGAAAAACCCCGCAAACCGTAAGAGCACAAGATCAGAGTTTTAGTTATGTATAGATAGATGGATAGATTGGAGTCATTAAAATAATACAGAAGGAGCAGTGATAATGAAGGTATAGCTGCTATTCCCCATTATTTTAATTTCTGTCACTTGAATTTGTATCGGTACGTCTGCCGGCAGTTTAATCTACAGGACTCCACTTTAATTCCTTTGTTATTCTTAATACATCTTCAATCCTCCAAAAGTCTCCAAGAAACAAAGCATCAGGAAATATTCTCCTTCAACACCTTTATTGGTTTTCATTTAATGCACCTATTTCAAAGTGGCTTTTTCTTTTCTCTCAATGAGTATGTTTAGTTTAGTTTATTGTCACGTGTACTGAGTTACAGGGAAAAGCTTTTTTTGCGTGCTAGGGAGCCAGCGGAAAGACTGATCGGTGTATAGTCGCTGTGTTCATCCTTTTGAACTGGATATAATTTGCAATCTTTAGCCCTTATGTGTCCTTGGCACGCTAATTACAAGACCTCTTTGTCGCGTTGAGGCGTGACGGTCCCACGAGATTCGCTCGCGTCATCATGCGCCCGCACAGCCGTCTGGAGCGCATGACGTCATTTGAAGATGGACACAAAATGCAGGAGGAACTCAGCGGGACCTGCAGCATCTCTGGAGAGAAGGATTGGATGATGTTTTGGGTCGAGACTTTTCTTCTGTCTGAAAGAAGGGTCTTGACCCGAAACGTCATCCATTCCTTCCCTCCAGAGATGCTACCGGTCCCGCTGAGTTACTGCAGCATTTTGTGTCTCTCTTCAATTTTCTTGGCCCCGCTCTGGGAGTAGAAGTGGGGGCGGATCCGGATCCGCAACGGCCGTGAGCCCCAGGCTGAGTTCGACGATCGTTTGCCTGCTTCTGCTGCTGTTGGAGGTGAGACATTGCGTCACGCCAGGGTCTTGGGCCTGTCCCACTTTGGCTGTCAGTTACGTGACAGGCCGGTAGCGGGCGAAGATTTTGTGCAGGACGAAGTCCACACTCCTCCACGCCACTCCACATTCCTCCACACCACTCCGTGCGCCCATCCCCGCGCTATCCACGTGCTAGCAGGTCGCGTAAATGGTGCACGAAAGACAGCCAAGTGGGACAGTCCCTTTACCCTCCTCCACTATTTGCAGAGGTGTGGAGGGGTGGAAAATTGTGAACTGAGTCTGTTTTTCAACCAAATCAGGACCAATTAGACCCAGCCTTATCAGAAATTTTACTTTTCATCAAATGTCTCCATTACCACCTAATTTATAGGTAGACTAAAATGCTGGAGAAACTCAGTGGGTGCGGCAGCATCTGTGGAGCGAAGGAAATAGGCAACGTTTCGGGCCAAAACACTTCTTCACTGATTCTGACATTCAGACATCAAACCCAGGACATTAATGCAAGAGTTTCGGTATGCTTCGGTCTTAAGATCATGACGTCCATCACAATTTGTCCCACTTCTATCTCTGTTCAACTCTGTTTGCAACCAGTTGCATGATAAAATGGTTTGTGCATGCAGGCAGCAAAACTGAGATAATAGCCAGTCTTGGACTGATAAGGGTCAAGTGATGTTTATGCTGCACAAGTGTCAGACAATGATTGTCTTCAAGAAGAGTGCATATAGTCTTTTATCCATGACATTCAATAGTATTGAACATAGAACAGTACAGCACAGGAACAGGCTCTTTGGGCCACAATCCCATGCCAAATATGCCTCTATAAACTCCTCTGCCTGCATGTGATCCCTATCCCTCCATTCCTTGCATATCCATGTCCTCATCCAAAAGCCTCTTAAATGCCACTATCATATCTGCCACCACCATCACCCTTAGCTGCACATTCTGGCCACCCACCACTATGTGTAAAAAAAAAACGCCCTGCCTATCTGTCTGTTTTTATAAACACATCTCCGTGATTGTGTTTAAAAAGGAATCACCATGCACATCTCCATGTTGTGTGTGTGTGTTTATATATTTAAAACATGTTTGCCATGCACGTCTCCTTTTAACATTGCCTCTCTCACCTTAAAGCTTTGGCATTTCCATCCTTGGAAAATGGTCATGACTGTCTCCCCTATCTATTCCTCTTATTTTATACATTTCTATTAGGTCTCCCTTCATACACACCTCCAGAGAAAACAATCCAAATTTATTCAACATTTCCTTACAGCTAATGCCTTCAAATTCTGTTCACCTTTCTAAATCTTTGTTTACTTCATCAATGAATTGCTGTGATTGCAGTGCATCTTGGAGATGCATACTTTAGTTCCTTGCTGGGACCGTTTTGTTAGAAGCTCCCACGCTTGCAATTTCCACTGCTGAGATGGACAATAACAACTATTAATTTTCAAATCATGCTCCATCTAGCATGTGAAATATTATTCTGTTTCATTATCACTGTATCTGCATCCTGAAATGTTACATCCTACAGCACAATGGGAGTACTTTCACCAGGTGGACCTGCAGTTGGCCTTGCAATGGACAACCATGATCCATAAGCAAAAGAAAATGGGTCTTTTATATTTGTCATGCGCCCTAATTTTCCAGTAGACTAAAAAGCACGAAGCAACCTGGTTTTTAATGAGTAATTAAGGGTTTCTATTTGTAGTGCATGCATAACACTGAAATATTTCACTTTCTTAAATTTTCTTCATGTACTCGATGTGACTTAAAAGCAGATGATTCAGTTCAAGCCCAATATGGATCTAATTATTTGACAACATTAAGAATGACTAGAATTGCATGTAACTTTAATAGGTGCTTATCTATCTTCTCTCACTGCACTCATCTCTGCAACTGGATCCTCGATTTCCTCACTAACAGAAAATCATCCTCTACCATAATCGTCCACATGGGTGCTTAGCAAGGATGTGTTCTCAGCCCCCTTCTCTACTCCTTATTCACCCACGACTGTGCAGCCGATTACACATCCAATTCAATTGACAAATTTGCGGATGACACCACCGTTGTGGGGTGGATATCAAATAATGACGAGGCGAATTACAGGAAGGAGATTGAGAACCTCGTGACCTGGTGTGAAGACAACAATATTTCTCTCAATGTCAGCAAGACAAAGGAGATGGTGATCGACTTCAGGAAGTAATGCTGTACACATGCCCATTGATGATGCCAAAGAAGAGATGGTTGAAGGCTTTGAGTTCCAAGGAGTAAATATCACCAGCAAATTGTTCTGGACCACCCATATTGAAGCAATGGCCAAGAAAGCACACCAACACCTCTACTTCCTTAGAAGGCTTTGGAAGTTCGGCATGTCCCCAATAACTCTCACCAATGTCTGCGTAGAAAGCATTTTATTGGGATGCATCATGGTATGGTTTGGCAACAGCTCCATCCAAGACCACAAGAAATTGCAGAGAATTGCAGCTCAGACTATCACTCAAACCAACCTCCCTCCATTAACCCTATTTACATTTCATGCTGCCTCGGAAAGGGCACCAGCATAATCAAGGATGAGTCTCTCCCCAGTCACTCCCTCTTACTCCTCTCCCATCAGGCAAGAGGTTCATAAGTGTGAAAATGCATACTTCCAGATTCTAGGACGGTTTCTTTGCAGCTGTTATCAGGCAAGTAAATCATACTACCAACAATTGGAGAGAGGTCCTGAATTACTCTCTACCTCACTGGAGATGCTTGGACTATATTTAATTGGGCTTTACTTGACTTTAGCTTCCACTAAAACTTTATTCCTTTTATCATGTATCTGTGCACCGTGGATAGCTCGATTATAAACTTTCCGCTGACTGGTTAGGACGCAACAAAAGCTTTTCACTGTACATCTGTACATGTGGCAATAAACAAAACTATGTTTTATGAAGATTTATTATAATTAAAAATGTTTAGTTATTTAAGAATGCTACTGCACAGATAAGTCATTTGTCCCAAGGATTCACCACTGGCATTTTGCTTCAATAGACTGAATTTAAATACCGTCTCCAAATGCAGTGTAACACGTTATTGATTTAAAAAATATTTGGTGTAGCTCAATTTGACATATTGATCACCCAGTCTAAAGAGAAACAGTTTTAAACACAGTACTACAATGTTTTTTACACGTGGTTAACATTTCTTCTTCAAAATGAGGTGATAATTATTCAACCATCACATTGGATGCACAGAATTTCTGCCTGTGATTAAATAAACAAATTCTGCAAAGATAGTCTGTCACATCCGCCACAACAGAATATGCCATTGGCTAATGTGGTCTTGCTAAACATACTGGCGTCCACGATTAAGCTTTTGAAACCACTGTTTATCTGTCAATGTTGCCATTCTGTCTGTCATCAGTTAAAACCTCCCAATTACCATAATCATCGTTAAAGTCTTTCAATTTATTAATATCCTTAAAATGTTACATTGGCACATTGATAATAGCAAAAACAAAATTGCAGAGATTAATTAACTGACGTGGTCATATTCCTAAAGAAGCATCCTTATCCACTTTTAGAGATTGTCAACATTAAATAATGGTCAGTGGTAAAATGGATGATAAACAAAAAGAAATAGCTTTAGGATCGAATAGGTAGACATTCAATTAATCAATGTTGCATACAACATATAATCCTCTGACATTTTTGCCACCTCCAATGGGATCCTACTACTGGCCACATCTACTCCATCTCCTCCCCTGTCTGCTTTCTGTAGAGACCGTTCGCTCCGTAACTCCCTAGTCAATTCATCACTTCCCACCCAAACCCGGGTACTTTTCCTTGCAACCGTGGGAAATGCTACACTTGTCGCTTTACCGCCCCCCTCGACTCCATCCAAGGACCCAAGCAGTCTTTCCAGGTGAGGCAGAGGTTCACCTGCACCTCCTCCAACCTCATCTACTGCATCCGCTGTTCCAGGTGTCAACTTCTCTACATCGGCGAGAACAAGCGCAAGCTTGGCAATCACTTCGCCCAACACCTCCGCTCAGTTCGCACTAACCAACCTGATCTCCCGGTGGCTCAGCTCTTCAACTCTCCCTCCCATTCAGAATCTGCCCTTTCTGTCCAAGGGCCTCCTCCATTGCCAGAGTGAGGCCCAGCACAAATTGGAGAAACAGCACCTCATAATTTGCTTAGGTAGTTTACACCCCAGCGGTATGAACATTGACTTCTCTAAATTCAGATAGTCCTTGCTTTCTCCCTCCTTCCCCTCCTGCTTCCCATCTCTCCCAAAAGCCTACTCTCAGCCTCTTCCTTTCTTTTTACCGCCCCCTCCCCCGATATCAGTCTGAAGAAGGGTCTCGACCCAAAGTATCGCCTTCTCTCCATAGATGCTGCCTTACCCGCTGAGTTCCTCCAGCATTTTTGTCTACCTTCAATTAATCATAGATTTGCATAGGCAGTTTTGAATCTAAATTTAGTGGAAAAGTTGATAGCAGGTTTATGTATATGTAGATTTATATCTAAATGCTAATTTACATCTGTAAAATATTATAAATCTTAGTTACGCTATAAATGTGTGTTCATATTGTAATTGAAATGATCTATATAAATGAATAGACTGCATCGGTGCTACCTCCTGCACCCAAGCAGAACTCACTGAATTCATCAACTTCACAACTAATTTCCATCCTGCACTCAAATTCACTTGGACCATCTCCGACATCTCCCTGCCATTTCTAGATCTCGCCGTCTCCATCACAGGAGACAGACTATTGACTGACATCTATTACAAACCCAATAACTCCCATAGCTATCTAGACTACACTTCTTCTTCCCACCCTGTTTTCTGTAAAGACTATATCCCCCCCAACTCCTCCATCTAAGCCGCTTCTGTGCCCAGGATGAGATTTTCCATACCAGGTCAGCAGAGATGTTCTCATTCATTAGGGAATGGGGGGTTCTCCTCTTCCATTATAGTTGTCATAATCATAATCGTAATTTAATAGCCGAGTATGTTTTGCAACATTCGAGGAATTATAACCATTATAGTTTTAGTTTTTATTAGTTTAGAGATACAGTGCGGGAACAGGCCCTTCGGCCCACCAGGTCCACACCGACCAGTGATCCCCGCACATTAATACTATCCTATTGACAAATTTTTCATTTACCAAGCCAATTAACCTACAAACCTATACGTCTTTGGAGTGTGGGAGGAAACCAAAGTCAAGCCAACATGTCACCAATCATGATATCGAGAGTGAAAGCATTCTATTTAGTTCATTGCCGTCCATTCATCAGACCAAGTCTAATCTGGCCAGTTCATTTCATAGGCATGACAATGCCAGTAATGTCCAAGGAATCATGGAGCCTAAATTGGAGGATAGAAAGCCAACTTCAACCTTTAACCACAATGGCTTTATCGACCCTCCTCGAATCAACAACAATATCGATCCCACCACCGTAGACCTCGCCAGATACCTCGCCCGCAGCCAGCTTGTTATAACGGCATTGACGGCCGTTAATGACAAGCCCGAGAATTACTGGGCTTGGAAATCCTCCTTCCAAAGCGCCATAGCAGACCTGCGCCTTTCACCCGGAGGAGAGCTAGATCTTTTGATAAAATGACTTGGAAAAGAATCCTCGGAGCAGGCAACAAGAATTAAGGCTGTCGACATGAGAAATCCACCAGCAGGTTTGACGATGGTTTGGCAGAGGCTTGAAGAAAGTTATGGTTCACCTGAGTATATTGAGCTTGGACAAGCTTGGTTCTCTTTACCAAGCTTGAGAACTTTCCCAGGAGCACCATCAAAGAGCCATAGGAGCTACGTGGGCTCGGGGACCTTCTGTCAGAAATCAAAGTTTGATGGGTACTACCTGGTTGGTCTTACCTTGATACCTCCAGGGGAGTTGCACCGATTGTTGAGAAGCTTCGTTATAACATCCAGGAAAAGTGGACCAAATTTGGATCTAATTATAAACGCCGCCACTGCATCCCATTTCCCCCCCCCCCCCCCCCCCCCCCCCCCCCCCCATTTAGTGTGTTTGCCGACTATTGGAGGCAAAAACCAGAACGGACCCCAGCTTCAATCTGTGATTCTCTCATCCAGCAATTGTCAAGGGAGAAAAAATAGAGAGACATGGTAAAACTCTTGTCTCCATCCACAGGACACAAGCATCTCCAACAACCCCTGAGACACAGAAATCCAGTGACCCATCCAAGCTGTGTTCCATTCATGCTAAGATTCATCCATTAACGAAGTGCAGAGCCTTCAGAGTAAAGAGCCTGGAAGACCGCAAACACTTCATTAAGGAACATTCCGTTTGTTTCCGCTGCTGCTCCTCCACAAGTCATTTTGCCAAGAACTGTAAAGCAGAAGTGAATTGTATTGAGTGTGACAGTGACAGACACCTCTCTGCTCTACATCCAGGCCCAGCCCCTAGGCAGTCCAAGCCATCTCCCCCCGCATCTGAGCATGGCGGGGAGGAAGAGGTAGCGGTAAACCAGGAGATCACCTCCAGATGCACAGAGGTGTGCGGTGAAGGGGTCAGCGCGAAAGCATGTGCTAAGATGTGTCTCATCTCAGTCTATCCAGAGGACGTCGTCCAGAGGCACGCAGGATGTACGCCATCTTAGATGAACAGAGCAACCGCTGTCTCACAACATCTGAGTTCTTCAATATCTTTGAGATCAAAGGAAATCATCAGCCATATACACTGCGGACATGTGCCGGGCTCAAGCAGACTGCAGGTAGAACAGCCTGCGGTTACATGGTGGAGTCTGTGGATGAGAAGACATTGCTCCCTCTTCCTCCGCTCCTAAAATGCAATCAAGTGGTTAAACAACTGTGCCGAGATACCCACTCCCAATGCTGCGCATCACCACAGTCATCAGACACACTGCCAATGAGATTCCTCCACTGGATCCAAAGGCCGAAATACTACTCCTATTGGGAAGAGATATTCTGCAGATGCATAAAGTGAGGAAGCAAATTAATGGTCCCAACAATGCCCCGTTCGCCCAGAAGAGGAGCCATCTTGGGGAACGGGTGCTAACCAGCAGCCGTCCTTTTAATTCACTTTTTTTTTGAAGTTTTAGTGAGTCCTGTGCTTTGTCTGTTGGAGAAATAGACTTTTTAATGTGGAGGGAAGAGGGTAGCTATATTTCTAGGTCCCTACCTGGTCGGTGAGGCAGCTTTTTCTCCGGGCTGCCCCGTCGACCCGTCCTCGTGGCCTACCAGCGGGCGTGGAGCGCCGTTTCCTGGCAGGGACCGCTCAGCACCTCGGCTTCGGTGGCGGCACAGCGCTGGAGGGCTATCGTGGAGCGTAGCGGCCGATGCCTTGCCTGGGTCGCAGCGCTGGATTGACGCGCTGGAGCTCCGGTGAGCTGTGACCGCCGAGTTCAACACCTCCGGGCTGCAAGTCTGTGGAGCGGAGTGGGCGGCGCCGACTTTAACATCGGGAGCCTGGGAGCTCCAAACCGGCACGGCCTTGTCGGCTTTGGAAGCCGCGGTCTACGGTTAGGAAGCGGCCGTTCCAGGTGGCCCAGCCGCTGAGTGGACTCTCCCAACGCCGGGGCAACAGCACCCGGCCAGAACGGCCAGGAACATCGGGCCTCCATAGAGGCAATAGCGGAGGCTTCAATAGGCCTGACTTTGGGAGAACTGGGGTTGGGGACAGGGCATTGTGCCTTCCCCCACATTGGTAACCATTGTGGGGGGATGATTTTTGTGAGTGACTGAATATTTTATTCTGTGTCCAAGATGGCTGTCGGAAGGGAGAGTGTACGCTGGCGCGGTTTGGCTGCCGCTGCTCTCTCTTCACGTTGTGTTTTTGATTTTTTGTCTTTGGATCGAATTCTGTCTTTAATTTGTGTATTGGTGATGTCTTTATTATTTATTTTATTCCGATTATATGGTTTATTATTCTTGTTAATTTCTGTAAGGTGTCCTTGAGACTTTTGAAAGGCGCCCACAAATAAAATTTATCATTATTATTAGAAGCTGGATCTGGGATGGGTAGTTGTCGGCGATGTATGTCTTCTAAGCCTAACCAAGGCGACAGCTGCCAAGGTTGGCACATTTGTCGTTCAGGCCCTACTGTAGAAGAGTTGCAGAAAGCAGAGATGCTCATTATGAAGGGTGTCCAACAACAGTGTTATTCGTAATAGTTGGAGTGCACCACTGCAGCATGCAACCTCCCCGCACACAGCCCTTTGTGCAAGCTGTGTCCAATATTGTGTGGCAGTGGATTGCTACGAGTGGGAAGCCGCATCACTCAGGCAAAGCTGGGAACAGAGGAAACCAATCCAGTAATCATCCCAGGACGTCATCAAATGGTGGTTGGAGCGAAGAGGTGCATCAGTGGTTTCCACTTCAGGTGCGTCATCTGCAGGAAACTCCGTGGTAAGAATGAGTACCAGCAGATGGCCGACATTCCAGTTGAATGACTACAAGTGGCACCACCCTTCACTTACATGGGCGATGACGTGTTTGGCTCTTGGGAGGTGACGTCACGCCAGACCAGAGGAGGACACAGCAACAGCAAGAGATGGGCTGTGCTGCTCTCCTGCATGTGTACAGAACTGTTCACATCGAAGTGATAGAGAGCATGAGTGCTAGCAGCTTTATCAATGCCCTGAGGAGGTTTTTTTTGCCATCAGAGGGCCAGTAAAGCAGATACGATCAGACTGCGTCACTAACTGTTGGTGCGAGTCATGAGCTGAAGATGGGTGATTCAAGCACCAGCTCCGACAGCGTCGAGAAGTACCTCCAGGATCAGAAGTGTACATGGGTATTCAATCTGCCCCATTCCTCCCACATGGGTGGAGCGTGGGAGCGGATGATCGGTGTCACCCGTCGTATCATCGACTACATGCTCCACCACAATGGAGCAGCCTGCCTCACACATGAGGCCTTAACGACATTTATGGCAGATGTCACAGCTGTGATTAATGCAAGACCCCTCATCCATGTGCCTTCGGACCCGGGGTCACCTTTCATTCTGACTCCAGCTACACTCCTGCCTCGAAAGACAGATGTTCCCCTTCCTCCTCCTGGTGACTTTGGGAAAGGAGTTATTCTCAAAGAAGAGTGGAAGCGTGTTCAAAGCCTAGTGAAAACCTTTTGGAGCAGATGGCGTCAGGAGTATCTTGTTACTGCAAAGTCGATACAAGCGGTTGGACACAAGGCAAAATCTTAAAGAAGGAGACATCGTCCTCCTGAAGGACAAACAGGCCAGAAGAAATGAGGGGCCCATGGCAATCATCTCAAAGACTTTTCCAAGTCAGGATGGGAAGGTTCAGAGAATGGAAGTCAGAATCTTCAAGGATGGAGGCCAGAAGCTCTACATCCGCCCAATCACTGAAGTGTTCCTCCTCCTGTCTCCCGAGGATTCTGGGGGTTAAATGGGAGACTTGCATGGGGTCTGGGAGACCCCAGGCGGGGAGTGTACTGGACTGTATTTTGTTTACAAGCATTAATGCCACCTGCTGGAAGTTCTGGTACAGCAGCTTTAAGTTACGCTTCCTTTTATACAGGAAGTTGTCAAAAACAAGGAAGGGTCCAGCTCAGATAGGGTACCTCATGGTGTTTAGACAGTGTCATTCACGGTGTGTAATCCATTGCCATCCCCCCCCCCCCCCCCCCCCCCCCCCCCCCCCCCACAGAGTTTGTTAGACGCAATGCCTTTTCACAGTTGAATACAGTAAAGCATCATACGACAGCTCGTCTCTACTGGTGTTTGTTGGATTCATTGTTTAGCTTGCCGGATAGCTGGATAGGGACATTCAGCGAGTCCAGTATTCCACCCCTTTCAGCTTTCCGCCAAAACCGTTCCCACAGGTCAACTTGTTCCTTCCCAACCCCTCACCAGGTACTTTCCCCTGCAACCGCAGAAGATGCAACACCTGTCCCCTCGACTCTATCCAAGGACCCCAACAGTCTTTCCAGGTGAGGTAGAGGTTTACTTGCACCTCCTCCAACCTAATCTACTGTATCCGCTGCTCCAGGTGTCAACTCGTGCATATCAGCCAGACCAAGAGCAGGCTCGGCAATCGTTTTGCTGAACACCTCCGTTCAGTTCGCCTTAACCTACCTGATATCCCTGTTGCTCAGCACTTTAACTCCCTGTCCCATTCCCAATCTGACCTTTCTATCCAGGGTCAGAGTGAGGCCTGGCACAAATTGGTGGAACAGCACCTCATGTTTTGCTTGGGTAGCTTGCACCCCAGCGGTATAAACATTGATTTTGTCTAACTTCAACATTCAATAGCAAGAGCTTTCCCTCGCTCTCCATCCCCTCCCCCTTCCCAGTTCTCCCACCAATCTTGCTGTTTCCGACCACATTCTATCTTGTCCCGCCCACTCCCCTGACATCAGTCTGAAGAAGGGTCTCGACCCAAAACGTCACCCATTCCCTCTCTCCAGAGATGGTGCCTGTCCCGCTGAGTTACTCCAGCATTTTATGTCTATCCCAGACTTAGATCCAGGCATCCAACACAAATGTAAAAGGCAATGTTTGGGAGGTCAGCGAACTGGTGTTTGAACTTGGAGACCTTGCAGTTGTATAGCAACAGAGCTGGTAGATCAGAAATAATTGAATGCCAGAGTAAACAATGCACTGAATGGCTTGATTCTGTTCCTCTGTCTATTGGACATCTCCAAAAGTGCTGCATAAAAATGAGGTGAAATGCTCTTACTTGTGTATGTAGGAGCTTTATATACTCGCTGAATCTCATTATTTCTTTGTTATACTTAAAATGTTGTTTGATCCTCGGTTGTATTGCGGGTGATATAAATTGGAAACTATAGCAATTTGAGTAACTGGCCAATTTTTTTTTAAATTTTACAGATATTGTGCTAAAGAATGGATATCGTTCATGTTCCACTTCCATCAAGCAGCACAATGCTGTCATCGAATTTTGCCCATGTGATCTTTCAAAATGTGGCAAAAAGTTATCTCCCTCATGCTCCACTTGAGTGCCATTACACGCTGACTCCATACATTAAGCCCCATCAAAAGGACTGGGTTGGCATCTTCCGGGTGAGTTCCATGATTTACAGTAACATTTGAGTTTTTTTAATTGCTAGATTCATGCTACAGTGCAACTGTACAGTCTACTATTTCTGTAAGATGTTTCTGGAAGTAGTACATAACTAAAGGTATAATTGATGTGCATGAAGCAAAGATTTTTTCCTGTGGATTGGATAAGCTGAATCAATACAAATAATTATGTTTACAAAAAATAAATGGAGGGAGTTGTCGAAAGGGGAGTGGGACAAGAGGGATGTGGGAATTGAATAGATCATTTAAAAAAAACACAATGGCTTTCCCTTTTATCTTTTTTATTGCATTTTCCCATCTCATCTTTTTGACTTTCTACCCAATCCTTCCTGTCCTACAACAGGGGGAGCAAGAAAATTCTATTGAAATTTGGACAACATAATTTGTGTACCTAGTGTTTATATGCAAACCCCTTCTTTGGGCAAAGGACCTTAGGCACTGCAAGGCTAACCTTCTTAGGTAGACACAAAATGCTGTAGTAACTCAGTGGGATAGGCAGCATCTCTGGAGAGAAAGAATGGGTGACGTTTCGGGTCGTGAGATGCTGCCTGTCCCGCTGAGTTACTCCAGCATTTTGTGTTTACCTTCGATTTAAACCAGCATCTGTAGTTCTTTCCTACACTGGCTAACCTTCATGTTACTTTAGTGGAGGATCATGCCATCTCCTCTGTACTTGGAGCTTGGATGCTGAAAACATGGATATGTATACCCAGGCACAGTGAAAAATTGTTTTGTTTTTTGTGCTATTCAGGCAAAGGATATTATTTGTGAGTAAATGATGTAGCGCAAAAAATAATGGAGGTGCTGAATTACAGCTTCAGAGAGTGCAGATTAAAAAAAAATGACATCAACACTTGTCTCCCGTACTCGGGAACATAAACTTGGAATCTAGTAGACAACCACGAGTGTGATTTTTTTTTTTTTCTTTTTTCCTTTCACTCTGCATCACTCGAGGGTAGACACGCACCGTGAGTGAGACGGGTCCATTACTCCAGCATTTTGTGTCTATCTTCAAATTGTTGATGATATTTACACCTAGGAACTTGAACTCTCAACAACAGTCTACACTCGTTATTACGGACCTCATTATAACGGATTTCTGTTATCGCGGATGGAGGCGACTGTGGTGGTAATTGCCGAGAAGCTCACAGCACAGTGTTGGGCTCCAGATAGGTGGCGGCAGGCAGAAAACAAGTGGTAAAATACTCTTGAAGAACGTTGCATTGGGCAAGGGTTTGCAGTGGCCACAGCAAAGCGAGGTCCCGGGAGGGAGGGGGGGGGGGGGAGGGAGGGGGGTGGGGAGGGAGGTGAGGGGGGTGAGGGGGGAGGAGAGAGAGAGAGGAGGGAGGGAGGGGGATAGGGGTGGGGGGAGAGGGGAAAGAATGGAGAGGGGGAGAGAAGTAGAGTGGGGAGGGGAAGGGGAGAGGGGGAGGAGTGGTAGAAGAGGGACAGGAGGGGGAGAGGGGGAGAGTGGGGGGGGTGTGGTGTGGGAGAGGGAGATGGGGTGGGGGTAAGGGGAGTGGCTGGAAGAGGGACAGGGGTAGGGGGCGGAGGAAGAGAGGGAAGGGGGTGGGTAGAGAGGGAGGGAAGGGCAACTGGGGGGAGGGGAGAAGGGCGAGTAGGACGGAGGGGAGGGGGAGAGATGATGTTGGGGGGAGGGGGAAGGGGGTGGGGTAGAGAGGGAAGAGCGCTGGGGAGAGAGGGATGGGGTGGGGGGAGGAGGAGAGGGAGAAGGGAGAAGGGTGAGGAGGGAGATAGGGAGAGGGGAGTGGGAGAGATGTGTGGGGGTAGGGGAGAGAGGAGGAAGAGTGGAGGGAGTGGGGAGGGGGAAAAGGGGTGGGAGAGAGGGGAAGAAGGGGGTGGGGGGAGAAGGGATGGGATGGGTGGGAGGAGGGAGAGGAGATAGGGGTGGGGGAGGGGGAGGAGGAGGGATGGGGAGGGGGAGAAAGGTGTGAGGCATGGGGCGGAGGAAGGGGAGGAGGGATATGGTGTAGAGAGGAGAGGGAAGGTGAGTGGGGAGAGGGATGGGAGGTGTGGGGGGAGGGATGGGGAGGAGGGAGAGATGGGGTAGGGGGGGAGGGGGGGGAGAGGAAGGAGGGAGTGGGAGGAGGGGGAGAGAGTGGGTGGAAGAGTGGGGAGAGAAGTGGAAGGGGGGGGGGAGGGGGAGAGGGGGACAGGGACAGAGGGGTAGGGGGGAAGGGGGGGCGGGGAAGAGAGGGAAAGGGGTGGGGTAGAGAGAGTGAAGGGGGGTGGGGGGAGAGAGGGATGGGTGAGGAGAGGGAAACATAGAAATTAGGTGCAGGAGTAGGACATTCGGCCCTTCGAGCCTGCACCGCCATTCAATATGATCATGGCTGATCATCCAACTCAGTATCCTGTACCTGCCTTCTCTCCATGCCCCCTGATCCCTTTAGCCACAAGGGCCACATCTAACTCCCTCATAAAATATAGCCAATGAACTGGCCTCAACTACCTTCTGTGGCAGATAATTCCACAGATTCACCACTCTCTGTGTGAAAAATGTTTTTCTCATCTCGGTCCTAGAAGATTTTCCCCCTTATCCTTAAACTGTGACAGAGGGGAAAGAGTGGGGAGGCAGAGTGGAGGTGAGGAGGGAGGAGGAGAGGGTTAGAGGGGTAGAATGGTAGTGGGGTAGCGGGAGTGGTGGAAGAGGGACGGGGGGGTGGCGGAAGAGGAACAGAGGGGTGGGGGAGAGGGGAAGTGAGGGGAAGAGAAGGGTGGGGGAGGGAGAGGGGTGGAAGAAGAGTGGGGAGGGAGGGGTAGGAGGAGTGGTGGAAGAGGGACAGAGGGGAAGGGGCGTGGGGAGAGAGGGAGGGAAGGGAGGGAGAGGGGTGAGGAGAGGGAAACATAAAAACATAGAAATTAAGTGCAGGAGTAGGCCATTCGGCCCTTCGAGCCTGCACCACCATTCAATATGATCATGGCTGATCATCCAACAGTATCCTGTACCTGCCTTCTCTCCATACCCCCTGATCCCTTTAGCCCCAAGGGCTACATCTAACTCCCTCTTAAATATAGCCAATGAACTGTGGCAGAGAATTCCAGAGATTCGCCACTCTCTGTGTGAAAAATGTTTTCTCATCTCTGTCCTAAAGGATTTCCCCCTTGCCTTTAAACTGTGACCCCTTGTTCTGGACTTCCCCAACATCTGGAACAATCTTCCTGCATCTAGCCTGTCCAACCCCTTAAGAATTTTGTACGTTTCTATAAGATCCGCCCTCAATCTTCTAAATTCTAGCGTGTACAAGCCGAGTCTATCCAGTCTTTCTTCATATGAAAGTCCTGACATCCCAGAAATCAGTCTGGTGAACCTTCTCTGTACTCCCTCTATGGCAAGAATGTCTGAGCATTGGGCATTGTGACATCACACGATGGAACGTTCACCAGGGGCTGGGGCTGCTTCTATGGGTGAGAAGCCAGTTTTTTGTTTTAAATATTGGGGAGGGGGGGAAAAAGAGGGGGAGGGAGGAAAGAGGGGGGGGGAAAGAGGGGGGGGGGAAAGAGGGAGAGGGAAAGGGAGGGGGAAAAGAGAGGGAGGGTGGGGGGGGAAAAAAGGGAGGGGGGGAGAAAGAGGGGGGGAGGGGGGGAGGAGAGAGAGAGGGGGGGGGAGGAGAAGAGAAGGGGGGGGAGGAGAAGGGAGGAGAGGAGGGAGGGGGGGGGGGAGGGGAGGAGAAGGGGAAGGGTGGGAGAAGGCGGGAGGGAAGGGAAAGGGGCGGGAAGAGGGGGGGGGAAAAGAAAGAGATGGGGGGAAGGATTTGATTAAAAATGTGTACATAAACATGACGAAATGTAATCAGGAGTGGATACTGAGAAAGAAAAGTGAAATCTCTACCGAAATGGAAAAGATCTTGGCAATTCTGGGTCTGGTTTCGGTGTAGCAAGGAATCAAAGGAAGGCAGGCACACAGTTTTAATAGATAGATAGATACATCCATCCATCCATCCCAAATGCGCGGCTGACTGACATTAATGACTACAGGCCCTCACATCCCATATCATGAAGACAACGGAGCGGCTACTCATTCGACTTCTGAGACCCCAAGTCGAGCACGCACTAGACCCACTACAGTTTGCATACCAGCGTAACATTGGGGTGGATGACGCAGCCCTCTACATGCTGCACCGGATCTACTCCTTTTTGGACGAACCAGGTGGCTATGTGAGGAGTATGTTATTCGACTTCTCAAGTGCGTTCAACACCATCCAACCCCTGATTCTGAATGACAAGCTTAAGAAGATGGGGGTGGACTCCACCTTTAACTCCTGGATATACAACTACCTGACGGGTCGACCGCAGTTTGTAAGCTGGGGAACTGTGTCTCTGGTACAGTGGTGTGCAATGTTGGAGCCCCACAGAGAATGGTTCTGGCCCCGTTCCTCTTCACCCTGTATACTGCAGACTTTAACTATAAGTCTGACACCTGCCACATACAGAAATATTCAGATGACACAGCGATTGTGGCAGGTGTAAGGAACGGAGGAGGAATACAGGAACTTAACCAGTGCCTTCTGTGCCTGGAGTAAAGAGAACTGTCTCATCCTGAACAAAACTAAGACTAAAGAGATGGTGGTTAACTTTGGCAGGTCCAAGCACCCCCTTCAGCCGGTCAACGCTGCAGGGGCTGACATTGAGGTGGTGCAGACATATAAATATCTTGGAGTGCACCTGGATAACAAACTGGACTGGTCTGTCAACTCTGACGCCCTCTCCAAAAAAAGGTCAAAGCAGACTCTTTTTCCTCATAAGGCTCAAATCCTTCAATGTGCGTAATGATATGCTGCACATGTTTTACAACACTGTGGTTGCAAGTGTTATTTTCTACGCTGTTGTCTGCTGGGGCAACAGCACTAGTGCAAAAAAACAAGAAGCTGGTCAAACTGGTTAAACAAGCTAGCTCAGTGCTGGAGGGGAGAGTAGACTCTGGGATGGATGTGCTTGAGAGGCGTATGATGCGCAAGGTGCAGGTCATCCTGAAAAACCCCTGGCATCCCCTCCATGTAATTCTGGAGAGTCAAAAGAGCACTCGGAATGACAACCGGCTCCTCTCCCTGCCCTGTAGAGCGGAGCGGTTCAGGAGATCCTTCACCCCTGTAGCCATTAGATTTTATAATTCGGACCGCTAGGCTGTAGGGGGACGCATTTTTAAATTTTTAATTGTTTATTATTGGTCTTTTTAAGTATTTATTGCTCTCAGGTAGTGTCCACATTGTATTTTATGTATTTTTTGTCTGCGTTCGCTTTGAATGTGTGAGTTTGTTGGTTGGGGGCTTCTGGACATCTGAATTTCCCTGAGGGGATCAATAAAGTATTTACTATTATATTATTATTATTAATTATTAGATAGATTGACAAAGTATAGATCAGCTTTAGAAACTAGTGGAGAAATGGCAGATCAAGTTTAATCCAAGCATGTGTGAGGTGTTTGGGAGGTTGACTGCAAGGAGAAAGTATATGGTTAATGGCAAGATCCTTAACAGCATTGATATATGGAGGGATCTTGGTTCCAAGTTCATAGCTTCCTAAAACTGGTACATTAAGTGGTAAGGATTGTGTATTATATGCCTGCATTCATCCATTGGGGCATTGAGTATTCGCGTCTTGAGATCATGCTTCAGCTTTAAGACTTTCGTTAGGTTGGATTTAAGGTATTGTTTGTAGTTCTGGATAGCCCATTACAGGAAGGATCTTGGAGAGGATGCAGAAGACTGGCATACCAGAATACCGATATAAGAAAAAGGAACTGCAGCTGTTGGTTTTTTACCAAAGATGGACACAAAATGCTGGAGTAACATCGGGTCAGGCAGCATCTCTGGAGAAAATGCGTGTGGCATTTGGGTCAGAACCCTTTTTCAGACTGACTAAAGTGGGTGGAGCGGGGGAAAAAGACAGGACAAATCGGGGCCAACAGCTGTCAGCAGCTGATGTCACTAAACTAGATGGTATTGTAGATAGTGTGAGTGTGAAAGATACATCTTCTAGATGCGCTGGGATGCATCCTCAGTGATGTGACCTGTGGTCATCGGGTGTTTTGGGTCTCACAACATCAGACACCCTCGCCCAGGCGACCCAGCCGGGGTTGATCAAGCCCCGACTTTCGTCCCAGCAGCAACCGCCCACGGATCAGCCCTCTTAATCCAAAGCCACCTAGTGGCTTTCTCTGTGGCTTCGCTTGCGGATTGAATGGCCCTCATCTTCGCCAGCCCCGTAATGCCCAACTGGTTGAGGACTTTGCAGAGTGAGCATCCTGCAAAGCCCCTACAGCCCACCGCTATGGGCTCATAGTATGTCTTCCAGCCACTGTCCTGGCACATCTCCACCAGTTCATGGTACTTTGCGCGTTTCCTCTCACTAGCCTCTTCAATACGCTCTTCCCAGGGCACTGTCGGCTCCAGAATGATCAGCTGTTTTGTCACTTCGGAGGTGATGATCATTTCTGGCCGGAGTGATGTTGCTGTGATGTGCTATGGACATTTCAGCTGTTTGCCCAGATCGACGTGCAGCTGCCAGTCAGTGGCTGTGTAGAGGAGGCCCCTCCTTTTTTTTGGTTGTGGTCGAGGCTTCTCTCCAGCCTTGACAAAAGTGATTGATTTCTTTGGGGCGTGGTGGTGTTTGTTGTTACCGATAGCGACCTTCCCCAAGGGACTTTGGGCAGCTGCTGAGGAGATGTTCTAATGATCCTCTTCCACAGCAAACTGGGCAGGAAGGTGTCTCGCTCTTGCCCCAGATGTGGAGGTTTGCTGGGTTTGGTAGGGCATCATAGACAGCCTGGACAAGGAACTGGACGTGCTGGAAGTGCCTGCATGATGTTTGACCACCTTGTCCACGCTACCTGCTTCCTGAGCCCCACTGTCCTGCTCACACACTCTTCCTCCACACCTGCTCGGACCTCTTCCTGGATTAGATGGCAGGCCCGACCTTAAGCCGATTGGACCGATTGCTCCCAATTGGGCCCCGCGCCAGAGTAATTTTCTCTCAGCTCAGGTAGATCTACCCCGGGTGGAGGGGGGAGAGAGGGGTGGAGAGAGAGTAGAGGGGTGGAGGAGGAAGAAAGGGGTAGACGGGGAGGGTGTGTGAGGGGGAATAGAGAAAGGGGAGGTGGCAGCGCTTCCGCCCCTCCAGTCGCCGTGCTTCACGCACACAGCCCCGGCTCCACCCCTCTCTCTCCCCGGGAAGATGCGGTGAACACTACAGGGAGGGCCGGACCGGGGGTTGGAGCAACATTTACAAACCTCGGCCTCGGCTCGCAGTCACCCGTCCGCCCGGACCACAGCATCTGCCGCCGGCACTCTTTTCCCCCCCCCCCCCCCCCCCCCCCCCCCCCCCCTTCCTCTCCCCTTCCTCCTCCCCCTTCTATCCCTCCCTTTCTCCATCCCCTTCTCTCCATCCCTCCCTCCTTCCTCTCTCTTTTCCCTTCTCTCCTTCCCTCTCTCCTTTCTCTCCTTCCTCTCTCTTTTCCCTTCTCTCCTCTCCTCCCATCCTTCTTTCTCTCCTTCCCTCCCTTATTTCTCTCCTTCCCTCCCTTATTTCTCTCCTTCCCTCCCTTATTTCTCTCCTTCCCTCCCTTCTTTCTCTCCTTCCCTCCCTTATTTCTCTCCTTCCCTTATTTCTCTCCTTCCCTCCCTTATTTCTCTCCTTCCCTCCCTTATTTCTCTCCTTCCCTCCCTTATTTCTCTCCTTCCCTCCCTTATTTCTCTCTCCTTCCCTCCCTTCTTTTCCCTCCTTCCCTCCCGTATTTCTCTCCTTCCCTCCCTTTATTTCTCTCCTTCCCTCCCTTATTTCTCTCCTTCCCTCCCTTATTTCCTCTTCCTCTCCTCCCTCCCTTATTTCTCTCCTTCCCTCCCCTTATTTCTCTCCCTCCCTCCCTTTATTTCTCTCCCTCCCTCCCTTATTTTCTCTCCTTCCCTCCCTTCTCTCCTTCCCTCCCTCCCCTTATTTCTCTCCTTCCCTCCCTTATTTCTCTCCTTCCCTCCCCTATTTTCTCTCCTTCCTCCCTTATTTCTCTCTCTCTCCCTCCCTTCCCTTATTTCTCTCCTTCCCTCCCTTATTTCTCCTCCTTCCCTCCCTTATCCCTTCTCTCCTCTCCCTCCCTTATATTTCTCTCCTTCCCTCCCTTATTTCTCTCCTTCCCTCCCTTTTTCTTCTCCCTTCCCTCCCTTATTTCTCCCTCCCCCTCCCTTATTTCTCTCCTTCCCTCCCTCTCCTCCCTATTTCCTCCCCTCCTTCCCTCCCTTATTTTCTCCTCCCCTCCCTTATCTCTTCTCCCCCTTCCCTCCCTTATTTCTCTCCTTCCCTCCCTTATTTCTCTCCTTCCCTCCCTTATTTCTCTCCTTCCCTCCCTTTTCTCTCCTTCCCTCCCTTATTTCTCTCCTTCCCTCCCTTATTTCTCTCCTTCCCTCCCTTATTTCTCTCCTTCCCTCCCTTATTTCTCTCCTTCCCTCCCTTATTTCTCTCCTTCCCTCCCTTATTTCTCTCCTTCCCTCCCTCCCTCCCTTATTTCTCTCCTTCCCTCCCTTATTTCTCTCCTTCCCTCCCTTATTTCTCTCCTTCCCTCCCTTATTTCTCTCCTTCCCTCCCTTATTTCTCTCCTTCCCTCCCTTATTCCCTCTCTCCTTCCCTCCCTTATTTCTCTCCTTCCCTCCCTTATTTCTCTCCTTCCCTCCCTCCCTTCTCTCCTTCCCTCCCCCCTTCTCTCCCCCCCTTCCCCCCCCTTCCCCCCCCCCCCCCCCCCCCTTCCCCCCCCCTCCCTTTCCCCCCCCCCCCCCCCCCCTAAGCTTACATGTATGCAATTTTATATTAAAATGTAGCTTAGATCTGTTTGGTCCATTAACTCGCAGGCACTTTTTAAGCGTGCAATTTGATTACTTTCCATTCTACCATTGAGATATAAAGACTATAACAGACTTGATATTTGTATTTCTATGATTCTACAGACCATGACTGGGAACCTGGGACTCACCAAAATTGTTCCCAATTGGGCCGGCCCTGTTAGATGGTGTCTCTCCTTGCCCCGGGCCTTGCCAACCAGTGATTTGGGGAAGTATCCCAAATGCGCTCTGCCAGTTGCCATGACTCCCACCAATGCCTTTTGCCTTGGGCATAACTCTGCCACCTCCACTGCTTTCTCCGCCCTCCAGTGAAGAAAACTGTCAGGAATTAACACGGGATCTTGATCAGCTGGGTAAATGGGGTGAGGAATGGCAAAAGGAGTTTAATTCAGATTAGTACGAACGGTTGAATTATTCCCCATTAAACAGGGTTGGAATTTCACAGACTGAGTGAGTGTTGTAGAACAGAATAGATGCAAACGTTTTGTTGTATTTTGTTATATTTTCACCAGCTTCTACATTTACATGGAGCTGTTTTGAACCAGATCATGTATCTCAGTAGATCAGAGGTTGGGCTCGAAAAGGTTAATGTGATGAATATCATTATCAATTTTAAAAACATTAAAAACAATGCATTCATTTAAATGTTTCTTAAATGACATGAAATTAAATTAACTAGAAAAATAAAATGAAGAGAAATTATTGAAGTACTTAAATGTAGTTGCCTTTCTAATGTAAGTGACCCAGTTCATATTCCCTCCACGGATGCTGCCTGTTCCTCAGGCATTTTTTTGTGCTCAAGATTCTAGCATCGCAATCTCCGTAAGGTCTGAATGACAATAAAGGTAATTCTATTCTATTGTATTCTTAAATCTCAAATAAGTAGGGTTGCAGAAACGATGTCAGCCATGGTTGGAGTAACGTTTAGGAGCTAAATGGAAAGAACGTTCAGCCACATGGATCACACACATCAGCACTCTGCATCCAGATTTATTAGATTCAATGGAGCAATAGAAGTCAGATGTTCAACCTGCCTGTGTTTTCTGCATTTTAATGTGAAAGTATGAAAGTTCCAGTTAACCTGCAGGGAGGACTTTGCCTCTGATATTTTATGGAACCACTTGCAAAAATTTAGTATGTTTTATCCTATAGTACATTTTGATCCACTAGAAAATATGTTTAAGCAACATTTAATGAGATCAATCTGTAGTCATGAAAACTCAAATCAGGACAGCCTATTCTGCTTTAGAAGATGCTAATGAAGAGGCTAACAGAAGGTTGATTAATTCAACATAGTATGGCCAGCTGCTGATTATCATTGTCTTCTGTGGCTGGTGACTAAATGGATTTTATACACAGTTTTGATTAATAACTGGTGAAAACAATTGCGGCCCATATAAGTGATAACTTTAAAATTTTAATTGAGTGCCGCACCAGAAACCTGCAGGGAGGAAAACTGTGCTGCCATCTCCTGGTGCTTTTTGCATGTTGCAGGGCTGAAGGATTATTTGGTTGTATATTCCTTTTAGCAGAAATAAAATACATTACAAATAAATTGTACATAAAATTTGCTGATTCTTATATGGGACGAGGGTGTTGCCCATAAGGTCATTATTTATTGCCCATCTGTAATTGCTATTGTGAGAAAGATATTTTGCACTGCTGTAGGATGCAGTCGCAAAATTTGCAAGGCCATGCAAGAATAAAGAAATAGTATTCCTCTTCAGGTTAACTAGATATGTTGCTCAATTTGCTGTTACCAGAAATTAGTTTACAACAATTCAAAGGATAACATTAATATTTAGTACAAATGACTGTCTGAAATTTTCTAATTATGTTGTATAGTATATTGAATTTGATATGTTAGTAGACTTTTCATTTAAATTTCCATCCATTTCTCTCTGTCTTGCTTTGTATTTCCTTTTTTAATTATGTAATTGTTTTAATGTATTAACTCTGATCAACTAGGCTATGAAAGTGAATTCAGGCAGCACAGGTAATGATTCCACACACAAACAGATGCTTCAAGATGTGTCTTGTTTCATTGACATTAACTCCCATTCCTTTCTAATCTAGTGTTGACACCAGTGTGCCAGTAATCACTCCTAATTTTCAGAATTGGTCTAATGAACCTATATTGCATCTATTTCTATCAATAGCATATTTCCATAGTTGGTGACTAAACCTGAAGAGAACTTTTAACAGGTCTGGTTCACCAGTGCCCTATTTAACTGAAATTATGTTATCAAGTTAAGCTCTAAATCCAGGATCTCTGTACCCATTATTGACCGATTTAATCAGAATGATTGCAGGTTCAAAAAGGCATATCTCATGGGATGGATAAATGTAATAAATAAGTAAATAAAATATATCGTCTAAAAGTGAAATGCATAAAAAGGCCATATATCAATGCTTAGTACTGATGATTCAAAAATCTAAAATCTGAAGCAATTTAAGAAATATCAAGTATGATAGATAAAATGTCATGTTAATTTTATTTCTGTACTACCAATTACATTTTTCCACCAGAAAAGTTGTTTATAAATAATATATTGGTAATTTAAGTCTCAAAAATGATGTTTATAAAGAAATGCTGCTGTCTTGGAGTTAATTAATAGAAATTGTTAAAGCTTTATCTTTTGGGCATTTAAACACATCAAGTATATTAACTTGAAAATAGCTAGAATGGTTCTGTGGATCCCAACATGCTATGTGACTTGCAGACTTTGTTTCTAATGAAATGAAACCCTGGTCATATTTCCTTGTGGTTGGTGATGCTTGTTTGTATTCACAGATGCTTTGTTTTTT
Source organism: Leucoraja erinaceus (assembly GCF_028641065.1). NCBI lineage: Eukaryota > Metazoa > Chordata > Chondrichthyes > Rajiformes > Rajidae > Leucoraja > Leucoraja erinaceus. The sequence goes on from NC_073378.1 coordinate 84,463,199, forward strand.
CAACTGACTAGTTTTTTTCTTCATTTGCTAATAGAAACATAGAAAATAGGTGCAGGAGTAGGCCATTCGGCCCTTCGAGCCTGCACCGCCATTCAATATGATCATGGCTGATCATCCAACTCTGTGCTAATAATGTGCTAATTATATACATAATTTCTTAATATATAACTCATGACAGCATTCAACGGATTTGTTTCCTTCACTTCTATTTTCCTGTTTTCTTTTAATAAGGATGTTGGTAGATTATTGGTCTGTGATGCAGTGCAGCAATTAAAACTGCATATTAAATTATAGGGCGATACAAAATGCTGGAGTAACTCAGCGGGATAGGCAGCATCCCTGGAGAGAAGGAATGGGTGACGTTTCGGGTCGAGACCCTTCTTCAGACTGATGTCAGGGGAGTGGGCGGGACAGAGATAGAATGTAGTCGGAGACAGTAAGACTGGTGGGAGAACATGGAGAGAGGGAAAGCAAGGACTATTTGAAGTTGGAGAAGTCAATGTTCATACTGCTGGGCTGCATGCTACCCAAACAAAATATGAGGTGCTGTTCCTCCAATTTGCGCCGGGCCTCACTATGACCCAGGACAGAAAGATCAGATTGGGAGGAGTTAAAGTGCTGAGCAACCGGGAGATCAGGTAGGTTAAGGGGGAGCAAGAGCGGAGCTGCGGGTTAACGAGGAGACCCTAGCGAGAGCCTCATCTGCAATGGAAGGGGGAACCCCCTTTCCCTAAAGAATGAGGACATCATTCAACAGTAAATTATACCTACATATCTTCCATTTGCTTATTTTAAATTTATGCATTGGTCAGTCTAGGCTATGGAAAATATGATTTTAATAACATTTACACTCATAAATGCAGTCAATTTTCAATGCATGTCCTGGTATGGAAAACCTCATCCTGGGCGCAGTTGAGGTGTAGACGGAGGAATTGTGTGAGTAGGGGATCCCTGGAGGGGAGCTTCGACCGCCGGCCCTGCAGTCTGTGGTGCTTCTGGCTGCGGCGCTGCGGGAATTTTAAATCTTCGACTGCTGGCCTGCGGCCTACACCAACCTGAAGCCGTGATCTCCGGTAGGGAAGCGCCGATTCTGGACTTACCTGGACTTTTTACCTTGTCTACTCATCTGGACGCCCGCTGCGGAGGTTTGAGGTCCTGGCCACAGGGGTAAATGGAGGAGGACTGGCCAATTTTTGTGCCTTCCACCACGATGATGAATGCTGTGGTGGATGTTTGTGTTAAATTTTTATTGTGTTTTTGTGTGTTCTTTTTAATTGTACCGCTGCTGGCAAATTCATTTCACTTGCACTTTATGTGCAAGTGACGAATAAAACTGATTGATTGATTGATTGTATGCCTGGAACAGTGATTGTTCGACGTACCCTACAAAGAGGCAGGCATAGCTGGGGAGGAAGTGAGATAATCTTAGATTGTAGGTATAGTTCTTGGCAGAGGGCGGCTTTAACAAGCAATCATTTTTGACAAGCTTACCACTGTGCTGATAGGCTCCAACAATGTTAATGTGACATCTGTCCTTTCATAAAAGATCCCCCTGTATATTTCACAGCAATGCTGGATTAGCAAGTTGTCGTTGCCTCTTATCCTGCAGCTAGCCGTTGTAAATTACACATTGTAAATGTGTAGAACAGGATGCAGGTGGGGGTTTCGGTAGAATTCAAAGAGATGTTAAAATGATCCTATTTAAATAAAAGGTGGTTGAGACCTGGCAGCAGTCGATTTAAGAGTCAAGCTATCAAATGCATTGAAAATTGACTGCATTTATGAGTGTAAATGTTATTAAAATCATATTTTCCATAGCCTAGACTGACCAATGGCATAAATTTAAAATAAGCAAATGGAAGATATGTAGGTATAATTTACTGTTGAATTGGCATTGGTAACTAATGAAAACTAGTGTGTAAAATTGATGATAATACCACGTCACAGAGTCAGCAGAGACTCCACCATCTCCATGCTGACTTTCAAGAGATTAGTGTGCAAAATTAGAGCAGATGGTATTGGGGTAGAGTATTGACATGGATAGAAAACTGGTTGGCAGACAAGAAGCAAAGTAGGAATTAACTGGTCCTTTTCAGAATGGCAGGCAGTGACTAGTGGGGTGCAGCAAGGCTCGGTGCTGAGACCCCAATTGTTTAAAATATATATTAACGATTGAGACAAAGGAATTAAATATTATATCTAAATTTGTGGATGATACAAAGCTGGGTGGCAGTGAAGCTGCGTGGAGGATGCTATGAGGCTGCAGGGTGACTTGGATAGGTTGGGTGAGTGCGCAGAAGTATGACAGATGCAGTATGATGTGGATAAATGTGAGGCTATCCACTTTGGCGGCAAGGACAGGAAGGCAGATTATTATCTGAATGGTGTCCGATTAGGAGAAGTGGAGGTGCAATGAGACCTGTGTGTGTTTGTACATCAGTCACTGAAAGTAAGCATGCAGGCAGTGAAGAAAGCCAATGGCATGTTGGCCTTCATTGTGAGAGGATTTGAGTTTAGGAGCAAGGAGGTTGTACAGGGCCCTGGTGAGACTGCACCTGGAGTATTGTGTGCAATTTTGGTCTCCTAATTTGAGGAAGGACGTTATTGCTATTGAGGTAGTGCAGCGTAGGTTCACCAGGTTCATTCCCGGGATGGCGGGACTGACATATGATGAAATAATGGGTCGAGTGGACTTGTATTTGTTGGAATTTAGAAGGATGAAAGAGGGTCTCATAGAAACATATAAAATTCTTATAGGATTGGACAAGGGAAATGCAGGGTAAATGTTCCCAATGTTGGGGGAATCCAGAACCAGAGGTCTCAGTTTAAGAATGAGGGGTAAGGCCATTTAGGACTGAGATGAGGAAAATCTTTTTCACCCAGAGAGTTGTGAATCTGTGAAATTCTCTGCCACAGAAGGCAGTGGAGGTTGATTCACTGGATGTTTTCAAGAGGGAGTTAGATTTAGCTCTTAGAGCTAAGGGGAATCAAGGGATACAGGGGAAAAAGCCAGTTACTGATTTTGGATGATCAGACATAATCGTATTGCTGGCTCGAAGGCCGAATGGCCGATTCCTACACCTATTTTTTATGTTTCACATTTGTACTATGCCCATTTTCCAGTATTTGGCAAGTTCATTCAATGCCTTGGTGATTTGAGTAGATACTTCTAAAGTGTTGTAATGATCTTGGCCTCCACCTACTCAATTGGCGAGTTCTAAAACGTTGTACTGTAAATACGTGCCAATTAGCTTACAGCTGCCAAAAACTAAATCAATTTAAGCACTCCCCAGTTTTATATATAATGATGACCTTTACATACAACACTTTTAGTAAGTCATCTTGCAACATAATGCGTGATGTTAGCCATGGCAGAAAGAGATTAACAGAAAAACATCTTAGTACATTACACATTTAACAGTTATTGCAATAATTCTTGATTTGAAGTTAATTTAACTAGTTGGGATTCATTCCAGTTGAAGACCAGTTTTCTTTTGTAAATAAAGAGTGTTTATGATGGGAATTATTACATGATTAAATATGAAAATAAATAATGTTTCCTGTAATAAATATATACCAAACTAAATCACTCAGACCTGTATCACAATCCTTTTGTATTGCAAATTAAACATTTTAAATAATCGTTTGGGTTTATTATTGATGGAGAACTTTACCTAATTTTAAGAAGTAATGAGTAGTTTAATACAAATGGTTTTTAATATGTAATAACAAGGACCAGCATATGCTGGTTTATACCAAAGATAGACTCAAAAAGACAACCAAAATCATCAAGGACCCACACCATCCTGGCCATACACTCATCTCACCATTGCCATCAGGAAGAAGGAACAGGAGCCTTAAAACTGTAATGTTCAGGTTCAGGAACAGCAACTTCCCCACAGCCATCAGGCTATTAAACACAACAAATAAGCTCTGATCTCTGAACTGCAAAACATTATATTATTATTTGTTATTTGCACTATATTTGTTATTTATTGAACTTTTTCTTTTTTCCCCTTTATGTACAATGTTTACATATGCACATATTCTGTTATGCTGCAGAAAGGAAGAATTTCATTGTCCCATCTGGGACAATAAAACACTCTTGACTCTTGACACAAAATACTGGAGTTTTCTCCAGAGATGCTGTCTAACCTGCTGAGCTACTCCAACATGTTTGGTCTATCTTTGGGTTTTTAGTTGCCTTTGCCTTAATTGATGTTGAGTTCTGTCATTGAGATTATTTAAGCAATAGATTTTGAATAGGTTTTTAATGTGTTGAGCATTCAATGAGAATTATCTTTTGTATATAAATTGAATTTGCTTTCCCAGTGCAATATGTTTCTGCATTAATTTATGTTAACTGTAGTTCTATTCTAATTGGTCTATCTCAAGTGATCTTTGTCATATCAACACCTCGACACCTGTCACTGTGATTTACGTGGCATTTTAATTTAAAGCATTGGTTGTATCGATTAACTGGCATTCTTCACACATGCAAGACTAATTTCTATTTTAAAATGTTTATTTGATAGTTTTTATTTATATTAATCAATTTATTGTGAAGTAATGCACTGCTTTATTATCAGAATTTTGAGAATAAAATAATCTTTAAAATGAACATTTTTGATGTGTGGAATTTAGGATACAGTAGGATAAAATATGAATATTGCAAATGCTTCATTATTTATGTTTTTTTCAATGTGTAGGTTGGCTGGAGCACTGCTCGTGACTACTATACATTTCTGTGGTCTCAAGTACCAGAAGATTATGTGGAAGGAATTTTGTATACTCGTCTTGTGGTTTTCCAAGGTAAAACAATTAGCTACCGTATTTCCCGGCAATGAAGACGCTATTTTTTACCCTAAAATAAGGCCCGAAAATTTACCTGCGTCTTGGAGGCCGAAGGCTAGATTGTTAGCCAAGAAAGATAGACTTGGGCCAATTCACTTTTAAAACATTGGGGGGGACACAATGAGGCCTAACACGGGTCGGCAACCTATGGCCCGGATCCGGCCCGTAACCCAAACTCATCCAGCCCGCAGGCGTTTTTTTTTTTTTTTTTTTTTCAATTAGTATTCGCGACCTGGGAACTGCAGCCAGTCCCGGGGCATGCAGGCGACCTGGGGCAAGCGAGCCGACGTGGAAACTGCAGCCATTCGCAGGGCACACAGCCAACCTGGGTGTCACCGCCAGACCTCTCTTTGTCTCTTTTTTTCTCTCTCTTTTTTTCCCCCTCTTTTTTTCTCCTCTGTTTCCTCCTCTCTGTTTCCTCCTCTCTGTTTCCTCCTCTCTGTTTCCTCCTCTCTGTTTCCTCCTCTCTGTTTCCTCCTCTCTTTTTCCTCCTCTCTGGTTCCTCGCCTCCCTGAGCCAGGAAGTCCCCGTCCCTCAGACCTGAACCGCACAGCGCATTGTGGGACAGGTGAAGATAGAGGCTCCCCCGGTCCCCATTGCCTCCTTCAAGGAGTTTTTGTAAAGTTATCTTAAATTTGCATCATTTCCATAGATGCTGCCTCACCTGCTAAGTTTCTCCAGCATTTTTGTCTACCTTAAATTTGAGAATTTTTAAATTAAAATGTAACATTTAAATCCTTAGGTTATTATCTTCCCAATGATGATGGAGAGTTTTATCAGTTCTGCTATGTAACACACAAGGGGGAAATCCGAGGTGCAAGTACACCTTTCCAGTTCCGTGTGCCGTCACCCACTGATGATCTGCTTACCATAGAAGATGACACAAACTCTGACATGCTCGTGGTAACAACAAAAACAAATTTTCTTGAGGTGGGATATCTTCAACTTTTAGTGTTTTATGTTGTGTTCAAAAGATCCAGATTCCTAGCTGCTTTGGTTTGGTGAGACCATTCTGAAACTACTGTAGGTCCCCGATAAAAGTTTTACCATTACTGGGCTAAAGAGGAGGAAATATAATGATATTTCCTGGATTTGATTGTTGTCAAGATTTCTGCTAAAAAAAGACCAGGTCATCAAGGGTTGAAAGCTCATGTGGTTGAATGACTAGACATGCTGTAAAAACTGCATCCAGACATCTGGAGACACTAAGAACTGCAGATGCTGGAATCTTGAGCACAACCTAATGTGCTGGAAAAACTCAGCAGGTCAGGCAGCATCTGTGGAAGGAATGCTTCCGACCCGTAACATCACCTGTCAATTCCCTCCACAGATGCTGCCAGACCCGCTGAGTATCTCCGGCACTTCCTATTTTGTTCATAAAGGTTTAGATGGTGTATTATACCATAACAATATGCAGACCAGTATCCAATATTTAGGGGGAGCAAAAAGGCTGTAATTTACAAGAATTGAAAGTAATTAACCTAAAATAGAATTTCTGTGAGCCATTGGCATCAAAACAACATCTTACTTGAATTAGATTGCCAAATGATGATCTGATGTACATAATTTATCTAAACAAACTGGCTGCTGGCTTTATGAGAAAAATCAAATAAGGTTGTAAAACCTCCGCTTAGTTTAGTGTAGGATTCGTGTAATTGGTGCTTGATGGTTAGCATGGACTCCATGGGCCAAAAGGTCTGTTTCCATGCTGTATTTCTCCAAGCCTAAGATCGTGGATTTATGAAGGGGAAATCACGCTGAACTAATCTTCTGGAATTTGTTGAGGATGGAACTAGGAAAAAGGACAAGGGAGAGCCAGTGGATGTAGTGTACCTAGACTTTTAGAAAGCATTTGATTAGGTCCCACATAGGAGATTAATGGGCAAAATTAGAGCACATGGTATTTGGGGGTAGGGTACTGACATGGATAGAAAATTGGTTGGCAGACAGGTAACAATGAGTAGGGATAAACGGGTTCCTTCCAGAATGGCAGGCAGTGACTAGTGGGGTACTGCAAGGCTTTGTTGGTTGAGTGGGCAGATGCATGGCAGATGCAGTTTAATGCGGATAAATGTGACATTATCCATTTAGTGGCAAAAACAGGAAGGCAGATTATTATCTGAATGGTGTTAAATTGGGCAAAGGGGAAGTACAACGCGATCTGGGGGCCCTTGTTCATCAGTCACTGAAAGTAAGCATGTAGGTACAGCAGGTAGTGAAGAAAGCGGATGGCATGTTGGCCTTCATTTCAAGAGGAGTTGAGTATAGGAGCAAATAGGTCCTTCTGCGGTTGTACAGGGCCCTAGTGAGACCACACCTGTAGTATTGTGTGCAGTTTTGGTCTCCAAATTTGAGAAAGGACATTCTTGCTATTGAGGGAGTGCAGTGTAGGTTCACAAGGTTAATTCCTGGATGACAGGACTATCATATGTTGATAGAATATAGTGGCTGGGCGTGTATACTCTGGAATTTAGAAGGATGAGCGGGTATCTTATTGAAACATATAAAATTATTAAGGGTTTGGACATGCTAGAGGCAGGAATCATGTTCCCGATGTTGGGGGAGTCCAGAACCAGGGGCACAGTTTAGGAATAAGGGGTAAGCCCTTTAGAACAGAGAAGAGGAGAAACTTTTTCACACAGTGGGTTGTGAATCTGTGGAATTCTCTGCCTCAGAAGGCAGTGTCGGTCAATTCCCTGGATGCTTTCAAGATTGAGTTAGATAGAGCTCTTAAAGATAGCGGAGACGGGATATGGCGAGAAGGCAGGGGTACTGATTGTGGATGTTCAGCCATGATATTGAATGGTGGTGCTGGCTCGAAGGGCCGAATGGCCTATTCCTGCACCTATTGTCTGTTCCTAATTTTCTACCTCGGTGCCATTTTCCATCTGTCCCAAGATCCCGCAATTCTCATAATGTCCAGAAATCTATATCTTTTTGAATGAACAATGAGCTTCTGGGTGGAAAATTACAGTTTCACCAAAAAAAATCTCCAATCTAATCTTAATGGTTTACTGCTTATTGTCAAACTGTATAAATTTATTCTTCATATAACAAACTCGCCGTCTTTGGAACCAGTCTAGCAGGTCTTAACTACATTCCTTGTATGTTAAATAGTTCCAAGACTACATAGAGTCGGTGCAGTCTTCTCCAGGCCTTTTAGAATTGCAACTTTTTTGTACTCCTGTTTTCTCATATTAAAGGCTAATGTAGTCTTTGCCATCCTTTTTGTTTGCTGTATCTGTGTAAATCTTCAATGACATGCATGCGTGCATATCAAGACCCCTTTGAATATCAACACCACTCAATCTCACAACCTATAAAATATGCTCTGCTTTTCTGTATGTAAATGGTATATAATGTGGGTAAATGTGAGTACTAAACTGTGCTCCTAGATCACGCTGCTCTATAATACTTCCAAGGGCCATACCATTCACTGTGAAGGTCATGTCATACATTAGTATTATCTGCAAATGTTCTAATTATGCCTAATCAAACAGCAATATGCCCAGCAACAATTCCTGAGCCCCCAGTCTGAAAACCTTCCACCATCACCCTCTGCTTCCTTCCATGAAAACAATTCTCTATCCAGTCGACTATTTCCTCCTGGATCTAACCTTCCGGACTATTCTTTCATACAGAACCTTTTCAAAGACTGCTGAAATCCATCTAGACTATGTCTTTAACTTTGTCAACCTTTTCGATTACCTCTTCAAAACAACTCAATCAGATTTGTAAGATATTATCTCCCGTGCACAAATCTATCTCTAAACAGCCCCTGTCTATTCAAGTGCATGTCTGCCTTATCCCTCTGAAGCCTCTCCCGTCATGAGTTTATAAGGAGGATATTAACAGAGTGAGAACATAGACTTGCGGGGCACCAGTGATGAGAAAGATGGCGGAATCTAGGTGCATTATCTCACAATAAAGACTGAAATGATGAGAATTTTCTCTTAAATTATTGTGAATCTAGAATTGTCCATATTGGAGAATTGTTGATATTGTGGAACTATTGTTGCTGAGTCATTAAGTAAATTCAAGGCTGAAGTAGACTTCAGATTCTGAGCACTGGCAATGAAATAGGCAAATAGAGCTTAGGCCAATGATCAGATCAAAAAGTCATTGAGGACATCATGGCCTGTTCCTGCTCTTGTTATGTTTCAACCAAAGTGTGTTTGGGTTTGGGCTGCGACAGACCGTGCAGGTTTAGGTAGAGACCAGAATGATACACTAACAACTGACAGCAACTGTGGAGATCAGTTCACAATATTTAATTCACCTTGATGCTGGTTGTTGCATATGTTTTTAGAAATTATAAACAGTAGTAGTTACAATAAAATGTTCTTAATGTTAAGAAATGTCATGTTTGATTTGTTGTTTCTGTTGTGAAGTTTGTTGTAAGTATCCAACTGTTATGGGTTATTTTAACGTTTAAATTAGATTTTTGACACCGTATTAAAATTACTCCTGTTTTCTGTATATTCAGCAAAAGATTGAAATGTTGCTCAAAGAAAAAGAGGAACTTTTGGAAGTTAAATCTGGGCATGAAGAGCAACTTGGTCAATTATATGAGCGCATAGAAAAGTTTGATAAAGAAATTCATCATGAGAAAGAAATCTCCGATCAAATAAAAAAGGATAACAAGGTATGAAGATAAATGCATTGCTTCTGTGAAAAATCAATAGTTTATTCCACATACTTCCTCTATTATTGGCAGTAAAGAATATTTTAAAGTCAAAGTTCAGTTTTGTATGAAATTAATATCCATAGTTTTATTTGGCTCTTAACTTTGCCAGGCTTGTTGAAGCTGATTAAATAGGAGGGCGTGTTGGTTTTATCTGCTGATGTGGAGATGCACCTTTGGATTCAGTGGTTTGGATTTACACAATAACAAAATCTTTCCAGCTACTGAAAATAATTCTTGGCTGAATACCTCTGTTTGGCCAGAGGCGAGGCAAGACCAGACCAATCGGAGCAGGAACCAAATTACCTCGGGCAGGTGGTCAGCCCATTATTAGGTAGGGAAGGTGTGATCTCATGAGGTGGTGAACTGTGCATCTGGTTAAATAACTAGGGTAGAAGAAGGGTGCTAGGGGAGGGGTGTGTAGGTAGAAGTTACTTAAAATAAAATAATTCAACATTAACTTGGTATGGACTGTCCCCACGCAAATGGGAAGAACAACATATCTGCTGGATTTGCTCATGCAAAGTCTAAACCAGGGGTCGGCAACCTTGGTCTGCATCGGGGCCAGGACGCACGTCTGTGAGCGGATGGCGGGCCACATCTATCACGTGTACACATGGATCCCGCACTGGATGGCAGGCATCAAATCACGTGTCCACATAGATCCCGCCCCTTCGAGGACACCACCCAGACGGAGCACTGGCCCCCAGTTACGGGCGCTCACCAACCTGGCGTACCTATGGACCATTGCCTTGGCTCTGTCCTGAAGGCTAAAATAATCACACTCACTCGTCCCTGGCCTATTGACAACCCCGATCCCGACAGTGAAGCCCAGACACACAGAAGGTTGTGGCCGTGCCGGCGGCTTTGTGCAGGATGCGGTACAGCCAGAGCTCGGCGCTGCTCGGCGGCTCCACCATTGCAGCCGCCAGCGCAGGCCTCCTTGCGTCCTTGCATTACTGCTCCTGGGAGCTGCGGCCTTGGGGCCCAGGAGGTATCAGAGATGACGGAAGTCTGCGGGACGGATAATTACGGGGGAAAAAAAACACCTGCAGGCCGGATGATTTCAGGTTATGGGCCGCGCATTTGGCCTGGGGGGAGGGGCATAAGTTGCCGACCCCTGGTCTAAACTCATAATGTTGACTGTCCCTCTACCTCTGCAGATGCTGCATGATCCACTGAGTCCCTTCAGGTTATTTCACTAGAAAATAACTGCTGAAAGAAATTTACCTATATTACAGAGATGAAGGTTTTGGTAATAGAAAGAACAAAAAAGGTAAATTCAGTATGGTTTGAACATTAGAGAGACCAAATTTGGAAGATTGCAGCAGTTAATGCTCTTGTGCATTGAAGAGCAACTATGTTCACATGAAAATATTTGTTGCATGTATATGTACAAAATATAAATTTTGCTTTCAAATTCTTACTAACACTTTTTTTATAATTTGTACGAATAGGATCTCTTTCAGAGTTCAGAAACATTGAAAATCGAGAAGGATGATTTTGAAAAGAAGTATAAGGAAGTTGCTACTAGAATTACACAACTTGAAGAAGACATAGTAACTGCCAATCAAAAAGCGATTGCAAAGGAAACTGAATTGGATAGGTTAGAAAAATATTGATATGCTCTTTAGTTACTTTCCCATTTTGATTCATAATTATTACGGGAGTCTGATTTGCATGTGCGTTTTGCATTAAATTCTTTAAATAGTGTTGACATTTTGTCGTTTACAAATTTTGGCTAGAGCGTGCTGAGAAGTGCTATACAAAGTAGGGACTGTCCATTGCTGATGGCAAGTTCTGGCCCAAAGTAGTATGAGCACCACATTCATGTTTTTTTGTTTTTTGTTTTTTTTTCATAGCACCATTCTGATATCCCTTTTCATCCAGCTGCTTTCGCCAGCAACACATTTTTCAAGCAGGTCCTTAAAGAACGTAGGGTGTAAGGTTATTCACTATCATGAATGATACAATACCTCCGTTTTACTTTCCTGTAAATCCCATATCAAATTTATTTCCTTGGTTCCAAAAACCTACTCTACTGAACTTTCCATACACTTGATTGAGCATCCAAAGCCATCTGGTGAAATAAATTCCAATCATTTACAATTAAATAAAGGCGTTTAGTATTTCGGTCTCAAATGACCAATGCTTAAACTATACCTACCCCCATTTGAGATTTTTAATTGTACATAATTGGTTACCCCTCATTGTTCTATGTATTTCAATGAGATTACCTCTTGGTCTTCCACTTGCAGTGAGCAATGGTCTAACCTACTCCGTTTCTATTCATGGCACAATCTCAATTTATAAAAAAAATCTACTGAATCCGCAATGCACCAAAGTCCAGTATAATTACTGCAAAGTGAGAAGGACATAGGACTCTGCAATCAAATGATCAGAAAGTCAGTGATATTTTACTTTTATTGCAAAATGTTAGGTGTACAGATGTAGGGAGATTTGTCAGGGCTCTGAGATTCTGTTTGGAGTATGGTATGCAGTTTTGGGTCATTCTTACTTAAATAGGCAGGATCTAGTTCTGCATAAATTCACTACATTTATTCCTGGTAAGGAAATCAGTCTCGTAGGAGATTGAAACTACACTCAATTAAATTTGAAGCACTTGAGGTGATATCTATCATTGAGTAATATGAAATTTTAAGAATGAATGACAATGTACATGCTGGGAAGGGAGTTGTTTTAATGATTTTCAGGAAATGAATGAGGATTAGGTAGCCAAGTGGACAACGCACAGTGAAGCAGACTTGAGAGCCATAAAATCTTCTATAACTTATGTTATATTCTTTATTTTCTTGTAATGCATATTAATGTACAACTTGATGTTAAATTGTTTCACCAGCATAAGGCACAAACTGAGGAGATTAATTGCTGAAAAAGAACAATTAGAATTACAATTGAAGAATGAAAAAGACGAGAAAGAGCTCTACAAGGTAAAAATAGTAATAGCTTTTGATTTTATTTGAATAATTTGTCTTAAATCTTAGTCATGCAAACGATTGTAATGATCATGTAAAGGCCATCTCACAATGTGTAAAAATAAAAAAAAAAAAAAAAAAAATGGAGTTCATATTGATTAATCGACCTTGTGTTCATTCAGTTTTTTGGGTAAATATTGAATGAATCTATTACAGCCTAAAATATAAAGCAACACAGATCCAGATTCAACTTAGTTTATTGTTGTACACATCAACAAAAAAGGAAATTTCTCATTGAACAATAAATGCAAGTGTGACCGTAAAATAGCAGAATGCTGCCAAATTGGTGCCATCTGAAATTGAAGAATAATTGTATTGTATTGTATTGTATTCAAATTTATTGTCATTGTCTCAATTTGAGACAACGAAATGAATTGAGACAACAAAATGAATTTTTGGACTAACTAAATAAGGAATCAATCAGGCAGCCTTGACGATACTTGCAGCCTTCCTCATGCTATGCACTGTGAAAATGGACGAGGTGGAAGGAAGTGATGAGGTGGAAAAAAGTTGGATAGGGCTGTGTTCACCACTCTTTTCAGGTTCAGGCAGTCGAGAGCAGAGCAGTTGCCATACCAAGCTGAAATGCATTCAGAATATTTCCTGTAGCACATCTGCTATTTCTAAAGAATCCTCGTGAACATGCTGTATTATCTCAAACACCAAAAAAAAAGTAAAGCTTCTGGACTTCCTCCCATTGAAAACTACTGAATAATGAAAGGCCTAGATAGAATGGATGTGGAGAGGTTGTTCCTGTAGTATAAGAGTTGAGGACCAGAGGGCACATTTCTTTAGCCACAGATTGGTGAATTAGTGGAATTCATTACCACAGACGGTGGTGGAGGGCATTTAATTGGATATTTTTAAAGTGGATATTAAAGTTCGTCAAAGGTTATGGAGAGAAGGCAGAAGAATGGGGTTGAGAGGGAAAAATAGATCGGCCATGATAGAATGGCAGAGCAGACTCGATGGGGGCAAATGGCCTAATTCTGCTCCCATGTCTTATGAACATAAATACGCTGAAGCGCTTTCTTGATCCCCGCTTCAGTGTAATGACCATAGACCATAGGAACAGAATTAGGCCATTCTGCCCATCGAGTCTACTCTGCTATTTAATCATGGCTAATCTACTTTTCTCTCTCATCCCATTTTTCTTGCCTTCTCCCTGTAACCTTCGACGCCATTACTAATCAAGGACAGGGACTAGGTTTGGTTGCTGGTGAAACGGATACCGAGGGACATGGCGCTGTCGATCACATGAACACATGATTATGTTTAACCCTTTGTTTCCTTAGGTCACCAACTAACTCTTTTGTCTTGCTGGCATTAGGGCTAATTTGTTACCTTGATGTCATGACTCAAATGTTTGCTATCTCATTCCTGTACTTGGTTTCATCGTTGTTGTTGATCCGGCCAACAACAGTAGTACAGTACCAACAGCAAATTTAAAATCAAGTTGGGGTACTTTGCCACACAATCATACAGGGAATAGACCAAGGGACTGAGCATACAACCTTGAGGTGTACCAGTGCGGACATTCAGGGGGCGCAAGAAATATCATGACTAATTCTAACAAACTTAGTTTTGCTAGTCTGCAAGTTCAGATGCCGGTTGCAGATGGAGGCCCTAAGGCCAAAGTTTAGGGATGAGCTTATTCGCTTTATGTAGTTGAAGGTTGAAAGAACCAAAAAGAATGATTCAAATAGACCAAAATACACTGACCACCATATTAAGCATTTGTTCCTGTCATAAAAAATATTCACGTTACCTACCTGGACTATTCCAAAACTGATCCTCCCAAACCTACAGCTTGCATCATCCCTTGGTGGGCAAGGGCAACAGCTGTGTAGGAACATCACCACAGGAAGATTTCTCTCTTAAGTTGCACACTATCTTGACCAGTAAATATAACTTTTTAAATTTTGCAATGTGGTTTAAATCTTCAAACTTCCTCCTCACAGTAGTATTGATTGTCAATTAGAAGTATTGATTATTCAATCACACTTGATTGAAAAAACAATTAAAGAAGGGCGCAGCGGTAGCGTTGCTGCCTTACAGCATCAGAGACCTGGGTTTGATCCTGTTTACGGGTGTTGTATGTACTGAGTTTGTACGTTCTCCCTGTGACCACGTAGGTTGTCTCCGTATCCCTCCCACACTCCAAAGACATACAGGTTTGTAGGTTAATTGACATCTGTAAATAGTGTGTAAGATAGCACTAGTGTGCGGGTGATCGGTGGTCAGCACCGACTCAGTGGGCCGAGAGGTCTGTTTCCATGCTATATCTCTGAGTTTTAAAGTCAAAGGACTGTAAGATGTCTGTGGTTCAATAAAGTGAACATCATCACCTTCCCAAGGCCATTACACACAGGCCTTTCCAGCAACTCGTCAATCCCAATAACTAAAACAAAACTGCTGCCATCTCACATTTCCACAAGCACTTGAACACTCAAAAATAAATGAAATTGCTTTGGGTGGGGAATGTTCCAGGCTTGATAGATATCTAAGAATTTCATAAGCATTTGGATCCCTAACCCTATGTATCTTCAGCATAATTCTCCCTATTTATAGTTTCCTTTATCTTCAAAGTAAAAATGAAGAAATATAGTCATTGAGGAGTTTGAATTACTCTTTGAATTTTCAGTCAAACATTTTAACAAAAATCGCACACATTAAGTTCCCCATAATGGAATTGGTTTAGTATGAGCAAATAGATATTTTCAAATTTCCTCTGATCTTTCTGTACTTGCTAAGCAAAATCTACATTATGTTAATGTTCTTGATAAATCAACCATCTCGGAACATCTCTACTAAAAATCAATTATTTTGGGATTTGTAACAAACTTGCAGGTGGTTACTTTTGCAATATGTGCATGATGCAACATTGCATAAGATTTAGCAGAACCCCCCAACTATTCAGTAGTAATTTGTACTTGCTATCAAGCCATGTAATTACCCTTTTAACAAATTTTAATTATTTTCAGGTTCATGCAAAAAATACAGACATTGAAAACACAAAGATGGTAACAGAAATGCAGTCATTTAAAAATCTTGATGTAAATAAAGAGAGCATGCTGACCCATTTCAAGGAAGAAGTAGGAAGATTACAACAGTGCTTGTCGGAAAAAGAGAAATTGCAAAAGGAAATGCTAGTTCATTCTTCGAACATGGTAAGAACTGTTATTTCAGAAGGCAAACTTTTCAGTACCATGAGTTCTTAAGTTATTTATGTCTCGGCAATCAATAGATTATTGGCAGTATTGTTTCAGACTTTGCTTCGTATGTCTTCATTGTTATTGTATATCAGGAGAAAGAATTATGGTATTTCATACGTTTAAGAAGGAACTGCAGATGCTGGAAAATCGAAGGTAGACAAAAATGCTGGAGAAACTCAGCGGGTGAGACAGCATCTATGGAGCGAAGGAATGTCTGAAGAAGGGTCTCGACGCCAAACGTCGCCTATTTCCTTCGCTCCATAGATGCTGCTTCACCCGCTGAGTTTTTCCAGCATTTTTGTCTACCATGGTATTTCATACACTGCGTTTGCTTGCTTTGCTGCCACAATTTGTGTACATTTAATAAATGTACAGGCGGGTTAAGTGATTAAGCCATATGATTGTTCCCATTCAATTATATATCACTTGTTATCAAGTGGGTGATGAGGGCTTTAGAAAGACACAGAGAATACAACACTTCAAAGGTAATTTGTAGTTTGCCCAATTTGTCCAATAATAATGCTAATGTTCAAGAACTCTGAGGAGATGACCTAGTATTACAAGCCTGTTATGGCATTTATCAAGATATTGCCTCAGCTCCATTTTCCGCACTTGATATTTCCTCGGATTCCCTATCTCTTCAGTAATGTTTCAATCCTGTTTTTAAAGAATTAGGAGCCTCCACCATCCTCCACAATTCCAAGGAATTTCCTCTGCACAGGAAGAAATGTATCCCCATCTTAGTTCTAAACAGCCTTTCCAATCTTCTGAAATAAGTTCCAGTCTGCTCACCCTAGAACATCATTACCCCCTGCATCTATGTTCTTGACATATGCAGGACTTTCTTAAGTTTCAATTAGACCATCTTTCATTCTCCTGGAGCCGGGGAATAAAAGACACTGATGTGTAAATTTAGCTGCTGGAGAAGATGTTTAATTCCCTGATTTCTCACCCTTCTAATCTGGCACCAAACTGATAAGAAAGTGACCTCTAAGGGACAATACCAGATATTCTTATCTGTCTAGACAGTTTTGTCCATTTATTTGTAAGATTTTACAGACCAGTCAATGTTTACTTATCTTGAATGTTAAATTAGAAACAGCTGGTAGTTACAAAAAGTGTCTGCTTACTCTTTTTGGCATTCTTTTATGAACTTGGCTTTTGCAGGCTAATTGTTTTCAGAGATAATACTTGGCTATACCTAGTGGCTGGCTCTGATCTGACATAATTACAGTTAGACCATTTCTAACTTTTATTTTACTTGCTAGATGGCAAGTGATAAGATTATGAGCATGTGGTTTAGTTGTTAGAATTACTGTTCTGTGTCAGAGGTTGGGCTTAAGTCTCATTACAGAGACTTGAGTAAAGAAATATCCAGCACTCCAGTATGATGACTGTAGTGTTGAGGAATGTCATGTTGTTGTAAATGCTGTCTTTATCATGAGATGGAAAATCCTTTGCTCTCATGGAATACACAAAAAGATCCCATGATGTTTTAGATTACCTTTAGCCCCACAAAGTATAAGTATATTCCTTGTCCTTTTTTAATGTTAATAAAATTTCAATATATGCAAAACTGAGTTATTAATTGAAGTTTTGGCCAAGCCTTTTACACTGCAATAATTTTAAGTGTTCTTAAATGCATATTTACAATAACTTCCACATCTGTAAACTCATTACAAGTTGCACCACTAAGCATTGGCCATTTATACTATGGCATAACAATCAAGCAAACTAAAGGAAGGTGCTACCCAAATACTTTTGCATGTTTCTAGCCCCACTGAGGGTGTTCACATTCTCGACCTTCACCTATTGCTAAGCCTTAATAGATTCTCCCTATATCTATTTCCTTTGCCCTTGTTTTTGGGCAGTTTGATTATCTGTTGCTGCTGCAATTGCTGACTTACAAACAGAATAAAATAAGTGGCATCAATAAAGCATGTAATACAGTAGTGATCCATGGATGCTGAAAATCTACTTCAGGATTGTCCTGAGTATGTGGATTAGGACATGTTCAAGATCACTTCATCCAACCTGAATGAATATACCTGTTACCAATTTCACACAAAAAATAGTTGACAAAAAGAGTATTAGGGTCTACCCTAACCAGAGACCTTGGATGCCAAGAAAGATTTAATCTTTGCTGAAGTCCAGCAGCTTTCAAAAAGGATGACCTCCTATGATACAAGAAGGTCAGTATGATCTCAATAAGGCACAGCACAATTGCTGGAGAACCAGTGCCAGTAGATTCCAATTTCTATCACCAATGAGATAGAAAATTGGAGGCATAAAATCAGAGGGAAAATCAATTTTGTTCCAGTTCTAAATATGTTCAAACCAATAAGTTGACCTTTTAAAATGAACAGGTACTTTGGATCTGTCTTCACTAAGGAGGACACAAACAATAGTTGTGGCCAGAGGATCTGGGGTGACAAGGAACTGAAGGAAATCCACATTAGGCAGGAAATGGTGTTGGATAGACTGATGGGACTGAAGGCTGATAAATGGGCCAGGGCCAGGGATAGCAGTAACAGGATCGGTCCGAGTCAGCATGGATTTACGAAGGGGAAATCATGCTTGACTAATCTTCTGGAATTTTTTGAAGATGTAACTAGGAAAATGGAAACTGGAGGGCCAGTGGATGTAGTGTACCTGGACTTTCAGAAAGCATTTGATAAGGTCCCATATAGGAGATTAGTGGGCAAAATTAGGGCACATGGTATTGGGGGTAGAGTGCTGACATGGATAGAGAAGTGGCTGGCAAATGGGAAACAAAGACTGCCACGTTCAAAGTTGTGCCGTTGACAGCTGAAGTTAAGTTAATAAGGTGAATAGAGGACATGTGGAGGCATTGGGTCCTTGTGAGGTCAGTTAAGTACACACGAAAAAAAAAACATGGCAATGTGAAAGTTGATTGCAAGATGGTTGCGGGCCAACTTCGCTGGGGGCAGACCCGTTGGGATCCCATTGTAACGTTGTTGTGACGTTGAACGTGGCTGACGGGCAGGGCAAGTGGAAAAGTGTTTTTTGTAAAGTTTAAAATGTCAATAACTTGTAAAACATAACTTCAATCGTAACGAAACTTGGCTAATGCACACCGCAGGGCAATGGTGAGAAATGTGGGCCAAAAATTGTAGCGCTATTATGTACCGTTTTAGCGGTTTTGGAGAACACACACATACAAACAAAGGTGAGAGTTTTAGTAATATATACAAGTGGGACCCATTGGGTCCCGTCCCCCAATTCGGGGGGGGGGGGGGGGGGGGGGGTGCGCGGTGTTACAGTGGAGGGCTGGTCCCCGAATACAATATCCCACCACTCACCCATAGGTCCCAATACTCACTACTCCCTAGAGATGGAGAAGTGGTTGAGAGGGAGGGGTGGTAATGGGGGAGGGGGATAAAGAGGGAGAGGGGGGTAGAGAGGGAGGGGGATAGAGACGTCAGTCAGATTTTTTTGTTTTCTCAAAATGGTTGAGTTTGGCTGTTTTAAAATTTTAAATGATTAAAAGGTTCGGAAATATAGGTAGGAATGCAACTGGAAGATCGCCTCGACGGGAAAATGTGAATAGAATGTGTGAAAATGGGAAGGCTGTGGCCTAGCGTTTGGAATAAAATAGGAATTAACCAGATTGTGCCCAGATGTGTGAGGCACAGGCACACACAGGACACAGCACACACGCAGAGACAGACACACACAGACACACACGCACACACACACACACACACACACACACAGACACACACACACACACACACACACACACACACACACACACACACACACACACACACCCACCCACACACTCCCTGTCACTGCGCGTGGGTTTTCTCCAGGTGCTCCAGTTTCCTCCAACACGTCAAAGATGTGCAGGTTTGTAGGTTAATTGGTTTTGGTTAAATTGTCCCTAGTGTAGGATAGTGCTAATGTGAGGGGTAATCGCTGGTGGGCTGAAGGGCCTGTTTCCACACTGTTTTTCTAAAGTATAATGTACCAGACTTTCCGTGATGCTTTTCACCAGCCTTTCCACTACAAAATGTCACTATGCAAATTATTTTCCAGCAAAGCATCCCTTCTGTAAATCAAGAAATCAATGGCAAGCCTTTAAGGGGCTGTCCCACTTGGGCGACCTAATCTGCTAGTTTAGAAGAGTGTCTTCGATCTTCAAACTCGCAGTGTGGTCGACACGTGGTCCTAGGAGGTCCTATGAGGTCGCTGGAACTCTCCTTCATGCTCGAGGGAAGTTCCCGAATACTCGTGGCCTCAGCTAGGTCGCAGAAATCTTTTCAGCATGTTGAAAAATTTTACGCAAGTAAAATTTGGTCGGCATGGTTATTTTTAACTCGTAGTGCAGTGGAGTGGGGTTGCTATTGAGTTACAGGCAGTCGAGGGCAGCCGTAGGCAATCTCCTTCGCTTACCGGGCATTTTGATTGGCTCATCGGCATTTTCCAGGACCAAGGAAACCCGACCGGTAGGTTAAATGCCCGCTGAACTTTATTATCTATCTATATACTTTTTTGTGTGTGTGTGTGTCCGTCGAAACAACACGCTGAAACGGAGAGATCGTTACCATGTTGCTAGCGGTGGGACGTTTTATCATAACGTTTTGTCATTTGTCTGTACACATCATTAATAAAATCCGCCCACCCACTCATCTTTCCGCCTCCTGCTGGCCAGCAACCATAATGGCTGCTGCCGCCCGGCTCCTCCAAAAAACGCCGACATTTTTCACATTTCGCTAGCGAGTTTAGTTCCTCCACTCCCTTTCTCCACCCCCCTCCTTCTCGGCCCCTCTCTTTCTCGACCCCCCTCCTTCTCGACCCCCCCCCCCTTCTCGACCCCCCCCCCTTCTCGACCCCCCCCCCTTCTCGACCCCCCCCCCCTTCTCGACCCCCCCCTTCTCGACCCCCCCCCTTCCGACCCCCCCCCCCCTTCTCGACCCCCCCCCCTTCTCGACCCCCCCCCTTCTCGACCCCCCCTCCTCGATCCCCCCCCCCCTTCTCGACCCCCCCCCCTTCTCGACCCCCCCCCCTTCTCGACCCCCCCCCCTTCTCGACCCCCCCCCCCCCCCCTTCTCCCCCCCCTTCTCGACCCCCCCCCCTTCTCGACCCCCCTCCCCCTTCTCTCCCCCCCCCTTCTCGACCCCCCCTTCTCGACCCCCCCCTTCTCGACCCCCCCCCTCTCTCCCCCCCCTCCGACCCCCCCCCTCGACCCCCCCCTTCTCGACCCCCCCCCCTTCTCGACCCCCCCCCCCTCCTCGACCCCCCCCCCTTCTCGACCCCCCCCTTCTCGACCCCCCCCCCCTTCTCGACCCCCCCCCTTCTCGACCCCCCCCCTCGACCCCCCCTTCTCGACCCCCCCCCCCTTCTCGACCCCCCCCTTCTCGACACCCCCCCCCCCCCCCTCGACCCCCCCCCTTCTCGACCCCCCCCTTCTCGACCCCCCCCCCCCCCCCCGACCCCCCCCCTTCTCGACCCCCCCCCTTCTCGACCCCCCCCTCTCGACCCCCCCCCCCCCCCCCCCCCCTCCCCCCCCCCCTCCCCCCCCCCCTCGACCCCCCCCTTCTCGACCCCCCCCTTCTCGACCCCCCCCTTCTCGACCCCCCCCTTCTCGACCCCCCCCTTCTCGACCCCCCCCCCTCTCGACCCCCCCCCCTCCCCCCCCTTCTCGACCCCCCCCCTTCCCCCCCCCCTCTCGACCCCCCCCCCTCCCCCCCCCCCCCCCCCTCTCGACCCCCCCCTTCTCGACCCCCCCCTTCTCCCCCCCCCCCCCCCCTTCTCGACCCCCCCCCCCCCTTCTCTCTCTCCCCTTGCAAATGGCAAGAAGGCAGCAAAAAAGTCTGAATTGAAATGGCAAGAGGAATGAAGAAATGAATAAAGCATTGATTGTTTGTGCCATGTTTGACACCGTTCAGCAGTATGTTTTAGCTAGCTGCCAGAGCTGCTTTCATTGTTTCATATGTAACACTTGTTCTGGCCCGTTCATGTGATAACATTACATTGTGTGAAGCCCTATTTCGACACAAGGTTTTGCCACTGCAGATTTTAGCAGATCTCAGGATAATTGCCTTGCTCCAGGCATCAATTCTGGCTTCAAATTAATGTTTCAACTTGACAAAAAAGGAATTTTGAATTAAAATAAGTTAATCTCTTCTTCTACACTTAAACTAACATTTATTTCAATTAACATTGAGTTTTTGGGTCCCCTTCGTTAGACAAATTCTACCCCTCATTCCTGAGCTGCGTCAAACGTCTCTTTTTGAATCATTGCTAAAGTGCCTTTGATCTAAATGGTGATTTGTCTTTGTATAAGATTGCTTGCTTTGTCTCTTAAAATCTTGAACTTCTCAAAGTTTGAAAAGGTCAAGTACTGTGAGTAGTTCCTTGGAAATGTAGCGTAGATCTTCTCTTCCATCTCTGAGCAGTGAATCTCTGGAATTTTCTGCCACCAAAGAGGGTAGAGGTCAGATCATTAGTTATACCGTTAAAGTATATCTTTCCACTCTTTGTCTACTAAACAGAAAGTAGATATATACAGTGCTCTCCATAATGTTTGGGACAAAGACCCATCTTTTATTTATTTGCCTCTGTACTCTACAATTTGAGATTTGTAATAGAAAAAAAAATCACGTGGCTAAAGTGCAGATTTGTCAGATTTTATTAAAGGGTATTTTTAAACATTTGGTTTCACCATGTAGAAATTACAGCTGTCCTCCCATTTCAGGGCACCATAATGTTTGGGACACATGGCTTTACAGTGTTTGTAATTGATCAGATGTGTTCAATTGCCTCCTTAATGCAGGTATAAGAGAGCTCTCAGCACCTAGTCTTTCCTCCCGTCATTCCATCACCTTATCAACATGAGGATGAAATTTGTGCCAATGAAAGTCAAAGCAGCCATTATGAGACTGAGAAACAAGAATAAAACTGTTAGAGACATCAGCAAAAATTTAGGCTTACCATAATCAACTGTTTGGAACATCATTAAAGAGAGCACTGGTGAGCTGATTAATCGCAAATGGGACTGGCAGGCGAAGGAAGATCTCCACAGCTGATGACGAAATAATTCTCTCTATAATAAAGTAAAATCCCCAAACACCTGTCCGACAGATCAGAAACACTCTTCAGGAGCAAAGTGTAGATTTGTCAATGACCACTGTCTGCAGAAGACTTAATGAACAGAAATACATAGGCTACACTGCAAGATGCAAACCACTGGTTAGCTGCAAAAGTAGGATAGCCAGGTTACAAGAAGTTTGCCAAGAAGTACTTAAAAGAGCAACCACAGTTCTGCAAAACGGTCTTGTGGACAGATAAGACAAAGATTGACATACCAGAGTGATGGCAAAAACAAAAGTTTGGAGGAGAGAAGGAACTGCCCCAGATCCAAAGCATACCATCTCATCTGTGAAACACAGTGGTGGGGGTGTCATGGTCTGGGCATGTATGGCTGCTGAAGGTACTGACTTGCTTACCTTCATTGATGAGACCTCAGATTCAGATTCAACTTTATTGTCATTGTGCAGTGTACAGTGCAGAGACAACGAAATTCAGTTTGCATCTCCCTAGAAGAGCGACATAAATATGAGCAATAAATAAATCTATTTACGTGCAGCTGCTGATCGTAGTAGCATAATGAATTCTGAAGTGTATGGACGCATCCTATTTGCTCAAGTTCGATCAAATGCCTCAAAACTCATTGGCCGGTGGTTCATTCTACAGCAAAATAATGATCCCAAACATACTGCTAAAACAACAAAGCTAAAAAAATGGTCAATTCTTGAGTAACTGTCAATCACACAATCTGAACCCAATTGAGCATGCCTTTTATATGCTGAAGAGAAAACTGAAGGGGAGTAGCCCACAAAACATAAGCTAAAGATGGCTGCAATACAGGCCTGGCAGAGCATCACCAGAGAAGACGACATGTCCATGAATCGCAGACTTCAAGAAGTCATTGAATGCAAAGGATATGCAACAAAATACTAAACATGACTATTTTCATTTACATGACACTGCTGTGTCCCAAACATTATGGTGCCCTGAAATGGGGGGACTATGTAACAAACGGCTGTAATTTCTACATAATGAAATCAAAATGTATAAAAATGGCCTTTATTAAAATCTGACAATGTGCACTTTAACCACATGTGATTTTTTTCTATTACAAATCTCAAATTGTGGAGTACAGAGGCAAATAAATAAATGATGGAACTTTGCCCCAAACATGGAGGGCAGTGTAGATATTTTAAATATTTTGGGGTGTGGGGAAATGGCACAGAAGAGTTGTTGAACTAGAGTAGATCAACCACGAGGGGCTTGGTGGGCTGTCTCTTATGCCTTGTTTTCTTAGCCATTTTGAAAACATGTTTTACTGTGGGACTGCTGTGGTAACAGGAGACTATTTTATTGCCTAAGCACTTTAAAATGCTTTTATTCTCAGTATCTGCTGGTTTATTAAACTAGTCATAGAATTGTTTCTAGCCTATTGATGATGGGTCTTTCCAATTATTTAATGTGTACAAGAGTTCATACATGAATGTATGCCATTATGAGATCTAAAGCATGTTCCTTTCTTGCTTTGAATGTTAGGATGAAGTATCTATTCTTCGGGAATCGTTACGAAAAGCTGAGGAGCACCTGCAAGCGAGTGAGCAGAGAGTTGTCTTGATGGCTCGGGAGCTTGCTGATACTTCTAATGTTCGCGACAGGACAATGGGTGATCTGCATAGCGCAAGAATAAAAATTGATCTGCTAAAAAAGGAGTTTGCCGATGCTGAAAATAAGTATACAGCAGAAATACAAATGCTAAGGGCTGCTTTATCAAAAAAAGAGAAGGTATATATTTCTTTTTTGATGAGGTTGGATTTTTTGGTTGGTTAGTTGAGATTTAGTTTCTTCACTCTTTCTCACTCTTCTCACTATTTTCTTAACCCTTTCGAATATGTATATTTTTTCCTGCTCCCCCTCAAGATTATCTTTCTTCTCCATATCTTCATCCAATCTCATTCTTTTGTCCCCATTTGTCTCTGCATTCTCGATCTGTGCCCCTCCAACCTACCTCCTTCTAACCTCCCCCTTTCCAGCCCCCGCCCTTTCCTTTCCTGCCATCCTCTTGACATCCTGTCCGTTTTCTTCCTTTTTCACCTCCAGTTGTCTTTTGCCATCTTAGTCATCATACTCTCTTCTCCTGGCTCCCTTTTAATTGAAAAAGGCTTTGGGGATTGTTATTTAATTTACTGTGTTTTAGAGGGTAAATACGATTCACCTCAAGAATAAAAACATATTTGTGGACAAGGTTTGAGAGTGTATGATAAGATGTTAAGTGACATCATATTATGAAATTTATAACTAGGGTTTTTCGGTGGCTGGCAGTACTGTGGAACAAGAACTACATAAAGAGGTTGAAGATTTAAAACTTAGGCTTCAAATGGCTGCAGAACATTACAAAGACAAATACAAGGACTGTCAAAAATTGCAGAAGCAAGTTACCAAACTCACAGAGCAGTTGGTGAGTTGAATATTTAGATTTTCTCATTGGGCGATGCAAAACAAAATTAAAGATTGTAATATAAAGTTATTTTTCCAGATTTATTTATTTCAGTAGATTAATTAACATGATCATTTGTATTTCAGATTTCTTGTACTTCCTTAAAATTCTAATTTTATTGAAGGTTTTCTGAAATAACTATGTAGGGGTTATCGTTGTAATCTTTAGCTTAAAGGCCTATGCCTAGAAATTGCAGTTTATATTTTTTGGCTTGCTAGTATATAATGTAACCCATGGTGCCTTGTTTACCTTTATTTCTCTCCCATCCAAGATTCTACCAACAGTATATATTGAGTATTACCTTGTATGGCCTTGTTCCATTCAGTTCATGAGAATTCTCAAGCTAACAATCTGTTTTACTTGATATTAAGCAAACCCATTCAGTGCTAATGTAGTTGGGAATCCCATACATATGCTGATTTAGGAGTAGGGCTCAATAATTACTCTTAGATATGGTTTGGCAGTGTCATTCTGAGCTGACAGTTTGTGGGTTGAAGTCCAGTTCCAGAAGCTCCAATAAATAATCTAGCCGAGCGTTTCAGAACTAGTGTTCTATTATCAGAAATGCAATCAAATAAGGACACAAAGCCATTCTCCCAAGTGGATGTAAGTGGGCCTCATTCATTATTTTGTAGAACAAGGGGTTACATTTGGTGTCTTCATAAAATATTTCTTAATCAACAACATCAATGCAACCTGACTGGCCTATTACATTGCCATTTGTGGGACTTTGCTGTGCAATTACAAAATAAGTAGTGCGCACTTTTGAAGTAATTAATTTGCTGTCAAACCCTTTGGATCATCCTGAAATAATGAAAAAAAAATTCACGAGTCATTTCTAGAATGGGAGGGGAAAATCGCACAGTATAAATATTGATGGAAGTCTGCGGGGAAAACATGAATGAGTAGTTGAGATATTGTTATTCTGTAGCCTGGCAATGCTCATTGTAAAACGTTCATCTCGTATGCCATGTTCATTTGAGGGAAAGTTACTGGAGGTAGTTGGCACCCAAGAAGTCAGAAGGGTGTCTTTCAGTGAGCATTTTATCGTGCATGATTCGTGCTTTAAAAACAATTAAATGCTACCCACGCTTCATTATTTTATTAGTATGTGAATTTCACATTTGAAGAAAAAGCACAGACACTCTCCAACCAAGGAGAGGTTTAATGTTTTCTACAGAGCACCAAGAGTACTGGCAATAAAAACTTTCAATTATGTAGATCCTTTTAAACCCTTTCAACAAGCTCCCATAAACAGCGTGTGATAATGACCAGATAATCCACTTTGGAAATGTTGATCACAGAGTAGATAGTACCTTGTTCACGGTCCCTTCTCATCTTTGAAGTACTGCCATGAGATCCTGAGTGTGCTTTGGTTTAACGTGCCATTCAATAGACATCTCTGATGTTGCAGAGGGCTGACAATAGTGCATTAAAGTGTCAAAGTAGATTTTTTGCGCTGAAGCTTGTTGATCAGGACTTGAACTAAGCTAAGTCAGAAAATGCTGGAGAAACTCACCAGGTCAGGCAGCAACCATGGATAGGCTCTGGAGGTCCCAGAGCTGAACCATTAACAGTTTCTCTTTCCATAAATGCTGCCAGATCTGAGTTTATCCAGTATTTTCTGTTTTTATTGCAGGTTCAGCATGTTCAGCTTTCTTGATAATTAGTTTAGTTTAGAGATACAGAATGGAAACAGGCCCTTCAACCCACCGAATCCGTGCCGACCAGCGACCACCCATATACTATTTCTGTCCTACACACTCGGGACAATTTACAGATGGCAATTAACCTACAAACCCGCACGTCTTTGGAACGTGGGAGAATCCGGAGCACCCAAAGAAATCCCACACGGTCACAGGGAGAACGTACAAAACTCGGAGTCAGGATTGAACTTGGGTCTTTGGCGCTGTAAGACAGCAACTATACAACTACACCACCGTGCCACCTTCTGGAACTGTACTAAACTTGAAACTTGTCTCTTATGGGCCTGTCCCACTTCGGCAGGTGGTTGCCGGGTAGTAACCTTCATAGTCGTGAGTAGTTCCCGCGTTGTGGGAACTAGTCGTGGCCTCATTATGGTCGCCGCAAATTTTTCAATATGTTGAAAAATTAGCAGCGACCAGAATGAAGCCGCCATGGAGAGTAGTGAGAATTCTCGTGCCGTAGGTGCAATGGTAGTGCGTTGCAAGGAGGTGTAAGGTTGTCGTAGGTTCTCGTAGGTTGTACCCGGTACAGCAAATTTCATTGGCTCATTGGGGGAAAAAAAAAGTAAGCAGTAGTTTTCAGAACCAAGGATAACCGACTGGTAATGTTAATGTCCGCCGAGCTTCACAGCTGTGCATCTCTGGCTTTTTAAAAGTTGTCTCCACTCATTCTTTGCACCGTGTGAATTTCACTCAGACTACGCTCCTCCCCCTTGCCCTGTCCCTCCCTGCGTAACCGCTGGTGAAGGAAGCGGTGTGTTTGTGTGTTCCACTCTGACAGGCGCCGTTCCAGTCGCCGGTTTTTCAGACGACTGCCGGCAAATTGACAGTCGCCTGAAAAATCGTCTAAGTGGGACAGGCCCCCAATTCACCCATTCCTTCTCTCCGGAGATGCTGCCTGTCCTGCTGAGGTACTCCAGCATTTTGTGTCCATCTTAATGAATACCAGTGCATATTCCTCCTGGTTAAATCCCTCCCTACCTATGTTCAAGACACTTCATACGCTCTTCATCTACTCCAGGACTTACGTTTTCTAGGCCCCCATTCCCTCATCTTCACCATGGATGTCCAGTCACTCTACACCTCCATCCCCCACCAGGAGAGCCTCAAAGCCCTCCGTTTCTTCCTCCAAATCAACCAATCCTCGTCTACTGATACACTCCTCCACTTAGCGGAGCTGGTCCTTACCCTTAATAACTTTTCGTTTGACTGCTCCCGTTTCCTCCAAATACAAGGCATAGCTATGGGCACGTGCATGGGCCCTAGCTATGCCTGACTCTTGGTAGGGTACGTCGAACATTCCTTGTTCGAGGTGTACCGTGGCCCTATCCCCGAACTTTACCTCCGCTACATCGACGACTGCATTGGTGCTACCTCCTGCACCCACACACAACTCACTGACTTCATCCATTTCACCACTAACTTCCTTCCAGTACTCAAATACACCATTTCGGCCATTTCCCTACCATTTCTTGACCTCACTATCTTCATCACAGGTGATAGACTACTGACCAACATCCACTATAAACCCACTGACTCCCATGGCTATCTGGACTACACTTCTTCCCACCCTGCTTCCTGTAAGGACGCCATCCCCTCCTCCCAATTCCTCCGTCTGCGCCGCATCTGCATCCAGGATGAGGCGTTCCACACCAGGGTATTGGAGATGTCCTCATTCTTCAGGGAACGGGGATTCCCCTCTTCTACTATAGATGAGGCTCTCACCAGGGTCTCTTCTATACCCAGTCATTGCTCTCACTCGCCATCTCTTTCCCCCCACCCCCACTCGTAACAAGGGCAGAATCCACCTTGTCCTCGCCTTCCACCCTACCAGCCGTCACATACAACAAATAATCCTCCGACATATTCACCACCTCCAACGTGATCCCACCGCTTGCCACATCTTCCCATCTCCTCCCCTGTCTGTTTTCCGCAGATACCGCTCCCTCCATAACTCCCTGGTCAATTCCCTTCCCAACCGAACCACCCCCTCTCCAGGAACTTTCCCTTGCAACAGCAAGAAATGCTACACTTGTCGCTTCACCTCCTCCATTCAAGGACCCAAACAGTCTTTCCAGATGCGGCAGAGGTTCGCCTGCACCTCCTCCAACCTCATCTATTGCATCTGCTGCTCTAGATGTCAGCTGCTCTCCATCGGTGATTGCTTCGCCCAACACCTCTGCTTGGTTCGCAATAACCAACCTGATCTCCCGGTGACTCAGCACATCAACTCCCCCTCCCATTCCGAATCCGGTCTTTCTGTCCTGGGCTTTCTCCATGGCCCCGAGTGAGGACCACCGTAAATTGGAGCAGCGGCACCTCATATTTTGCTTTGGCAGTTTGCACCCCAGCGGTTTTGACATTGACTTCTCTAATTTCAGGTAGTCCTTACTTTCTACTCTCAGCTCTCCCTCAGCCCTCTGGCTTCACCTCTTCCTTTCTTCTTCCCACAGCCCCCACCCTCACATCAGTCTGAAGAAGGGTTTCGACCCGAAACGTTCCTTCGCTCCATAGATGCTGCCTCACCCACTGAGTTTCTCCAGCATTTTTGTCTACCTTCGATTTTCCAGCATCTGCAGTTCCTTCTTAAATGCATATTCTTTCATCATATCTTTTGTAAAGATGTTAATTGCTGTTGAATTGTGAACTAAGCCAATTGAAAAGACTCTTGGAATCCATCTCAATAGGATGTCCCAAACTCAGTGCATCTTCAGATCAAATTAAACGGGACACGATTCAGTATAATTTCAATAGCTACATTGATATGTTTAATTTTGTATTTTAAGTCTGACAAATGGTACATTTGAATTACACTTTTACATTGGAACTGACAATATGCCTTTGAATGTTCAAACTCCTTTGCTGGGACAACTAATTCATATGGATGGTCTAAAAGCTTCTGAAGTGGGATAGGGGGTGGTTTGTGAGGGCTGACTCTCTTGAGTACACAAATACTCTTAATTATTGATAAACAGACACATGTGCCTATAACCATTTTTGATGTGCCAAATTACAAAATAAGTCTGGTCTGGAAGTTTCCTTCATCTCTGCCATAATGGCGCAAAATAACTTGGGCTGAAGATGTAAGGTTTGATGTAGGCCAATTAACATACCGCATTATCTTGCATTTAGCTGATACATACAAGAACTTCCCATGGTCTTGTCAGTAGACAGCCCAGTTTGTTTACAAAGCTGTCCTTTTTAATTTCAGACTGATACAACCTGCAATGTATGCTAGAACGGGTTTTCTGTTTCTTGTTTGAATTAATGCCTGCTTTATCCACTTATTTATGACCCCTGAATAATCCCTAACAATTCCTTAAAGAGGTCAATCTAATCATGTAATTATATTAATAGGAAGAGAAAAAAGATGGACCATTCTCTAACAAGCAGAAACTAACTGATAATGAAACAAATACAGATTCACCTCCAGTGTCTGCAGCAGATTTTACTCAAGACACTTTTCCAGGTACTGTGCACTTTGTTAGCCTCTATCCATAATGGTAAACAAGCAATTTTAGGTATCCTGCATTAATTAACATATATATACTTCTAAAAATAGTTTGTCTGCATACTTTTCTCTTTGTAAAATGCAAATGAAGTCTGCATATCCTCTGCATTTTTACATAATTTAGTTGTTGCGTGAATTTGTATATTCGTTTGTAGTTAATAAAACAACAAAAAATAGTATGTATTATAGCTTGAGTAATGATGGAGGAACTACTGGTGTTATCTGCCATCACCCCATTAAATTAACAACAGCCTGAGGATTTTCTACACATCCAATTTAATATGGAAATTCAAGTGTTGCTGTCAGCAATCCAGGGCACTTTTATAGACTGCAATCTTATCCACAATTATAGAGGTGAAATCACATGAACTTGAAAGGAATATAATGTATATTTGAACTAATCCCTGTGGAATATATTCTGAAAATCTAGTGAGATTTTAATGATATACCAAGACTTCATAACTGCTCAATAAACTGGACGCATTTTGCAAATTTGCAGTTTCATTATAGAAATATTCCAAAATATAATTTATTGTCTGAATTTCTTCCGATGCTCCAGTATCTGCTTTAATCATATAACCATGTTTTGATCCATTAACTGTAATTATTTTGGAACAAAAGCAAATCACTGTGCACTATTCAGAAATTGCTGGGCACAGATGATACATTTGCATTTTAAATTCACTTAATGAATTGCGAGTCTCTGTGCTGATTGGATACAAAGTTTGACATGTTAGTAATCATAATCAGGCATATGTCTAACACAAATCCTGCACGGTGGATAATTTCTGCTATTTCAGGTCAACTCTATCAACCCACTTAGCTTTGACAGGAAGGTGCTGCTGGAACTAGCGGGGCAAGCAGTTTTTGTGGAGGGAATGGACTGGACATTTGATTCAAGATCCTTCTTCAGTGATTGGATTAGGGGGAGAAAGCTGGAAAATAGATGGGGGTTGAATAAAGACTGGCAAGTGATGGGTGGATTCCAATGGTAGGGAGAGTTTTGTTGGCAGATGGGTGGACTAAACGGTAAACTAGAGGAGGAGAAGAATGAAATGTAAAGCTGGAGAGGGGAGATGTGGGTGTGAGAGGACAGGACGACGGGAAAAGAGGAGGGATAAAAGGGAATGGGAGATGGGATGAGAGAGAACCATACAAAGAAGGGGAAAGGAGGAAACGGGTACATGGATAGGAAAGGTTTAAAAGGCCAGATGTGGGCAGGTGGGACAATTGTGGTTGGGGCATCTTGGTAGGCATGGACAAGTTGGGCTGAAGGGCCTGTTTCCATGCTGTATGACTTTTTGACTAAGATGTAATAAATTGATTAAGTAAATCTTTTACCTGCTGGAGCTTAGATAAATATGGGATGACCAGATTGAACATAAGATATCATGAGAAAAGATTTCCAAAACTAACATTTAAAAATAATGATTTGCCCATTTATGAAAGATGTGTAAGAAGGAACTGCAGATGCTGGTTTAAATCAAAGATAGAAACAAAAAGCTGGAGTACCTCAGCGGAACAGGCAGCATCTCTGCAGAGAAGGAATGGGTGATGTTTTGGGTCGAGACCCTTCTTGTTTGTTTTTCTCAAACAGTTGGAGTCTTTATAACCCCTCCTTGGAGGCATTAGAAGCTTATTATCTGCCTATTTTAAGGCAGAATGTGATCGATGCATGATAAACAATATATGGAATTTTGGGAGAATGGTAGCAAATGGGAAGTTGATGTAACAATCTGATCAGCCATCATCTTATTGCTCAGGAGAACAGACTCAAGGGGATGTATTGCCTACTTATTCCTATTTTTTTAAGGTTGTATCCTTCATGGTTGTTTGGTTGTAACATAATTTCATTGAATAACTTTTATGTTAACGTTCTGCTCTTTTCACAATAGCAGCCATGCCTGCTCCATTCGACTACACATTTGATCTCTTGGTGCAAACGAAAATCAGTAAAATGAGTCAAGAAATAAATGAAAAAACAATGAAGTTCAAGAAGTGCAAACAGATGTTTGATGTAAGTGAACCTATTGTCAGTATGCTTCCTACGTGTTGGTTTCTTTATGAACGTCATACCGGGTGTGGAGGAAGTAGTAAAGAAGACGTACAGCATGGTTCTCATAATGAAGAGATGGAAGAAATTTCACTTCATATAATTTGTTTTCTGGCAAATCTTGTTTGCTTGTCTTTTATTTATGATCATAGAACTTAACCCAAATATGAATTTACCTTGCATTTAGTGTTTCCATTAATCCAAATTGAATTAACAGGAAACATTTGCAGCAGGCAAGTGGGTCACATACTGCCTGGCTCCTCCATCACTTGGGCAGTATGTTCCATATTTCAATCATCCTCGGGTGACAAAGTTCATCCTCTGGTCACCTCAACACCTCTTATCTGCATCAGGGCTCTCACTTAACTTTTTTTCTCTTTTGTCAGCCGGGCAACCTAGGCAGCTTTTTAGGTTGCCAAATGATAGTTTAGGTGGTCATTTAAGACAGCTTGCATGACGCGTGTGATAATGTGCTCGGCCGAAGTGCGTAGTTACCAGTCGGAATTATGCTCAATGAAGCATTTACATATTATTTCTGCTTCAAATGAAGTCACAAACTAAGCATATTCATCAATCAAGACATGATATATACCACAATGACATGCAGTAAAATTATAATACAGTTTCTCTCCTCTTTTTACACGTTGCAATTAATGCAATTTCTATTAGAAACATAGAAACATAGAAATTAGGTGCAGGAGTAGGCCATTCGGCCCTTCGAGCCTGCACCGCCATTCAATATGATCATGGCTGATCATCCAACTCAGTATCCTGTACCTGCCTTCTCTCCATACCCCCTGATCCCCTTAGCCACAAGGGCCACATCTAACTCCCTCTTAAATATAGCCAATGAAGTGGCCTCAAGTACCCTCTGTGGCAGAGAGTTCCAGAGATTCACCACTCTCTGCGTGAAAAAAGTTCTTCTCATCTCGTTTTTAAAGGATTTCCCCTTTATCCTTAAGCTGTGACCCCTTGTCCTGGACTTCCCTAACATCGGGAACAATCTTCCTGCATCTAGCCTGTCCAACCCCTTAAGAATTTTGTAAGTTTCTATAAGATCCCCTCTCAATCTTCTAAATTCTAGAGAGTATAAACCAAGTCTATCCAGTCTTTCTTCATAAGACAGTCTGGTGAACCGTCTCTGCACTCCCTCTATGGCAATAATGTCCTTCCTCGGATTTGGAGACCAAAACTGTACGCAATACTCCAGGTGTGGTCTCACCAAGACCCTGTACAACTGCAGTAGAACCTCTCTGCTCCGATACTCAAATCCTTTTGCAATGAAAGCTAACATACCATTCGCTTTCTTTACTGCCTGCTGCACCTGCATGCCTACCTTCAATGACTGGTGTACCATGACACCCAGGTCTCGCTGCATCTCCCCCTTTCCCAATCGGCCACCAGATTATTTCTTTCCACTTCCAAACAAAAATGTGGTTGGGTTATTCAGCGTATGATCAACCTGTGTCAATAAATCCTGGACCATGGTAACATATATGTTTAAGCATGCACACTACAGATTGATTCAAGCATGTTTTCTGTGAAGGACCGACACTTATGACATGGCCATAGCATGGGTCGTTATTGCTATTGGTACATAAACACTCTCGCTTCCCACATAATTTATCCACAACAAAATATACAGGTTGCAAGGTATTTTCTAAGGCATTTTATGATTATATCTGTTAAAACCGACTATACCCATCTGACCGGTTAAACATTACACTAACTGACAAGAGATGGCCAAAGGACATAACTGCAGCAAATGTTCTTTTGGTAATATGTTTAAACGTGTAAAAATGCGACATTACCGGACATTCAGATTAGTTATGTGTTGTGAACAGCAATGAAGATGCCCAGTTTGTAAGCAACAAATTAACAAAAATGTATTGATAAATGCTGTTTCCACCATTCCCACTTCAGAATTAACTTTCAAATTTCAACTGAAATATCGCCTGACCAACTTTGTGATGTATATGATCGACTGTAGAAGTAAAACCAGGATAACGAATAAAAACGAATAGTTGTGAATGTTGCTCATTAAATAACTACAGTACTGATACTCCATATTAAGAGCATTGATTTGCCATTAAAATGAATTAAAATGAAAGTGTAAATGGCAGCTGTAACAATCGAACACTGCGGTTTTAATGTTTCACGTGTTCACGATTTAATTAATCCATCTTTATGGATTAAAACAAAAAATAACATCGGGAATTAAAACACATTTGATTGCATTCCGCTGTTGGCGGAGTGGCACGCAACGGCTGCTGTCAGGGCTCGCCGGGTGCAGGAGGAGGTGGAGCCGCTGCTGCTGTGCGGGGCTCGTCATTCGCTCCGACACCCCGCACTACACCCACTGCTCTGAAGACATTTCCAGCGCAGTAGGGTCGGAGGGTGGGGGGGGGGGGGGGGGGGGGTGAATCAGTGCGGGATGGATAGATGGGGGGGGGGGGGGGGGGGGTTGAGAAGGCAATCATGTGCAGGATGGATGGGTTGAGGCAGGGGAATTAGTGCGTGTTGGTTGGAATAGGTAAAATTGTGAGGGGAGAGTGCGGGGGTTGTCTGGGGATTGAATGGGAGGGATCAGTGCAGGATGAATGGCGGGAATCAGTACAGGATAAATGGGGGGAATCAGTACAGGATGAATGGAGGGATAGGTGCAGAATAATGGAGGGGGGATCAGTGCAGGATGAATGGGGAGATCACTACAGGATGGATAGGGCAGATCGGTGCTGGATAAATGGAGGACGGGGTCAGTACAGGATGGATCGGGAAATCAGTGCAGGATGAATGGGTGGAGCAGTACATGATGAATGGGAGCAGTGCAGGAGGGGGTGGCGTAGATGGGGAGGGGTGCACGGGGATGTTAGTGAGGACTGAATAGAGGCGGGAATGGGGATCAGTGCAAGATGGAGAGGAGGTGTCCCAGGATGGGGGGGGGGGGAGGGGGGGGGGAGAGAGAGAGAGAGCGAGGGAGGGAGGTCAGCACTCCTCCGACAACACCGGCATCATCGCCCCGCTGCCTTGGCCATCCCAGTCCACCGCCAAGTGCAGCCGCCAAATGGGGAGGCAGTTGGGATCTCCCAACCGCCTCCCCTCCTCTGCCAGCCAACAGGAAGGTGCTTCAGACAGCGGAAGGGGGCCTCCCCCTTCCTCCCACCTCTCGGCGTGCGGGAGGGTTTGTTTTGAAAGCGTTTATCGCTGTTGACGGAGTGGCACGCAATGGTCGCTATCTGGGCACGCCGGGTGCAGGAGGAGGTGGAGCCACCGCCGACCTGAAACGTCACTTATTCCTTTTTTCCAGAGATGCTGCCTGACCCGCTGAGTTACACCAGTTTTTTTTGTGTCTCTTCAGTATAAACCAGTGTCTGCAGTGTCAAGCCGGGCAAAATGACCAGGCTTTTAGGTTGCCCAGCGGGACTTTCGGTGGCCATTGGCACCCGGGCAAACATTAATTTCGAGCCCTGTGCATGTATGGAAACGTTTTTTACTTTATATCCTATCTGTGCTCCATTATGTTGTAGTCTTATCATTCCCCTCCTTCAAATTTCCTACTCTAAGGAAAACAAACCCAACCTATCTACTTTCTCAATGTAACAGCAATGCCATCCCAGGCAACATGTGGTGGAGCTTCTCGGTGCCCTATCCACTGCAATCTCATCTTAAATACTGGGAGGGGGTAGGGGCGGGGGGAAGAGAGAGAATTGGAGGTAGGATAAGGCCAGAACAAAGTACGGCAGGCAACAGATGACCAAGGAGGAGTGGAGCCCATTGTTGGCTGCAGAAGTGATGATAAGAAAGGGACACAAGGATTCAAACAGTGGAACTAGTAGGAAGAGTAGGGTGGGAGACGGGCGAAAGAGGGAACACAGGATTACTTGAAATTAGAGGGAAAAGATCAATGGACTTCCTCCACTGTCAGTGAGGCTACATGCAAATTGGAGAAACAGCACCTCATATTTTACTTGAGCAGCTTACAACGCAGCGGTATGAATGTTGATTTCTCGAGAAGGAACGAAATTTTGAAGGAATTTCATTGAAACATAAAATGAGAAATGAAATAAGATGTAAATGTTCTTCTTTACTGACTAATTTTGTCTAATTCATCCTCAGGAAGAGAGTGAAAGAAGTCAAGCTTTTGCTGAAGAACTGGCTCATGTAAAAGAAAAATTGAAGCAGCAGTTAAAAATAAACAACGACCTAAAGCGAGAAGCTGCGGACGATCTTCAGTACAAGGTAAAACCATTCAGCAATGATTAAATCAGAGAAAAAAAGTATCATATGGTATTCTTTAACATGGGTATCTTCCAACTTTTGTTAACCAGGCTGTAAATGATTCAAAAGTGATAGGGAACAAAGATGAAAATTGTCAATAGAGTTGATGAATTGTTCTAAATTCTACATAAGATCAAAAGTAATAGGAGGAGAATTAGGCGATTCGGCCTATCTTCTACTCCGCCATTCAATCATGGCTGATCTATCTCTCCCTCGTAACCCCCATTCTCCTGCCTTCTCCCCATAAACTCTGACACCTGTACTAATCAAGAATCTATCTGTCTCTGCCTTAAATATCCACTGACCAATCCTCTTGCTTCCCGCTCATCTTTGCTATGTTGCACTTCTCTTTTATTTTTATACTGTCCCTGACTTCCCTTGTCAGCCACGGTCGCCCCTTACTCCCCTTGGAATCTTTCTTCCTCTTTGGAATGAACTGATCCTGCACCTTCTGTATTATTCCCAGAAATACCTGCCATTGTTGTTCCACTGTCATCCCTGCTAGGAAATCTTTCCAGTCAACTTTGGACAGCTCCTCCCTCATGGCTCCATAGTCCCCAACACTGACACCTCCGATTTACCCTTCTCCCTCTCAAATTGTATTATGGTCACTACCTCCTAATGGCTCCTTTACCTCAAATTCCCTTATCAAATCCGGTTCATTACACAACACTAAATCCAGAATTGCATTCTCCCTGGTAGGCTCCAATACAAGCTGCTCGAAGAATCCATCACGGAGGCACTCCACAAACTCCCTTTCTTGGGGTCCAGTACCAACCTGATTTTCCCTGTCTACCTGCATGTTGAAATCTCCCATAACAACCGCAGCATTACCTTTACAACATGTCAATTTTAACTCTTGATTCAACTTGCACCCTATATCCAGGCTACTGTTTGGGGGCCTGCAGATAAGTCCTATTAGGGTCTTTTTACCCAGGGTATTGAAGCTTCCACTGTGAGAAGTGGAGGTAAGATAGGTGGGAAAGTTGCACCATTGTTTAGGAACATCACAACAGAGGATATCATGGGGGGGAATATTCAGGTCGAATATAGAAATAGGAAACACATATCCCTTTAATCACATTGATGGCATTATAAAAGACTCCCAATAGTCAGTAATTAGAGGAACAAGCAGAACAAAATCACTGGTAAGTTTAGGAATAAAAGGGTTCTAAAAGGGTTATTTTAATTCTCCTAATATTGACTAGGACTGTGTTAGTGCTAGAAGGATTAGATAGAACAAAATTAATTACATGTGTTGTGAAAGTTTACTGAATCAATAATTAGATGGTCCATCCAGAGAAGGAGCTACACTTGATCAACTCATAGGAAAAGAGGTTGAACAGGGCATTGATGTGTCAGAGGTGGGTGGGGGGGAGGGCACCCTGGGACAAGTGACCATAATTCTATTGTTTTCAAGATAGTTTTGGAAAAAGATAGCAATGATCCTCAAGTTGAAGTCCTCAACTGGGGGCGACGGGGTGTAATTTTGATGACGTCTGTCAGGAACTTGCAAAAAATAACTGGTCGAGGATGTTTGGTTCTAAAGGGATATTAGAAATTTAAATAACACTTTTGCCTGACCATTTTCTGGATTCATTTATTTCCTCGTGATCACTTCAGTTTTTAAATATGTCTTTACAAAAGGTCTTACAGCTGAAGTCGATGCACTTTTAAAATAAATAATTTTCATTGTTTCCCGTTTCACAACACTCACGGTGTAGAAAATTGTTTGCATGCTCTGGAAACTCATTAATATGATCCAGGATTAAAAACTAATCCAATGCAAACTAACATTTACAATAGTTTGTACTGCATTTTAACTGGATTGACACAAGATTTGAAATCATTTTAGCTGAAAGCCTGATGTGGATTATACAGATGCAGCTTGAATTAGTGTTTTTAACAGCACATTATGGAAATTTTCAATTGATGTCTTTCAATATAGATACTTGCCAATTTCAATTAATTTTCTGCATGCTATGATTCAAAACAAATTAGAGCACTTATCATACTTTATTTTTCAGCACTTAATGGATTGTGCTTTTGCATTTATATTGCTTAAGACATGCTCATAATCATCAAGATATTTACTCACAATTCTTCTGGGAATTTCCCAATAATTCCTCTTTGTGATCTAATATCCAGTGTAAATTACTTAGATAGTTGCATTTGAAATATTCACAAATTTTCTCGCTGCTGGTTTTCTTGCAAACTCCCTTTTTAGAAGAAGTCTCAAATAACTGGGTTTGTTTAACAATACCATCAAAATGCTGCACACTGGTGTAATTCATTAAAAATTCCATCTCAAAACTCAAAAAATTATTGTGGTTTTGTTTAAAAGATTTCTGGAGAATTTTAATTTGCTGAATAAATTGCTCCTTAATTACATGCAAATTAGGCACTGTTCAAAGTAAAGAATTTGTACAGATCTCTGGTCAAGATTATTTAAAAAACGACACATGCATAGAAGTGCTCCAGATTAATTCTGACAAATCTCTTATTTGTATAAGATCACACAGAACATTTCTTGCACACCATTTATTTTCTTTTTTTAACCTTAAGTTATGTATACTTTGAAGAACAGATGTGACTTTTGTATAATATAAATAATTGGGTTCAGAAATAGATTGATTTGGACAAAATCCAATTTTCCAATATTCACCATGCATTCCGAAATATTCTAAAATACACAAAGTACTGGAGTAACTCAGCGGGTCAGGCAACATCGTTGGAGAAAAGTAATAGGTTTCATTTTGGATCGAGACCTTGGAAATGAGCTAATAGAAGGTACAAGGAACAAATGAATGAAAGATATGCAAAAA
The DNA here is from genome assembly GCF_028641065.1 of Leucoraja erinaceus. Lineage (NCBI taxonomy): Eukaryota > Metazoa > Chordata > Chondrichthyes > Rajiformes > Rajidae > Leucoraja > Leucoraja erinaceus. The sequence continues at coordinate 84,502,871 of NC_073378.1, forward strand.
GTAACAATGATCAAGGAAGGGTGGAGCTCACAATGGTCCATTGTTGGCTGTGGGATACATACGGACAGTGATACTAACATGACGACTAGGAGTGGGGGATGAACGGAGAGGTTATTAAAGGTATAGAAATCAAAATTAATACCGCTGGATTTACAAGCGATAAAGCCCAAGCGAAAAATCAGGTGGTGTTCGTCCAATTTGCATTTGGCCTCAATCTGACAATGGAGGCGGCCCAGGGGCAGCAAGGTCAGTATGGGAATGGGAAGAAGAGTTAAAGTGTTTGACAACCGTGAGATTGCGTAGGCAAAGACGGACTGAGTGAAGATGTCAGCGAAATGATCACCCAGTCTGCGCTTGGTCTCACCAATATATAGTACACAGGCAGACCAGTTAGCTGAACATCGGTGGTAGGGAAGATGCTGCAGTCAATCATAAAAGATGAAATAGTGGCACAATTGGATATGTCACAGGATCGGTCCGAGTCTAATCTTCTGGAATTTTTTGAGGATGTAACTAGGAAAATGGATAAGGGAGAACCAGTGAATGGTAGTGTACCTGGACTTTCAGAATGCATTTGATAAGGTCCCACATAGGAGATTAGTGGGCAAAATTAGGGCACATGGTATTGGGGGTAGAGTGCTGACATGGATAGAAAATTGGTTGGCAGACAGGAAACAAAGGGTAGCGATGAACAGGTCCCTTTCAGAATTACAGGCAGTGACTAGTGGGGTACGGCAAGGCTCGATGCTGGGACCGCAGCTATTTAAAATATACATCAATGATTTAGATGAAGGGATTCAAAGTAACATTAGCAATTTTGCAGATGACACAAAGCTGGGTGGCAGTGTGAACTGTGAGGAGGATGCTACGAGAATGCAGGGTGACTTGGACAATTTGGGTGAGTGGGCAGATGCATGGCAGATGCAGTTTAATGTGGATAAATGTGAGGTTATCCACTTTGGTAGCAAAAACAGGAAGGCAGATTATTATCTAAATGGTGTCAAGTTGGGAAAAGGGGAAGTGCAACGGGATCTGGTGGTCTATAAAAGTAAACATGCAGGTACAGCAGGCAGTGAAGAAAGCGAATGGCATGTTTGCCTTCATAACAAGAGGAGTTGAGTATAGGAGCAAAGATGTCCTTTTGCAGTTGTATGGTGTCCCAGTGAGACCGTACCTGGAGTATTGTGTCCCCTAACTTGAGGAAGGACATTATTGCTATTGTGGGAGTGCAGCGTGGGTTCACATGGAGCGGCTGGGCTTGTATACTCTGGAGTTTAGAAGGACGAGAGGGGATCTTATTGAAACATATAAGATTATTAAAGGTTTGGACACGCTAGAGGCAGGAAACTTGTTCCCGATGTTGGGGGAGTTCAGAACCAGGGGCCACAGTTTAAGAATAAGGGGTAAGGCATTTAGAACTGAGATGAGGAAACAATTTTTCACAAAGAGTTGTGAGTCTGTGGAATTCTCTGCTTCAGAGGGCTGTGAAGGCCGGTTCTCTGGATACTTTCAAGAGAGAGCTTGATAAGGCTCTTAAAGATAGCAGAGTCATGGGATATGGTGAGAAGGCAGTAACGGGGTACTGATTGTGGATGATCAGCCATGATCACATTGAATGGCGGTGCTGGCTCGAAGGGCCGAATGGCCTACTCCTGCACCTATTGTCTATTGATTATTGAACTGCCAATCCAGCTTATCTCTCAACATCACTTTCATAATAGGTTAAATATAAAAATCCCATGAGCTGATCCATATCCATATTTGAAGCTTCTTCTATTAAAATAAACGTAGTTTCACTTCTCTTCCATACTACCTGTATTTCTCCTGCCTGCTGGACTTCTGTTGTTCTGCAGCAAGTAAGAATTTCATTGTCCCGTCCGGCACATATGACAATAAAACACTCTTGACTCTTGACCTCATTAATAATCACTTTCTCACTATGTTTAATTTGGCATGGCACTCAGTTGGACATATGGGCAGAGAAATGGCAGGTGAAGTTTAATGTGGTCAAGTATAAGGTGTTGCACTTTGTGGGGTCAAATGTAAGGAGAAAGTATACGTATATAATAGGACCCTAACAAACATTGAAATATTGAGGGTCCTTGGCATGCAAGTCCATGGCTCCCTGAAAGAGATAACACAAGTAGATGATGGTAAAGAAGGTGTATGGCATGTTTGCTTTTTCTGGGCTGCACTGTTCTGTTGTACACATTACGGCAGATACAAGTACAGTCATAAACACAGCACCATTCCTATCATTGAGTAATATTTTAATGAAAGTAAAAGCAATATAATTTCTTGCTGTCCAACTGTTTCTTCCAGGTTTTACTCTTAGAGAAAGAGCAGGAAATACAGGAACTCAAAGCAAAATTGACAAAAATTGATAAAGAGAAAGAAATGCTGGAAGAGCTGAAGAAGGCACGTGTTTCAAATGTATCCGCTCTTTTTTCTGATTTTCATTATATAACTAGACCAAGTGGGACCCGTTGGGCCCCGTCCCCCACCGCAATAATCCACCACTCACCCATAACCCCCCGCAGGGGAGGCCTGGTCCCCCAATGCAACTCATTCCCCAACGTAAGATCCCACCACTCACCCGTTCCCCCAATGCAACCTGTTCCCCCAATACAATATTCTGCCACTCACCCATAGTCCCCAACTGTGCAGGTCATTTTAAACTTTAAAAATAATGCAATTGCACCAAGATTTAATGTGATGTAGGTGCCACTGACAAGGCCATCTTTTGTTATCCAAATCTAATTATTAAACTTTGCTGTGCTGGGTTAGGCTGGCAGATTATTTGCAGATTATTTCTCTGAAGGACATTTGCTGTGACGGACTCGGTGTTCTGGGATAGAAACATTGTAGCCAGTAGGGAATTGTGATGTCATAACTGCCTAACTGCCAGTGTACATTTGAAGAAATCCAACTTTTAAATGTCACTTTAAAACTTAAATATCCCCCACTACGTCCCTCTCCTTACAATAATGTAAAAACGCTCTCATAGCTTGGGTATTGATAGCAGAGATCACATTGTGATGCCATTTTCGGTTTTCGGAATCTTCACGGCAGCTTGTGTGAAAGATCCTATTGTGATTGGACAACTGTGAGATGCCATTGTGACATCATCACTGGAAGCTGCTGGAAGAGTCTCCCTCAAAAGCAGTTATTATTTTCGAAGTTGGCTTTTTAAAACTTTAAATATCAATAACTTGTGAAAGATAACATCAAATCTGAAGGAAACTTATTAAATCAACGACAGAAAAAAAGTTGAGTAAGGTTCTGCAAAAATGTTTGCGCTATTTATTGGGCACCGTTTTCGCGAAAATACATACGCCCCACACACACCACACACACCAGACTTTTATAAGTATACTAGACCAAGTGCAGACCCGTTGGGTGTATGTCCGATTCGATTTTCAGATATTTTTTCAGATTAGATTTTTTGGCCTTTGATTCCTTTGATTCCAAAACCACACGCAGAAACTCCGAGATTTTTTCCATTTCGGTAGAGATTTTCACTTTTACATTCGCAAATCAACTCCTCATTAAATTTTGTCGTTTTTATGTACACATTTTTATTAAAATCCTTCCCCCCCAAAAATTTCAAAATGTTAAAAAAAATCAAACAGCTCTCACCCATAGAATGTTGGTGAACATTCCATCGTGTGATGTCACAATGCCCAATGCTCACAGGTGTCCAACCGGAATTGATTCATTTACATATGCCTTTGCTCCAGCCCCAGCCCCGCCTCCCCCGCGTGATGTTGCAGCACATTCCATTGTGTGATGTCACAATACCATGGAGGAGAAAGAAGAGGAAGGGTGAAGGGGGGGAGGGAGTTCTGGGGATGAGGGGAAATCAGCCGTGCCTGGGCAGTTGGGGGCTAAGAGTGAGTGGTGCAATATTGGGGAAGGGTTGCATTGGAGGAACGGGTGAGTGGTAGAATATTGCATTGGGGAACGGGTTGCGTTGGGGGACCAGGCCGCCCATGTGACAGGGACCCAACGGGTCCCACTTAGTCTAGTTCAGTATAAAACTGAAGAAAGACAAGAATACAAGGTGTAATGCACTGGTAAAATATATAATCTCAGTTGATCAAAAATCTCATGGTATTTATACTATGTAATAAGGATTATTTAAAATCTGATGGCATGAATTATGATGAAACTTTGTAAAATTACATATTTTTTTCCTAAGCACTGTAACTGAAATATCTTTTTGATTTATAATAAAGTTACCGAAAACAAGTAGATTACCTAATTTTGATATGTTATTTTCTGGACAAAACATAGCTGTATAACAAATATTTATAGCTTTGTTAATCTTATTTATTTTTGGCTCTCAATGTATACATTATTCCACCACTAACTGCATTCTCTGTTTTGCAGGAATTTTCACAAGAGGTGAGCAGGCATGATGGAGAAAGAGTCCCTGAAGAGGTCATTTTACAAAATTCAAAACACCAAGATGATCAGGAAATACTTCAATATCCAAATCCATATTCTTTGGACCCTCCCCTGGTGCCCATTAAACATCCTGGACTACTATTTGGAAATCCTTATGCCGAGCCTGGAAGAGGTTGGTGTTATTAATCTGATACATCCTCTTGGTATATGAAGACAGATCAACATGAAATTATTGATCAATGAGGTACCACTAAAATGTCAGCCATTTTTGTCACTGAACAAATTGACACGTTTTCCTTATGCTTAGGTTTAGATGCAGCAGCTGCAACACTTTATTCTGATGAGATCCATAAAGTACCTGCAGGAATCCACCCATGGGGATCGGAGAGTGCCGTGGTCTGCAGCCAACCCTCTCGTAACTTCAGTCGGCCAGATGGCCTTGAGGACCCTGAAGAGCTTATTAATGCAAGTTCTAATTGATTTTCATTTGCTTTTAAAGAAAATTATATTCAGTTTGTTGCAAAAAAAAGGCTTTGACATGTCATTATTTCGAGCCACCTGTAGTTCAGCAACAAAGTTTACTCGTTGTACAATTGAGTGTCAGAAATAAGTTTTCTCACAACCAAAATTATAAGTAAATGCGAGTAATGCGAATAATACAACTTGTGCAACAATCATCTGAATACTGAAGGCAATGAATTCCTTTCATACTTACATGATATAAGTGTATTTCATTGACTCATAAAATACCCCTTTTTCATGTTTATCTTTTAATTGTAATAATTATAGCAGTATTTCAATTTCACGATGCAGAAATATTCCTATCCTTCTGATTAATTTTACTGATGGTATGTCTCGTTGTCACCTTCCCCTCGGATAACAATGGACCATTCGACATTTCCTTTAGCATTGTCTGTTTTGATCTGTCGTTTTCACGCCTTACCCTTCCATTTCTCTAGTTCCCCTTTACCCTGACAGTCTAAGGCAGGGTCTCAATCTGAAACATCACCCATTCCTACTCGCCAGAGATGCTGCCTATCCCTCTGAGTTACTCCAACATTATGTCTATCACAGAAATATTCATACATATATTATGCTGCATTTCAAAATGAACAGTGGAAGGTTTTGCAATCAAACCAAGTATTTTTCACCTCTGGTAAATGCACAGAATTAAATGTACTTCATTGCCATCTCTACCTTAAGATACTGTGTCTCTAGTGGGCATCATTTGCAAAATAATACCAAATGTTTATGTTTGTATAAGGGTCATTTAACTCTCCGTTAAAATATATTGATGTGGGAATCATAACAAACACAGTGTGGAGAGTGCAGTAGTTGGCATTTCAGGTTGATGAGTTTTCAACAGAAATTTGAACAAACAAAATGGGGAGAAGGCAGGAGAATGGGGTTGAGAGGGAAAGATAGATCAGCCATGATCGAATGGTGATGTAGACTTGATGGGCCGAATGGCCTAATTCTGCTCCTACAACATGAATTTGTGAACTTTGAAACTAGACTTTAAGAAGAGTTTTGAAGTTTTAATGAACACTTGACGCAGTGGGACCCGTTGGGTCCCAGTCACACGGGAGGCTTGGTCCCCCAACGCAACCCATTCCACAACGCAATATTCCTCCACTCAACCGTTCCCCCAACGCAATATTCCACCACTCACCCAAAGCCGGTAACTGTGCAGGTGCGGCTCATTTCCCCATATCCACCAGCACTCCCTCCCCCTCCTCTTCATGTGTGTGAGGGAAGGGGGGCGGGGGGGGGAGGGGGGAGGGGAGGGAGGGTGTGTGTGGGGGGAGAGGGTGGTGCGTGGGGGGGTGGGGGGGGGTGCGAGGGAGGGTGGTTGGGGGAGAAGGTGGGGAGAGTGGTGGGGGGGAGGGTGGTGGTGGGGGAGAGGGTGGTGCGTGGGGGGGAGAGGTGGTGCGTGGGGGGAGAGAGGGTGGTGCGTGGGGGGAGAGGGTGGTGCGTGGGGGGGAGAGGGTGGTGCGTGGGGGGAGAGGGTGGTGCGTGGGGGGGGAGGGTGTGTGTGTGGGGAGGGAGGGGGGGGGGAGAGGGTGTTGTGGGGGGTGGGGAAGAGTGGTGCGTGGGGGGAGAGGGTGGGGGGGGAGAGCGTGGTGTGTGGGGGAGAGCGTGGGGGAGAGGGTGGTGCAGGGGGTGCATGGGGGTGGGGGGCCGTGGGGGGTGTATGTGGGCGGGAGTGGTGTGGGAGGGGGTAGGAAGGGTGGGGGGAAGGGTGTGTGGGGCGGGGGGTGTGAGGGGAGGGAGGATGGGGGAGGGGGGTGATAACCAGAGGATAACAAGTTCAGAGCTTTAGTTATGTACAGATTGAAGATAGACAAAAATGCTGGAGAAACTCAGCGGGTGAGGCAGCATCTATGGAGCGAAGGAAATAGGCGACGTTTCGGGTCGGAAGCCTTCTTCAACCATTGAAGATGGTAATTTTGGATGTATCAAGATTGTGCTGCATTGAAGAAACATAGAAAGAGTCAATAGGAAATCTCAAGCTCATTAGGTTTGTTTGAACAATTGAACTTATGATTTAAGACCATGAGACATAGGAGCAGAATTAGGCTGAACCATTGAGTCAACTGTCGTTCACTTATGGTTGATCTAGGCTTTCAAGCCCCTTCTCTTGACCTCCCTGCAATCTTTGACACCATTATTAATCAAAAACCTATCAGTCTCTGCTTTAAAAATACCCAATGTCTTACCCTTCACAATCATCTGTGGCAACGTTTTCTACAGATTTACCACCCTCTGGCTGAAGAAATTCCCCATCATCTCTATTCTAAAGTTACATTATTTTATTCAGAGGCTGTGCCCTCTGTTTCGAGGCTCCCCATAACTGGAAACATCCTTTCCATATCCACTCTATCTAGGCCTTCCATTATCGGGTAGGTTTCAATGAGATTCTATCCCCCCCCATCCCCTCCCCTCCACACTATGTTCTTCAAAACATAGAAATAAAACCTTCTACAACCTAATATGTTTTTCTGAAAAGCAATTGGAATTGGTCAAAAGATTATTAAATGCCTAGGAAATAGTCTTGCATATCTATTTGTGTCCACGTTAGTGCAGAATTGGAGTATCATCCTGAAGAAGCTATGAATTACTGGTGCCTTGGAAATGGAAATTCTGCCAGGAATTTAAATTCTAAAACCCAATAATAAATGAAGATGGTTTGTAGCAATGGGTCGCAATGAAGTGCAAGGGAGAAATTAGTGTAGTGTGAGTGGAGAAATGTATATGTTTACCATCGTGTCCACTTGAGTTTTGAGAGGAATGGTATTAAAGAAAATTGGATGGAGGATGAAGGATGGACGACAGAGATTGCAAAGGGTTGTTGCGTTGATTCAGTTTGCAGACAGGAGGGAGCTTGTTAACAGGAAGGAGTTGGGAGACGAGACTGCAGAGGGATGTGAAAGTTAATTTAGAAATGCTGCCAGTTTGAAGACCTGTGTAACTTAGCTGAGGACCAGTGTAGATCAGCGAGCACAGACCTTCGTAATTATGCTACAGTAATTAAATAATGTTTGTATAAAGTGCCAACCTATATTTAACATAAAGGTAGACGCAAAATGCTGGAACAACGCAGTTGGACAGGCAGCATCTCTGGAGAGAAGGAATGGGTGCGTTTCGGGTTGAGACCCTTCTTCAGACTGAAGAGTCTCGACCCGAAACATCACCCATTCCTTCTCTCCAGAGATGCTGCCTGTCCCGCTGAGTTACTCCGGCATTTTGTGTCCACCTTCGATTTAAACCAGCATCTGCAGTTCTTTTCTACCTATAATTAACATGTTTGCTGAAGTATGAAGGTGTATGGGTCATATAAATCAACCACAAGACTCCACCCCTGTACACCTTCATCCTCCAACAATAAAGGTTCATAGCAAACTCTTAGAAAATATTGACCAGTTCCTATGTCTCAAGACCAATTGCTCAGCAAATGCACACAATGATTATGAAATTTCCCCATTATCTTTAATAAACCATCAACAACATTTGGTGCATTGAGGAAAAGGGTATTTTAAAATCAAAACCTCACACTGAGTACAGAACTCAAGGTCTTCAGGTCAGCAGTTATCCCTGCCGTTCTAAGACTTGGACTTTACACAGCAGGCACTACCAGGCACTGTCACTGCATAATCTTCCACATTCACTGGAAGGATAAGAGAAACATTGTAATTATCCTCTCGCGGGCTAATATTGACAGAATTGAGCGTCTAGTTTTTCTCAATGGCTCCACTGAGGACTCTGTCACTCACATGCCTGACACCAGATTCCTGAAGCAGACATGTTTAGTTTAGAGTTTAATTTATAGCTATAGTGTGGAAACAGTCCCTTCGGCCCACCGCACTATCCAGTGATCACCCATACACAAGTTCTATCCTACTCACGAGGGGCAATTTATAGAAGCCAATTAACCTACAAATCTGCACTTCTTTGGAATGTGGGAGGAAACCGAAGCACCCAGGGAGAATGTATAAACTGTACAAATAGAGCCTGCAGTCAGGAGCAAGCTCTGAAACTCACGTTCCATAGAGACAGCACCCGTAGTCAAGATCGAACCTGTGTCTTTGGTGTTGTAAGGCAGCAACTTTACTGCTGCGCCACCGTGCCTACTGCTACTCTACTGCTTAACTGCTTACACTGCTGTTCTGCCCTACCTGGTGGATATTATTCCGAGCTCTTTCATATGCATAGATTACACCCCAGGCAGACAGAAGGAATTATTCAAAAATGTACACAAAGCCTCTTTGTATTCCATGACCCATGACTGCAGAGGTTGAAGGAACATTAGGGCTGGGTATTAAGAATGTTGTAAAATGTTAAGAATGTAGTAGCACTCAGTGGCCTTGAATAAATGGAAGAAAAATTGCACCACCTCAAAAGCTACTCATCCACCCACCATCTGCTCATCGGTAAGAAAAATGTGTGCTTTCTACATTGGCTTCATTAGTCACCTCAGAACCCACAAAAGTGGAAGTAAATCGCTCTTGATCCCGTAATTGCCCGAGAAGAAAAGATTCACGGGAATCTTCAGTAGAATTTTGTGTTGGCTGTTTGTGAAATTGTGAAGTTGAGAAAGTCAAATCTAAGGGTTATATTTGTATTGGCAAGGATTTAAGTTGTAGATGCTGGGCACAATGTTATTGTAGATTAATGAAAATTAATATCTCCATTTATATATCTAATCAAATATTTGGTGTCTGTTCTTTTAATTGTTTTTTATTTTCATGTAATTGTTGTATAATCATTTCTAATTATTGATTGGAAGGGTTTGAAGTAAAGATGAATGAGAATTTATTTTTCAGTGGTAATTCTTTTATGCTCTTGGCTAATTTCAAATTGCAGTGTTCCATTGTTTGGAATTTTGTTCACAATGAGTACAGCAGTATCATGACCTGTTTCTCATTTGATCTAGTTTGCTGCATTTAATTGCTATTAACCTTTGTGGAAGCTGAACAGTGTACAGACAGAAATGATTTCAAATCTATGGCTGAGCATCTGAGAAAGGGAGAATGATTTTCACCTTCCTGACTTTTATCCTTTTCTGCCTGTTATTGCATATAATTAGAGAAACTGTCACGAGTACATTGAAAGAATAGAAATGCGCACTTGGCGATGTTACCTACCATGGTGCTCATTCTGCATTGCTAATATGACCATCCCCAGTGCAAGTGTTACATGTGACAAGTTCTTTTCGTCATCTGCTGCTGTTTAATTAGCACTGTATTCACTCTGATCTGAGTGCCTTTGATCCTCTTTGCCCTTCTGCAAACCCAGGAGGAAGAACGCTTGTGTCTTGTGCTCATTTGCTGACATAGCTCAGCTTTTGTAATGAGACAGAGGGATTCTAATGTGTACCAATGAGCACATTGTCAGTGGGTCATAGGTTTTACAGAATTGCAATTCCTTAAAGAACATGAAACTATTTAAATGTTTCAGAAATTATAGATTATATTGTTTTCTTTGTTTTTGAGGGTACTTTCAATTCAATATACCTCTATCAGACTATTTTGTTCTGATGCAAAAGACTAAGTATGTACAATTCAATTAATTCTTCAATTAATCAAATCTGCAGTTAGTTGAAAATCATTTAGATTGAATCTTGGAGCTTAATTTCAGCCAAATGTCATTTTGCTGCAGCAACAATGTTTACATTTGCTTTAAATATTTAAGATTAATATTCCAAACAAACCTTTTGTATACGCAAATGTTAATTTATTGTAACTAAATTGTCACGATTGTAAATTTACAAATTTTTCATAGACACTTATTTAAAATTCTATATCATTTGTATGAACTTACTACTGTAGAAGTGACTTTATCAATGCAATTTTAAGTATTCAAAACACTACAGTTTCATAGTCTTTGACTATTATGTTTCTATTCTCCTTCTTCACATCCAGTTTATTTTATATTCCATCCAGTTTATTTTATATTTACATTGTTAAAGCTAAAACGTTGGATGCTTGCAAAACAGTACCATGCAGTAACGTGCTGTTTCCAGTGCTGTTGAGCTCAAAATGTAGCTTTATGACCCATTTGCATTGGCAGTCCCCATATCTGCAAAGCTATTTTAACATTACAGAATTTGGAAAGATTATAGTGGCCTAAATGGTGGTCTCGGGTTGTTCAAAATAAGATGCATTTTTGAGTAAATAATTGATGGCAGATGATACACCGCAAATGAATTAAGCTCCTAACACCAACCATGCCAATCAAACTTTAAACATAATTTTGCATAGAGGACATCAGACTCTGAAGTTGGTGACTGGCATAATTTGATAGATTACGATGTGAAATCATATTTTTATATGGCCAATTTATAGCGAAGCTATATTGATCTGAAAGGTTTTGCTGAAATTTAATTTACCTGCAATGTTAACTCGGCTATTTAAAGTTTAGCTGTTTTTATTTCAGGTATACAGCATTTGCAGTTACTTATTGTTTTCTTCTAAATCTGCATTGTTCACGTTTAATGCATTTCTTTTTGAAGAAAGGTCATTTTTGCTTATTGAAACGTGTTCATTATTGATGGCTAAGTTTATACAAATCAGCTGTGATTACATATTTGCCTCTTTAGATAGGCCAGGGAATAAGTCTCCATTATCTAGAAAAATATTGCAAACTAAGTCAATGACTAGTCTGAAGTACATTGGTGTGTTCTTACCCAGTCTTGCTGAGGAAAAACAACAAAAAGTCTGATTTCTTAAAACGGTTCAACAGATGGCATGGTTTTTCTGTTTTTCATTCATGACAAGTGATGCTCAATGAGTTCATCCTTTATCCAGGCTCTTTAACAGCATTGATTAAATTACAGGATCTTTTTGTTTAGAATATCCATAGCAAATGAATAAATTAATAAACTAAATAGATAAAAATAAAAATATTAAGACTTACATTTATTATGTTCAAATCGACAAATTTCACATTCATCGTCTTATTTTTTTTGTTATTGTTTTATGAATATCTATTTTGATCCATCACTTGTAATGTTATTGCTGCACCTGTGATCTTGCTTATAATCTTATCTTAATTGATTACATCAATGATAGTCCTGTATCTGGACAAACTATATTAAACTGCTAAATTTATTGGAACGTAGGAAATACTAGAGGAAATTGGCCAAGGTCCATCTAATTTACTTCTACATTCTGGAAGTCACATGAACCCACGGATATAAATAAGGGTATTCTTATACTAATAGTATATAATATTAAATATAAAATAAATAATAATAAATAAATAATGGCAGTTCTTTGTGGTATAACCAAGACTTTATGCTAATGGTAAAACAAATAAAGGCGTTTGTGTTACTTTACCAATTCCACTATTGGCAAGTTAGAATTGCTAACCTTTAATTGATTAAACTGTTGACATAGGAAGGATCATAACAAACACACAACCACTGCGATTCATAGTCATAGAGCCGTTTAGAATCTTCTACCTTGGGGGGGAAAAAAGTTACCCTTCAACTTCCCACACACCAAAGAAAATGGTTTTGACATATTACAAAAGTGGAGGTATTGGCAGTTTTAAAGCACATTGAGTAGAAAATCCCCAGTGCTTGACTGTACATCCTTGAAACTTGTAGGAAAACTAAAGTATTTGCAAGGTCCTTGCCAAGATACGAATATCGCATTTAACCATTGGTAAAGTTCCAAAACTAGCGGGTGACTAATGTTATACCATTATTTATTTAAAAGGGGCAGCAAGGACAAGCCAGAGAACTATTGGCCAGGGTATGGCAGACATCAGTGGTGGGAAAGTTGTTGAAGGGTTTGGAGGGCAATGGGCCAAATGTGGCATATGGGACTCGCCCACAATGCCAAGTTAGTTATGTGCTGTATAACTCTGATTCTATCCATCCTTGCCCTATAACTCATGCCCAATAACATCTGCACTCTTTCCAACTTAATGACACTCTCCCTATAACTGGGCAATCGAAACTGCTTACAGTAATCGAAGTGTGATCTCACCAACGACTTGTACAGCTGTATCGTGTCCCAACCTTTGTACCAAATGCCCTTCCTTTTTCTCCAGAGATGCTGCCTGACCCGCTGAGTTACTCCAGCGCTTCGTGTTTCCTTCCCAATGAAGCCAGCGAGCCAACATCTCCTGCATCATCATGTCTATCTGAATGCCATTTTCAAAGAGCTATGTGCCCCAACTTCTAAATCTCTTTGTAATTCCTGCACTGGTTTGATATACCAATACCTCACACTTGTCGTGATCTTTAATTGAGACAGTATCAATAAAATTAAGGTGCAACGCCATGGATGTGTTATAATTTGCTTGAAATTAAACCACAGACACATGATAGAAAAACGTCAATAGGTGATTCGGCCAGCCCCTTGAGTTTGTTCTCAGTTCCACTGATCTTTCAGGTAATTCATACCATGCCCTATCTTCATGTATTCATGAAACAATTTTTTTTACCCCCCCAATATCCCTATGGGAGAGAAGTGCACTCATAGATATGTGTTTCTCTGGCTACTATCCTGAAAGATCTGCCCTGAATTATAGTTGTGCTTGTTTTTCCACATTTCCTAACTACGGAAATGAGTAAAGTATGCCTTGCCCCCTTTATCAATACTTTTCATAATTTCCATAAATCACCATCTCAAAATTATTCCTAGTCTTCTACATACTATGAATAAAAACATGAAGGTGTGTGCATTGTTGTTAAATTGAATTGTTAAATGATGATGTGTTTTGAGCTGATTTCTACTTTTGTCATCTGAAATAGCAGCATATTTTGTGTAGCGGCAAAGGTGCTAACTACTTGATGGAGGGAACAACCAGCTACTTATTTTGAATGTGATTGAACAGACAGCATCTATTGTTACTCCTGATAAATGAGGTAGAACAGGCTAGAGTAAAATCACTTTTGATGTGTTTTTGAGACACAGACCATTCAGGCTGTTCCTCCCACGTTTATTTTCTGAAGCCAGCTGTTATAGTGGCACTCTTGCGCTGTCAAAGTTTGCTGTTTAAACATCTGTACAAGAGATTGAAGAACAATGTGTGCGGCTGGCACATTAATGTTGTACTAGATTAGATAATTTGTATTGTATGAGGTGTTCAACAATTGGACAAAAAACATTTTGGGAAATGAAAATTCCATAAAGAAGTTTTAAAGAAGTGGTCAGTTCTTCACCAATATGTAGATGAAATTGATTCTTCAGCCAGAATCAGTTTTGAAAAACAGTATGGTCTGAACCATATTGCTGTATGTGAGCTCTTAGTAGCTACATCACAATTAATGGTAACTGCATTTCAAAAAAAGCATTTAATTGGCAGACATTATATGAAACCTACAGCCTTTGTGTAAAAGATGCTATACAACTGCAAGTATTTAGTGGATGATCAATTAATGCAGCATCAAAACTCGCAAAAAACTTAATCAGCAAGCTTCATCGTAATTGAGTAAAAATTTCAGTTTAAAATAGTGAAAATTTATTGTTGAAAATTCTGTATCGATAATTTACAAATTTGAAGTAATAAATCAGTGCTTGTGTTTCCCGTGACACCATGTTTATATCTTCCTAAAACATTTTTTACTAGTGTCTCTGGAATATTTAGCCTAATCAAATGGCACCAGCTGAGACTATGCACACGGTGTATTAAACTTTCTTGACATGGTTGCCCATGCCACCTCGCTCTAAATCCAGTCCTTGCCCAAGCTGAGTAAGATTGTCCTTGCATGTTAATTGACAATTGTTTATTAAGATTACAATTCATCCAAAAAATTCCCAGAATGGCTTCCATTTTACTCTTAAACCTGCCTCCATTCTGGTCCGCGTCTCATCCAATTGCTATCACTCAGCAATGTTTGTTAAAGGTATGATATTAGACCCCATGTGTAGGCAGCCAAGAACCAGTTCAAAAGTTCTGCCACTTGCCTCTCCCATCCCACCATTTATGATGCTTGGATTGTACTGTAATCTGGATAATTTCCAATTTCTATTAATTGTACCTCAAACATGATGATTTAATTGATACAAGATATATATTCATCACATGTGCCAGATGGCACAGTGAAATGAAATTCCCATACAGCCATACAATTTAAAAATAAGGGACACAACACACTATAGGGTTTGACATAAAACATCCCCACACAGCAGAATCAAAGTTTCCCACTGTGTGGGAAGGCACCAAAGTCAGTCTCTTCCTCCATTGTTCCCCGTGGTCAGGGCCTCCCTGTGCCCTCCGCAGTTGCCGCTACGGGCGGCCCGATGTTCAGGACCGCTCGCCGGGGTGTTGTAAGTCCGACGTCAGGGCTGCGGGACGTCCTCAGCGGCTTGGACACCAGAGTCGGCCCCCTCCTACTGGAGTCGGCGGCTTCCAAAGTCCGCAGGCCGCGCCGGGTGGAGACTGCTGCTGGAGAAACTCTGCAAGGTGCCCCAGGACTCCACGATGTTGTTCAGCGCCGCCCGCGTTGGAAGCTCTCCGCACCAGAGCTCCACGATGTTGGAGCAACGGCCCAACGCTCTGGAGCTCCAAACGGCGACCCGGGTAGGCATCGCCCGCTCCGCGGTGACTCCAGCGCTGCGCCGCTGCTGTAACAGCCCTGGTCCGGTTCCCGGCAGGAAAGGCCGCTCCGATCCAGCTGGTAGGCCGCGAGGTGGGAGGCGAGGACGCGACTCGGAGAAATAGTCGCGTCCCCGCCAGGAAGAGACTGGGAAACGGTTTCCCCCTTACCCTGCCCCCCTCCACCACATAGAAAAGTTAGTTTCCCCCAATACAAAACTTTAGACTAACTAAAAATTAAAAAAGAGATAGAAATAACAGACAGGCTGTAGGTAGAGGCTGCTGCCAGTGCAGCGCCCCTAGTGCCTGTTGTTTCCAACTTTGCTCTTTGCTCACAAATCAAATTGATTCTTAGTTCATCACCACCTCATTCAATCCCAACAATCCCTTGATTGGCAGCATTTCTGTAACCTCCTTTCACTTAAGAAATCTTTGTTGCTCAAACTGACTTCTAACTTATCAGTACTCCCTGCTTGGCAAATCTGGTACATGTGCATTTAACTCTGGAACTCAAGGGCCTGTCCCACCAGCATGCGATAGCATGCGTCTAGCGTGACCAAACGTGGTTGCATGAGGCATACGGCCTCGCGGGGCCGGTCCCACTTCGATCGGCGGAGGCGTGCGAGGCTGGTCCCGATATCGTGCGGGGCTCCCAAAATCTTGCACCGTCCGAAAATCCCGTGCGACAACGGCCTATCGGCCTGCAGCCGCATTGAGGCCGTACGCAGTGCCTTGACGGGCGTACGCAGCGTCTTGACGGCGTACGCAGTGTCTTCACGCCTAGCGCGTGGCGTGACGCGATGACGCCTAGCGCGTGGCGTGGCGCGATGACGTCGCCCAACGCCGTGCGACGTCCAAATACAGTCGGCCCGCCTCCTGCCCAGCTGAGTGGTGAGTATGATGTCGGGACCAGCCCTGCACAACTCCATACGCCTCCGCGGTTCGAATTAGGACCGGCCCCACGAGGCCGTATGCCTCAAGCGACCACGTTTGGTCGCGCTAGACGCATGCAATCGCATGCTGGTGGGACAGGCCCTTTACTGCTTGGACCGTACTAATTTCATCAAACATTGTCACCCTCCAGGTTATTTTCCCCTCTCTTTAGTCTGTGTGAAATACCTTGGAATATTTTACAATAAATGCACGGAATGAATTCAAATTACTCCTTGTATGTAGAAGGGAACTCATGTCCATGGACTGTAGATGGTTACATTGACCTTGATTTTAGAGTTACAGAGAGTCATGCGGCGTGCCTTAAAGCCCAGAGAGTCTGTGCCAGCCATCTCACATCCCCATTTACACTAATTCGGCACTAAACCAATTTTATTCTTTCACACATTTGTGAAAAACATGCCCTAGATTATACCACTCAGCTATAATCAGCCTACCAGGGTATTTGTGTGTTGGATGTGGGTGGAAACCAGGGAATCTGGATGAAATAAACCTAGTTATGAAGAATGTGCTCGGACAATATTCAAGGTCAGGATTGAACGGTCAATGGACCTGAAAATAGCAATAAATTGGCCACAGTTCAAGGGCTAGTTACCATTTCTTTATCACAATATAAATGTAAGTATGTCTGAAAATATATTCCATACTGGACCCATTTAATGAACAGATTAATTATTTTTTTAATAGATTTAACTCTCTACAACACATATTTACAAGCTATCTTAGGGCTGTCATGCTGCTTTGTGGCAAAATGCTCATTTTTTACGTTGTCACTGAGGAACTATGAAAGATTTAAAATGTTCACTGCTGCAATTTGGTTTTGTTTATTTTACATTGTAATTTTAGTTCTAGAATTTATTTTGAAGTCTCCTCGAATCTCTGGAATTTGCCTTTCACCATTTAACCTTTGCTTTTGTAATTTTGTAGTGACCAGTTAATTAATAATTTTGTCTCATGCGAAAAGGAAGGTGAATAAGAACTGCTATTACATGGCAAATTAATTTGTATTGCTGGAATATGATCTGTATTATTGCATGGGAAAATGGCAAGAGAACTTCTTTAAGGATAGGATTATAAGAAATGTTGCTTCGCCTGTCCTGATCCAATAAAATGTATGTTTTTTTTAAGGATTTCAGTAGACAAGCTTGCACCTGTAAATTTAGGTGTGCTCTACATTCAGCTAGTACTCTTAATTGCGCTGATGCTGAAATATGGATTTCCCTGGTCAGGAGGGAGATCTCTACATGCACAGTTGCACACATACAGTAATCCACTTCCAGATGCTGAAATGTAAATATGAAGACAGCATCAGTGATCTACATAAGTATTTAAATTTAAAATATCCACATTAAAATATTTTACATATTGCAATTCAAAATAATTTTACTGTAATCCTAAAGCAGTAGTGTTAGTTCAGCAATAGTTATTATCTACCGGTAATTGCTGGTAATTTTTATTTGTTCAGTGCATCTCTGCTCATTGGTGCACGTGATCCCTACATAACTTTGTCGGCAGATGTTTTCTCAAATTGCAAGCAGATTTGGCCACGTCCTCCAGTGATGCAGCATCTCATTGACTGTTGATGGGTGCTTTGAGGCCAACCTTGCTGTCCATCAGAATTGTGATCCTCATCAGTGCCTGCTGCAACTATTTATGCACTGTTAGTGCATATGAAATGAGAGCACTACTGACAGAACTGATGAGAGGAGCAGCCCAACTGGGCAATTTAGCTGATACATCTGACTGCACCGTGACATGTGTGTCACGCTTGGCTAGCTTTACTTGGATATACAAATCACTCAGAACTGACCGCTGGCAAGCGTAGTGCAGGGCTGACCAATGTTTTTTCTTGTGGAGATCATTATTGACAGATTTTGCAGAATTAGAATTGACAGCTCTTCTGTTTTTAAAGTCTTCTTTTCCACGTGGAATGCTTTTTTCCCCCTTTTCGGTAATATGGTATTTTGGCTGTATCATTCTTTTTGTGGGGCTCATTGTTGCTTCTATTGTGCCAGATTATATAATTGTTTGGTTTTATCCTTGTCACCTTATTGAATAGTCCTTTTTTCAAGAAAAACATTATTCTTTAATTTCTCAAGTTGTAAAAATGAGTAAACAATGAAAATGTGCATTTATATCACTTCACTTACAATATCAAGGCATTTCAAATCGCTTCACTGTGATGCTAGTCATTGTCTTAATGTATGAAACATGGCAGGCAATTTGTGCACAGCA
The DNA here is from genome assembly GCF_028641065.1 of Leucoraja erinaceus. Classification (NCBI taxonomy): domain Eukaryota; kingdom Metazoa; phylum Chordata; class Chondrichthyes; order Rajiformes; family Rajidae; genus Leucoraja; species Leucoraja erinaceus. Next base: position 84,521,519 of record NC_073378.1, read on the forward strand.
ATCTCCTGCAAAAAAACAAGGTTTTGGTGACAGACACAAAATACTGGAGTAACTCAGTAAATGGATAGGTGACATTTTGGGTCAGGACCCTTACTCAGTCTGTAGAATGGTCCCAACCCAAAATGTTACCTATTCATTTTCCCCAGTGATGCTGCTTGACCCACAGAGTTACTCCAGCATTTTGTGGCTATCTTTGGTATTAACCAGCGTCAGCAGTTCCTTTTTATTACGTTAAAGTTTTGATGATGCTGGTCAGGAAATAAATATTTACAGTCTCTGGAGTTCTCCCCTGTTATGTCTCGGATGATGACATGGCATATTTCTCATTGTCTGAAAAGGTTTGGCGTATCATCCACAGCATGTCACCTCTGGCAGCATGCCCTTGGTATGGCACTGGAGGATGGATTTCATTTGGTTAAACATCTATTTGCATGCTGCTGATATTGAAAATTTATTGTCAATTATTGGTCAGTATGTTAATCTGCTGCCCACCACCGTGCCGGAGAGAATGCAGGTATTCTCTTCAAATTCCCTCTGGGACTACACTCCATCTTGTGATAAATTGGCAGAGGAAGTTAAAAAAATATATATTTTTTTTTCTCTCATATTTGGAGGCAGGAGAAGAAAAGTCATGAATTAAAGCTTATTTATCATATCTATTTATTAATTCAATCCTTAATTCTTCATAAAACCAGCTAAATTCTAATGTATAATTTATGTAAGGTATCACTGCAGCTTGTTTATCTACTGCACAAAAATAGTTGCTTAAGTTTTTGTTTTAACTGGGAGGATATTGCCCTTCTATTGGATATGTTAAATCAGGAGTTAAGTGGCTGATTACACGGTTGAGTATAATGCGGTGTAACAATCTCCCAAATATAACCTTAAGGGTAAGCTATCTTTCATAGAGCAAAATAAATTTCATTTATATAATGCCTTTCACAACCTCTGGACATTATAAGCCACTTCATATTCACTACACACTTTTGTGGTTTAAACTATCACAGACTATTATGATTTATGAAACATGACAGCTAATTTTGCATACAGTGCCCTACCATCTGCATTTACGTAACAACTGTGCAATCTGTGATCTTAATATTTATTGACGAGTGAAAAGATGGCAGGAGATCTTCGCATAGGATTTTATTCATCTATTGCAAAGACATGGTTTCAATTTAATGCCTCACCCTAAAGGTAATTGTTCCTTGTGCAATAACCTCTTCAATTTAAACTAGGTGTATACATTCCTGGAAAAGGATCTAAATCTGTAACTTTTGCCCTCCACCATGATTGTTACCACAACACTGAGGTTGAGATTTTTGAAGTCACATACATTTAAAAAATAGATTGTTAGAATGTTAATGGATATTTTATAAATCATCTGTTTTCTTAATTCCTTATGTTGTGAATTGGGGATTAGTGGCTTATTAATTAATATTTCAATGGTTGTGATAAGCACAGGGTCTGCGAATCTAGAATCCAGTTTAATTTAGGCAGGTTTAAACAAATGTGTTTTCACTTCTTCAATTGGCAGTCACTTCTTTTTGCGTATGGCATGCACAGCTTAAAGATGTAGGACAACTTGTTTTATTTGATTGTGCACGCCAGGTTGATTGCATTAGTTGAAATAGGGCGGACAACGTGAAGGTTGCAATCTCCCACACAGCAGTCACTGACAGAGACATGTAGACAGGATTATATTAACCTCCATGTTCAAGAGTTTATTCAATTCTATACAGTGCATTCAGAAAGTATTCAGACCCCTTCACGTTTTCCACATTTTGTTACGTTGCAGCCTTATTTTAAAATTGATTAAATTATTATTTTTTATCATCAATCCACACACAATACCCCAGAATGAAGAGCGAAACGGGTGTTTAGAGATTTTTGCAAAGTAATTAACAATAAATAACAGAAATATCACATTTACATAAGTATTCAGAGCCTTTGCAATGACACTCAAAATCGAGCTTGGGTTCATCCTGTTTCCATTGATTAACCTTGAGATGTTTCCACAACTTGATTGGAGTCCACCAGTGGTAAATTAAATTGATTGGACATGATTTGGAAAGGCACACCTGTCTATATAAGCTCCCACAGTTGACAGTGCATGTCAGAGCAAAACCCAAGCCATGACGATGAAAGAATTGTCCGTAGACCTCCAAGACAGGATTGTGTTGAGACGTATATCTGGGGAAGGGTATAAAACAACAGGTCCCGAGGAGCACAGTGGCCTCCGTCATTCTTAAATGGAAGAACTTTGGAACCACCAGGACTCTTCATAGAGTTGGCCGCCCGGCCAAACGGAGCAATCGGGGGAGAAGGGCCTTGGTCACGAAGGTGACCAAGAACCCGATGGTCACTCTGACAGAGTTCCTCTGTGGCGATGGGAGAACCTTCAAGAAGGACAACTATATCTGCAGCACTTCACCAATCAAGCCTCTATGGTAGAGTGGCCAGACGGAAGCCACTTTTCAGTAAAAGGCACACGACAGCCCACTTGGAGTTTGCCAAAAGGCATGAGAAACAAGATTCTCTGGTCTGATGAAACCAAGATTGAACTCTTTGGCCTAAATGCCAAGCATCACGTCTGGAGGAAACCAGGCATCGCTCATCACCTGGCCAATATCATACCTACGGTGAAGCATGGTGGTGACAGCATCATGCTGAGGGGATGTTTTTCAGCGACAAGGAGACTAATCAGGATCGAGGGAAAGATGAACAGAGCAAAGTACAGAGAGATCCTTGATGAAAACCTGCTCCAGAGCATTCTGGACGTTAGACTGGGGCGGAGGTTCACCTTCCAACAGGACAACGACCCTAAGCACTCTGCCAAGACAACGCAAGAGTGGCTCCGTGACAAGTCTGTGAATGTCCTTGAGTGGCAAGCCAAAGCCCGGACTTAAAATTGATCGAACATTTCTGGACCTGAAAATAGCTATGCATTGACACTCCCCATCCAACCTGACAGAGGTTGAGAGGATCTGCAGAGAAGAATGGGAGAAATTACCCAAATGCAGGTGTGCTAAGCTTGTAGCGTCATACCCAAGAAGACTTGAGGCTAATAGCTGCCAAACGTGCCTCAACAAAGTACTGGGTAAAGGGTCTGAATACTTATGCAAATGTGATATTTCGGTTATTTCTTTTTAATTACTTTGCCAAAATTTTTAAACCTGTTTTTGCTTTTTTGTTATGGGGTGTTGTGTGTAGATGATAAAAAAGAATTTAATTCATTTTGGAATAAGGCTGTAACATAACAAAATGTGGAAAAAGTGAAGGGTTCTGAATACTTTCTGAATGCACTGTGTAAACTTTGCAAGTGAACGCTTTCAGGAAGTGGAGCTTGGTCTCTATAAAGATAACATATGACATGATTTAGTCATTGAGCTACACGGCACAGAGACGGGCCCTCTGGCTCAGCTTGTCCATGCCAAAACAGTTGCCGACGTGAGCTAGTCCATTTGCCCATTTTGCTAATTTCCCCCTCAATCTATCCCAGTGTTTGCACCCCCTCTACCATTTCCAATGGCAGTTTCACATCCCCACCATGTGGGAAAAAGTTGTCCCTTAAGTCCTCTTTTTTCCCCCTCGCCTTAAATCTATGCCTGCTATTTTTAGACCTCTCTATCCTGGGAGGAAAAATGTTGTGATCATTCACCTTATCTATACCCCTCGTATCTCTGAAAGGTTACTCATGAGCATTCTACGCTCCCAGTCTATCCAATTTCTTCTTATAACTCAAGCCTTCCAATCAAACAGTCTCCTGAATATTCTTTGCAAAACTAAAATATAAAGTAAAAACTACAACTGTTGAAATCAAGAATGTAACTAATAGTATTAACGATTACTGGTTTGTTGAGCTTCCATTCACAAGCAACATGTCTTCACAACATATAAACTGAATACATTGTGGGGCAATATGGCACAAAATAAAGCATTCTTGGGAATTAATTATTTAACAAGAATCGTTTTTGAAAGCCAAAAAATGATTAGAGAATGTTAATGTTTTTAATATATTCTGGTATAATTGTGCTGTAAACTGGAATATAAAAAAAATATTTTGATAGCATGCAGCAAGTCAGACAACTTTTGTAAAGAGACATAGTGGACTAATAATTTCAAGTTGCAAATGTTTCAATGGGACAGGAAGATCCAGGCAAGGGGTAGGGGTGGTGAAAGTGGTATCGCTAAACTATAAGGGCAGAAGGAAAACATGGGAAATCTAGTTGAGAAGACACTGAAGATGTGGCAAAAGAAAAGTGGGTAAATCCTATTAATGTACACCAGTCGTCAACTACTGATGGGGTATCCCCATCTAAATACCAACACTCATGTTTCCCACTCTCAGTGACTTTCAGTCAGCCATGCTCTTATGTTCTGCTGAGAGAAATTGGGGAGATAGTTTAGCTCTAAGTTCAATTATGAAAAAGTGTTGTAAATAAAATGCGTGCACAATGAACTTCAATAATTACAGTAACTTCATCTTGTTGAAGCAGCAAATTTTAAAGAGCCATCATCGATGTATGATTCTTTCAAACCTGTACTTAATATGGGTTATGCAATTTTTAAAGTGTTGGAGCAACTTATCAATTCATAGTTAAATGCACTGAATCCCTGCCCTTCATGTCATAGATTCTAAAAAATCATCCTCTATCTCACACTTCCAAGTTGCACTGCTGCCATTAAAAAAAAATTAAGGTCCATAAGAATGATAACTCGCCAATAAATCCAGTATGACATTCAGTAGGATTTTTTTTTGTGTCAGAATGTAGAACTTGCAAATAAAGGGAGTGGTTGAAACATATTATAAATGCATTTAAGAGGAAACAAAATAAATGCACAAGCGAGAAAGTGTATGCAAGCTGAAGGCTCTTGTGGAACTAAATTCTACCATAACATAGTCTTTCTGTGACATAAATTCTATTTAATATGCAGTTTAAATTTATGTGTTGCGTGATTTCAGTAATAATCATATTGTTATGTTGTTTCCTGGAGTGGTGAAACACTAATTCACACCTGTAAGTCTTAACCAGATGACTTTCTGATTAATATCCCTGTTAAAATATCAGTCCTGGTTAATCTGAGGTATCACAAATCCTGTTAGTGTTTTCTTGCTAGCAATTTGCATATGGTTTTGATAGCATTTGTTGCATACACTGCCTTGTTCAGGTATACACTGGACCCATTGTAAATTCAGGTATACTCTGGATTCAAGAGAATATGTGGCCGTCATGAGTATTGCCCCAGATCGCAAATTAATGATAGAAGTAATCTTGCCAATCTGGGTTTCTACCAAGCAGAATTAAGTCATACTTCATAAGAAAAGAAACAAGGCTGCAAATCTGCCAAGATATACTATGAATGGGCCACCAGTATGTATTATTCGTCTGAATACATTATAGATACTTAAGTACATCTTCAGATTGTATTTTTATAGATTTACAACATAGTAAATCCCTAAAGTGATTGACAGATGTCACATCAAAGTCAGCCAAGAAACAAATTGGTCAGAGAGATGGAATGTATGGAGCATCCTACATGGAAAAGAGATTTTGAGGTTTTGTAAGGGACTTTCAGAACTTCATGGCCTGGCATCCAAAGGCATTTTTCCTATAAAGATGAATGAAATCACATGAATGGGGAATTACAGACCAGTTAGTGTAACATCGGTAGTGGGGGAAACTGCTAGAGTCAGTTATTAAAGATGGGATAGCAGCACATTTGGAAAGTGGTGAAATCATTGGACAAAGTCAGCATGGATTTACGAAAGGTAAATCATGTCTGACGAATCTTATAGATTTTTTCGAGGATGTAACTAGTAGCGTGGATAGGGGAGAACCAGTGGATGTGGTGTATCTGGACTTCCAGAAGGCTTTCGACAAGGTCCCACATAAGAGATTAGTATACAAACTTAAAGCACACGGCATTGGGGGTTCAGTATTGATGTGGCTAGAGAATTGGCTGGCAAACCGGAAGCAAAGAGTAGGAGTAAACGGGTACTTTTCACAATGGCAGACAGTGACTAGTGGGGTACCGCAAGGCTCAGTGCTGGGACCCCAGCTATTTACAATATATATTAATGATCTGGATGAGGGAATTGAAGGCAATATCTCCAAGTTTGCGGATGACATTAAGCTGGGGGGCAGTGTTAGCTGTGAGGAGGATGCTAGGAGACTGCAAGGTGACTTGGATAGGCTGGGTGAGTGGGCAAATGTTTGGCAGATGCAGTATAATGTGGATAAATGTGAGGTTATCCATTTTGGTGGCAAAAACGGGAAAGCAGACTATTATCTAAATGGTGGCCGATTGGGAAAGGGGGAGATGCAGCGAGACCTGGAGTCATGGTACACCAGTCATTGAAGGTAGGCATGCAGGTGCAGCAGGCAGTAAAGAAAGCGAATGGTATGTTAGCTTTCATTGCAAAAGGATTTGAGTATAGGAGCAGGGAGGGTCTACTGCAGTTGTACAGGGTCTTGGTGAGAGCACACCTGGAGTATTGCGTACAGTTTTGTTCTCCAAATCTGAGGAAGGACATTATTGCCATAGAGGGAGTGCAGAGACGGTTCACCAGACTGATTCCTGGGATGTCAGGACTGTCTTATGAAGAAAGACTGGATAGACTTGGTTTATACTCTCTAGAATTTAGAAGATTGAGAGGGGATCTTATAGAAACTTACAAAATTCTTAAGGGGTTGGACAGGCTAGATGCAGGAAGATTGTTCCCGATGTTAGGGAAGTCCAGGACAAGGGGTCACAGCTTAAGGATAAGGGGGAAATCCTTCAAAACCGAGATGAGAATCTTTTTTTTTCACACAGAGAGTGGTGAATCTCTGGAACTCTCTGCCACAGAGGGTAGTTGAGGCCAGTTCATTGGCTATATTTAAGAGGGAGTTAGATGTGGCCTTGTGGCTAAGGGGATCAGGGGGTATGGAGAGAAGGCAGGTACGGGATACTGCGTTGGATTATCAGCCATGATCATATTGAATGGCGGTGCAGGCTCGAAGGGCCGAATGGCCTACTCCTGCACCTAATTTATATGTTTCTAAATTATATGGGTCTGAAAGTGAGCTTGGATGGACCCACTGCACTTAGAGTACCGGTGACCCCAGTTCAGTCTGATCTCGAAGCTGACTATGGAATATGCAAATTATCCCTGTGATCACCTGAGTGTGATCTATGAGTAAGAGCAGAATTAGACCATTCGCCCAATCGAGTCTACTTTGCCATTTGATCGTGGCTGATCTATTTTTCCCCTTCAATCCCACTCCTGCCTTCTCCCCGTAACCGTTGATGCCCTTACTAATCATGAACCTATCAATCTCCACTTTAAAAATACCAAATGTTTTTGCCGCCGCAGCCACCTATGGCAATGAATTCCACAGATTGACCAGCCACTGTCTAAGAAATTCCTCCTCGTCATTTTGAGGCTGTGCCCTCTGATTCTAGACGCTCCATCCAGTGGAAACATCCTCTCCACATCCACTCTTAGGTCCTTCATTATCTGATAGATTTCAATGAGATCTACTCTCATCCATCTAAACTCCAGCGAGTACAGGCCCAGAACAATCTAACGTTCCTCCTAAACTAACCCATTCATCCCAGGAATTATCCTCGTAAACCTTTGGACCGTCTCCAACGCCAGCACATCCATCCTTCAATTATGGGGCCCAAAACTGATCACAATATTCCAAATGTGGCCTCACCAGTACCTCATAAAGCCTCAGCATTACATCCATGCTTTTATATGATAGCTTTACATTTGCCTTTCTTACCACTGACTCAACCTGCAAATTAGCCTTTTGGGAATCCTGAACCAGGTCCTGCACCTCTGATTTCTGAATTGTCTCCCTACTTCTGTGGAATTCTCTGCCTCAGAAGGGTGGTGGAGGCCAGTTCTCTGGATACTTTCAAGAGAGAGCTAGATAGGGCTCTTAAAGAGAGCAGAGTCGGGGGATATGGGGAGAAGGCAGGAACTGATTGGGGATGATCGGCCATGATCACATTGAATGGTGGTGTTGGCTCGAAGGGCCGAATGGCCTACTCCTGCACCTATTGTCTATTTGGAAAGTAGTCCGTTTTTATTCCTTCTGCTAAAATATATAGTTGTACACTTTGCTGTGCTGTATTGCACTTGCCTATACTTTGCCCACTCTCCCACCTGTCCTTCTGCAGACTCCCTGCTTCCTCAACACTATGTGCCCCTCCACCTATCTTCATATCAGACAAACTTGGCCCCACAAAGCCATCAATTTCATCATCCAGATCATGAGCATATAACGTTAAAAATAGTTTCCTCCAGGCACTCCAGTTTCCTCCCACATCATAAAGTCGTGGTTTGGTTGATTAAGTCTTCACTGCAAATTGTCCCGAGTGTGTAAACGAGTTGTAGAACCAGTGGAGTTGTTTATAAGAATGAGGAGAATAATACAAAACTGGAAGTAGCATAGCTTTAGTTTAAATGCTTGGAGGGCTGAAGGGCCTCTTGCCTTGCTGCACATTTCTATCATTCTAAAATCAATATATCACTTAACTGGTAGTGAGATCTTTGAGTAAAGTGAGCAAACACAACTTGTTTGGCAGCAGTGCTTTGGCTGATCAAGTTACAAGGTGTATAGAAAAGGATGCCAGGCATATGGGATAGACATGATGGATTTTCATGAGGGCTTCATCAGCACATGAGCTGTTGGCAGGGATATTAGATGTTACAATTGTAGAAAAATAGGTGGTCTATGTTCTGTCAAGTATGTGTATTTGGAAGCTCATCACTCATTGCACTGAGTCCAGAACCAGGAGTCACAGTTTAAGAATATGGGCTAGGCCATTTAGGACTGTGATGAGGAAAAACCTTTTCACCCAGAGAGCTGTGGAATTCGCTGCCACAGAAGGCAGTGGAGGCCAATTCACTGGACGTTTTCAAGAGTTAGATTTAGCTCTTAGGGCGAAGGGAATCAAGGGATATGGGGGGAAAAGCAGGAACGGGACACTGATTTTTGGATTATCAGCCATGATGATATTGAATGGCAGTGCTGGCTCAAAGGGCCGAATGGCCTACTCCTGCACCTATTTTCAATGTTTCTATCACTGGGTAATGTATTACACCAATGATGCAGCTCAGCCTTGGGCAACTGACTGGATGTGGGGTGAAGTCTGATTAGGGAATGGTGATTGTGGGGTAGGAAAAACAATGACCTAATTTATTTTGTTAGAAGAGGTTTCCATTTATGTTATTGATGTCAGAAAAGCATTCTAGCAATTTGGAGAGAGTGGAGCAGTACAGACGTTCTCATGAGTTAAATGTTTTGAGTATCTTTCATTTTGAGGAATCGTTAATTTTTCTCTGAAGCCACACCTACAAAATGAGGCGTAATGGTTGTGATGCTGCTATGTTTTTCTTTTTCACAAATTATTTAATCATTCTCAAAACAAATCATAAAATGCAGTGATATTTGTTGCCATTTCATGATATTAATTGTTACATACAATTGGGCCTATATTGTAATGCATTCTTTAATCTGGAGAATGGAAACCTGCCACAACACACCGCAGGACAATGGTGAATAAGGTGGGCCTAATATTGTAGCTCTATCGTGTACCGTTTTGGCATAGTTTCAGGATCACATACACACATGCATACAAGCAAACAAGATTACATTTTTGTAATTTAATATATAGAAGAGATAGATAGACAGATAGATAGATATTGCTTGGCAATTTAAAATATGTTGGTATTACGTATTCCACTGACAAAATTACATAAGAATTGTGCGTGCATTTCCATATCAGCTATACAATCGTTATTTGTTCATTTTCTTATTTATACTATGATATTTTTGTTCTTTTGACAGGAGGATGATGACAATATGTCACCGCCAGGCATTTCTGATCCTCCAAGTTTCCTTCTACGTGAGCAAGGTGCTCACTTCTGCTTTAATTCAAGGTAATTTTATTTCTACAATTCACTGACATTTATTTGCCATCTAACTTTTTATGCCTTGACTAGAAATAATTACAAAGTAATTCTTCATTAATCTGATATGCATTTTTTATTTTGTAGCATTGATCTTCACAAGAAGTGTCCACTTTGTGATGTGATGTTTCCCCCGAGTTATGATCAGAGCAAATTTGAAGAACATGTTGATAGTCACTGGAAGGTGTGTCCCATGTGCAGTGAGCAATTTGCGCCAGATTTTGACCAAAGTATTTTTGAAAGACACGTCTTGACACATTTTTCTGAAAACATTCAGAGCTTTGATTAAATTGCAAAGCATATTTACCATTTTTTGCTCTATAACTAAAGTTGGTTAATGTTAATAATTTAGCAAATACACTATATCTTATCACTGAAGGCCACTTTTAAGCAAGTAGTCTGCTGTATTATTTTAAATAATTTCAAGCTCATGATTACATTGCATCATATAAATATAATTTAAATATGTTATTAGAAGCATGAGAATAATCATTATAATGTTACCTATTTGCATAGTTACATAGAAAACAACAGTAACTATTTTGAACTCTTCTTGCAAGACCATAGATGATAATCTTGAATTTGATTGCAGTTTATCTTTGTGTCAGCAACCAGAAGTACAATTCCAACATTTAATCTATTAAGGATTCTGAATTATATCGTGTATTTCAGCTTTCAAAACCTCTGTATACAGATACTTAGTAGCCAATTAGTTTATGCTTGAGTTTGAATTTTTTCTTTATTCTAAATTTATAAAGGTTTAAATGAAGTTTGAATCTATGAACAATTGTAACTGAATACATATTCTGTAAAACAATTGCATTTCCACTAAAATATTGCAACCTCCTGTACCATGAATGTGAGATTGAATAGCCCTTTTCTGTAAATGTCTACTGATAAATATTTTACAAATAATTTTGCTATGGTGTTAAGTCTAAGCATGTAACTGAATGTAAGTTTCATTTCTCAATAGTAATGATGTATCCAGCTTTGTTTCGGTGAAATTTCTCTTTGCAATAAAGCCAGGTCTGCCTAATCTATCCAGTGATCATGGATTACATCACAGCTGCTCAAGACAAAATACCCATTATCATTTCACCAGGGCCGGCCTTAGGATGTGCGGGGCCCAATTGGGAAAAAAATTCGTATAAATAAATAATTATGATTGAGTCACGTGTCGTGAGTAACATGACAATTCGGGGAAAGTTCCTTTCACACCGTGTGGGGAGTCTAGCCAGGGGTAAAGTTGCGAGGAGGGAAGGAGCGATGAGAAGGAGGGGTTCGGGTTCATGCCGGTAACACTAACTCACCGCTCCGGGCGCGGAGCCACCGCATTGTGGCCGGGGAGAGAAGCAGCTCGCATGGCTACGAGTGGCCTCCATCACCGGATAGCGGAACCGACTGCCATCTCAACGCAAGGCAGCACACGCGCCGCCACAGGCCAGGACTCTTCTCTCTCTTTTCCCCTCCCCCTCCCCCTCCCCCCCAACAGAAAGGAACCGCAGATGCAGCCATCACCGCAAAACGTCTAAGAATTAACTGTAGGTGCTGGAAAATCGAAGGTAGACAAAAACGCTGGAGATACTCAACGGGAGCGGGTGTGAGGCAGCATCTATGGAGCAAAGGAAATAGCCAACGTTTCGGGCCGTGTCTAAAGAAGGGTTTCAACCCAAAACTTTGCATATTTCCTTCGCTCCATAGAGGGGGGGGGGGATGCAGGGAGTCAGATAGACTGCGCAATGACAGAGTGAATCCCAGTGTGAGAGTGAGTCACCACCTGCGTACAGCGTTCCCACATCCCACTTCTCCACCAAGCAAAGGCACACTCCCCTCTCCCCTCCGCCCTCTCCCCCCCCCTTCCTTCCCTAATCCTCCCCCCTCTCTAAAGAAGGAGGCAAGGGGAGGGGGAGGGAGATCTAAAGGGTAACTGGTTCTGGTCTCCAACCACCTCACAAAGGGCAGCCAACAGTGGTAGTGAGGCAGAAGGGAGAACTCTCTCTCTCTCTCTCTCTCTCCCTCTCTCCCCGTCTCTCTCTCCCTCTCCCTCACTCTCTCACTCTCCCCCTTCTCTCCAATTCTCTCTCCTCCCCACTCCCCTTCCTCTCTTCTCTCTCCAATTTCCTCTCTCCCCCTATATATCTCTCTCTCTCCCCCCTTCCTCTCTCTTCTCTCTCCAATGCTCTCTCTCTCTCCCTCTCTCCCTCTTCCTCTCCCCCCCCCCCCCCTCCTCCCCCCCCTTCTAGCCCCCTCCCTCCACCCCCTCTTCCGCCAGTGTTCCCCCACCCACCCCCCCCCTCCAGTCCCCCCCCCCCCACACACACACACACACACACACACACACACACACACACACACACACACACACACACACACACACACACACACACACACACACACAGAGAAACACACGCAGACACACACGCAGATAGAGAGAGAGACACACACACACACACACACACACACAGGGACACAGAAACACACACACAGCCACAGAGACACACAGCCACAGAGAGACACACACAGAAACACAGAGACCTACACAGACACAGTCACACACATACACAGACAGACAGACACCAATGTTAACACAGACTCAAACCTCCAACCAGGTCTGCTGTTGTACGGCACCGAACGAGTTAACACAACACCCCCATTTGCTGATCTGCTACTGTATTCTCACCAAGAAGTTGCCTACGTAAGTCATGCCCTCATCGACTTTACCAGTTCCCCTGCCTAGGGTGCTGTGCCTTTTTACTTCATTTCTGCTGTCATCACCCCTCTCAACACTAAATCCTCAATCCCTGCAAATTACCTGTCTGTCTCCAAATTCCCTTTCTCATATTCTTGATTGTATGTCAACTCTCTTCCCATCTTATATACTCATTTTGAATCCTTCCATTCCAGTTTACATTACATCTCAATATCAAAAGTCATTCAAGTTAAGTCACTTTTATTTCTATAGCACATTTAAAAAACAACTCTCGTTGTCCAAAGTGCTTTACATTGGTGGAGGTACTAACGTTATACAACAGTGGTTCATATATTTACATACATAAATACAAACATATAGCCCTCCCTCAGAGGACGTCAAGAAAGGCTTGAGAGTAAAGATGAGTTTTTAGTCGATGGAGGGGGCATTTCTGATGGGAAGAGGGTTGCTGTTCCACAGTCTAGCAGCTGCAACCGCAAAGGCGTGGTCGCCCCTGAGCTTATGTCTAGACCGCGGGATGTTCAGTAACCCCAAGTCGGCCGATCTGAGGGACCTGGAGGTGGTGTGGTGGGTAAGTAGACTATTGATGTAGAATAGAATAGTTTCTTTATTGTCATTGTAACATGAACCATGTACAACAAAATTAAAAAATGTCAGCCAGTCAGTGCACCATTCAAACATTTCTAAAAGCTAACGATACATACAAGATAAAATATTAAAAGATAAACATCATTTATAGGTGGGGGCAAGCCCGTTAAGGGCTTTGTAGACATAAAGAAGGATCTTGAAATTTATTCGGAACCACACAGGGAGCCAGTGGAGAGAGGCCAGGATCGGGGTGATGTGGTCCCTTTTTCGGGTGCCCGTCAGGAGTCTCGCTGCGGCGTTTTGGACCAGTTGCAGGCGGGACAGGGAAGATTGGCTGATGCCAGTGTAAAGGGAGTTGCAGTAGTCGAGGTGGGAGGAGATAAATGTGTGGATGATCTTTTCTAGGTCATCAAACTGGAGGAATTGTTTTATTTTAGCTATCGTTCAATGCTGGAAGAAGCTAGCGTTTACCACGGCATTGACTTGTTTGTCAAATTTCAATGCCGAGTCAAATATCACGCCAAGGTTTTTGACGTGAGGTTTGAGTAATGGGGTAAGGCTTCCCAGGCTGCCTGCTATCATTTTGATTGAGTCCGAGGGGCCGAGAGGATGACCTCAGACTTACTTTTGTTTAGTTGGAGGAAGTTCTGGGCCATCCAACACTTTATATTCTCGAGACAGTGGATACGGTTAAGTAGATTTGATCGGTTTATGGGCTTCAGGGGGAGATAGAGTTGCGTATCGTCTGCATAGCAATGGAAGGAAATGTCGTGCCTTTGAATGACTTGGCCTAAGGGGAGCATATACAGGGAGAATAGAATGGGGCCAAGGATGGAACCTTGTGGAACCCTGCAGCAGAGGCTAGCTGGGGAGGAGAGAGAGTAGCCTATAAAACACTAATAATATCCTATGTGGCTGACCTTAAGGCAGTATATCTCTCCATATCCCCTCTGCTTGTTTCCCCTCCAAAATAGCATATGAGCATCAATTATAGACATTTATCATCCATGGCCCTTGGACATTCTGTGCAGAGTCAGCACAGATATTGGATGCTGTGACCCCAACCATGTGTTATATTGGGGGAACTGTGGGAGACCCCAAAGATTCATATAAACATCCAAATATACAATAAACAGTGGATCGCCTTATTTGTAATATTTTGTTTTCTCAAAAAAGGTATTCCTGTACTGAATATCGGGTGCTCACTCTTACCTAAATTGGACAAAATAATGATCACCAGACAAGTTATTATTGTGACTGTTTAGTAAAACTACAATTTTGTTCTTAAGAATTGGTCAAACTGAGAGGGCAACAACCTACTCAATCACAAACCTTCCATCCTTCAATGCCTGCAAAATACTTCTCTCTTTCCAAGCTAACAAGGTAGTTAGGAGGTCTCCTGCTTCATTTAGATTCAATCCAACCTTATGTAATTGATATGTCACTATCCCACTTCCCATCCACTTCATCCCATTGCCATCTTTGCAATGAAACATTAGATCAGTTGATTATAAAACATCCCATGGCAACATTTCAAGCTGGAGATCAAGAAACAGGAGTTTCCCCTGCTTGAGAAACAGCAAAGCGCATCATGTTTGAGAAAGAACTGCAGAAGCTGGATAAAATTGAAGGTAGGCACAAAATGCTGGAGTAACTTAGCGGGTGAGGCATCTATGGGGAGAAGGAATGGGTGACGTTTCGGGTCGAGACCCATCTTTGGACTGATGTCGGGGGGGGGGGGGGGGGGAAGATATAAAGTGGGTGGAGACAGTAGGACTTGAAGCCAAACTGGGAAGGGGAGGGAGAAAGCAAGATCTATCTGAAATTAGAGGTCAATGTTCATACCGCTGTGGTGTAAACTACCCAAGCGAAATATGAGGTGCTGTTCCTCCAATTTGAGCTGGGCCTCACTCTGGCAATGGAGGAGGCCCTGGACAGAAAGGTCAGATTGGGAATGGGAGGGGGAGTTGAAGTGCTGAGCAACCGGGAGATCAGGTTGGTTGCGGCGGACTGAGCGGAAGGTGGTGGTCAGCGAAACGATCCACAGACTCACAACTCTCTGTGTGAAAAAGTGTTTCCTCGTCTCCGTTCTAAAAGGCTTACCCCTTATTCTTAAACTGTCACCCCTGGTTCTGGGCTCCCCCAACATCGGGAACATGCCTCTAGCGTGTCCAAACCCTTAATAATCTTTTAAGTTTCAATAAGATCCCCTCTCATCCATCTAAATTAGTATACAAGCCCAGCTGCTCCATTCTCTCAGCATATGACAGTCCCGCCATCCCGGGAATTAACCTTGTCAACCTACGCTGCACTCCCTCAGCCGGAAGTGATTAAGTCAGTGATGGTACTTGAGATTAAGTCTTGGTGCTCGCCTGTGGGGTCATGGTCCAAGGATAAGTAGGAGGAGGTGTCTGAGAGTTGTCGCCTCGACTCAGGTCAAGAGTTCACTATTGAATTCATGGGTAACCATTAATAATCTGGTGTGACGGACCAAATCTGATGATCAGAGATATTTGGAAACACCACAGGCTGTTAGAAGTCTTAAAGGTGGTTTGTGGATGGATTCTCAGCTTGCCTGAGATCTAATCTCTGGCAAACATTATTTATGGGATGGCCATGACGGTAAAGCCTTGAAGTGGTTGGGAGCCATGGAGATGCTGAATGTTGGTACGACCATTGGGATGATGCAGAGGCAACTACAGGCCAGGGTGATCCAGCTCTTTGATTGGGCAAAAGGGAAAATACTCCGGTCAACTGTTCATCTGAAGATCGAATAACAAAATGAACATTTTAGGATAATGAACACAGTTAAATCCGATCTGGTGCTGCCTAACCTGCTGACTAATGTACCTTCAGCTATTGTTTTGTTTTTCTTTCAATCTTGATAAAACCCATCAATCAATAGTACCACTTCTCCTGCACTGCATGGGTATAAAGTTGGATGGGTTGGTCTACCATCTTACCTATTTCCTTCATTTGTAACCACAAACTGAAACCTTGAAAATACAGCCTTTTTATTGCCAGTTGTGCAACAGTGAAGTATCCCAAGGTTAATACTGCATTGAACAGACTATTTAAGTAAAGACATCTGAAGTTTTACAAACCTTTGCTACCATATTTCTGTTAATATGTTGCACTGAAGCGTCTCAAAGCTTTCTACCATTTATGTAGAGCAGTGAAAGTGTTTGACTGGGGAAATAGATTTGCCTATGTGAACTTTTGTAGACAACTTCATTTACAGTATTTTATATTGTTCAGTTTATAGAAGAATCCAACAAATGAAAGATTACAAACACCATATTGTTAATGACATGGAATTCTCTGTGCAACCAAAACTTACACAAGACAAATGCACAGAGAAAAATGCAAACCCATGATTCGATATAAATTACTTTGTTGAAAGTACCCATACAATTGAAAGTAGAGTACTTACCTCCTAGTTATCCTCCAAGCATGGTAATAAAATGTTATGTTCACTGTTTTTGTCATCAATAATTACTCTCAAACATCTCTCTGGCACAGAAAATGTCATTGCCCAAGTGTACATTTCTACTTTTTTTCTTCACTGAAATTATAAAATTATTTAAAAATGCTGACTTTTTTCTCTAATCTTATCTCTCATCGCAAGCTGTTTTTTTTTTAAAGAGACAATTAATGCCTTAATTTTACCCATTGCATTGTACACTTCATTTAGACTCTGTTTTGTGTCAAAGATGATTCTTTGCATTAAAAATCTGTTGAATGTGGCAAAATGTGAACCTTTAATATTCAAAGCATGTTATCGCTCACATGGTGTTCTCAGATGTTTTCTTTTCAAGATGGATCTGGGAATGATAAATAAAAAACAAACTGCTGGCGGAACTCAGTGGATTACATGGCATCTGAGGAAGGAAATGGACAGATGATGTTTCTGATCCGGACCCTTCTCCAGTGCAATTTGGAGTTCCAGCAGGAGATGCTGGGAGACATGCACATTTTGAGCTTCTATTCATACTGAACTGAATAATTGAGAAGTAGCCTATTATTTTAGAATGTGTTTGTACGTGTTAATCTTTTCTTGAGTAAAAGCTAGAACAATGAGTTGCAAACAATTCTGAGATTGGAAATAGGACACAAGTTTCATTGCACAAAACACCACCTATCAACGTTTACCAGAGATGCTGGCCGACCCGTTGAGTTATTCCAGCATTTTGTGTCTGTTTTGCCTAATTTCTTTGCTGAGTTCTTAAAACACAGTCATTTATGATCCAGTATTTTGCTCAAAGGAGTGGGGAGAATGAATGGGATTGGTAGAGTTAGTGTGAACGGGTGCTTAAAGGGCCTGTCCCACGAGCATGCGACGGCATGCGGCAAGCGCGACCAAACCGGAAGCGGGGGCCGCGCGGAGGTCGAGTGTTCCCCGTACCGGGCCGGTCCCACCACGCGTGACGTGAAGTTCGAGCGAAGTCTGCGCATGACATACGGCGTCAAGACGCTGCGTATGCCCGTCGAGGCGGTATGTACGCCGTCGAGGCGGCTGTGGGCCGGCAGGCCGTTGGTGCACGGACTTTTTGAACACGGTCAGTTTTTCGGAGCCCCGCGCGATGTCGGGACCAGCCCCGCACAACTCCATACGACTCCAGCGATCGAAGTGGGACCGGCCCCGCGAGGCCGTACGGCTCAAGTGACCACGTTAGGTCGCGCTTGCCGCATGCAGTCGCATGCTCGTGGGACAGGCCCTTAAGAGTCTTCACTGCTCGGGTGGAAAGGTGCCGTTTCCATGCTGTGTAGCGCGCTGTCATAAGTTATGAGAAATATTGGAGCTATTTCTGGACCCGATCTCATTAATAAGCTAACGATAGACACAAAATGCTGAAGTAACTCAGCAGGTCAGGCATCATCTCCGGAGGCTGCTTGCATGGATTGTTGTGCTGGCCAAATGTTGCAACTATAGTCTAATACGTCATGGCCTTCAGATGTGCTCAATCGGGCATTGCAATTTAATCTGAAGGTTAAAATGGCCTGCACAGTTCAGGTAATTTTTACTCATTGTACTCCAGTTCAAATGTTTTTTGCAATGTACAATAGAGTAAGAGTTGTTCTTAATATGGAACCGCTCAGCAAGTCAGGCAGCATCTGCGGAGTGAAATTGTGCCCATTTCATTTTCTCTTTCCACACTTACTGTCTGACTAGTTGAGTGTTTGCAGTATCACTTGTTTTATTTGCAGATTTTC
This sequence comes from Leucoraja erinaceus, assembly GCF_028641065.1. Lineage (NCBI taxonomy): Eukaryota > Metazoa > Chordata > Chondrichthyes > Rajiformes > Rajidae > Leucoraja > Leucoraja erinaceus. The sequence goes on from NC_073378.1 coordinate 84,540,001, forward strand.
ATTTTTTTAAAAACATTTTCCACATTTTAACAATCGCCAAACCCCTAAAACATTAAATATTTGTGATTTTTATGTCTGGAATGAGCATGGTACAAGATATTGACAACATGTTCCAAGTTTTGGAATGATCTTTGTGACTCTTATGTAGCATCTTTTCTATTACATTATTGTCGTTTTAAAACTGAAGAAAACAAAAGTTTGGCCAACTTCACTATCAAGTTCAAGTGAGTTTATTGTCATGTGTCCCTGATAGGACAATGAAATTTTTGCTTTGCTTCAACACACAGAACATAGTAGGCATTTACTACAAAACAGATCAATGTGTCCATATACTATAATATAATATATACACACATTAATAAATAAAACGATAAAGTGCAAATAACAGATGATTGGTTATTAATAATGATTGGTTATTAATTAACTATTGAGTTAAAGGTAGCTTGTTTGCCATTTTGCTTATCACCTTTATCTTAAATTTCTTAATATCTGACTTGCTTAATTATTTTGCAATCTCGTTCCTATTCCATATATTTGATTAACCTAAACGAACAATACCAGTATATTTTTTGCAGATGGAATGAATGTTTCGGGTTACAGCCAAGTGCTAACCAAAATGGACGATGTGATGCTTCTTGATGTGATGCTTCTTCAAGTCAAACATCTTCATCAGAAAGGTCTTCAACTGACTGGTTTCTCTTTCCCCAGATGTTGCTTGACCGGCTGAGATCTTTCAGCATTTTAGTTTTTATTTATGTGTCTGGACCAGCTGGGTTTTTAGTGACCTCCAGGATGTTAACTGTAAGGACTGTGGTCACTGCCTAGTAGGTGCAAGGTGTGAATGTTCCCTGCAACTTACTAGCGAGTTCCTGAATGTTGTTTTGGTTTCACTGAAGAGGTGCAAATGAAATTGAACATGGTAAATGAAGACTCTCATTTCTAGCCTTTTGGTAGAAAGAAACTCATTGTTGAAGCAGCTACAATTGGTTGGACATAGACACCGCCTAAGGATTTCTTGCAGCAAAGGACTGGGGCTGGGTTGAATGGCGTATGAATTGTTGGATTGTTTTCCATTGTTTACCTCTTTCTTGATGCTGCACGATCAAGTTCTGCCTTGAGATCACCCCTCCTGCCTCAGGTCGCCTTTCCTCTCCTTCCCCCACCCCAACCCGGTCATCTATTCTCATCCCTCTACTCCTCCCTCATCTCACCCCACCCCCACATGCCCACTTCTCTCCCTTTCTCTGAACCCCTCCCCTCAATCCCTCTCCACCACCCCGCGCACTCCCTCCCCTCAATTCCCTCTTCTCTACATATCCATCCACATTTTCTTCCCGCCTCTCACCCTCTACCCCCTCCCTCCCCTCATCCTCCATCCCTCCCCTTCCTACCTGCCTTTTCCTTCCTCCCTCCTTTCCACTCCATTCCCTCCCTCCCTCTCCTTCATTCCCTTACTCTCCCCCCCCCCCCCCCCCCCCCCCCACAAATCAAACTCATGAAGGTGATGTAATCATTGAATCAAAGGATTATTTATTTATTTAATTGTGACTTCTTACAGTTAAAAGGCAGCTTTTTGTGTGATTTATCTGGTTGCCTTCAGCTGCTCACACCTCAACTTTACTTTCAATAAAGTAACGTTACATCATCCCAATAGAACATATGAAAAATATAATTTAGAGCGCACTTTACAGACTTGACGATACAAATTGCTATACACAACAAAGTAACCCCATCCATATATGTTTCTTAATACTGCCACAAGGTAGAAGTAAATACTTGTAGAATGTAATTATTGTGAGTTATTAATCAATAATTTACATGCACTGATGACAAATTTATGCATTTTAACATCCAAATGCTGTTTTTTTTTTTAAAACAAAATATGGAGCAGTACCAAGAAGGGCACAGGCTATTTTGATCTCCTGCCAGGAAGCCAAGCAGACTTCGAAGAGACCAAATTTTATCCACTCGCTACAAGCAGAACACATCGCTATCAGTAAGGCTAGAATGGCAAACGTTCTTCACACACAGCACTGTGACACGAAGATGAAAGCTTAACAATTACAAATGGAATGCAGTGAGTTTCAGGAACAAGGCATTGAGATTATTATTACAAGATCATTCACAAAAATACAGAACCATGAGTCGGAGGCTTAACTAACAAAAAGAAAACTCCTGTAACCACCTCCTTAACATGCTTTTTCTTTGCAACCACAGGCACATGCAGATACAGTGGCTGTAGGAATTGGCAACAGAAATATTTAACCCTACTTGCAACAGGTTTCTACAAAGTGCTTATAAACTTCATCAATTGTGATGAAGTTGTTCAGTTCCACATAACAAAACAACATATTCAAAGTGGTATATAACTGGAAAACCATTCATTTTTAAATAACAAATTACCAAGAAAGAAAATATTTCCTAGAAGGGGAAAATTAAAAGAAAATACATATTGTTTCAAAGGCAATGTGCAAAGCCCTTGCACATTATTCCCTCTAGTTGAATAATTTTGATAAGGATTTGTAAATTTGTAGCTTTACATGCTGCAGAGACATCAACATATTTCCCACAGTGATGTATCTGTAATGTACTAAAACATCCATAACATTACTCCACACTACAAATGTCTGCTGATGTGAACCAAAATACTGCAGTCGACCCTGCAACAAATTCTAAATAAGTTACAGCCAGTGGAGTTAACTTTAAATTATGCCTACAGAAGAAAACTAGTGATTTTCAGCTTGGCAGCACATTATATTTCTCTATTAGTTTTTATGCTTTTTATAGTCAATGGATAACAAAATTCAGATAGATTAATAATAGACAGCCGGATGGCTAACCATTACTTTACACTGATGCCAAATATTACACTTCCCACTGCATCTTCCAAATAATTAGAAGCATTTTACATCCCTGGAGCCACTTTGACCAGCCAACTTTCAGGTTACATATCGAGTAAATAAAATTATAAATTATAAAAAGAACAAATTGAAGATACAACAGCTATAAAATGTCAATGTATTTACTGCATATAAACTTAATGAAATGTGAACATTGGCAGCATACACATTTGACAGAATATTTTTAGCACCTGATGTAATAACGGTGGACTCCAGGAACTATGAACAAATGCACATGTACAATAGCACATACTCTAGAGTCCAAAGATACACCATTCTAAAAGATACAAACAAATTGAAGCACACACTTAAAAGGGCTAGTAGTGTTTGAAAGGTTGCCGAATCCATCCTGCAGATGATGTCTCAGGTTGCAACAGCTTGTGTATCTCTGGATTGTTGGTTATAGCCCAACCAGCACAGATACATATTTTATTTATGTTTGGGTATATATAGTATATATTACACACACAAATGGGTACATGTTTACTGTTGCATTTTTCTGATAATCTCAGCAGACACTGGAGGATGGAAATTGATGGTGTGATGCCTCAGACCCTGTGCAGTCTTGTAGCTTTTCCCACAGCGACATTTGATTGGTTTGCGGACACGTATCTGCGTCCGATGGCCATTCTTGGCATGGTATTTTATACCATTTACATTCTGTTGGAAAAGCAAAGGAGAATTAAATTCACTTATAAAGGTACAGAATGTGAGCACATACAGTTGAAAGACATACAGATTGATTAGTGCTGTTTTTAAAAAAAAAGACAAATTCTAATGCTGTCCAAATTAAAGATAAAATCAGAAAACCTCTCAACCAGTCCCGGTTTCTATGTTAAATTTCATCAGCTGCATCAGGCAGCATGTCTTTATCTTCTTGAAACCAAGTCTAGTTGGTGTTTATCAACCTTCCAAGTTCTTTTTATGATCTGACAATGTTGAAATATTTCCCAAAACAATGAAACAATGAAACACATCATTTATTACATAGTAAACAAAAATGATCTTAGTACATAAGCCCAAGAAACATTCATGCACTATTTTGTTTAAGCTCAAAAATCACAGCTCTATTTCCGATTCTATATGTTGATTTTGTTTCCTTGATGCAACAGTTCACTTTATATCAAGGGCTTTGAGCTTTCAAAACTGTAAAAATGCTAAAATGATTTCACAGCAGCAGGTTTAGTCAAAAGTTACAACATAATGTCAAAAAATTAAGAATAAAAAAAAACATTATCTTTCAATCTTAAAATAAAAATCAAGATGAGCTACTGGTATCAACCACCTTTCTCTGTTGGAATTAACGTAATATATAAAGTTAAACCTTAGATACTTTCATTATTTCAAAAAATTTAGTCAGCAGAAACAGAGTACATTGGCACATTTTACAAACAAAAACAAATCACACAAGCTCTGGTGTCTCTTAACTTAGACAAAGTGAAAACATTAACTGATCCCAAGGGGCAGAAGAGTCAGGAACCCAGGGATAGATTTACAGAGACAGGCAGAAAAGCAGTGATATGGAGAAATACTTTTTTTGCAGAATGACCTGTAATTCATAAAGGTTTTGTGATCGTAGCTGAAATAAGAGGTAATTTTAGGCCATTTGTCTCCACGTTTGCTCATTCAGAAGGCATCCTATAACTTTGTTTAAAACTTGTGCTTGAATTCAGCTCCTAGCAGCTTTTGCTGAGAGGCCAACAGTTACAGTGCACTCAGAAAGTATTCGGACCTTTCACTCCACTTCACTTTTTCCACATTTTGTTACGTTACAGCCTTATTCTAAAATGAATTAAATTCTTTTTTTTTTAATAATCAATCAACAGACAATACCCCATAATAAAAAAGCAAAAACAGGTGTTTAGAAATTTTGGCAAAGTAAAAATAAATAACTGAAATATCAGATTTACATAAGTATTCAGTACTTTGTTGAGACCTTTGGCAGTGATTACAGCTTCAAGTCTTCTTGGGTATGATGCTACAAGCTTGGCACACCTGTATTTGGGTGATTTCTCCCATTCTTCTCTGCAGATCCTCTCAAGCTCTGTCAGGTTGGATGGGGAGCGTCGATGCACAGTTATTTTCAGGTCCCTCCAGGGATGTTCGATCGGGTTCAAGTCCGGGCTCTGCCTGGGCCACTCAAGGACATTCACAGACTTGTCGCGAAACCACTCCTGCATTGTCTTGGCTGTGTGCTTCGGGTCTTTGTCCTGTTGGAAGGTGAACCTCCGCCCCAGTCTGAGGTCCAGAAAGCTTTGGAGCAGGTTTTCATCAAGGATCTCCCTGTACTTTGCTCCGTTCATCTTTCTCTCGATCTTGACAAGTCTCCCAGTTCCTGCCGCTGAAACACATCCCCACAGCATGATGCTGCCACCACCATGCTTCACCGTAGGTATGGTCAAGAACACATATCGCTCTATTCCCCAGGCGGGTCTGGGTCTCTCTGATCTGATCGGGCCAGCGGCTGCGTCTGCAGGACTGGTGGGCGGCAGCTTCAACCACCCCGGGCTGCGGTGTTTGAGCCGCGGGACTGTTCTTAACATCGCCCGGGGGGGGGTATCGCCCCAGCGCAGAGGGAGAAGAGGAGGGAAGAGACTGCAGACCTAAGACTTTTGCCTCCATCACAGTGAGGAGATGCTGGGTGGACTCACTGTGGTGGATGTTAATATGTGTTTATTGTTGTTTTATTGTATTGTATTATATGTATGACTGCTGCAATTTCGTTCAGACTTCGGTCTGAATGACAATAAAAGGCTATATCTATCTATCTATCTATCTATCTATCTATCTATCTATCTATCTATCTATCTATCTATTATCTAGTTCGCCTTATTCCGACCTACAGGCAGAAACTAAAAGCTGCTAAGCCTGTGGTCAGAACAACCAAAAGGTGGACAAGCGAAGGCATTGAGAACCTATAATCCTGCTTTGACTGCACGGATTGGAATGTGTTCAGGGAAGCAACCGCAAGCCTCGATGAGTATACGGACACTGTATCCTCTTATGTCAGCTTTAGCAAGGACAGTTGCATTCCAACTAAGACCCGGACAAGGTTCAACACCTAGAAGCCCTGGTTCACCACAGAACTCAGACAGCTCCGACAGTCTAAAGAAGAGGCCTACAGGAGTGGGGATACAGACCTCTACAGGCAGGCATCCAAGTACAAGCTGAGAAGAGGAAACAGAGCTGCCAAGGAAAGGCACTTTGAGAAGTTGAGGAGCAAGTTCTCAGCTAGTGACTCTTCTTCAGTTTGGAAGGGCATGCAAGAAATCACCAGCTATAAGAGGAAAGCCCCCCTGCTCCTTGGATAATCGTCAGCTGACCAACAACCTGAATGAGTTTTACTGCAGGTTTGAAAATCAGAAACATAACCCTGGTACCCCCTCCCCCCCTCCCCAACCAACACAGCCAGACCCAAGTCTACAAAGAATGGACCCTGTACCCTCTCCTTCCCATTCACCACTTCACACCTACTTAAGGCAAGACTCCAGTACGAAATTGATGTAGATAGGTGCAGAAATACAGCATTAACTCCCTCAATGATTTGCCTCCATTTAGAGTTATGGAGCATTCGCATCACGGAAACAGGCCCTTCAGCCCAACTGATCCATGATGACCAAATTATCTATCTGAGCCACTTCCATTCACCTGTATTTGGCTGATATCCCTCTTCATCTTTAATGTTCATGTATCTGCCTAAATGTATTGTAATTGTACCCAGCTCTCCAGCTTCCTCTAGCAGTTCATTCCATGTACCCACCACAGATTTGAGCACCATTTGTCCCTGCTGTGAGAAGACACTATGGTGAAGTTGCTACAAATTTACCTTGCAGTGAATAGCTTTTCCATTAGAAATTCTACTAGGAAGGTAAAACATCTGAAATATTCTTTGAATACAGCGGTTGAGGAATCATTTGATCAAGGTGTGTTAAATGACTTTGATGGGGTGAATATGAAGCTACTCCACTTGAAGGGACATGCCAGAGAGTGGTGAATCTCTGGAACTCTCTGCCACAGAGGGTAGTTGAGGCCAGTTCATTGGCTATATTTAAGAGGGAGTTAGATGTGGCCCTTGTGGCTAAGGGGATCAGTGGGTATGGAGAGAAGGCAGGTACGGGATACTGAGTTGGATGATCAGCCATGATCATATTGAATGGTGGTGCAGGCTCGAAGGGCCGAATGGCCTTCTCCTGCACCTAATTTCTATGTTTCTATGACAATAAAAAGGGACAATAACAATAGTTAGGCATTTTTACTTTACACTCCCACAATTACAAAGATTCATCAGTACTTTGAGAAGAGCAAATTTCTTTGTTGTTGAACCTAAACTGATCTTTGAACCAATATTACTGAAAGCAGCCTATCTGGCCGCTATTATAGTTTCTGCACTACTTTAAGAGTACTTCACTTGCTGTGAAACTGTCTGGGATTCCTGTGGTCATGAAAGGTGCCATGTAAGTAAAGATGATCAAACTACCATCAATTTGCATGTTCTCTGAACATTCAATAATACAGGCATTTTGAAACTTACTAACGTGCTCTTTAATTAGATTAGTTTGCCCTAATCCTATCGACAATGTCGGTTAATGCAGATTCTTATGTCTGCATCATTGCCTTTTCTCCCATTTTATCAAGCCCGCCATCAATCATGAATTAATTCCAGGTCTGGCTCCTCACACACTAATGGTGTGCAAGATATCAGTGAGACAGCCCTCCTGAATTTCAGATGAGGGCCGAGAGACTCCAGAAGAAAACCAGGAATTATGGGGCAATTAAGAAAAGACTAGCTGTCAAACAAAGTGCAGACAGGATATAGCAAATTACTGGGATTTTTTTGTAAGAGTTGCTCTTCTCAATGTTTTGGTAGTCTCCAGGGAAATCATCTTTCTGTGAGAAGGCCATGGACTGTTTGCTTCCTGAACAACGAATTATGCCTTTACAAGCTCCCACTTTTTCAGACCAGAATATTTTTAACCAAGTGTTCATGATTCTCATATCTATGCAGTTTGTAACAACTTCCATTATTTAGCTTTTAATGTGTAATGCTGCATAGATCATTCTTTCATTTTCCTTTTAATGTTTATTATGTTGTCAGAAACGACAACTCAGGAACGGGCAATTTTAAAGGATTTGGTTGAATCTTTGTACTCAACTGCTTTTGGATGAACAAACACACTGATGCCTGGTTCCATGGAATGAAAAATGTGGCTTTACGTCTACAAAACCTGCCGTCATTTTCAAATTCTCACCTGTGGTGTGGCAGAATCATTTAGCTGCGTCGAGAGATAGCTGAGTGCAATGGACATGGCAAAGGTCACAGGATCAGACAACATTCCAGCTGTTGTATTAACAATCTGCTGCAGAATTAGTGGCACCCCTAGTCAAACTGTTCCAGTACAGTTAAAACTCTGGCACCCTCACAACGATGCTGAACATTACCCGGGTACTTCCTGTTCACTAAAGACAGTACAGAATCAATCGCTCTAACAACTGGCCAATCAGTTAACTCTCAATCATCAGCAAAATGATGGAAGCTAATGCTATCAAACAGCAATTACTCATTGAAAACCTATTCTTCAATGCTCACTTTGTGTTTCCCTAGGACTGATTGGCTCGACCTCTTCACAACCTTGTTAATAATGCCATTGAATGTCAAGGGTAGTGGTTACAATCCGTCTTGTTGAAGACTCACTAACTACTACTTCCCTGGCATTAATGTTACCTGTCACATCCTATGCAGAATGCTATCCAGGCAGTGGGATTACAATGGTTCAAAAAAGGAGTGACTCATCACGGGAATTCTCTCAAGGGGATTGGAAACTGGCATTAAGCAAGATATCTGTGAGCAACCTGCAACTCAGGAATGAATTATAAAAAGTGTTAGGTTGTGAGAGAGCAAACGGAAGAGTAATTGTGGTGAGAGCAAAGTGTTTCATAAGCAGGGAAGGGGAGTTGGTGCAGTCTGTTACACTCCTGGAATAAGGGAAACTTTGGTGTAAATGATCTTAGTAGGAAGCTCAGCTCAAGGTCAAGTAGAACTCAGAAGCTGTTACACAACTTACAACATTTAGATATTGGAGCAATATTCCTCAGTGGTTCTTCCAATTGACTATGTTAAGTTCTCTGGATTTGCTGTTCATGGTATAAGTGTTTTCTGGAAAGCAGGAGAACTAATGTACATGTTCACAGTGCTGGTCACTGCCTGGCTGCTGCTGCAGAAAGTCAGTCACTATAAAAGCTAAACCTAAAATCTTCAAGACTTTAGACGGGCTTTCTGAGGAATTTGTACTCAGGTTTTAGCAAGAGACTGAAGATAAGTCAATATAAAATATCCAGTTACTTCTTGCAAATTTCAGTTGAGACCCAGACCCAAGCTGGGACTGATCCAGCGATGCCCATTCTAGCAACTGAAGATGTGGAATTCTCTGCCAGAGAAGGCAGTGGAGGCCAATTCCCTGGATGTTTTCAAGAGGGTTAGATTTAGCTCTTAGGGCAAAAGGAATCAAGGGATATGTGGGGAAAACAGGAACGGTACTGATTTTAGATGATCAGCCATGATTATGTTACTTCTGCACCTATTTTTCTATGTTTCTAAGATGACCCACCTAGGGTTTCTAAGATGACCCACCTAGGAATGAGACAGGCTGTGGGATGGGAGGGTTTAGTAGCAGGAGGCATTGGGTCAGGGTTGAAGGTGGGAGGAGGGTTAAATGAGGCAAAACCTTATTTTTAGGTAAATGGGCCAGGGGAAGGGGAAAGAACTGGGGATTGACGATCAGGAATTTCACCACCTGATGGAAGCCTTAGAAGACCAATGCCTGGATTTTGGTTTTGTGGTGAGTGTGGAGAAGGTTAATTAATTCAGCAGCAGAGTGCTCAGACAAACAAAGGTAATTAGGAAACCTTAGTTAAAGGGGTCCCAATCCAGCATGGATATTACTAACACATGGTTATCCTGGGACTAATAAGGGAATTGAATGGAAAACACATTATCACCTTGCACAATGGACAGGAAAATTACATCAGCTGCAAAGTGCCTGGTTGAATTTACAGCATGATGGAAAGTGACCTGGAAATAATCTTTACTGCTCTCCGAGAAAATTCTACTTTCAGTTACAAAATGGTATAACTGTTATTCTGAGCAATAGTCCTTCAACAAACAATTCATTGACATTGTCAAGAATGTTACCTATATCTTTCCTGAGCAGAACAAAATAGGGAAAGGAAATTCTTCTTTGAAGCATTGGGCAAAACGTTATTGTCAAAATAACAATAATACTCATAGCATCTGCCAGAATTGGGGATTAACAATATAGCAGTTTTTGATGTGCTGTTTGTTTAACATGCTGTTGGCCCATGTGTCATTATATCATTAGTTTCATGAAAGCAGTATTGGATTCTGAGCTGTTTTTATACCAGAACTGTTGTATTTGTTCAATAAATGATCTATATTTTTTTAATTCACTTGGTTGAGTATCTTTTTAACAATATGTAGTTTTGACTGCCCCTCTTTGATATCGACAATTATCCATCTTGTGAGGTCTCATTTCTGTTTTTTTTTTAAATTTGTCTTCATTTGTATACTTCTAGTTTCTTTTGTTTCTCTCTTCCTTCAGCGGTTCTCTCTTCCTTCAACGCAGCACGGCATCCCCTCCATTGAGTCTGAAAGCAAGCACTGTCTGCAACGCGCTTTCGCCAAGGACTGCCTCAAACCATGGACTGTTTACCCTCCTACCATCCGGGAGGCGCTACAGGTCTCTTTGCCGAGCAGGTCGAGGAACAGCCCCGGCTGTGATACTCAACAACGTACCTCGGTGACTGCCAATGAGGTCTCATTTCTTATTTTTTTTAATTTGCTATGTCATTTGCTAAATGCATTTCGTTGTCTCTACTGTTCAATTAAAAATTGAATCTGAATCTGAATCTTTGCCTAATCTTCTGTAACTTAATTTGAAATTGAATTCTTGCTGTTTTATTAATCTTCCCTTGATTAAAGATCGACCTGTTGGTTGCCCTGTATACTCAGAGCCTAGATGCACTGCTTTCCTCTCTGCGTTAATAAGAACTTGCACCAACAACTTTTTGGGAAAAATTCAATAGTGGAAAATCTGGCAGAAGGCATTCGGAACAGTAAATTTTGGACAAGTGTTCAATGGCCAAGTGTGTCTAATTGTTATATGCACCCGGAACAATACAATTAAATTCATCCTTTACAAGAACATTAAATGTAACCAGACTACAAAGATATACAATAAATTATCAGTTACTCTAAGGAAACCAGACCATGATAGCACAAGCCAAAGTATGCGGTGCAATCTTCGTAGTGCAAAATCCACAGTAGTTTGGTGCTGAGGGAGGTAGATGGTTCAAGAGTCTGATAGATCTGAAGAGTGCAGCGGTGTGCCTCACCCTTTGCAGCGGCCCCTACAGCCTGTCTTTTTTTTTAATTTTTTTGTCTAGTTAAATGTAGTTGTTAGTGTTTTTTAATAGTATTTTTAACTGTGTATATGTGGGGGGCGGGGGAGGGGGAAACTTAAAAAAAAATCTCTTCCCTGCAGGGGAGACCCGACCTTTTCCCTGTCGGGTCTCCGTTGTCGTTGGGGCCTAGCGCAGTGGAGCGGCCTCCAGCCTGAACGACCTGGGGGCTCCAGTCACGGAGCCTGCGGAGCTGCGGACTTACCATCGTGGGGCTGGCCGGCCTCGGAGCGTGGGGAGCGGTGGTGGCTCGCTGCTGCGGCCCGACTCTGGAGCTCGGAGGCTCCAGCAACGCAGCTTCTGTGGACTGTCGGGATATCGGGAGCTCGCAGGTCCGGGTGGAGACCGCTTTCCGGAGCTCCCGCAACGCAACTTCTCCAGCCTATGTCGTGGGGTTGGAATGACCCGGAGCGGGGCCGTACATCGCACGGCGCGGCTTAATGGCCGCGGGACATTCCAGCGCCTGCCGGGGGTTCCAACTTTGTGACTTTTAGACCGGGAGCGGGGCCGAACATCGTCCGGCATGGTCTAAAATGGCCGTGGGACTTATCATCGCCCGCCTGGGGCTTCGACATTGGGAGAAAAATGGAGAACAGGGGAGAGAAAATACTTTGCCTTCCGTCACAGTGAGGAGGAGATTCACTGTGATGGATGTTTGTGTAAATTGAATTGTGTGTATGTCTAGGAAATTGTCTTTGTTTGTATGGCTGTGGAAACAGAGTTTCGTTTGAGCCTCATTGAGGTTCAAATGACATGTAATAAAATATTGTGTATATATATTGCATATTGATAGTTGGTGGGAAGATACTGTTCTTGAACCTGGAGATAACGGTTGTCAGGCTCCTGTACCTTCTTCCCAATAGTTGCAGCAAAAGAGAGTGCGGCCAGGATGGTGTTAAAATTAAACTGTGATATAAATGTTCTAAATCCTGGACTCCCTACCCAGAACCATCTGCAGCAGCTCTAGAAGGTGGCACACCACCACCTCATCAAGGGTAATTAGGGATGATCAATAAATGCTGATCTTGCCAGCAATATCCACACTTGCAGAGACCTTTATTTCTTTGCCTAATCACCCAAATTTGGTTAGGACATGACAAACATTGGGTGATGGAATAGAGGGGAGAAATTGGGAAAGGGCACAGCACACCCTTGGTAGAGATGAGGAGAATGTTGCATATGGCTTTGGGATATAGAGGCTGGAACACAGAGGTACATCAGAGACAAAAGGAATCTTGAGTGAAACGCAAAATGCCGGAGGAATGGATGATCAGCCTGAAGAAGCATCCGACCCGAAAAGCTGTCTGGGTATTTCCTCCACAGATGTTGCCTGACCCGTTTTACATAGAGGTATGTGCCTGAGGAGGAGAATGTTCAAGCACCAGGCTTCTGCAGGCTCTGCAGGCTCAATGTCAGTAGTTTGTGCTTCTGCCTCACATCTCCAGAGAACCAGGGTTGGTTCTGACCTTGATTGAAGCTGTTTAGTTTTTTTTAGTTTAAGGTAGACGAAAATGCTGGAGAAACTCAGTGGATGAGGCAGCATCTATGGAGCGAAGGAATAGGTGACGTTTCGGGTCGACACCCTTCTTCAGACTTAAGTTTTTTTACTTTAGTTTAGAGATACAGTGCCCACCGAGTCCGCACTGACCTGTGATCCACAGCACTATCACACACACACACACACACACACACACACACACACACACACACACACACACACACACACACACACACACACACACACACACACACACACACACACACACACACACACACACACACACACACACACACACACACACACACACACACACACACACACACACACACACACACACACACACACACACACACACAACCATTTACACTTATATCAAGCCAATTAACTTACAAACCTGAATGGTTTTCAAGTGTGGGAGGAAACCGAAGATCTCAGAGAATACCCACGCAGTCACGGGGAGAATGTACAAACTCGGACAGAGCACTTGCAGTCGGGATCGAACCCGGGTCTCCGGCGCTGCACGCGCTATAAGTCAGCAACTTTACCGCTGTGGCACCATGCCGCCCTTCTCTGTTTGTACTTTCCCCCTGTGATGGGCTGGGGTTCCTCTGGGTGCATGGGGATTTCTTCCCACATTCCAAAGATGCTCGGAATGGTGAAATAGCTCCTTAATACAAGAGAATTAAAAATGACAAAAAGGCTCAAAGGTAATTGACGGGCACTCATGAGAGATAAGGAATTGCAGGATTACAGGAAAATAAGGAGGAGAAATGGAACTGATGGGATTGCTTCCTTGAATGTGGTATAAACCCAATGGATTGAATGGCCTCCTTCAAGTCTGTGAATTTGTGACAACTTAGGTGATGATTCTAAAGTCTCAAGTTCTCACTCATGATGTCACCAGGAAAACTTCCATTTGGTTTCAGACACCAGTGGAGTGAGTTTCAGCATCACTGGAAGCTAAATCAAATTTTCACCTCAGGGAAGCAAATTTGCAGCACTCCATGTTTCCACACTCGACGGCTGCAATCTCACTAGGATCTGTTAGCTACTAGTGGATGAGCTATTTGATAGTGAAATAGCATTGACTGGGCTTTAGCTACCTAACATCACCACTTCTCTAAGAGTGCAGCATTTGACTGGTGCCAGCTGGACCATTCATTTCATAAATTATTTGTACAATGGATAAGCCGTATTACTACCATTGATGTTTCAAAGTCAAATTCTAGAAAGCTGACCGAAAGGCAGGCAGGGGTAGCTCGGTGTTAGAAAAGGATAAGTTAGATAAGGTTCACTTTGATATTAATCAAAGAATCCAAAAAAAACTCCACTTAATTAATACTGCATTATTCACATAGCATTATTGGTAGATGGGTATGTAAAGAATAAATATGTTGTCACATTACTGGCTGAGTTGTGAATTGACAGAATAAGCCTTTATTTGAATGTGGGGAGAAGGAAGACCGTGTTACACAGAAGATGAGACTTTGGTGATATGGTGTATTTAGATTACATCTGGGTAATGCCATTGTAAGAGTCAATGCTACATGCTGGTCATTTAAGGGGAAAGCACAACATAAGTGGTGATTTGATCCTGACAATGACAATTTATGCAGGTGGGAAATCTAGAACGGGGACATACTTATGATGAGTTTTGCATTCCTTGTTAGCCACCCAGGATTAAATTATAACTGTACACGAATATCGAGGACAAATCTCACTATCTGAAGAGTACTGTTTACTTGCTTTCATGATTACTTTCTTCTGCATCTTTAACAATCCAAAATATATCAAAGACATGCAGGTTTGTAGCTCTGTAAATTGCCCCTTATCATAGAGCTAGTTAAAACGGGGTTATCGATGGTTGGTGTGGACTCGGTGGGCCAAAGGTCCTATTACCATGCTGTATCTATAAAAATGTATCATGAAAATGTACTTCAAATGCAACTTATGGTTGAATCTCCAGATAATTTGCCAATGACGTGTAAAACTCTGCATAAAAATGTATAAATAAAAAATAAGAATTTTTCTTGAGTTATGAAGGCCCAATCTATTGCTATATGTACTTTAACATTTTATCCTAGTTAAATTATTTATTTTGATTTGCTACCATCCAACATACCTTGTATCTCTTCTTACATCCAGGAACTGGACAGGCAAAAGGCTTTTCTTCTCCTCCATTCATGCACATGGAGCTCAGAATAGTTTCTGAACTAATTGCACTTTCTGTGGTCCAAGACTCATCACTGTCTGATTCTTCATAATCAACCTCTTCTTCGTCATATTCGCTACCTGAGAAAGAAACAAAGGGGAGAATTCAATAATAAAAACAGAAAAGTGTTCATTTTTTAAATCAAGGCCCATAGTGCTGGAGTGACTCAGCGGACCAAAACAGCATCTGGGGAGGGAATGGACAGGCAACGTTTCTGGTCAGGACCCTTCACACTGGAAATAATTTGTAAAAGTCTAGCCCCAGAAGGACCGTGGCCTTTCCAGTAAATTACTGTTGTAATTAGTCACTACTGCCTCTGAATGGGACAGTTACATTGGTTCCTGACCTTGTACTGAATATTCTACATATGATTTTAAGACGGAGCTTATGCCATCCCTTAAAACAACCACTATTGTAAGAGTAAATGATGTTGGAAACCTTGGGTATTGGTGCTCCTGTGTCCCCAACCTGCCGAGGGTGCCAGGCTACCAGCTAACCCACCAAAGGGGCAGGCCAGGTATGTCTAAGATGTACATCTTAAACATACCTGCCCATTAATTAATAACATCTTCAACATTTACCCAATTTTTATGTAAACTTTCCTATTCCCTCCACTGTGTTCTTCGGAATGCTTTTCTGTATGTAGAACGCCCTCAATATAAAGCAGTTCAGCAAACTGTATATATTCTTTCTTCTCCATTTGATTCGGTGAATTTGGACTTAACGGCAATTTGAAAATGTTTTATTTTTTTTTTTTTAATTTATTAGAAGTAGTGTACATTACAGTGATATAAGCCAAAAATGACATCATACATTTCCTGTACCACTTCATATTTTAAACTTTAAAAAGAAGAAAAGTAAAGAGAGTTAGATAGAATAGTAAGTGCGTGAAAGAGTGATCAAGGGAGACCCTTAGAAACGTAAAACTCCAAAAAAAGAGGTAAGGGGAAAGCCAAAGAAAGAGAAAGGGAGAAAAAGAGTGCAGAGGGTATATAAAAGTGAAAAAAAGAAGAAAAAAAAAGATAAAAGGGATGTACCTACTTCTTATTTTTACTTATATTTGAAAATTAATGATTGTGATTCAGTTTTCTATTCACTTCAATGTCTTGAACACATGGATAACATCTGAGGTTTTTAACCCATTTCACTTTTCTGATAGTTTTATTTTACTTGCCACTTGCAGATTCTGGATAGTCACTTGCATTTGCTTCAGTGTGTGGATGATTACCCTGTTCTTCAACCGTGACAGTGGTTCACTCAGAATTTGGGGTTTAAAGGTATCAAAGGTATTTTATTAGTCACATTCACGTACACCGAGGTGTAGTGAAGTGAAATGCTTTTTGCCATTTTGCCATTTTGCAGCACACAAAATACACTGTTTAATACACTGCACAGTTCCCACTTTATTTCTGCTTGCTGTCGCTTTCACCAAAATGTTCAACTAAGTCCCTGATTGCAACTGGACCTTTCATTACACAATTAAAATTATATTTGTCCACATTAGGACCATATCCTTCTTTGTCTTATGTGATGTCTTTGTCTAAAATCTCTTAAAAACTGATTGTTTTTGATTCCACCTCCTCCTCAGGCAGCGTGTACAGATATCAACTACAGTCTATGTAAACAAAGATTATTTTTTAAATGTGCAGGAAGGAACTCCAGATGTTGGTTTAAACCGGAGATAGACACCAAAGCTGCAGTATCTCAGCGGGTCAGAGAGCATCTCTGGCGAAAAGGAATAGGTGACATTTCGGGTCGAGACCATTCTGAAGGGTGTTGACTCGAGATGTCACCTATTCCTTTGCTCGGGCTGGAACTGCGCTCCCGTGAGGGTCTGTGACGCTCTCGTGAGGGCGGCCTGGCGAGGGGCTGAGACTCTCCCGTGAGGGGCTGTGGCACTCCCGTCGGAGTGGCCCAGCCAGAGGTGGAACGGCACTCCCGTCGGAGTGGCCCAGCTCGAGGGAGGAACGGCACTCACGTGAGGGTGATCCGGCTTGGGGCTGGAACGGTGCTCCGGTGGCTGGGACGGCATTCTGGCAGCGGTTACCTGGGGTATCGCCTCAGCGCAGAGGGAGAAGAGGAGGGAAGAGATAGTAGCCCTAAGATTTTTGCCTCCACCACAGTGAGGAGGTGCTTGGAGGACTCACTGTGGTGGATGTTAATTTGTGTTTATTGTTGTTTATTATTGTATGATTGTATGTATGACTGCAGGCACGAAATTTCGTTCAGACCGTAAGGTCTGAATGACAATAAAGGCATTCAATTCAATTCAATTCAATTCAATTCTCCAGAGATGCTGTCTGACCCGCTGAGTTACTGCAGCTTTTTGTGTCTATCCTCTTTATAACTTCTTCCTCTTACCTTAAACCTCTTGTTTTTGATAAACTTACCATGGGAAAAAGATTTTGACTATCTACGCTATCTATGCCTCATGATCTTATATACTTCAGGCTACCCCTTGATCTCCTTTCCCTCGAGAAAACAGGGATAGCTTATCTAATCTCACCCTACAACTAATGTCCTCCATTTCAGATAACATCCTGGTGAATCTCCTGAGCATTCTCTCCAGCGCAACCCATCTATATGTTAGTTTGGTGATGAGAACTGCACACAATCCTCCAAGTGCGGCCTAACCATTCTGAAACATTTTCATTGATCAGTAGATGGGTTATGTGGATCGAACTGAAGTGGTCCACTGAAGATCGGTGTCAGGAGTGCACACAGATAAGCTGAGGTCTGGCATCTGAGGACCCACATCCTCCGAGAAAATGGCCCAGTGCCACGTCCCAGTTCTGCATCCCCAATCCTCCATCCCTATCCCACCACAGCTTCCCACGCAGGCTCTATCCACTTATTAACATCAATTTGTCAAAGTGCTGTCCTGAAAGAATCAATCCAAGCTGAAAGTGGTGGGGACATTTCTGCCCCGAGCCACGGCTATCCAGAAGTCCAAAAGAATCCCAATACCTTTCAATGAAGCAGGATTAATACTGTGGTATTAGAGAGCCTCCAAACAGGCTTTGTCAGATTCTGCCATGGGAAATGGAAATGTAAAAAGCAGTTCACAGAAAAATTCAAACAGAAAGGTGTACACAATGATGTCACCAAGTAAGCTAAATTAGCCACTTCTCCATTGAACCAAAACATTGCATGTTATACACCATGCCAGATGCTCCTCAACGTTTCCATCCAGAAGGTTAACAATAACAGCAGATAATTATCCCCAGGCGCACTGCAGCAGACGTTCTGCTACATTTTAGTCTCTGTGCCAACAATGGGCTCTATCACTGGTCTGAAGTTCTTTCCTCTGTTCCCGAGACTACGACTTTACAACAACCACTTTCATATGCTTAATCGTGTAAATAGCAGATGCCTGTGAACAAACTAGAGGTAATTGTGCAAGGGACCAGTGTAGTCATCATTTGAAGTCTGCACCACTCCTTCGGTGAAGATAGAATGTGCCAGGGCAGATGCCGGCAGTTCTTCTGACCACCATTGCCCACAACTCAGAAGGACAAATCAGCACTGCTAAATTTGGGATTAAGAGAAGTTAAACTCTTCAAATACCAATTGTTTTTGGCAGCTATTGCTGAAAGGAATATTTAATACCACTGCCAATCTCTCGCAGCAGAAGAACCTGGTTATCCCAACAGCCAGAGTTGAAAATATACATAACAGTTTGAACCATCCAATACTGAGTTGGAAGGGGAGGATGCGTGGGACGTGGGGGCAAGAATAATGAACAGCTTATTTATTATTAGATTTCTGCTGAATTTAGAGCAGTATTGCAATTGGAAGAGGCTATTTGGTCCTGTAAGTTAATTCCAGTGTTTAAACCATATATTTTCTCACTGTTCTTCATCAAACCACTTCCCAATATTGTTCTATTCCTTCCACTGCCGCTTTTATCTAGATTCCCCTTAAATAAATCCACGTTTGACATTTCAACCAGCTCTCAGTTTAGTGAATTCCATATTCTAATAATGGATCATCTCAATTTCTACCACATCAAACTCTTCCATCATCTTAACAATCTTTAACAATCACACTTTACTGTTTTCTGCTTTCTAGTTTCGAGAAACCAGCATGATCCATCCTTCCATTATACCTTCCTCATCGCTTGCTTCACCTGTATGATAACTTTCAGTGATTCTTGTACAAGGATTCATGGATAAGGACACCCAGATATCTCAGAATACTTATACTCGCTGATCATTTCAAAATAAACATATTTTATTTGAATAATGTTTTTCTTCCAAAGTAGAAGCTGTGGTGGTATTTGAATTTTGG
This sequence comes from Leucoraja erinaceus, assembly GCF_028641065.1. NCBI lineage: Eukaryota > Metazoa > Chordata > Chondrichthyes > Rajiformes > Rajidae > Leucoraja > Leucoraja erinaceus. The sequence continues at coordinate 84,559,379 of NC_073378.1, forward strand.
ATGGACAATTTACATATAATATACCACCTGCCATGTCCTTGCCCATTCACTTAATCTGCATATATCCCCCTGAAGTTTTCTGTATCTTCCTCACAATCCACATTGACCAGCCTGGTATCGTCACAGACATGGGTGTATTACAGTACTCATCCAAATCGCTGACATAGGTTAGCAACAGTGAGGGCACAAGAACAAATCTCCACAGCATACCACGAGTCATAGCCAGGAAATAAACCCGTTAATTACTATTTTCTGTCTGCCTGTGAATCTATCCTCAATCCCCACTATGTATATTACATCCCTGTGCGCATTTTGTGTGTGTGTGTGTGTGTGTGTGTGTGTGTGTGTGTGTGTGTGTGTGTGTGTGTGTGTGTGTGTGTGTGTGTGTGTGTGTGTGTGTGTGTGTGTGTGTGTGTGTGTGTGTGTGTGTGTGTGTGTGTGTGTGTGTGTGTGTGTGTGTGTGTGTGTCTGTGTGTGTGTGTGTCTATATATATGTGTGTTTGTATGTGTGTGTGTGTGTGTGTATGTGTGTGTGTGTGTGTGTGTGTGTGTGTGTGTGTGTGTGTGTGTGTGTGTGTGTGTGTGTGTGTGTGTGTGTGTGTGTGTGTGTGTGTGTGTGTGTGTGTGTGTGTGTGTGTGTGTGTGTGTGTGTGTGTGTGTGTGTGTGTGTGTCCGTCCAAAAACACCAGACGAGCTAGTTCTGCCAATTATAGTTGCAAAAACTAATAGGTTTTGTCAAACATGATCTTTCATAAATGTATGTTGGCTTATTTGCTGTATCACCCAATACCATCCCTAAATTGGAAATTAAATGTTGGTCCAAGTAATATGCCACATTTTAGGTTAAATACTTTTTAAAGTTGCTGCTCCAATTTTTCTTGGTAATAATGGGCAAATCTACCACAAGAGCATTTTATCTATATTATTTCTAAAACTCTCACCTTGACCACTTCCGGCTTGCTTTTAAAAACAAATCGCGCAAAAGCTGTACCCTTTATCGCTAGGATTCCCCCCACCTTACTCACCGTTCTCTCTTCCAAACACACCAAGTTTTGTTCCGATCGGTGGAAGATTACAAAAGTTATGAAGGTTTAAAAAATCGTGTGGTCAGCAGATTGGCCTTCTCGCCTGTCTGTCACCATGAAGGTAATGCCCCTTCCGGCACCCGCTGGAGAATAAAACCCTGGAGGCGGGGCTGAGTCCACAAGTGCTGATTGAGTCTGCAAGAGTGGAGTCGGGAAAGTCGCTGTGTGGTGCCGCGGCAGGTGGCCCCTGAGTAGAGTTCCCACCATCCCCCCGCCCCCCCCCCCCCTTCTCCCCTTACCTCCCTCCTCCTCCTCACACACACCCTTTCCTCCCCCCCCCCCCATACACCCCCTCCCCCCCACACACCCACACCCCCCCTTTACCCCTCTCCTTTTCCACCCCCCCATACCATTTTATTGAAAGGCTAAGCAGCGCTGTTGTTGAATCTGTTACGAACATGACCTTGATACAACTTTGGTATCGGGTGGACTGATTTAATTGTTCCCGCCATTTTTGTGAACAGAAATGAACAAATAGGATGTGGAATTGCATAATTCAGTTTCGAAGCCATACATTCTAACAGTATTACAATCCTTGCAGCAAACCACACAACACTGTAACGGGAATTAATGTGCGACGAGGCATGACGCCACTGCACTGCATGGCGATCAGCCAGATATCAGCCCCTCAGACAAGGGAAGACTGTACCTAGGACCGTACTGGAAGCTGGCTCTAAGGCAAGGCAGTTGGCGATCACAAAGTCGGTAAAAATATTTCTCCAATGTATGAGATTGGCTCTTTTGGTGTTTTCCTACACAGCTAACAGACTGCATAGATAAAAGCTATTATAAACATTAATAAATATCATAACCCTAAGAAACGTTTCCTGCCCAAAAGTAGTTGGTATTGTTTTAACACTAAAGCTCACTGGTTAGAGGAAAAAGCTGTAAACTACTGATATTTTTATAATCAAATTACAGAAGGGCAAAAACTCTACTGCTCTGCATTCTGAATAATAATTAGTCATTACCATTCAACTGTGGCATAATGTAGGCATTATGAATGACAGTTAGCTGGACTATTGGGAGATGTGCAAGCCTTGCTCCAGCCGTACAAGACATCTGTCTGCAAAAAAACCCACTTTTCAATAAGCACTAGAGGTGCTCCAAAGCTGCCCAGGCTGCTCAAAGAAGCAATATGGTGCCAAAGAGCAACTACGGTACTTTTCAAGGTAATGTTGCAGTAACTTACAAAGTCAATTACCAACCGAACAGGCTGACTCAAACAGTTTATAAAGCTAAACTTTCCATTCTCCTCTCTTCCTATACTGAACCCCCAATACCATGTGCTTTAAGTTTGTATACTAATCTCTTATGTGGGACCTTGTCGAAAGCCTTCTGAAAGTCCAGATATAACACGTCCACTGGTTCTCCCTTATCCACTCTACTAGTTACATCCTCGAACAATTCTATAAGATTCGTCAGACATGATTTACCTTTCATAAATCCATGCTGACTTTGTCCAATGAATTCACCACTTTCCAAATGTGCTGCTATCCCATCTTTAATAACTGACTCTAGCAGTTTCCCCACTACCGATGTTAGACTAACTGGTCTGTAATTCCCCATTTTCTCTCTCCCTCCCTTTTTAAAAAGTGGGGTTACATTAGCTACCCTCCAATCCTCAGGAACTACTCCAGAATCTAAAGAGTTTTGAAAAATTATCAGTAATGCATCCACTATTTCTGGGGCTACTTCCTTAAGTACTCTGGGATGCAGCCTATCTGGCCCAGGAGATTAATCGGCCTTTAATCCATTCAATTTACCTAACACGAGTTCCCGGCTAACCTGGATTTCACTCAGTTCCTCCATCTCATTTGACCCCTGCTATTTCCGACAGATTATTTAAGTCTTCCTCAGTGAAGACAGAACCAAAGTAGGTATTCAATTGGTTTGCCATGTCCTTGTTCCCCATGATCAATTCACCTGTTTCTGACTGCAAGGGACCTACATTTGTTTTAACTAATCTTTTCCTCTTCACATATCTATAAAAACTTTTGCAGTCAGTTTTTATGTTCGCTGCCAGTTTTCTTTCATAATCTATTTTCCCTTTCCTAATTAAGCCATTTGTCCTCCTCTGCTGGACTGAATTTCTCCCAGTCCTCTGGTAGGATGTTTTTTTCTGGCTAATTTGTATGCTTCATCTTTTGTTCTGATACTATCCCTGATTTCCGTTGTTATCCACGGATGCACTACCTTTCCTGATTTATTCATTTGCCAGACTGGGATGAACAATTGTTGTAGTTCATCCATGCAGTCTTTAAATGCCTTCAATTGCATATCCACTGTCAACCCTTTAAGAATCAATTGCCAGTCTATCTTGGCCAATTCACGTCTCATACCCTTTCTTTAAGTTCAGAACCCTTGTTTCTGAATTAACAATGTCACTCTCCATCCTAATGAAGAGCTCAACCATATTATGGTCACTCTTGCCCAAGGGGCCACGCACAAGACTGCTAACTAACCCTTCCTCATTCAATTGATTTATCTTTATAAAGTTATGAAGTGAACTGTTAAATAAAAATGATAAATAACAAATGTAGAGCTAGGGTTAGGATTAGGGTTAGGTCAGTTGGTTATTCAGTCGGCCGTTCAGACGGGTTAATCAGTCGGTTGGTCAGTTAGTTATTCAGTCGGTCGGTCAGTCGGTCTTGTCGGTAGGCCGATGAATGCTGTGGAGGATTGGCCGGGCTTTTGGACCATCGGTGGGTGGTGAGAGAATCCGGTCGGTCGGTGGGTGGTGAGAGGGGTCGGCTGGGTCGGGCCGACGGTGGGTGGTGAGAGGGGTCGGTGGGTGGGTGGTGAGAGGGGTCGGCTGGGTCGGGCCGACGGTGGGTGGTGAGAGTGGTCGGATGGCCAGTGGATGCTGCGAGTGGTCGGTCGGGCTGTCGGTAGGCCGGTGTTGCAGCGAGCCTGCGGGTGGCCTGATGGAGCCGGCACTATGGTGATGCTGAAGGTGTGCAGGGCAGTGCTGCTCCCCACCATCATCACCATGATGATCCAGAAGGGCATGCTGGCCGAGGTGGACGCCTTGCGGGGCCACACATACGGAGCCTGCAGTCGATCCCAAAGCGGCTCCAGCTCCAGCTGTGGGCAGCTCTGGAAGAGGGGTGAGTTAGGGTTAGGGTTAGGCATTTTCCTGTCAGTGGAAGATGCCTTAGCCTTCCCCCAGCCTGGCACTGACCCAGTACCACTATGGCCGTGCCCCGCACGCTGCACACTGGCAGTCAGTGTGGTTCAGTAAAGTGCCCTCACCCATTATGTCGGTATGTCGAGGAGGACTCTCTCTAACTTCCACAGGTGCACAGTAGAGAGCATGCTGACCGGTTGCATCGTGGCTTGGTTCGGCAACTTGTGCGCCCAGGAGCGGAAAAGACCACAAAATATTGTAAACACTGCCCAGTCCATCATCAGCTCTGACCTCCCTACCATCGAGGGGATCTACCACAGTCGCTGCCTCAAAAAGGCTGGCAGCATCATCAAGGATCCACACCATCCTGGCCACACACTCATCTCTCCGCCGCCATCAGGTAGAAGATACAGGAGCCTGAAATCTGCAACATCCAGGTTCAGGAACAGCTGCTTCCCCACAGCCATCAGACTATTAAACTCAACTCAAACAAAAATCTGAACTTTAATAGCCTATTGCACTTTATATGCTTATTATATGTGTGTATATATATATTCAATGGTATATGGACACACTGATCTGTTCTGTATTTATTTATGCCGACGATATTCTGTTCTGCTGAAGCAAAGCAAGAATTTCATTGTCCTATCTGGGACACATGACAATTCATTGTCCTATCTGGGACAATTAAGTCTCTTGAAGTCTTAATTAGGCTGGTTCAGGATCAGGACCTCTGCGGCAGTCTCATTCAAAATACACACTCACAATTATATTAATTATATTATTTTTATATAATATAACTATACATAATTATATATGATTACAGTCATATTCACGTCATATATATAAATATGGTATAATAATATATGATTTAAATAACTGCAACACGGAAATAGGCTCCCCATGGTGTAATATGGGCATTGGACACTAGATGACGCTTACTTTTTCGATCTCATTTTCCAATTAGTTTAATTAATTAATGTGCAACTTTTGGCACTGACGAGTTATGACTCCCTTCTCAATCATATTTTATCTAAATCTGCGCAAAATTTCATGTCGTTCCTAGACATGGGTCACGAAAGTTGATTTCTAGATGCTCGGCCCACTGCCTGCAGGTGCTCTGGCTTCCTCCCACATTCCAAAGATGTGTGAGTCTGTAGATTAAATTGACCCTGGTTGTAAGATGTGAAACTGGGATAACACAGAACTAGTGTACGGGTGATCATTAGTGGGGTGGACTGGGTGGGCTGAAGGGTCTGTTTCTACGCTGTATCTCTAAACTAAACTAAAAGTGATTCTACTGTTCACACAAAGTGGAGGGAAATCTTTGTTGTCATGAAAACAGTTGCCTCCAACATGTTGTTGCTAAAACTCTTTTCATTCGTGAATGAATATACCTCTCAGGTGAATGTCCAGTCGGTTCTGATCTGTGTTGGCAGATATTTGCACGTTAGTTGTGGCCTGAAATTCTGGTGACCACATGAAATACTTGGCTTTCATGCATTTTTGTCTAGAGGATAAAAATGGCTAGGACACTTCAGACTCCCAGGCACAAAGGAAAATTTTCCATTTTCAGCCATTGCAAATTAATTGCGCTCTGGCAAATGTTTAAACAGTTTACAATTAGCAATTAAGAATTGGGAATAAAAGAAGCAGCTGTTTTACTGTGCGGTAACCACAGCAAATATAGTCTAGTTATAATCCAACGGCATTGTCTGAGTCTACCACACTATTTTAATCAATTTTACCATCTTCTCCACGTTTTCTTCCATGAATATTTGTGTTCTTTGGTGTTAATATTCAGAATTTTTTAAAGCCAGTGCCTATAATGTCCAGCATATTCACACTTTTCAGTAGTTTCTTGTTTATGCTTCAGATTTCTAGCACCTGCAGTTTTGTTTTTAATTTTCATCTCCTCTATCCATGTTTTACTGCAGTATTAATAGACCACTATAATGGGGCTGACGAGCATGCTCTTAATATGGCCTTTGCAAAATCTCTTCTGTGGAATCCATTTCTTACCTATAGAGGTTATTAACTTTATAAGAAGAGAAAATAATTCATGGGAACTCTAGGTTTGAATTTTATTTCCTTGTGCATCTCAGCGTGTGGACTCCCAAATATACACATTTGCCTAGCCACATATCACATTAAATTTCACTTTTATGTGATTTGACATGACTTTCTAGTATGGTTCACCATTAGCAACAGATTTTCTATCCATCAGTTCCACATATGCCATCAGACTAACTCACAGGTCTCTTCTTACTTTGCAAAAGAGAGCGCAGAGCATGCAAGGGAAGTGGAGAATGCCAATCGATATTCACCTGTAGAGGGAACCCGAATGACCAGTCATAGCCGTCGGAGGTGGAGGTGGAATTTGCACAGCTACCTTCTAATTTAATAATCTCAACCAAGTATATTTGATTCATATGGAGAGGACAGTGATAAACCATGAAAAATCATTGTTTGTGTATTAACAATTTTAACTCCTTTTTTACATTAATGAAATCCACTGAGATGTAAAAAAAATAGCAACAGAAGCCAACCGGTCAGCTCTTCAAGCCTGCTTTGCCATTCAATATGTTCATAGTCGATCATCAAAATTCAGTACCCTGATCCTCTTTTCTCCCTGTATCTCTTGATCTCTTTACCCACAGTTTTAAACCAACCCCTTTTCAATATATTTAATGATATGGCCTCGGCCACCTTCTGTGGCAGAGAATGTCACACATTTATAATTGTTTGCACAAATAAGTTTATCTTGCTGCCTAAATAACCCAACCCATATCATTAGGCTGTGACTCCTCGTTCAGGACTTCCCCACAATCGGGAAAATCTTTTACGCATGCCTGATTGTCCCAAACTCTCCATGTATCAGCCCTGCCATTTCAGCGTCAGGTATGTAAACTTATGCAGCAGTCCCTCCATTCTCAAATAAAGAGGCCAAATCTGCACAGAATATTCAAAGTATGGTCTCAGCAAGGCCCTGTATATTGCAACCTGGCATCCCTGCTCCTGCACTCAATTCCTCTCACTATGATGACTGATACTGATTCCAACAAGATTCAGTACAGAACGCTACAGGAGATCCTTCTTCCATGTTTGCTATCAAACTGTACAACTCCCCCCTTCTGTCATGGGGTATTGTATAATGTACCTTCTTCATTGCTTGTTGCACTTGCATGGACCGACTGTTGAACAAAGCCAACCAGATCTCGCTACTCTTTCCCTGTCTCCCAATCTCTTGTCTTTCACCGAATAATCTGCCTTTTTGCTACCAAATTTACTAACATACTCAACCACATTATACTGTATCTTCCATGCATTTACCCATTCATTCAACCTGTTCAAATCATTCTGGAATCTCTCTGCATCATTCTCAGGGTGAACACTTCCACCAACTTTGTGTCATTATAAACATAGACATTTCATTTAATACTGGGTCCTTCATCTCTAAAGGAGCTTTTACTCTCAACTCTGATGTAATAGAAAGTAATATCATAACAAATGGAAAATGCTTCTATGTATGTTATCCCTGCTTCTATGTATGTTAGAATGAGAGTAGTTGGATTAATGAGATGGAAGAATTAATAACAGGAATCAAGGAAATGGCTAATACATTAAGTCTATGTTGCATCAATCTATACAATGAAGGACACTGCGAAGATATTTAATGAGCTAGTTTCAAACAATGTAGAAGGACATGTGACAAATATTATTATGATGGACAAAGTATTGGAAAAATAATAATGAGATAAAAGCCACATCACTTGGACCCAATGGCCTGCATCAAGGATATCAAGGATTTTAAGGGAAGTAGCCAAAGAGATGATGGAGAATTGGTTTAATTTTTTCTAAACTTACTGACTTCTGAGAAAGTAACAGTGGATTGGAATAGCGCTTATGTGATTTTGTTGTTCAAGAAGGGAGGGAAAAAAAGGAACTATAGGCTTGTTGGCTTAACATTTGTTGTTGGCAAGATGCTAGAATCTCTCATGAAGGACAAAACAGATCATTTAGAGATGCTTAATGTAATTGAACAAAGCCTAAGTGGTTTTATGAAGGGTAAGTCTGCTTGACAAATGTGATATTCTTCAAGGAGATAGCAAGCAGTTAGAAGAGGGGAACCATCAAATCTTAAATATTTGGATTTTAAGACTGAATTTAGTTTAGTTTAGTTTTTTAGTTTTGAGATACAGCGCGGAAACAGGCCCTTTGGGCCACCGAGCCACACCGACCAACGATCCTGCACATTAACATTACTCTACACACACTGGGGACAATTTTACATTCATATCAAGCCAATTAATCTATAAACCTGTTCGTCTTTGGAGTATGGGAGGAAGCCAGATCTCGGAGAAAACCCACGCATGTCACGGGGAGAACATACAAACTCTATAGAGGATCAATGTGATCAAAGTAGTCAAGTAGTCAGGATCAAACCCGGGTCTCTGGCGCTGTAAGGTAGTAACTCTACCGCTACGCCACCGTGCCACCCAATTTGACAAGGTGTCACATTAAAGGCTGGTTCACAAGGTAAAAGCTCATGATGTTGGGGAATATTAGCATTGATTGAGGATAATCAGAATAATGAGCTTTTTTACATTAGAACAATATAATGAGCAAATGTACTAAGAATCAGTTCTTAACCCTAACCTATTTATAATTTATATTAATGACCTGTACTATGAGGCAGTGTAAGATATCCAAGTTTGTTGATGACACAAAAATAGATGATAGGGCACATTGCGATAATATTTGTATTCTGGAATGGGATATAGATCGGTTCAGTTTAGCAAATGGAGTTTAATGTGGGAAGTGTAAATCCTTACATTTTGTAAGAGGAACCTAAAGCAGACTTTTATTGAAATGGATAGAGATTGTAGGTGAAGGAAATATAGGAGGGCTCCATGTATTCTCATGCACAAATTGCAAAAAGTTAATGGGCTTGTGCAGCAAATAGTTGGGAATGCAAATGGCATATTGACCTGTATTGCAAAAGGGGTTATATTTAGAAATGAGGATGTATTGTCGCAATTGTACAAGGTAATAAAGAGGCCATACCTGGAGTATTCTGCACAGTTTTGGTAAGTTTAGTTAAGAAAGGATAAATATCGGGTAGATACACAAAGTCTCTTGCCGAGAGAAGGGGAATAGAAGACCAGAGGACATAGGTTCAAGGTGAGAGGGGAAAAGATATAATCAGAATCCGAACGGTGACTTTTTCACACAAAGGGTGGTGGGTGTATGGAGCAAGCTGCCAGAGGAGGTAGTTGAGGCTGGGACTATCCCATCATTTAAGAAACAGTTAGACGGGTACATGGAACAAGGTTTGGAGGGATAAGGTCCAAGCGCAGCTGGGTGGAACTAGTATAGCTGTTGGCTGGAGTGGGCAAGTTGTGCCGAAGGGCCTGTTTTCACACTGTGTCACTCTATGAATCTATGTGGAGAAGGAGGAAGTTTCATTATAAGGAGCTAAACACCATCTATATTATTTGGATTTAGAAGAATGTGGAGTAATCTTGCTGACACATAGAAGATTCTGAGAGAACATGGCATGGAAGGCACTAAAATGTTTCCCCAGGAGTAGGAGAATTTCAAACGAAGGATCACAATTACAAGATTAGGAGGCAGTCACTTTAAAATGGAGATTCCTGCAAATTTCTTCTTGCAGAGGTTTTTCATTTGGAAAGAGCTGTGAGCGAAAATAACCGAGCCTGATACTATTACATATGTTTCAAAGGCATTTAGACAGGGATTTGGATTTAAAAGGAGGAGAGGGATACAGACCTAATGTGGGTAAATGGGATTAATGTAGATAGGCAACAGAGTCTCCATGTACAACGTGGGCGAGTGCTGTTTCTGTGTTGTACAATTCTTTAATTCTATGATTAATATTCATAATCCCTTATGCCAAACCTTGAGCTGGATGGTTGAATCACTGCTCTAAGATGCAAAGAAAATATCGTGGAGGATATATTCTCATTGGCATTTGCCTAAGCATCAAAATAATTTCAAGAGCGATTTCTCTGAAAATGGATTTAATGCAATGCTTCCATAATTCAATCCACTGATGATGGGAAGAAGGGCCAAACAGTTTAAGAGTTGGCAGCAGTATGGACTCGAAGTTGAGGAGTAACCTTCCTGCCTTAAATTATATCCAAGTCTCACTGGATATTTGTTTGTTTTGTTTGCAGTATTCTGATTTTTAGCAGTTTTAACTGTGCAATCAAACTATTGTGGCAATAGAGTAAAAAACAGAACTATGCTGTTGGATTAATGCATTTGCTGCTCATATTATAGTGGGTTTCAGATGATTCTGATCCCACCCAGCATGTTTGCCAGCTTATAATACGTTCTAAACATACAAAACTTGTAGAACACACATTGATCCCATCACCAACTATGATTCCAATACTTTCATCCAAACCCTGACCCCCAATTTGGTCCTAAATCTACATAATTCTAAAATCTATGTTTCGTCATTCTAGCTTTTTCAATCTATCAACGTAGAATTGACTTTAAAACAAGTTGTTTGAGAAAATGGCATTTCCACTTTGAGATTGTATAAATTCCTATATACAGTGCCTTCCATAATGTTTGGGACAATGACCCATCATTTAATTTATTTGCCTCTATACTCCACAATTTGAGATATGTGATAGAAAAATATCACATGTGGTTAAAGTGCACATTGTCAGATTTTGTTAATGGGCCATTTTTATACATGTAGAAATTACAGCTCTGTTTTGAGACTGAGAAACAAGAGTAAAACTGTTAGAGACATCAGCCAAACATTAGGCTTACCAAAATCAACTGTTTGGAATATGATTAAGAAGAAAGAGAGCACCGGTGAGCTTACTAATCGCAAAGGGACTGGCAGGCCAAAGAAGACCTCCACAGCTGATGACAGAAGAATTATCTCTATAATAAAGAAAAATCCTCAAACACCTGTTTTACAGATCAGAAACACTCTTCAGGAGTCAGGTGTGGATTTGTCAATGATCACTGTCCGCTGAAGACTTCATGAACAAAAATTCACTGCAAGATGCAAACCACTGGTTAGCTGAAAAAATATGATGGCCAAGTTACAGTTTGCCAAGAAGTACTTAAAAGAGCAATTCATTGGCAGGCAGTTCATTCTACAGCAAGAAAATGCTCTCAAACATACTGCTAAAGCAACAAAGGAGTTTTTCAAAGCAAAAAAATTGTAAATTCTTGAGTGGCCAAGTCAATCACCTGATCTGAACCCAATTGTGCATGCCTTTTATATGCTGAAGAGAAAACTCAGCCCCCAAAGCAAGCCTAAGCTAAATATGGCTACAATACATAGGTATGTTGCAAAACCTACCTGAATCGTCGCTGAGAATCTGCCCCAGCCCGTGTGTGTGATTTTGGCGCTGTTTAGAGGGGGCGGGTTTAAAACGCGATTTTTACTAGGCTGTTCCAATCGAAGATGTTCAGCCTAGTAAATCATTAATGAAAAATCGCTGAAAGACCCCGTCGCAAAAGGTATTATTAGTTTTATAGGCCTCGAATAATAGTTATAATAGTTTTAAAATCACTCTCTCAACCCGCGACCTCTCGCAGCCCCAGGGTTTTATAAAGCAAACAATTAAAGGTATGTACCTTATTTTTACATTAAAAGGGGCTTCTTAAGACCCCTTTATACAAAGTTTACTATAGCGAGTAGTTCATTTTGGGCTCTTTATATCCCGCAGTATTTTTCTGGGCATTTGAGGGCACAAATCCAGCGCAATGTGAACGTTCTAAACCAGCGCGTTCACAGGAACCCACTAGAAAGCTGATTTAAAATGGACTTTAATTTACAGCAATTGAACACTAAATTCCTTCCATTTGGCCTATAAATTGATGTAAATGAGATTTAAAAATCATGTTTTATTATGAATTATTTGTGAATATTATTTGGACACTTAGGCTATTTAAAAATGTTAATCATTTATTAAGAAATGGATAGATGTTTAGATCTAGTAATTGAAGTTTGAAATTAGCTACAATTGGGTAACTAACTAATTATATGCTTTAATTTCAGGTCATCCAAGTAAGATTATTTTATATTTGTTTCAGAATGGTTCAATCTATGATAACTGCAAATTTCATTCAGTTCTCTTAATTTTTAAGAAGGTTATGGGCTTTTGACTGTCCATGATCACAGCTTTTTTGTTATGTCCATAGAAAATCAATAGGGAACAAGATGCTAATTTCCGAGTATGAAAATGGCCATAACTTTTTTATTACTTGAGATATGAAAGTGAATTAGGTGTCAAATTAAACTTCTTTTTATGCTTTATCTGATGGGATAAATTGCAGACTTGATTTTTTTAAATCTCAAAACGTTGTAACATTGCTACAATACAGGCCTGGCAGAGCATCACCAGAGAAGACACCCAGCAACTGGTGATGTCCATGAATCGCCGACTTCAAGCAGTCATTGCATGCAAAGGATATGCAACAAAATACTAAACATTACTACTTTCATTCACATGACATTGCTGTGTCCCAAACATTATGGTGCCCTGAAAGAGGGAGGGGGGGGGGGAGACTATGTATAAACACTGCTGTAATTTCTACATGGTGAAACTAAAATGGATAAAAATGGCCTTTATTAAAATCTGACAATATGCACTTTAACCACATGTGATTTTTTTTAATTACAAATCTCGACTCGTAGTGTACAGAGGCAAATAAATAACTGATGGGTCTTTGTCACAAACATTATGGAGGGCACTGTATAATGATCCTACAGAAAGTGAAAAACACGAGGGAAAATAATTTATCCCCTCACTGTTTGGTTAAAAAGCATGCAATCCTGTGAGCATGTGGAGATTTGAAGCAGTGAAACTGAGAGTTCAAGAATTTAAATCATTCACAGCTTTGACATCTAACATTTACAAAAACAAAGTGCAGTTTATAAGTTTCTCAGTGAGATTTCTATAGATCAAACATAATAATGAACTTGTGTTTGTGTGACATTCAGCACTATGCATGATGTACAGCAGAAATATTACAGACAGGCTGATTTAAAACATATTTAAAATAAAGTCAGTTGGCAATGGGACTGGGAACTACTTCCCACTGATCTTTTTCCTTTAGGGCAGTGAGGAACAACTGCCAAATATTTTACATATGAGCAGCCCAACCACTGCAGGTTTTTAGCTAGCTGGTTATGTTTGAAATCAAAAGGTGCAAAGAAATGGCTTTCATTAATAGATCATAGGCATCCATACCCTACTTCAGATGAAAAGGACCCTGGTCTGATGCCTAAATCATTATAAATTGCTGCTGAATTGATTTTTAACACAGGGGTGGTGTGAGCCTTTAATTATCCAAAACCTTTATCTCTTCTCTCGTTATTCCTCTGCTTAAATATTCCTTTGTTTCATGTCCAATATTAAGGAGTGTGAAGGAGAAAAGCAATGAACTACCTGTTACATGGAACAATTTTAACTTTGGGTCAGTATTAATCAATGAATATGAATATGATTTTCTGAGGACATTGTATTGGGTAAATTACAAACTGTAATATTGCTTGAAACCTATAATAATTCCTGTGTAAATAATCCTAAGGAGCATAGAGGATCTGTAATACGTCTGAGCTCAAAAAAGGAAAGTTGGGAAATCCACCAGAAACAAATGATACTAGCAAACGTGCATAAACATGAACTGAAAATCTTTCAATCGAAAAATAACTGCAGTGTCCTGCTCGGCTTAGAAAATTAGATAGATACTTCATTTATTGGGAAACAATAGTTCCTGGTATTCAAAAAGGGTGTTAAAAACCACCCCAGAGATATTATATTTTAATACTGAAAGTATGTTGGATGTGTTCCATTATGTGCTGCAGACCCAACCATTATAATGTGTGAATAAACTGATTTGTATCCTCTCCATCTGTGAAGGGGTTAACTCAAATATCAGAACCTGACTTCCATGGCCACAGGGTGGTAATGAGTTACACGCAGCCACTTTCCAGCCCGCCAACCGTGCCTGGAACCTTCTCGCCCATCTACTGAAGGCCCATCTTCCAGTCATGAATCTGGTTAATGATGGGGCACCTTGCCATGTAGCCGAACATTAGCTGGAGAGGGAAGCATTCCAGCTCCTTCTGGCTCACAAGCATTGCTCTATTAATAACAACTGCTGTATCTGGCATTTCTACCTCTCTCTAGCTGCTGAGTTTCCCCAACCCTGGAAAACTCCAGGAGCCAGTGTTAAACATAAGTGACTGCCAAAATCTAAAGATCAGAGCCTTGTTAACATTGTATAATTGCAGATCTAGTTCTCCAAAGTGAATTACTTGCACACCCACAAAAAGGCTGCTGCTCGATCAGAATGCAATTTCAGAGCAGATTGAGGTGCAGTTTCAAATGCTTACTAATTTAACACAGCTCCCACCCATTGTAGGGATTTTAAAAGATATCCATGTATGGATATAGAAAATGAAAGCAAACAGAACTAATCAGTGACAGCAGTGGAGATGACACAGATAAATACAATACCTAAATATATATATTTTTTGATCATTCAATTTGTCCAAAGATGTGAGACAGTTGAGGCTACAATTTTCAGCTTTGAGTCAAACAGGTGCAAAGTTAGGATCAAGTGCCCACTGAAGGCCACTAGTTTGAAAATTGGCCAACTTCTCAGAAAATACATAAACAGTCTGATAAAGTCCTTAAGCATTCTATGAAGTCAGAAATATAAATGTTCTATATAAAAAAAACAAGTATGTACCTACGTCTGAGTTTTTCTCTTGCATTACAATGGTAAATATTCATTAAATGTACCTCATTAATTGTAGGGTGTTGTTTGGCATTCCAAGATTAAGAAAGACACTCCATAATGCAATTCTTTATAAGGAGTTTCACACCAACATTTACAGTGCCCTCCATAATGTTTGAGTCAAAGACCCATCATTTATTTATTTGTCTCTGTACTCCACAAGTCGAGATTTGTACTAAAAAAAAATCACATGTGGTTAAAGTGCACATTGTCAGATTTTATTAAAGGCCATTTTTATACATTTTGGTTTCACCATGTAGAAATTACAGCTGTGTTTATACATAGTCCCCCCCATTTAATTGCCAACGGGAGGCAAAAAAATGACTGAGTGGGGGGGGGGGGGTATTGAAACTGCGGTGACAGCGTCTGCTTGAATGGAGAGCGGGTGGCGGTGCCGCGAGCGCAAGGGCATTGTGACGTCCGCAGCTGCTGATTTAAAGAAAAGAGTAAGTTTTCTGAAGGATTTAATTAAAAATGTGTGCAGAAAAATGAATAAATTTAATGAGGAGTGGATTTGTGAATGTACAAGTAAAATCGCGAGCGAAATGGTAAAAATCTCGGCGTTTTTGCGTCTGGTTTTCACGAAGTAACGAATCAAAGGCAAAATCAAAGGCAAAGGAAAGGAAATTTCCAAGGAAAGCCCATTGTTGGCTACTCCTGATAAAACATAAATATAAAAAACACTGCACCTGCATCTATTTAGAAACAGAAAATGCTGGAAACACTCAGAAAAATTAATTATTTATATTTTTTGAGCTATCACATTGTCATCTGCATTTACTAATCTCAACAATCGTCCCTTGATCTACAGCCCCACCCACCACTATTACTAACCATTGAAAATGCTGGCCCCATATCTTCTCACCCCCTTCAATGACTACTTTCAAAACCTGATCACCCAAATACAGCCATAATGGCACTACTGTATGTCTCCCATATCTTCAAAATATTTGACCAACCATATGAAAGCAAGGACAAAAGAAAAAAAAATGTTGAATAAACAATGGAAAATATTGCAGTATTTGAAAGATGGGGAAATAAATCAAATCCAACTGATTTGTCGCTGTATTCTATCTTTTTTGTATTGTGAAGCAATTATTTCTATCACATATCACTATACTTAAAATACAACTAACTGAGATGTGCATGAACATTACAGAATAATATGCAAACCTTACATCAGTGGTCAGTTTTATGTTTGCGAATGGGAAATTTTAGGAGAAAATTCCAAGGGTTTTCTGGGGATTTATGTACATTTACAGAGAATGGGATTGTTTAGGGATAATAGACCAGGGAAACCTTGAATTACTATGTTTGATTGAACATTTTGAAGAGGTAACAAAGAAGTGATGAAGGCTATTTGGTAGATATTTTCTACATGGACATAAGTAAGGCATTTGGCAAGATCGCACATGGTAGGCTGGTCCGGAAGGTTATGGCATAAGGGAACCAAGGTTGGCTGGCTAACTAGATCAAAAATTGACTTGGTGATAGGAGGTGCAGAGTAATGTTGAAAGGATGATTCTCTGATTGAAAGACTGAGCCATGTGGTGTACCACAGGGATACATGCAGGGAACTTTACTGTTTAAAATATATATTAACAACTTGCACATGAATGTATAAATTATGGTTGGTAGGTCTGTGGGTGAAACAAAAATGAGTGGTGCTGTGGAAAGCGAACAAGGCTATTTAAGGTTAAAGCAGAATTATAGAATGGAAAGTTGTTGGAGTATGGGCAGATTGAATATGATAAGTGCAAGGTGATACATTTTGGGGAGTCAAAGAAGAACAGTGCATATACAGGAAATGATACGACACTAAAAAACATTGATGAACAGAATCCTTGGGCAGCTGACATACTTGGCTTTGTATATTGTGGCGTGGAGTAAAGAATGTTGTGTGTAGCTTTGTTGAGCACTGATCTGGGAAAACCTGATGTGTGGTTCTGGTCACCACACTGCAGCGTGGATGGGAGAGGGGTGTGTGGTTGTACCACAGTAGTGTGCAATTCACCAGGGCCTTGACTGGTTGTGGGGAGGATAGTATATGCTTGGCTTGTTTTCTTTAGAAGCTGATAGAAGTATACATAATTATTAAAAGCAAAGGTATGTAATTAAAGTATTTTTCTCATTGTAAATATCAAATATGAAGGTATAGATTTAAGTTGAGAGAAAGAAGTTTTAAAGGGTATCTGAGGGATAAGTATTGTTTGCACAGAGAGTGGTTGATATCCGAAACTTGCTGCCAGAGGTAGTGGTGGAATTAGATATAATTACTATGCTTACGAGGCAGACACAATGTGGAAACAAGGACACAAAGTGCTGGCGTAACTCAGCAAGTCAGGCACCACCCCTGGAGAACATGGATAGCTAACGCTTCGCATCAGGAACTTCTATTATACTGTCAGGGAAAATGAAATTTTGTTTCACAGCAAAGATAAGGGCCTTGACCTAAAATGGCACCTAACAATATACTCCAGTGATGCTACCTGACGCCCTAAGTTACTCTAGCATTTGTGTTTTTTTATATACTTTATGTACTATAGGCATTTTTGCCAAACATTTAAATAGGCAAAATCCAGAAGAATACTCTCCTACAGCGGGAAAATGTAAAAGGACAAAAAGTGCCTGTTTATATGCTGAACCAATTTTACTAAACACGATTGCTTTTGCATCTTTGCACCTGTATAACAGGAAAATGTAAACAGTCGAATCTCCTGGGATCTTGTGGATCCCACCCCCCATCACCAGTGCTATGGTTCCCTCACTCAACCCAAAGTCATGCACAATGTCAGATAATTGTGAATTTCGCCTGGTGGAGGTAGGTGGCAGTATTAATGGGAATATTAGGAGAATAAGTTACAGGGAACATTACGGTGGGAATGGGATTGATCTGTGAGACAGCTTAAATGACCTTCCACCATATTGTGTTAGTGGCAGCAGCATGTTAGTCATGTTTTTGTTTTTTTTAGTATGTCCAAATGTTTGTTTTAATGTCTCTCGGTATGTCTTGTGTGGAGGGTGGTGAGGGGGGGTAAGGGAGCAACCGTGTTTGGTCGCCTCCTCCATGGAGAGTCGACATTTTCAATGTCGCCTCCCTCGTGGCCTAACACCATGAATTGGTGCGGCCTTTCCCGGAGTCGGGCCCGGAGCTTCAGTAGTGGGCGCAGCGTGAACTTTTCATTGCGGAGCGGGCGAACCCCCGCCGAGGGTCGCCCGCAGGGAGTGC
This sequence comes from Leucoraja erinaceus, assembly GCF_028641065.1. Lineage (NCBI taxonomy): Eukaryota > Metazoa > Chordata > Chondrichthyes > Rajiformes > Rajidae > Leucoraja > Leucoraja erinaceus. The sequence continues at coordinate 84,577,629 of NC_073378.1, forward strand.
TCCGATCGCTGGCCCGCCGACTGATACATCCTGAAGCCGCGGTCTGCGGAGCCTGGGATCCCTCGTTGGGGACCCCGGAGGCGAAGAGCTCCGACCGCCGGCCCGCGGCGTACAACGTCTTGAAGCCGCAGTCTCCGGTAGAGAAGTACTGATTCGGGACTTACCTTGCCTGAACATCTGACCGCCCGCAGCGGCGACTGCGGAGGTTTGTGGTCCCGACCAAGGGGAAAAATGGAGGAGGACTGACTGAACTTTGTGCCTTCCACCACAGTGATGAATGCTGTGGTAGATGTTTTGTGTTACATATTTATTGTGTATTGTGTGTTTTTTTTATTGTACTGCTGCTGGCAAGTTCATTTCACTGCACTTCATTGTGTATATGACAAATAAATCTGACTATTGACTATTGTCACGGAACATGAAGACTTGTTTCACAGCAATATCAAAAGGAGTTAACTTTTGGTCTAAGAGTTGCATTTCAGCTTTCCAACATAATGACTTTTAAACACCTTGGTATACACTTCTTTCTGTACCCGAGAATGACCACAATTCATCCATAATTGTAACAGGCTAATTATCTAGTCAACTTCATATCTATGTTGCTAACCATATCCTCTGCACCTAATCAATTTTCCACTGAACTTCTGTTTCCTTTCAAAATCTACAAGTTACGGATTGACCTGCGTGATTTCCCCCTATATATAGATACCAATATTTGCGAAATAAAATGAATGATGACATGCAAAAATAAATCACCTGACAAACACAGAATCTCCAGAGACCATAATTGACGGTGGTAACCGTGCTGCAAAAAATGGAATAATGAAAGCAATGGTTCAGGGATCACATTAATATTAATTCCACCATAAAATAGTTTAACACAAGACTATATACTGTATGCAAGGAAAAAGCTATCCATGATATCTTTACCTGGGGAGCTATTAGAAAACTATATCTTTGTAAAACTGAATAGATTTTGGCCTTGCATATTGTATTTTAGCATGAAACTGGAAATGTAATTTTAATTGGGCTGAGACCCTGTGCCTTTGGATATTCAAATACCCCACATTTATTTTTTGCTAGTCTGGCAGGTTTTATCCCCGTAATAGGATGAATAGAGAATGTAGAAACGTATGAGGCTTGTAAGCAACATAAAAAACCCATTTTCAGCAATCCACAAGCATCTCATTAACTATGTATTCACTAGAATACATTTTAATCTTTCTCACGTTCGATATCCATCTTCCTGAATTATTTTGTGTTAAGAAAGGAAATCTTACTTTCCATCTGAGAGAGTAAGTAATAATAATTGTAATTATGGGGGATGGGGATGACGAAAATAGAGGAAATCTGAAATGTTATCTAGCTTTCTGTTAGGAGAGATGAAATCATCACCAATCCCGCCAGCATAGTTGAACATAGTGGCAGAGGGATGCCCATTCTTCAATTATGCATGCCAGAAAGTTAAACTAAATGTAATCTCTGAAAATTCAATTCCTTCCAACACGAACAAAAAAGACACAAAATTTAAGGCATTTAATTACCAAATGTAGTTTTGTTTAGTTTCTTGTCATGTGTACCGAGGTACAGTGAAAATATTTTGTTGCGTGCTAACCAGTCAGCAGAAAGACAATACTCAATTACAATAGATACATTTACAGTGATAAGGGAATAACGTTTAGTGCAAGGTAAAGCCAGCAAAGTCCGATCAAGGATAGTCCGAGGGTTATTAAAGAGGTAGATAGTGGTTCAGTACGGCTCTCTGGTTGTGGTAGGATGGTTCAGTTGCCTGACAGTAGCTGGGAAGAAACTGTCCTTCAATCTGGTGGTGTGCATTTTCACACTTCTATACCTTTTGCCTGATGGGAGAGGGGAGACGAGGAAGTGGTCAGGGTGCGACTCGTTCTTTGATAATGCTGCTGGCCTTGCCGGGGCAGCGTGAGGTATAAATGTAAGAGGAAAATGTGCAGTTAATGCAGGAACCTTAACAGCACTGGTGGACGGAGGGTTTGATGCTTGAGTTTAGTTTATTGTCACGTGTACCGAGGTACAGTGAAAAGCTTTTGTTGCGTGCTAACCTGTCAGTGGAAAGACAATACATGATTACAATCGAGAGGGATTTTGGGGTCTGAGTTCACAGCTTCCTAAAAGTAGATGGGAGTGGTAAAGAAGGCATCTAGTATGCTTGCCTTCATCGGTTAGGTCATTGTGTACGAGAGTCAGGAAGTTATGACAAAGCTTTAGTTAGGCCACATTTGAAGTACTATGTGCAGCTCTGGTTGCCCGTTACAGGAAGGATGTCGAGGCTTTAGAGATGATGCAGTAAAGATCTACCAGGATACTGCTGGATTAGAGGTTATTGGCTATGAGAAAAGGTGGGACAATCTTGGATAGTTCTCTCTGGAGCGTCGAAGGCTGAGGTGAGACTTGACAGAAATCGATAAAACTATGCGAGCTGTTAACAGTATTTGATATTTCCAGCATAGGAAAAAGATCCCGACTGTCTGAATTTGTGCCTTAGGGAATAAATGTCAAACACTAAAGCTTTGAGGTAAGGTGGATACTTGAAATAAGATGTGCAGGGCCAGTTTTCTGAATCAGGGAGTGGTAGGTGCCTGAAATGCACTGCAATGGAGCAACATTTCATGTGCAGGCAGATGGAATGAATTTAATTTAGCATCATGTTTGCCAATGTCCCTAACTCTGTAATTTCTTGGGCAGAGCTGTTGCTCTCTATCTCCTTCCTGTATTCCTTCTCTTCATTGTTCAAGGTCCGGCCCACTCCTGTAGTGTCATTTGCAAACTTGTAATGGGTGTTAGGGCAGAATTTAGCCACAGTCACAAATATACAGGGAGTACACAGTGCCCTCCATAATGTTTGGGACAAAGACCCATCATTTATTTATTTGCCTCTGTACTCCGCAATTTGAGATTTGTAATAGAAAAAAATCACGTGGTTAAAGTGCACATCGTCAGATTTTATGGAAGGCCATTTTTATACATTTGGGTTTCACCATGTAGAAATTACAGCTGTGTTTATACATAGTCCCCCCATTTCAGGGCACCATAATGTTTGGGACACATGGCTTCACAGGCGTTTGTAATTGCTCAGGTGTGTTTAATTGCCTCCTTAATGCAGGTATAAGAGAGCTCTCAGCACCTAGTCTTTCCTCCAGTCTTTCCATCACATTTGGAAAATGTTATTGCTGTTTATCAACATGAGGACCAAAGTTGTGCCAATTAAAGCCAAAGAAGCCATTAGGAGACTGAGAAATAAGAATGAAACTGTTAAGAGGCATCAGCCAAACCTTAGGCTTATCAAAATCAACTGTTTGGAACATCATTAAGAATAAAGACTACCTGCACTGGAGAAGTCAATGTTCATACCGCTGGGGTGTAAACTGCCCAAGCAAAGTTAGCACCTCATATTTCGCTTGGGCAGTTTACACCCCAGTGGTATGAACATTGACTTCTCCAATTTCAAGTAGTCCTTGCTTTCTCCCTCCTTCCCCTCCCCTTCTAGCTTAACCATGAGGCTTGGGTTACCACTTAAAGTAAATGTTAAAATAGTTCTTCAAGATAGTATGTAAGGGTGATTCTCTACATTTATCTTTGGTTTAGTCATTACCTTAAGCTGGTGATAGAAAACCAGTATTACAAGTAAACCCTTGTTATACAGACCATGGCGCGGGGGGGGGGGGTACCAAGTAATGTATTATAATTGTATGTAGTTGAAAAAAAGAGCTGTAGATGATGGTTAATAGACAAAAGGACACAAAGTACTGGAGTAACTCGGCGGGTCAGGCAGCATCACCGGAGAACATAGATAGGTGATGTTGGGAACCCTCTTCAGATTGATTCAGTTTGCTGAGTTACTCCAGCACTTTGTATTGTTTCACGTTAAAGCTAGGCTACAGTGTGAGCCGCAACAACAGCCGCCCGCTTCAACCGGACCGTGCGGTGAGTAAAGAAGTGAAGAAGGACACGCTGGTGCACCTTGCTCATTGGGCTGGGCCCTCGGTAGCCTGAGTTCTAAGAGGCTGTGGAGGTAGTGTGAGTCAGGGGTCTATCCGCTACAACCGGATACCATTATAAAGGGGTCCGTAAAAACAAGGATTTACCATAATTTCAATAGAAATAAAAATCCAAAGATTGCTTTTTTTCCATAAATTTTTGTTTACTAATTAAAGACAACACCTTAGTTCTGTTGCGTCTTTAGATTTTTTTTAATGACTCTTACATAATTTTAGACTGCCAGAGAGATGATTGATATATGTCTATGACGCGATTCTATCCTGTGGTTCCTCATAGTTTTTGGCTACCTCTATGTCCAGAAGTGAGGACATAATGATTCATATAGGGCAATTACAGGAAGCATGCTGCCTAACCTGATTATTTATACAGTCTGTATTTAACAGAAACACCATACAAAACTTAAGACTGCAGCTTTTGTGAAAATGTTGTACCGATAATGCGGCATATACTAAATATGTATCTTTGAAGTTTCAATTAAAGTGGTTCATATTTTTTGGTGAAGGTTTTATGAGTGGGGAACAAGGCAGCCAATGGTAACCTTTGAGAATTTCACATCAACCCTGTTGCTACCCATATTCATTCAGCTGTTTACAAAATACTGCGGTGTTGCAAATCTCCATTTAACTCTCCTTAGATAGGAATACTTTCTAAATTGTTTCAAAAAGACGAAAGAGGAAATAACCTTTGCGTTTCTTTCCATTCAAGTCAGCAACACTAATTTAAAGACCCCAATAATCTAAATCAGCTGCCGCTTAGGTAGGTTGAGATGACAGGTTTGACACAGAATAATTTGTTAATGTCATGGAAACCTAAAACGAATGAACACAGAAAAGGAACAAGCTGAGAAGCAGAAATAACCCGCAGTTTATTACTGTGATGTCAGCAGCTGATTGTAGATGCACGGGAACAGCGCACTTGTGCCTAGTTTCCAAATTCTTGAAAAACTTTTCTCACAAGATCAAGAAGGTACACCCATCAATATCACCAAAGGCATTGTTTGCTATCTTGATAAATGTAAACATTTATATAGGTGTGATGTTTAAAATGGTATTTACCTTATTAAAGTAACAACATCATTAATGTAAATAATTTATGGTGTTATAAGTAAATGCACCTCTGTACCAGTTCCCAATTATAAATGTAAGCAAACACAGCAGCTCTACTGACACATAACTGCGGTCTAGCTATGGAAGTGCGACTACCTATTCAAGCCAACTCAAGTATTTATCATCATCGGAAGTACGGTGTGGTACAAACGGTACAACAAAAATCTTGCTTGTAGCAGCATCGCAGGCACCCAGACCCGGACAACACACAAACATTAATTGCACATAGATTATCCATGAATTATCTAAGAGAGTGACAAGATAAAACTGCAAAAAAAACGAGACGTTGTGTAGCGTTATTACAAAACCCACCATCAGTGGCGCTGTAGATCTGCCACTGCCTGTGCGTGCGACTCCGGAGGCTTTTGGAGGGGGGGGGGGGGGGGGGGGGGGGGGGGACGGCGGGATTAAAATGCAGGTTTGTATTGGTTGTCGGAGAGGGATTTCCTCGGGCTGCTAGCTGATGAAGAAAAATCGATCAGGCTTCCGTTCCCAGTTTATTAAAAAAAAAATTGCTGGACGATTAAATCGCTGGATTGAAGTAAAAAGCGACTTCTAACGCCTTCAACATCACAGATCGCAAAATCAAGACAAAACAAAAGGTATGTCGTTAGTTAACATATTATCTTGCTTTTTGGTGTGGCTTCATTCTAATCTTATGATGCGAAAATGTTATTTAGGCCCATACAAATCGGCCGTGTCTTGCCTGCCGATATGGACTTAAAATTTATGGCAACGGCAACATTCCAATCGATCACATTCCAGAAACATCCACTCTCAAGATAATCAAATTCATTATTTTTTGCACAATCATGTCATAAGAACACCTAAATCATCTATATTTTGTGTTATTGTCTATCCATGATCAATATTTTCATACTAAATATCCACAGTACAGTTTTAGTCAGATTGTGCAAAAAATAATGATTTTGATTATCTTGGGAGTGGATGTTTCTAGATTAATTTATGGGAATTAAACATTAAATTCCTTCCATTTGGCATATAAATTCATGACAAAGTGAAATTTAAAAATCATGTTATATTGTTAATTCTCGTGTGAATGGGATCAGTTTGTTATTTGTTATTTGGATACTTAGGCTATTTTAAAAATTTAGCCTGTTCTTAAAAAATGGATAGATGTTTAGATTTAGTAATTGAATTTAGATGAATAGATGAATAATTCATTCAGTTCTCTTAATTTTTAAAAAAGTTATGGGCTTTTGACTGTCCTCGATCACAGCTTTTGTGTTAAGTCCAATGGAAAAGCAATAGGGAACAAGATGCTAATTTCCGAGTATGAAAATGACCATAACTTTTTAATACTGAAGATATGAAAGTGAATTAGGTATCAAATTAAAGTTCTATTTATGCTTTATCTGATAGGATAAATTACAGGCTTGACTTTTAAAATCTCAAAATTTTGTAACATTCCTACATTGTGTAAAAACACAGAAAACAAGTTTGTGGTGGTCTGTAGTGTTCCTTTTCTGAGGTACTGTAGGATTACAGTTATGCAGGTTGGTTCAACAACATCATGTGTGTAGGAAAGCAGCTTTCTCTGCACCTGGTTGTGTGAGACTTCAGGCTTCTGTACCTCCTGCCCAATCGTACCAGCGAGAAGAGGCCTGGCCCAGATGGTGGTGATCCTCTATAATAAATGTTACCTTCTTAAGGCAGAGCATCATGTAGATGTTTCATTGATGTGGAAGGCAGTGCCTTTGATGAACTGAGCTGGCTCTCCCTACTCTCTGCAGCCTCTTGCGTTTTTGTGCGTTGGAATTTCGGTATCAGGGCATGATGCAGCCACAGAGGATATTTTTCATAAATGTCCAGAAATTTGTCACAGTATTCAGCGACATGCTGAATCTCTTTAAACTTCACAGAAAGTAGAGATGGTGGCAATCCTTCTTCGTGATTACATCTCCATGGTGGGCCCAGGACAGGTCATCCAAAATGTTAATGCCCAGGAATTTGATTTTGTTAACGTTGAGCGAGATGTGGTTGCAGCACTACCCAAGCAGTATTTTTAACCCTGTCCTGTGCACTGACTCATCACCACGTGTGATTTGAGTAACACCAATGGTGTTGTTAGCAAACTTGATGCCATTTTAGCTGTGCTTGGCCATACAGTCATACAGTAAAGAAGGAGGCAATGCACACAGCCCTGAGGGATACCTGTGCTGACTGTCTGTGAGGAGGATTTGTCATTACTGACTCAGGTCTACCAGGGAGGAAGTCAAGGATCCAGTTGCAAAGGAAGGTACAGAGCTTCAGGTCTTCCAACTTAGGTGAGGGTGATTGTGTCAAACAGCAGCTGTAATCGATGAACAGCAGCCTAACATAAGTGTTCCTGTTATCCAGATATCCAGAGTAGATTGGAGAGCCAGCGAGATCGTATTTGCTGTTGGCCCTGTTGTGGCGATAGTCAAATCAAGGCGGATCTAGGTTATTTTTTGAGGCAAGAGTTGCTTCATTAGCAATACGTTTCATTACAGTGGATACGTCCTACTGGAGGGTAGTCATTGAGGCACATCACCATGCTCTTCTTCAAAACCTGTATGATAGATACCTCTTTGAAGCATGTGGGAACGAACTTCAGACAGGAGAAACAAGGAGGTTGAAAATATCCTTAAATACTTCAGCCAGCTGGTCCGCACAGGTCTTTAGTATTCGGCCAATAACTATCTGGGTTGGACACTCTGCGTAGATTCACACTTTTGAACGATGTTCAGATGTCTGCCTCAGAGACTGAGAATACAAGGTTGTCAGGGGCTGTGGGGATTTCATGTAGGTATCATTGTTCACACTATCTAAGTGTGCATAAAAACATTGGAGCTCATCCTAAAGAAATGTACCATTGCCGTTTATGCTACCTGGTTTCAAGTTGTAGGAAATGATAGCATGCAAGCCTTGTCACAGCTGTCGAATACAATTGCTGATACAAACAAATATATAGTTTGAAGTAACTTCCCTGTCAATTTATGCTAATTTACTCATTTTGATATTATTGTACTTAAGGGAAGAAACTATTTCTTCATAACAGAATGCAGAATGGATTTATCTTTAACAACTTTGCTAACCACTGTTCGGACTCACAGCAATTGTGTTGCTTTTGCTATATTATTTACAGTTTTATTAAGAACAGGTTTGGGCCTTCCACAAACTAAGACATTTGCAGCACATGCAATACAGATGTCAGAAGGTGGGAAAAAATGAAATTAGCTACTGATTCTGTTCTCAACTAGAACCTGTAGCTGTGACAATTTAGGAGGCACCAAATAAAATCACAATATATGAGAACATTAGATTTCAGAACCAGTCATAGGTTAGTTACAAATAAGAAAATACATTAATCTGAGTTATATCCCATTTAATTGCAATTTTGTTAAACCTTAGTTCCTGATGCTCCCAGCCTGTATGAAATCTTTGACACAGTTTATCACACCATTCTCCTCCCACAATGTTTGTGCTGAACATGATGCCCAGCTGGTACACAAAAATGCTGGAGAAACTCAGCGGTTGCAGCAGCATCTATGGAGCGAAGGAAATAGGTAACGTTTCGGGCCAAAACCCTTCTTCCTTCCTGCGCTCCATAGATGCTGCTGCACCCGCTGAGTTTCTCCAGCATTTTTGTGTACCTTCGATATTCCAGCATCTGCAGTTCCTTCTTGAACAACATGATGCCCAGCTGAACTGATTTCATCTGCCTTCACATGATTCATATACCTCTATTACCTGTACTTCTATGTGCCAATCTAAAAGCCTCTTAAATGCCACTATTGTATCTGTCTCTACCACCACACCAGGCAATGTGTTCCAGGTTCCCACAACTATCTGTGAAAAAAACCTCCCCCCGCACCTCCATTAAACATCCCCCTCTCACCTTGTGCCCTCTAGTGTTAAAAAATTCCATCTTGGGAAAAAGGTTCTGACTGTCTACCCTATCTATGCCTCTCATAGTTTTATATCTTCTATCAAGTCTCCCCTCACCTCCGACGTTCCAGAGAAAACAAGCCGTCTATCCAACCTCTCCCTGTAGCTGAATGCCTCTAATCCAGGCAGCATTGCGGTAACCCGATGATACTCCAGCATTTCTAGTCTATTTTAGAATTCTGGTTAGACTCCTCTGCACCTTCTCCAAAGCCTCCACATCTTTCCTGTAATGGGGCGAACAGAACTGCAAGCAATATTCCAAATGCAACCTAACCAAGTCCTATAGGGGCTGCCTCATGACTTCCTGACTCTTATATTCAATGCCCTAACAATGAGGTCAAGCATATCATACAGTGCCCTCCGTAATGTTTGGGACAAAGACTCATCATTTATTTATTTGCCTCTGTGTTTAATTGCCTCCTTAATGCAGGTATAAGAGTGCTCTCGGCACCGAGTCCTCCAGTCTTTCCATCACCCTTGGAAACTTCTATTGCTGTTTATCCAATGAAAGTCAAAGAAGCCATTAAGGGACTGAGAAACAAGAATAAAACTCTTAAAGACATCAGCCAAACCTTAGGCTTTCCAAAATCAACTGTTCGCAACATCATTAAAGCTTACTAATCGCAAAGGGACTGGCAGACCAAAGAAGATCTCCACAGCTGATGACAGAAGAATTCTCTCTATAATAAAGAAAAATCCCCAAACACCTGTCCGACAGATCAGAAACACTCTTCAGGAGTCAGGTGTGGATTTGTCAATGAACACTGTCCGCAGAAGACTTCATGAACAGAAATACAGAGGCTAAACTGCAAGATGCAAACCACTGGTTAGCCGAAAAAATAGGACGGCCAGGTTACAATTTACCAAGAAGTACTTAAAAGAGCAACCACAGTTCTGGAAAAAGGTCTCGTGGACAGATGAGACGAAGATTAACATATCAGAGTGATGGTAAGAACCAAGTATAGAGGAGAGAAGGAATTGCCCAAGATCCAAAGCATACCACCTCATCTGTGAAACACGGTGGTGGGGATGTTTGGGCCTGGGCATGTATGGCTGCTGAAGGTACTGGCTCACTTATCCAAAGATGGCGCCTGCAGCGGCGACTTTTTGCTAACAGCCAAAGAAGAAGATTACCTACAGCAACAAGCAACTTACCTGGATAGGAAAAACGACAGATATCGGCGCCATAACGGAAAAGCTGCTAGTGCACCTGAAAGCACTAGTGATTTCGTGATCTCCCGCAGCTGCGGGAGCCTCCAAGTGCAAGCGTTCCTTTCGACCGCTGGAGAGAACCCGACCCGACTGGGAATCAAAGAGACTGTACCTGGAAACACCTCCGTAGCCGACAAGCAAGATTTTCCGGGAGCAACGGAGCTGGAGCTGCCGTCTGGGAGGGATTCCCCTATCGGAACGGAGCTGGAGCTGCCATGTGCAAGGGAAACCCCGGTCCAGCACAGGTTCGCAGAAACAGCAGGTACAGTAAACACATTACCGGGAAACAACGGGGAGGCCTCCATTGTGTCCGGAAACATGTCCGACGAGCAGGACTTCAGGTCAGACTGAAGCGCAGGTGACTTCGGCTCCCTCTCCCCACAATCCTACTGGCCAATGTACAATCCCTGGAGGACTTACGGGCAAGACTGCTTTATCAAAGGGAGCTGAGTGAATGCTCTGTGTTCTGTTTCACAGAGACATGGCTCACCCCCAGCTCCCCAGACTCAGCGGTCCAGCCTGAAGGGTTCCCTATCCACCGTATGGACCGTACGCAGGCATTTGGGAAAGGGAGAGGAGGGGGCATCTGCCTCATGGTCAACTCTGCGTGGTGCTCAGACGTGGCAGTCCTATCCAACTCCTGCTTTCCACACCTCGAACATCTGGCGGTGAAGTGCCGCCCCTTCTACCTTCCGAGGAAATTCACCTCCATCATCCTGGCCGCGGTCTACATCCCACCCCAAGCAGACGTCCGTCTGGCACTGGAGGAGCTGCACACCGTAGTCAACAAACACCAGACGTCTTACCCAGAGGCGTTTACCACCATAGCTGGGGACTTCAATAAAGCAAACCTCAAGAAATCACTCCCTAACTTCCACCAACATGTCTCCTGCTGCACCAGAGGACCAAACACCCTCGACCACTGCTACACCACCATCAAGGATGCCTATCGTTCTATCCCTCGCCCTCACTTCGGTAAATCCGACCATACTGTGGTGCTGCTTCTTCCTGCCTACAGGCAGCAATTAAAGAGCGCACCCCCAGAGGTGAGGACAGTACAGAACTGGTCGGGGGGGTAGGAGGAACAACTCCAGGATTGTTTGTAGACTGGGCAATGATCAGGGACTCGGCAACGGACCTGAACGAATACGCCTCAGTCGTTACAGACTTTTTAAAGAAATGTGTGGAGGACTGCATCCCGACAAAAACCTTCCGAGTGTTTCCCAATCAGAAGCCTTGGATGAACTTTGAGATCCGCACTCTCCTGAAGACCAGGCACCGGGCATTCATGTCTGATAATACAGTGGTCTACAAGAAGTCCAGATACGACCTTGGTAAGGCCATTAAAAAGGCCAAAAGGGACTTCTGCTCCAAACTGGAGGACGAGACAGATGTTCGGCAGCTGTGGCGGGGTCTGAATGCAATCACCTCCTACAAGGCAAAATCAGGAGGTAGCTCGTATGTCGGCGAAACATCACTCCCTGACGAGCTCAATGCGTTTTACGCACGCTTTGATAGCGAGAACACTGATGTGCCTTCTCGAGCCCCCATTCGCTGTGATGGTATTTCAGTCACAGTCACTGAGGTCGGCGTCAGAAAATCCTTCAGGGGGGTGAACCCTCGGAAAGCGCCTGGACCTGATGGTATACCCGGTTGTGTTCAAAAACCTGTGCGGACCAACTGGCTGGAGTTATTACGGCCATTTTCAACCTCTCACTTCTGAGGTCTGAGGTTCCCACCTGCTTCGAAAGGTCATCAATAATACCAGTGCCCAAGCAGAGCAAGGTGACGTGCCTCAATGACTATCGACCAGTGGCACTAACGTCTGTGGTGATGAAATGCTTTGAGAGGTTGATCATGGCGCAAATCAACTCCTACCTCGACAAAAACCCGGACCCAATGCAGTTTGCTTACCGCCACAACAGATAGATGCGATCTCGCTGGCCCTCCACTCCGCTCTGGACCACTTGGACAACAAAAACTCATATGTCAGGCTGCTTGCTATTCATTGATTACAGCTCGGCATTTAATACAATCATCCCCTCCAAGCTGGTTACCAAACCTACAGAATTGTGTCTCTGTGCATCTCTCTGCAATTGAATCCTCGACGTCCTCATGCCCAGCTATTCCATAATTCCTGAGCTGCCCCACCTGACTGCATTGCCTTTTCAAGTTTGTATCTTCTGTAAATTTGGTTACTTGGCATTGTTTTGCGTTGTAAATTGGAAACAGTAATGGGGCAGACACTAACCCCTGAGGCAGCTCACTCAGTGCTAACTTCCCCTCCCCTTTTCACTGTACTTTGGTACACGTGACATTAATAAATGTAAACGTATCCTAGAATCTTTTATAGGCTTCCTCTATTTCCTCTCTAGTGATTGGACCATGAACTAAATGCAGATATTTCATACCAGCTACACCTCACCAAGATCCCTCAAGCACGTCCATGTCTCTGAGTTAACACACGGCTTGTCCTACATCCACTACAGGATTAAGCGTAATACCTTCCAGGGGAAGATCTGTGGTGCAAAATCTGACCCACTGAATAAGGATCTTACATGCTCTCACATGCAGGCTCAGTTTCTGTTATTTTCCAGATTCCACTTGTCTCCCATTGAAATGTTGTTAAAGTCTTCCTCATTTTATTTATCTTAGGTATGTTTATTTCATAGAATATACCACTATTATTGTTACATATTTAGTGTGCCATTTGGTTATGTTTCCCAGATTGTTATCACTGTCCCTTGGGTGTCTTCCAGTTTGAATTTTGGGGATCATTAGTGATTACCAGCGCAACATTCCTTTAGCTTCCCCAAAACACTGCGTGAAGAACTGATCACAAAGTACAGCTCCCAACTTAGACTCTGAATTACTCGAGTTCTCTCAGTTCAGATCAGAACATAGAAACAGGAGCAGGAGTAGGCCAATCAGCCCCCTAGAGTCTGCTCCGTCATAGGAACATGAGTGATCCAATATTGGTCTTAATACCACATTCTCCCTCTCTCACTATTCCCCCCGTGAATCCCATATAATTCAAAGGGCAGTTAATAGATTTAAGTACCTCCTTCCCTATAGCTCTACTATTTATTATTATTATTTGGATTTTTTAATATATCTACCACATGGAGCGATTCAAAATTATTATTTAGAATTGTTGTCATTTTATAAAAACATACAACATTAAAACAATGCTTCAACCAACCATGCGTTTGGTTTAGAGATATAGCGCGGAAACAGGCCCTTCGGTCCACCGGGTCCGCGCCGACCAGCGATCCCCGCACATTAACACTATCCTACACCCACTAGGGACAATTTTTACATTTACCAAACCAATTAACCTACAAACCTGTATGTCTTTGGAGTGTGGGAGGAAACCGAAGATCTCGGGGGAAACCCACGCAGGTCACGGGGAGAACGTACAAACACCGTACAGACAGCACCGGGGTCTCCTACATTCGCTGTAAGGCAGCATCTCTACCGCTGTGCCACCGTGGCTGCCTTTATTGATCAACAAACACTCAATTTGTGCAGGAACGAACTGCAGATGTTGGTTTAAATTGACATTAGACACAAATGCAGCAGGACAGGCAGCATCTCTGGAGAGAAGGAACGGGTAACATTTCGGGTTGAGACCCATCTTTAGACTCATGACAGGAGAGTGGGCGGGACAGAAATAGAATGTAGTCGGAGACAGTAAGACTGGTGGGAGAAGGGGGAGGAGATTGAGAGAGAGAGAGAGAGAGAGAGGGAAAGCAAGGGTTATTTGAAATTAGAGGTCAATGTTCATACCGCTGGAGTGTAAGCTACCCAAGCGAAATATGAGGTGCTGTTCCTCCAATTTGTGCTGGGCCTCACTCTGACAATGGAGTAGGCCCAGGATAGAAAGCTCCGATTGGGAATGGGAGGGGGAGTTAAAGTGCTGAGCAACCGGGAGATCAGGTAGGTTAAGGCGGACTGAAGGGAGGTGTTCAGTAAAACGATTGCCGAGCCTGTCCTTGGTCTTGCTGATATACAAGAGTTGACATCTGGAACAGCTGATACAGTAGATGAGGTTGGAGGAGGTGCAAGTGAACCTCTGCCTCACCTAAAAAGAATCGGGGTCCTTGGATGGAGTCGGTGGAGGAGGTAAAGCGACAGGTGTTGCATCTCCTGCGGTTGCAGGGGAAAGTACCTGGGCAGGGGGTGGTTTGGGTGGGAAGGGATGAGTTGACCTGGGAGTTGCGGAGGGTACGGTCTTTGCGGAAAGCAGAAAGGGGTGGAGATGGGAAGATGTGGTGAGTAGTGGGATCCCGTTGGAGATGGCGACAATGTCAGAGGATGATATGCTGTATGCGACGGCTGATGGGGTGGAAGGTGAGGACAAGGGGGACTCTGTCCTTGTTACGAATGGGGGGGGGGGGGGGGGGGGAGCATGAGCAGAGCTGTGAGATATCGAGGAGACCCTAGTGAGAGCCTCATCTATAATGGAAGAGGGGAACCCCTGTTCCCTAAAGAATGAGGACATCTCCAATGACCTGACATGGAAAACCTCATCCTGGGCGCAACAATGGCGTAGGAGGAATTGGGAGTTGGAGATAGTGTCTTTACAGGAAGCAGGGTAGGAACACTCATTTTGCACTGATCCTATTTTATTGTCCCTATATTTCTAGCAACATCTTCCACATTCTGCCGCTCATCTACATACACACTTGGTACAATAAATCAACTATTGTCTTTTGCAAAGTGAGAGAAAACCTGAGCACATGGAGGAAACCCACCCGACACAGGGAGAATGTGTAAACTCTGCACAGATGGCACCAAAGGTTCGGGTGGAATCGTTTTTGTTTCTTCACTGTGTATATTGTCTTCATGTGTTCAACTGTTCAGTAGGAAAGGACATTTCATCTCCAATTTCAAAAATACAAAAGCTATTCTGAATTACTCCCCCTATGGAATTCAGGATCTTCTAGATGTTACAGTTGTTTTTTTTTACAGTATTAATTAAGTTTAATCTTGTTTTTTCTTATATCACACAGAATCAATTGCTTATACTAGACTTGCCAGTTCTCAAACATAACATCTATCTCCATTTATATAACACCTTTAATGTAATGAATACGTCTCAAGGCAAATTATATTATTTAGTTGATAGGGCAATAGGGATAATTCAGGAAACAATAGGCCGGTGAGTGACATTAATGTTGGGGAAGCATTTGGAGAGGATCTTGGGGTTAGGTTTTACTTGCATTTGGAAAAGCATGGTTTTGCTAGGGACAGTCTGCATGGCTTTGTGCATCAATGTACATAATCAGGATTAAATTCTACCTGTCATTGCTCTGCCCATTTTACCAGACTGTGGAAGGTGCTTATACGTCAAGCACACTGCAAAGTACTTATTTAGATAAACTTCTCTACTATTACTTCTTCTTTTGGTATTGGTGTTTGGTTTCTATTGTTCCCTTTCAATTAAAATTGTTTTTAAATGTTATTTTTATTTTCCACGTGTTCATTTTGTATTTCTATTTGGTCCAAGAGCTTTGACTTTTATTGTTATTTTCCATCAACAATATCTAGAGGTGGACTCCTTACATCCCAGTGCGCACATTTTAACGTAATGTCTTATTATATCTACTTTATTAATACTAAATTATAAAACACATCTCTGTTTCTTCCCCCCCACTGTAACTGATACCACTGAATTACAAGTATATAAATATATAATTACAATATACGGCACTGCCGATTCTTTGGCGGTTTGCTCAAGCTTCCTGACATTGAGTGACCATCATTCTCTCACATCTTTCGGTAGGGTTTTACGAAATTGTATTCAGAATCAGGAGCACAACCTGGGTATTTTCTCTCCATAGTTTAGAAATTGCAAGGCGATTGATTTAAAATTTTAAAAGAACAAACTTGGACATTCAGTGTGACAAAAGGGGTCATTGTTCTTTTGTACCTGTGGGTGTGATGCTTCGAAATGATGATGATGGAGTAACAGGCGGTGTGACTGGAGGAGTAAGGCTGCCGCTGTTATGGCGCTGCGGTGTTGAAATACTTCCTCGACCAATTGTACTTGATAATGATAAAGACAGTTTCGGTTGAATCTTTTTCTTCAAGGTTTCTTGTTCCCGGCGAGCAGCATCCGTCATAAATCTGCAGTTGCAAAACAAAGCACAGAGGATTTGTGGCTTCCTACCAGAAATAACGTTTTCCCAGGTCACTTTTACTGTATCAAACCTTTTTAGGATACATGAGAAAAACAATTTGGGAGGAATGTAGGTGGAAATTTGATATCAATTTGCTAAAACTGCACACCTTTAAAATAAATAGTCTGTAATGAGACCTCATGCGCTATTTTGTAAAGATAAACCAATGAGTATATCTTACTGATTATATCTTTGAAATGCTATATTTGCTTAAGTCTCAGCTTGGTTCAGGTTGGACTCTCATCACAGAGGCAGAATAACTTGTATATGCCCCACTCCGCGACTTGAAGGCACAAGCTAAACTACCGTTTCATTGCATTACTCATAGAGGTACAGAATCCAAGGGAATGTATCTATTGAATGAGGCACGATAGGGAGACTCCATTTTGATGTTTATCTGGATTAACTTAACAGCATCAAAACATATTAACTAATTTACTAACATGGTGTCATGCAAAAAACTGTGGGAATTCTCAAGACTTCAAAAATGCTTTTCAACCACAAAATTTATCTTTGTGGATCTCAATCCTTTGCATAAAGGTAAATTCTATTAATCTCTCTTCATTGGCTAACTCCCTCATCCCAGGAATCAATCGAGTGAATCTAAACTGTATTGAACTATCTTTCTTGGTTAAGGAATCCAAAATTGATAGTTTTGTGCAATCTCAGCAAAAATTCCATACTCCTGTACACTGGCCTCCCTTGTAAAATGACTAACGTTTAATTTCCCTTTCTCACTGTGTACTATACTTATACCTATTCATATTCTGTTTTCCTGAACCAACATACCATTTACCTTATGTACAACAATATCTACTTCATTTATTCTGCTTTTCTGAGAGGTAACTGAAATTACTTCAGTCAGAAAGTGAATCTTTGGAATTCACTACTCAAGAGGATTTGGAGGTTTGGATATGGAGTGTATTCAAGATGGTTACCAATATATATTTATATACTAAAAGGAATCAGGGGGTATGGGATTAGTGCAGGAGAGTAACAATTGTGGTAAAAAAAACCCATCAGCAAGAATCTCACTGAATGGTGAAGCAACAACGAGTGTGGAATGACTTCTGTTTCGTTTTCTTCCCAAAGAATTGCACAGCCTCTCATTTTTCTATATTATATCACACATTATACCTTTTAAATGTAAGCACCTACTTTTTAAGCCACCTGTTATCCACCAACTCAGGACAATAGAAAAGCATGCAAAACATTTATTTCTTCAAAAAGGCATACAAGCAGAATTCTAATTACTGGGGAAAAAAACGAATAATGTATAACTTCTAAGGTCAGTTTTCCGTCAGATAACTAAATTAAAATTAAATTCATTATTTCATTTCATAAATTAGTTGGTTGTTCTTTGATGAAATTTAAAACAGTATTTGCTGTCCAAATATTCAATCTAACTCAAGACAGATTATTTCTCCTTTTTATGCCGGTAATATAATCAGAGTTCATGTCTAATGTTGGAATTTGGAGCATTGAGACTAAAGTCTAATGCTGGCAGGACCATGAAATAGCTATAAAACATGTTTCATTTTACAGTGGCAAACAAGACTGCCACTTGCCATCTGGCAGCTTGTTAGTCCATAATATCCTTTTAATTTGTTCTTACTACCAGAACTCTACATTTAGAACCAACGTTTACTGTGACTGAGCATGTCAAATCTAATTTGTAATACTTGGGACTTTTGCTGGCATTTTGTGAAGCACATTTTTGTTTTATGATTTCTATGATAGGCAGAACCAGTGATTTAGTCCTACTGAATGTTGGAACATTGTGCCATGTACTGTGATTGGTTATATCCTTTATGGAAAATTGGTTGCATAAGACAAGTTTTAGCATGGTTGGTTATGGGAACTATCAGATTGCTCCCATCAATGTACAACATAAAGCAGTGAAATTGATAATTAAATATTGCATGATTTTTAAAAAGGTTTTAAGTCGCTGATTTCCATAGAACAATGTGTAACTCCAATAATTATCCTGCAAAGCTTTGAGTGAGACCTCCAGTCTATATTTATAGTGGTGTTAATTCAGAGCTCCTTTAGTTACACCATGGGTTTGGAAAAAAAAAAAAAAATCTCCAATATGCAACACTTAAAAATGCAGCCTAGTTTATGCATGCAATGGGCAGTGGGTAAACACTAAATCCATTTCCTGAGAATTCAAGAACACATCACTAAAATTAATCTTATTTAAACTTCCGTGACAGAGGACTCTCTGATTTGTGGGCTGTTCTCATGGACACTATTGGAGAAGGTTATTAAGTGCTGCTGGAAGATCATAAATTTGGTGAAAGACGCTCTTTGGTCTGCCCGAAACATGTTGGTCTTCCAGCACAGTATGATGCCCGTCAGGGAATGTTGCCGACTGGCTCATTCCAGACAACAGGATTACACGCTGAGTTACACACTGAAGCTTGGTGCAGGTAACGGCAAAGCTCTGTGGGGAAGGACCACAGTCTAGGGCACTTCCGCTACGGACATTGAGGGGCAGAGTCCGGTGGGGACACATCTCAAACATGGGAAGGGATATTCCAGGGGACCACAAGGGCAAAGGAGTTTTCTTTAAAGATTGGCGTGAACACTACTGAATATGACACTATTAAATGTATAGACACTGGGAATGCATGAAGAATGTTTGCAGTTTTTGTTTTGTGTATATTTTTCATTTCAAATAATTTACTTTTGAAATAAAAATGTATCTGCCCTATTTTCTAGTTGCGAAGAATAACAAAAGAAGTTGATTTGCTTTGTACTATCTTTATGTTATTTCTGCCTATCGTTTAGTCACATATTTTCTCGCAATTGTCATGAAAATAGTTCCTTGATCTTTAGTTGAGTTAAAGTGGACAAATGGAAACAAAGAAGTAAGAGATTTCTGGAATCTGCGAGCAAGGGTAAAACTTCAAGATCATTTCCAATAAGGGCAGTGAAGCTTCACAATGACATGGTGTAGAAAGTATGGTGTTAGTAGATGAGGACATCTGTCACATACATTTCTATGAGGTTCCCTCTCAAGGACTGCTTACGGGTAAGTTGCAGATTTCACACCCCAATCCCCTAACACTAAAGATCAATTCCATAGTTTTTCAGATTGCCTTTAAGGTGTAAGTATCTTCCTTGTGTTTCATGACCAAAAATACAAAGTGCTTGCAATGTAAGGCCATTTACTTTAAGCAGAATTTGTATTCTCTTGTTTTGGAAGGTAAAAGAAATGTGATAAATCCAAGTAAATGCAGCAAATCACAATTCGTTAATTTGACAGGGCAAATATTCCATATGACTCAACCAAAAATAAACTCAAATGTCAGGCTCTGCAAAGAATGTTGTTTGGCAAAGAGCAAAACGGGGTAGTCCTTTCCCCAAAACTGCTTATATTCCACAGTGAAATCCAAGAATAACCCTTTCGGAATCTAATTTCTGCTTCAACTTTTTGTGAATAATTAAACCATAGCTCCTAAAATAAAATAATTGAGATCAATGCATGAAATGGTTTTCTGAATTAGCTACATATTAATAAACCTGCAAAACTACTAAAGATTTACAAGCAGCTTTCTGCATTGTCTTTATGAAATGTTTCCATACAATTCCAAATACTGAAAAATTGGCTTAATCCGATGAAAGAGAAAAAAATGACATATAAACAAAACAAGGAATAATGTTAAATTTTGATCATAAAATGCACAGATTTTGTCAAACCAAAATGGCATAATTTGCTGGTCTGGTAGAAAAGAAGCAGAAACCCCGCTAAGATGGAAATGGTTTAGCATCTGACTGCATAAGAATGTAAAAGCCTCTAAGGCAACATACAGCAGGAGTTTCCTTCCTCTGTGTTTGATCCATTTCATAAGCACAGTTAGTGCACAATAATAGGGTTTTCATTAAATAGGGAAAAAAATGGTTAATAAAGGATAGCACTACTGAAGGATCATTACAAGCATGAAAACAGAGAAAGTTTAATAAACCACAGCCTTACTTAACAGTGAAGGAGGGACAGAGATGGCTAATGAAAAAGATGGTGCACTGAGAGAATGGGCCTCTAGCAGATGATATATAGTACAGCAAAATCAGTCACTCAACTGCAAGAAAGTCAATTGAATGGAAATATGTTTCAAAATGAAAAATATCCAAATAGCAATGCACAGCAATTTTGTTTTTAATTAGCAAGGGAATTAATTTAGCCAAAGGGTAAAAACAGGCGGTAAACAGGTAACAAGACAAGTGCTAACAAGACCGACACTTTAAAAGTCCGGATTTAGCACACAATTTTGATCTTAATTGCTGATTACCATTATTTGAATTTGTCTGGATGTGATACACAAACACCTGCAGATTAGTTACAATTTTTGTGGATCTCTTGCAAAAAGCTAATAAGCAAACAGTCCTTCTGCTGGTGACTTCCATAATAAGACCAATTATGAAAGAAGTAATCTTTTACATGAACTTCACAAAATAATTTCTGGAGTAAATGTCGCTTGAATATCGATGACAAAGACACACAGGATGTTTTTGAATGTGGTTCAGTGGACCTATTCATAGATTCAGTGGCAATGAGCCTGAATTAGTGAGTATCTCTGAGTGGTGAATATCCCTTTAAGTAGTAATCAATGCTGACACCATATTCATTAAAAAAACAGCTGGTAACAGTTAAGAAAGAGCGTTAGTTGAAGCTGTAGTCACCAAAATGCCGTGTAGTCTCTTTAATGAGCACTCATAGGCATTTTAAGTGGCAATGAGGTGTTTAATAAGCCTCCTGGTGGCCATTCCTATTGCTGGCTTAAATTCCTTTATCAACGTGTATTTGGGCACTAAACATGGGGCAAACCAGCATTTTGACTCAATATCTCCATTTTGGGCATTTCTTTATCTCGGTTCCAGTATTCATTGAAAATGACCTTTTGCCAACCAATAAGTTTTGTCCGCGAGTGGATTAGTGCCATTAACTGGCACTTCATCAGTATCGGTCCAAATTCTGTTTTAATTTGTGGGCAGCCATTTTGAAACGAGGACCCAAAAATCTGTTGATAATTCGCATTCTCAAAGAAGGAAAACAAAGGAGGAATTATATGCATCCTTCATTCAAAAGCAAGATCCTTGACTGAAAGTCTGATTTTGCTACCCTGTAAGCTGTGGACTCTTGCTGCCACATGAGCGTGGTGCAAACTATTAAAATAATGAATTCAGACTGGACAGCCCACAAATCGTGGCCGCCCACACTTCAGTCTGTGTGCCAGATTTATGTGATGGAAGACTTGTGGAGTGTGCCATACCCACCCCCACCGGTTCATATCTTAAATGACAGGACTCACAGGATGTTAGAAATACATGGTGTAACGGAGCCTCCTACAGGCAAATCGTTATAGCTGCACACAACTCCATAGTTGTGCGAGAACAAAATAAATGTTAAAGCAACAATACAAAAATTTTTGAAGTGTTTTTCTATTTTGTAGTTAAAAATATGAATGTTTTGCCACAGTATTTCAAACATTTGTATCATTCTCCTTCTTTAAGTTGTCAAAGAGGCGGAGCAAAAAAGGAAAATCGGTATAGCTTCCAACCCGAACTAGAATAATAAATCCATTTTATAAAACTAGATCAGTTCTAGACCATCATTAACAACACAAGAATGTTAAAGGGTGATGCAAATTGATGAATAACCCAGTGGAAAATTGGAATAAGGATTCTGATCCTTTTGATTAATTAACAAATGCTGAAATGGATTATGACTAAACGTTTCATGGCCTGTTTAAGCACTGTATTTGACTGCTGGCTCATTGTTCCATCCAAATGCACAAGAATTAGAGATTAAGTTTGATAAACCTGGAATAGCAATGTGACAGAGATTGGAGCAACTTCATGCAGCCAATTCATTTCAATGAATTTAACAGTCGGTCAGTGGCAAATACGCTGTTAGGTGGCCATGTCAGATGGAAGAAAATATGACTTATTAAAGGGAAGCTTTACAAGAGATGTTGCAGCAGATGCTTGCAATTATTGTATGAACAAATCAGCATCAGAATAACAGGTAGAATGACACTGTCTGAAATGAGTGGGCTCCATGATTATAGCATTTGAGGCCTTGCCCCAAGATCGTCCAGCTTTTCAGTTATTCAACCATGACAGTCATATCACCAAGCAAACTCCACAGCACTCTGACACATTTCTGACAAGATGGCAAAGAGCCAAATGAACTAGAGCAAGGGTTCCCAACCTGGGGTAAATTTCCTCCCAGGGGGTAAATTTCACCAACCCAGGGGGTAAATTAGTTGATTCTGGATTTGTGCATATATTTTCTAATTGACTGACTGTTTGGTTCTGGTCGGTATCTGTTCATCATTAGTTGTTCATAAATAAGTGAAATAACATTGTTATTTAACTTTAACGTAACTGGTTAAAGATGCCCGGGGTAAACGGGACAAAAAAAGGTATGTGCACCCCTGAACTATAGGTTAAATGGAAAGGTATATAAGGAAATGTGATTGACCAATATTGTGTAGTCTCTCGCTGAGACCAGAGCCAACAGCGGATCTAAAACCACGAAGAGTGAAGGTTTCCTCTAGCCAATCCCTCTCACATTCTACCTCCACCTCGTTCATTATCATGTCCGGATTACGTACACATCAATTTCTATTTTCTTTTCGACCATTTTATGTCTTTCCATCTCAGATATCAAAGAACAACTTGGCCAAGTAAAGGAGGGATGACAAGTGAGTGATGATGTAAGATCATCGGTCAACTTTGCATTCTTAGCCATCAGCTTAGATACTGACATTCCACATTTAGAGGAGAGCTGAGAGGGAGAATCTCCAGGTAGTGAAATAGCAAGCACAAGCAGACAGATAGGAGGCAAAGATATTGTAGAGGTCAGCTCATAGGAAGATGAGGCAAGATGATACATGGAAGTTCTGCTTCAAAAGATTCAGATGAAGGCACGGGTAGAGAAGGCTTCCAAATGCTGATGGATCTGCACAATGAAATGCATTAGGAATCTCTCCAGAATATGTTAGGTGTTAAAGAGCATAGATTATATTTGGTACCAACTTGACACAGGACTTTGTGCAAAATCCGAAGCTTATCCCACCATGTTGCAGACTCTCACAAGTGACAATGCAACTCAGGCTACACTCATCCAAAACATGAATGTAGTTGTGGAATTTCATGCTGCTGTAATGTAAGATCTTTTAACTACTATTAAAATTCTAATCGGTGCAATCATAATAGTTATTACGGTGTGCACGAACAGCTTGCAGGGTTTTACATTTCTTCAGCAATCTGACCTCCAACAGACTATATTGACTTGATCCATCCTGGAGCAGTGGAAGTAGGGCTTTGTGCCAAATAATTGTTCTCTCTCCATAATAACATTCAAGATACCAGCACTTCACCAGTCCTCTCGATGTTGCCTGTCAGACAGCCTGCCCAGGCAACTAATGCTCAAACTGAGTTGTTCCCATCCAGTCGAAGGTTATGCATAATTTATGTATTGATGTCTTTGTCTGAATCTATGTGCCTTTGATGCGGTTGCAAGCAAGATTTTCGTTGTACCTGTACTTTACCATACTTGTGCATTTGACAATCAACTCAACTTGACGTGAAGTGATCTTCCAAGATCATATCCTGTTGCTTCCACTGAAACCTAGTTCTGTACCATTAGCAATGCTGCAGCAACAGCATTGGCCCTGGTTGGGAGCACCAAGACAGCCAACCACAGATGGTATGCACTGAAGGAATGTGCACGTGGTTGACATTAGCATGAAACAGCACAGGATTTCATCCTTCCTTCTCTGGTTCCTGATTTTAAAATTGGTTAAAAAAAAAGCAGTTGCTCATGATGGCAAAGGTGTACACCATGTAACAGAGCATCAGGAGTCTTGACATGCCTACAGCAATACTAAAGATTAATACAGAAAGTAGAAATTATGGTTAGCGTGGCAGAATGGCTTTCCGTTTTTTTGCAATTTGAAATGGCTTTTCAGTTTCTTTTGTAATTATAAACGGTGCCAACATTGTGGCGACTGTGCTTTTGTGGTTTTGCAAAAGAATTTCACTGTGCTGTGCATATGTGACAACAAAGAACCATTGAACCATTCAGTATATGTGTATACATACATATGTATAGCAATTCATAGCCATTGGTTTTTGTTGTTCAATATTCACCATTTGGCTTGTCTGGGTGGCTTGAATGCAGCTGCCATAGCTCATTAGTGCACAATAAGTACAACATGTCCACTGCCGGATTTTCTTTAATATAATGTACATTTGAACATTTGAGAAATAAGTTCCTTTCTGTTTGTTGAGTGCAAAGCCTATGAAGTGAAGCCTATGAAGTAGCCAATGGCACACTGCAACACGAGGACCCCCAAAATCCAGGACAGCTGTGTGCTCTCTCAACCTTCTATTACCTGGCAGGAGGGAATGAAATGTAGCCAGCTCTGTTTGGATTATGATTATTGATAAATGAGGGACACTTGAGAGAGGGAGTCTGAAGAAGGATCCAAACCCAAAAAATCACTGAGTTTCTGTGAACTAGGCTTATTTTGCCTTGTTAGGCTCTTGGAAAAACTCACTCCAAAGAAGCTTCGATTCATTTGGAGGTCAGCCACTCACCGCAAAATGCAAGGGATCAGCATTTGTCAGGCCACCTCAGGCAATGCAGATGCCTTCAGGTTGAAACTAGTCTGGGACTTGATCCTTTCAGGTTGGTGTGCCACTGTCAAGAAACTATCTAGAACATGGGCAAATTCATGCCCTGAGGGGGAAAATAGAGGGGGGGGGGGAATACACAGCAAGCAAAGAAGCTAAGTAGCATACAACCTTAAATTGTAGAATTCCATATTTAATCCAGAAGACTGTAATGTGCCCGGATGGAAGATGAGGTGCTGTTCCTCAATTTTGTGTTGGGCCTTATTGTAACAGTGCAGGAGGCCGTAGAATGACAGAACAGAGTGCGAATGGGATGCAGACTATGATGGGTAACATAATCTTTGAATTGCCTTTGAGAACTGATCGGTGTTCTGAATGCTGGTGTTCTGCAAAGCCGTGTCCTAACCGCCGTTTAGTTTCTCTAGTAGAGAGGAGACCATGCTGAATCCTCTAACAGGGTTATATTGCACATAGCTTATTCAGTGTAAAGAAGGGTTCTGACCTGAAACATCACTTATCTATTCCATCCACAAATGGTGCCTGGCTCACTGTAGTCCAGTACTTTACGTTTTACTCAAGATTCCAGCAATAGCAGCTCATTCTGTCTCTATAAGGTTCATGAACTCAGCAGAATGCAGCTATAGTTTACCATAATTATATTAGAATATTAGTAATTTAATCGCAACATTATTTTTATTTTTATTTATTTAACCTTTATTT
This sequence comes from Leucoraja erinaceus, assembly GCF_028641065.1. Taxonomy (NCBI): domain Eukaryota; kingdom Metazoa; phylum Chordata; class Chondrichthyes; order Rajiformes; family Rajidae; genus Leucoraja; species Leucoraja erinaceus. Next base: position 84,603,469 of record NC_073378.1, read on the forward strand.
AACCAGGAGAAGTCTCATTGAGATTAAAAATCTCTTTTACAAGAGAGTCCTGGCCAAGACATTATATTAATTAAGTTGCAAAGTTAAATGATAGCTCATGCAACAAATATATGTGAAAGGAATTAAATGATGAACCATTCCTCTAGGCATGCATGAGTCAACTTAAGACAATGTCCCATTTTACAAATGTTTAGTCTGTTTCTCCCCCATTTGGGAAATTCAGTAATGCACTTCAATGCACCAACCAGCCCAACAAGAGTCGGACAAACTGTTGAAGGAATTTTGTCCATGTCATTGAATATTAGTGATTCTACATACATTTTTTCTTGCTTTTCAGCCTTGAAGGTTTTTAGTCTCTGCTTTGCGCTTTTTTTTAAAGCATAGTTGACGGTAGTACTGCTTAAGTGAGATATGTGTAGATGGGCAAAATGATTGATAGGGACGTGGTGGGCCCAATTAAGCCTAAATGTAAAACAGGACCAAGAACAACGTGGCTGATTTTTCTACCCTCTGAAAATTGATTGAATGTCACTCTATTAATGGTCATTTAGTTCAATAGTCAAGTCGAATTTATGGTCAAATGATCAAGCATGGTGAGATACAGATTTCCCACGTGCACATGATAATAAACTCTACTTGACTTTACTTGATAAATTCTGGAGTTTCCAGTGGTGTCCAAATCCTGTGAATGGGTTTTAAAACTTTACAATAGAAATTGTAAGGCCATTGGTGAAGCTACAAGATAGAATGACATGCAACATGCAATGGACAAATCCAAGTGATTCTCCCAACCAATGGCTCTGCACTCTAATCACAAATTAAATACCTGGTGGGAGAAGGTGACTAGTGAAAAGATTGCTGAAGCATTAGCAAATATCTTAGGATAGAGGTGTCCAGTATATGTGTATTGGTTTATCAAGTGCAAGGTGTTGCATTTTGGCAAGTTAAAATGGCTTTCAATGTTCATAGTGAATGATAGGACCCCGGGAGGATTTCTATAGAGGAGCGGGCTCCAGGAGTATAAGTACATAGTTCCCTGCAAGTGGCATCTCATATAGATAGGTTGATCAAGAAGGCTTTCGGTACATTGGCCTTCATCAGTCAAGGTATTGTACATAAGTTGGGATATTAGGTTACATTTGCAGAAGATGTAAGTGAGGCCGCATTTAAAGTATTGTGTTCGTTTTTCAGCTTCTTGCATCAGAAGGATGCCACTAAGCTTGTAGAATGTAGAGAAGATTTACAAGGATGCTGCCGGGACACGAGAGCCTGAGCTCTGGGTAGAGGTTGGAAAGGCTAGGACCTTATTCCTTGGAGCACAGGAGGCTGATGGGCGATTTTATAGAGATGTATATGAGAGAGTAGTGTGAAGTGTAGATGGAGTCAATGGAAGGAGAGGCAGGTTTGTGTGATGTATTGCGTTTAGTAAACTTACATACATAGATACATAGTCAATAGGGGCAGGAGTACGCCATTCGGCCCTTCAAGCCAGCACCGCCATTCAATGTGATCATGGCTGATCATCCTCAATCAAACTCCTTCCTCAGGCTCGCTGGGTCAAAGTGAAAGACTTCCAATAGAGACAACAGCAAACTGACGGCCAGTTTCTCGTTGATCTCTCTCATCTGCAGAATGTGGATGTAGTGCTTCAGGTGGTAGGTGTACGCTAACCAGGACAGGTCTTCCTGCCTTCTCCCCATACCCCTTGATTCCACGAGCCCTAAGAACTCTATCTAACTCTCTTTTGAATGCATCCAGTGAATCGGCCTGCACTGCCTTCTGAGGCAGAAAATTCCACAAATTCACAACTCTCTGTGTGAAAAGGATTTCCTCATCTTGGTTCTAAATGGCCTACCCCTTATTCCTAAACTGTGGCCCCTGGTTCTGGACTCCCCCAACATCGGGAACATGTTTCCTGCATCTAGCATGTCCAAATCCTTAATAATTTTTATGTTTCTATAAGGTCCCTCTCATCCTTCTAAATTCCAGTTGCTCCATTCTTTCATCATATCATCATTCATCATTCCGCCATCCCGGGAATTAACATCGTGAGCCTACGTTGCACTCCCTCAATAGCAAGAATGTCCTTCCTCAAATTAGGGGACCAAAACTGCACAAAATACTCCAGATGTGGTCTCACCAGGGCTCTCTACAACTGCAGAAGGACCTCTTTGCTCCTATACTCAACTCCTCTCGTTATGAAGACCAACATGCCATTCGCTTTCTTCAGTGCTTGCTGTACCTGCATGCTTATTTTCAGTGACTGATGAACAAGGACCCCCAGATCCTGTTGTACTTCCCCTTTTCCCAACTCGACACAATTTAGATAATAATCTGCCTTCCTGTTTTTGCTTCCAAAGTGGATAACCTCACATTTATCCACATTAAACTGCATCTGCCATGCATCTGCCGAATCACCCAACCTGTCCAAGTCACCCTGCATTCTCATAGCATCCTCCTCGCAGTTCACACTGCCACCTAGCTTTGTGTCGTCTGCAAATTTGCTAATGTTACTTTTAATGCCTTCATCTAAATCATTAATGTATATTGTAAATAGCTGCGGTCCCAGCAACGAGCCTTGCGGCACCCCACTAGTCACTGCCTGCCTTTCTGAAAGTGTCCCGTTAATCCCTACCCTTTGTCTGCCAGCCAATTTTCTAGCCATGTCAATACCCTACCCCCAATACCATGTGCTCTAATTTTGCCCACTAATCTCATATTTGGGGCTTATCAAATGCTTTCTGAAAGTCCAGGTACACTACATCCACTGGCTCTCCCTTGTCCATTTTACTTGATACATCCTCAAAAAATTCCAGAAGATTTGTCAAGCTTGATTCCCCTTACCATTAGTGGCTGTTGCTACATTTCTGAGGTATTGACCCACTGAGACAACCTTCTTCCTGGAAGTTTCAATATGACCACACCTGTATCTGGTTTGAGAATTTGATATTCAAGTAGTTTCAGGGGAAATACATCAGGATTGGCAAGAAGAAGCAAAATTAAATTGCCAGCTGTATGGTAATGCGCAGGGAAAATAGTCCAACCACCACCCCAACCACTTTTCCTGCACTATCCCCACTGGGCAGGTCTAAAATTAAACCCATTGTTAAGCTTATACTCTTATACATTCGCATCTCATTTATACATCAAAGAGTTCTGACACTCTTTAAAACCTACGCCAAGTTACAATTTTCAAAATATTTCCATTACAGAGTGTTTTCACGCAGCTCCCACCTCACTTCATGAACATATTTATCTTCTATTTGTTTTCAGACAACATATTGGAGCGTTTTTCAGTTGTGGTAGGAGTGTTCTGTGTGTCTTATCATTCCCTGGATCTCCTAGAACTCCAATTTCCGCCTTACGACAAATGTGCACAAAGAACCCAAAAATTATAACATATGCAGAACAGCAAATCTAGCCGAAATCAGATAGATATCCACTTGCTTGTTCCCCATAAACACATTTTATACAGATTGCAATTCTACAGCATAATAACCTACATTTTCTTTACTAGGTGTTAATACTTTAAGGCCAGTGTAAATATAAAACAGACTGCAATAGGTCAACAAAGATTATGACTGTTTAAGTCCTGGATAATAATCCAAGTTTTTACAGTTTTCTACAGTAGCTGCTTTATAACCAATGTGGCTTCACATCAGGAAAGCTACCACATGTAGACGCACACTTAGACCACCGTTGTCTTGCTGCATTTGGCAGTCTGTTACAGGGTTTTAAAGAGGAAAAAATGATCCAATGGACATTGTTGTAACTGTAGAAGAAAAATGAAAGCTGGTCCGGCACCTCACACTGTGAGTTGGCACTTGGAGAAAGCAATTTAAAAGTCCCATATGCAGACAAGACACATTTAAAGGCTTGCTTTTGCTATATAATGAATTGCTGATATTGCATTTTTGTATTGAAATCCCTTTCCACAACTAATTTTGTGCCGCTTAGTGGAAGCTAGATATCTAGCACAGAACCACTGATGAATATCCATTATTTTCCCTCCAGCATTTATAAAAAGACATGTAAAATACTCCATAGATGCTGCCTCACCCGCTGAGTTTCTCCAGCATTTTTGTCTACCTGTAAAATACTTATTATAATTGAACTAAGAATAATCACCATCTTACTGAAGAAAAGATACTAACGATAATAAAAACAGAAACACTGGAAGAACTCAGGCAGTCAAGTAGCATCTGTGGAAAGAGAAACCAATGCTTCAGGTCGAAGACTCTTCATCGCTGTTTTACAGAATAGTAAAAATTCAAGTACAAAAGGTGCACTAGCAGTAAACACATTTTTTCTAAATAACAGTGTTTCCATCTATATAATTAAAAGCCTCACCTTGACCACTTCCTGTCTGCGCTGTATATTGATTTTAGAAATATCGCTACCATATACAGGTGCACAACCTTTTATCCGAAAGCCTTGGGACCAGACACTTGTCGGATTTCGGACATTTTCGGATTTCCGAATGGAAGATTTTTAGCGTAGATTAGGTAGGTAGCGCGGGCGGCTTGAAAAGTCTGGAGCGACTGCCTCCTCCCCGGAGACCGGGGAATCATTGTAAATCATTGCATAAATGTTAGTCAGTTAGTTTGGAGGGATTTTATGTGGTGGTGGGGTGGGTGGGTGAAGGGGGAAACTTTAATTCTTAGTCCCCTACCTGGTCGGCGACTCCCAACATCTGTTGGGAGAAGGCGGCCTCAGCGCCCTGGAGCTTACCGCACGGCGACCCGGTAAGGCATTGCCCGCTCCCCGCTGGTATCCCAGCGCCGCAGGCGGCGGTGGATTTGGAGCGCCTCGCAGCCAGGAATAGAGTTGCCGGGGTCGGAGCTACAACCGGCGCCGCCCGCAGCCCCAGCTGGGAGTTGGCGGCCACAGCGCTGCGGAGCTTACTGCACGGCGACCCGGTAAGGCATTGACCGCTCCCCGCCTCTCCGACGTGTTTCCCCGGTCTCCGGGGAGGAGGCAGCCGTGACAGTAGTACAGACCTGGGTTGACCGTGGGTCGTTTCGGGTCAAGTTTGGCGCCAAACGCGAGCTTTGGTGTGCAGACGACATCCTGGAAAAAATGGCCGGTTTTCGGAGTTTTTCGGTTTCCGGAACACCGGATAAAAGGTTGTGCACCTGTATTGCTATGATTTTTGGCCATCTTACTCACTGTCCTCCTCCGCTGTAGCAGCCCCGAGGATTTTTCCGATCGATGAAAAATAAAAAAGTTATGAGTGTTTAAAACATCTTGAGATCAGCTGATTGGTCTTCTCGCCTGTCAATCACCATGATGACGGTAATGGCCCTTCTGGGGGGGCAGAACTATAAAACCTCGGATGTCTGGACATGAGTCAGTCATTCTGGAAGATCGCGAGGGATAGTCCACAACTGTGATTCTAAGCTGTGAATCAACTGAACTGTGAGACTGCAATGTACTTGCAAAAATTGATTTGTTAGCCCTTAATGACAATGCAATGAGTTGTTTGGCAATTTGTGGCTTTCAATCTGCTTGAAATGCTATGAAATTGAATTTGGTGGCCTACACTCTGCTGGAAATGCTATGAAATTGAATTTGGTGGCCTGCACTCTGCTTGAAATGGAATTTCAAAGAATAGCCGTGATTGACTGCCAGCCCACCAGCCCTGAGTGACTGCCAGCCCACCAGGCCTGAGTGACTGAGCTGCCAGCCCAAGAATCCATTCAGACCACAAAGTTCATACTAGCCCTCTGGAAACCAGTTCCGTCAGCCCACAACACCCATACTAGCGCTCCAGAAACCCCCCCCCACACCACTGGCCACCAATATTGGAATCGTTGGAGAGGTGGAATATTGCATTGGGGGACCAGCCCTCCCGTGTGAACATGGGACCCAACGGACCCCACTTCGTCTAGTATTAAAGATTAGTTACAATACAAACCAAGTTCTTATCTTAAAATGGGTCATAAACAAATTGGTTAGATTAAATTAAATGTGCTGTACTTTACTAATGCTAACAAATTAGACCTCACTCAATATGCAAAATTTCTATTCATAAACCTAATGTCAGCTAATTACTCTGAAGCGCCTGGTTCTGTCAGCAATGTTGTGCTAATTCAGCTCCTCAAAAACGGAATCATTTCTCAAAATCAATTAGAAACAAAAGAATAATTATTTTTTCACAGTTGGAAACTGAAACCACCGCTAGCTGTCTCATCTACTACATATTCCAAATAGCGAATAAAGCTTAGGTCTTGATCTGTTTGCCAAATAATGCTAAATTAGCACTGCAAACATCAAAATCAGACCTTTGGTAACTACTGCTTGGCCTAATTTTCTATTCAGTCTGTGTTTAATCTCTATTCATTATTAACAAGCATTTATAATGTGACCCTGACAGCTTGGTACTGCTGTGATAAATTATCTGACTCAAGTCCGATTAAAAAATGCAAACTTGAGTGCTAATTATCTCAACAGACCTGCTTAATAACAGGATTCATTGTCAATGATCGCATCCCAGCATGTGTGTCACTGGTAACGAATACCCAGGGTCCACAATAAAGACAAGATTCCCAAAATGCTCTCTTAGCCAGCATATGTAAAGCTGAGGGTTTCTGTATCTGTTGTGGCCTTTTATTAGAGGAGCTGACAAAATGATAAAGCTAGGCACAGTAAAACTCCACCAAAATACCATTATGCATTACAATCTTGGGCACTTGGAAATCAGCATAATATAGCATTAACATTGATTTTTTACATGGTATAATAATGGCTTCCAAATGTCACCTCGGCAAAAGGGTCATACAACCCCTTCAAGTTTCCCCAAGATATTTTTTTCTGATTCACTCAGACAATAGACAATAGGCGCAGGAGTAGGCCATTTGGCCCTTCGAGCCAACACTGCCATTCAATGTGATCATGGCTGATCATCCTCAATCAGTACCCCATATAACCATATAACATATAACAATTACAGCACGGAAACAGACCATCTCGGCCCTTCTTTTCGAGGATGTAATTAGTAGCGTGGATAGGGGGAGAACCAGTTGATGTGGTGTATCTGGACTTCCAGAAGGCTTTCGACAAGGTCCCACATAAGAGATTAGTATACAAACTTAAAGCACACTGCATTGGGGGTTCAGTATTGATGTGGATAGAGAACTGGCTGGCAAACAGGAAGCAAAGAGTAGGAGTAAACAGGTCCTTTTCACAATGGCAGGCAGTGACTAGTGGGGTACCGCAAGGCTCAGTGCTGGGACCCCAGTTATTTACAATATATATTAATGATCTGGATGAGGGAATTGAAGGCAATATCTCCAAGTTTGCGGATGACACTAAGCTGGGGGGCAGTGTTAGCTGTGAGGAGGATGCTAGGAGACTGCAAGGTGACTTGGATAGGCTGTGTGAGTGGGCAAATGTTTGGCAGATGCAGTATAATGTGGATAAATGTGAGGTTATCCATTTTGGTGGCAAAAACAGGAATGCAGACTATTATCTAAATGGTGGCCGACTAGGAAAAGGGGAGATGCAGCGAGACCTGGGTGTCATGGTACACCAGTCATTGAAAGTAGGCATGCAGGTGCAGTAGGCAGTGAAGAAAGCGAATGGTATGTTAGCTTTCATAGCAAAAGGATTTGAGTATAGGAGCAGGGAGGTTCTACTGCAGTTGTACAGGGTCTTGGTGAGACCACACCTGGAGTATTACATAGAGTTTTGGTCTCCAAATCTGAGGAAGGACATTATTGCCATAGAGGGAGTGCAGAGAAGGTTCACGAGACTGATTCCTGGGATGTCAGGACTTTCTTATGAAGAAAGACTGGATAGACTTGGTTTATACTCTCTAGAATTTAGGAGATTGAGAGGGGATCTTATAGAAACTTACAAAATTCTTAAGGAGGTTGGACAGGCTAGATGCAGGAAGATTCCTCCCGATGTTGGGGAAGTCCAGGACAAGGGGTCACAGCTTAAGGATAAGGGGGAAATCCTTTAAAACCGAGATGAGAAGAACTTTTTTCACACAGAGAGTGGTGAATCTCTGGAACTCTCTGCCACAGAGGGTAGTCGAGGCCAGTTCATTGGTTATATTTAAAAGGGAGTTAGATGTGGCCCTTGTGGCTAAGGGGATCAGAGGGTATGGAGAGAAGGCAGGTACGGGATACTGAGTTGGATGATCAGCCATGATCATATTGAATGGCAGTGCAGGCTCGAAGGGCCGAATGGCCTACTCCTGCACCTAATTTCTATGTTGCTAGTCCATGCCGAACACTTACTCTCACCTAGTCCCATCTACCTGCACTCAGACCATAACCCTCCATTCCTTTCCCGTCCATATACCTATCCAATTTATTTTTAAATGATATTATCGAACCTGCCTCCACCACCTCCACTGGAAGCTAATTCCACACAGCTACCACTCTCTGAGTAAAGAAGTGCCCCTCATGTTACCACTAAACTTCTGTCCCTTAATTCTCAAATCATGTCCTCTTGTTTGAATCTTCCCTACTCTCAATGGAAAAAAGCTTATCCACGTCAACTCTGTCTATCCCTCTCATCATTTTAAAGACCTTTATCAAGTCCCCCCTTAACCTTCTGCGCTCCAAAGAATAAAGACCTAACTTGTTCAACCTCTCTCTGTAACTTAGGTGCTGAAACCCAGGCAACATTCCACTAAATCTCCTCTGTACTCTCTATTTTGTTGACATCTTTCCTATAATTTGGCGACCAAAATTGTACACCATACTCCAGAATTGGCCTCACCAATGCCTTGTACAATTTTAACATTACATCCCAACTTCTATACTCAATGCTCTGATTTATAAAGGCCAGCACATCAAAAGCTTTCTTTACCACCCTACCACCCCGTTCCTGCTTTTTCCCCATATCCCCTGACCGCTATTTTTAAGAGCCCTATCTAGCTCTCTCTTGAAAGCATCCAGAGAACCTGCCTCCGCTGCCCTCTGAGGCAGAGAATTCCACAGACTCACCACTCTCTGTGAGAAAAAGTGTCTCCTCGTCTCTGTTCTAAATGACTTACTCCTTATTCTTAAACTGTGGCCCCTGGTTCTGGACTCCCCCAACATCGGGAACATGTTTCCTGCCTCTAGCGTGTCCAAGCCCTTAACAATCCTGTATGTTTCAATGATAACCTCTCATCCTTCTAAACTCCAGAGTGTACAAGCCCAGCTGCTCCATTCTCTCAGCATATGACAGTCCCGCCATCCCGGGAATTAACCTTGTAAACCTCACTGCCTGCTGTACCTGCATGCTTACTTTCATAGACTGAGGTACAAGGACCCCCAGATCCCGTTGTACTTCCCCTTTTCCCAACTTGACGCCATTTAGATAGTAATCTGCCTTCCTGTTTTTGCTACCAAAGTGGATAACCTCACATTTATCCACATTAAACCTCATCTGCCATGCATCTGCCCACTCCCCCAACCTGTCCACGTCACCCTGCATTCTCATAGCATCCTCCTCACAGTTCACACTGCCACCCAGCTTTGTGTCATCTGCAAATTTGCTAATGTTACTTTGAATCCCTTCATCCAAATCATTGATGTATATTGTAAATAGCTGCGGTCCCAGCACCGAGCCTTGCGGTACCCCACTAGTCACTGCCTGCCAATCTGAAAGGGACCCGTTAATCCCTTCTCTTTGTTTCCTGTCTGCCAACCACTTCTTTATCCATGTCTGACAGAGTACCATGTGCCTTAATTTGTCTCACTAATCTCCTATGTGTGACCTTATCAAATGCTTTCTGAAAGTCCAGGTACATCAGAGGGAGACCAATTTTACTGGCAACATCATACAAGCGTTAGTAATGAAGATATTTTTCTGGTCCACTGGTAGATATAAGATGCTGAAAACAAGTTTTACTACCTTTAACTAAAAAAAAGAAAAACTTTAAATTGTCCTGTCTTTTTTCAATTCTCTCAGGGTCGTGGATGATTTGCTTCTATTTTAGATCTGTGGTTTCCAAGGTGGCTGATGGGACCCTGATTCTCCTACAGATAGAACAGGAGATGCTTGACAGGAAGGGCAATTAAGTGGCTTCCCTTTCTGCTATTTCTGCTGAGTTTGTGTGTGATCTCAGCTAACGAATTTGAGTTTCTCATGCCATCCTGGGGATTTCACCTACTGTATTTTGCAATCTCTTGCTATGATGGAGTTTGGAATAGAATGTCTATTTTGAATTCTGGTGTAGGCCACGCAAACGATGTGGCCTGCCCATTAGAGCAAACTGACTGTAATTAGGGCCCCAATTCTGAGGATGTTGGGCTGGGAAAGACACTGATGTTGATTTACTTATCCTGATAATTGATATGGAAGATTTTGCAGAGACAGCATTGATAATATATCTCTTCAGTGCTTTGAGGTGCCTGTTGCAAGTGGCCACATTTAAGAAGTGTACACCAATAGCAACCATGATATTTTTAAGTATAGTTACTGATATACAGAGCAAAACCTGCACACGAATAATAATGAAATAAATGACCACACAAGTTGTTTTAATCATATTATTTGAGGAATAATAGTTGACCAGGATATTAACCATCACTCAGGCAGGTGACAAAAGGGCATGACATAATGTTTTACAATTTTTACATTCATTCCTTATTTATCAAAGGAAGTAGTATTGGATCTAGTCAGGGGGTATGGCAAAGCGCATTTAAGCAGGAGTGTTTGGAAAACACTAAACACACTATCCAGCCAAAGTGATCAGAATCGGTGCCAGATAAAACTGTAAACAGCTCTGGAAAATTGCCCATTTCCTCTTATGTTCTGTCATTTTCTGCTGGTAGGTCTTAGCTGCTTGATCAAATCTACATTGTAATACCAATAACATCTAACTAGCTTCCCTCCACATTGCCACACCACTCCAAGTACCATAGTGTGTATCCTCACCTGGACAATGTTTACAGTGCCATCAATGAGCTCCCATGTGTACAGGCCTCCTGTTTACCGACCCATCCTGCAAGACTTTCATTCTTGTTAGAAATAACTCTATCAATTGTGCTAATTTTGTCTTCATGATCTCCTTTTGCTTTGTATCCCAGCAGCTGTGTTCACTCAGACATACATGAATGTCCTACCCTTTGGCATTTTCTTCCCAGTTCCCTATTCTCTTGATTAGACCTTTGGTTTCCACTTATCATCTGCCCTGTTATTTCCCTTGTTTTTCCTTGCTTACTGTTAACCTCCATATTCTGAAGCAACTTTGATATGCATTGAAAGAAATGAAAGTAAAGTTGAGTACTGAATTTGAAGCAGCAGTTTAAACTCAAGTTATCGTGGCAGTCATAAAAAAGTTTCAGCTCTGTTCTTGTGATTTATCACATCATTTGTTAACAGCAGTTGGCAAGGATCCATAAGGGGAAAATCCTGCCTGACCGACCTCCTTGACTGCTCTCAGGAAATCTTAACCCAAGTGGACTATGGTAAGTCCTATGACGTATTATTCCTTGATCAATTGCCAGTAAAAGGTTGTTAATTAAATTCAAAGCTGTGGGGATTCATAGTAAACCCTGGGAATGGTTAAGAAACTAGCTGAAGGGTAGGAAACAAGTACTCGTTAGAGGAGCCATGCCAAAATAGCTGGGGGTGGGGAGGGGAGGTTAGCACTGAGTGAGCTGCCTCGGGGCTCAGTGTCTGGCCCACTACTGTTTCCAATTTACATAAATGACCTAGACGCAAAACAATGCCAAGTAACCAAATTTACAGAAGATACAAACTTGAAAAGGCAATGCAGTCAGGTGGGGTAGCTCAAGAATTATGGAATAACTGGGCGAAATATGTTAAGTGGAAAGAACATAAACAGATCTGGGAAAAGTACTACATATAGTGAGTGCCCTCCATAATGTTTGGGACAATGACCCATCATTTATTTATTTGCCTCTGTACTCCACAATTTGAGATTTGTAATAGAAAAAATCACATGTGGTTAAAGTGCATATTATTAAATAAAGGGTATTTCTATCCATTTTCGTTTCACCAGTGTTTATAGTACTGTTTATACATAGTCCCCCCATTTCAAGGCACCATAATGTTTGGGACACAGCAATGTCATGTAAATGAAAGTAGTTATGTTTAATATTTTGTTGCATATCCTTTGCATGCATTGACTGCTGAACATCACCAGTTGCTGTGTGTCTTCTCTGGTGATGCTCTATCAGGCCTGTATTGCCGCCATCTTTAGCTTTTGCTTGTTTTGGGGGCCAGTCCCCTTCATTTTTTTCTTCAGCATATAAAAGGCATGCTCAATTGGGTTCAGATCAGATGATTGACTTGGCCACTCAAGAATTTATCATTTTTTTAGCTTTGAACAACTCCTTTGTTGCTTCAGCAATATGTTTGGGATCATTGTCTTGCTGTAGAATGAACCACCGGCCAATGAGTTTTGAGGCATTTGGTCCTCATGTTGAGCAATAAAAGTTTCCAAAGATGATGGAAAGACTAGGTGCTGAGAGCTCCCATATACCTGCATTAAGGAGGCATTTTAACACACCTGAGTAATTACAAACACATGTGAAGCCATGTGTCCCAAACATTATGGTGCCCTGAAATTGGGGGACTATGTATAAACACAGCTGTAATTTCGACATGGTGAAAAAAAATGTATAAAAATAAAGGCCCTTTAATAAAATCTGACAATGTGCAATTTAACCACATGTGATTTTTTTCCTTTACAAATCTCAATTTGTGGCGTACAGAGGCAAATAAATAAATGATTGGTCCTTGTCCCAAACATTATGCAGGGCATTGTATGTACAGGAAAATAGATAGGATCTTTACATCAGGAATGGTGCTGGTAAAGCTACAAATTAAATTTCAAGAGGCTGGAAAAAGCTCCCTTCATAGAATAAACGCTAGTAGCAATCAACAAGTCAACAGAATAATAAATGACATAATCTTAAGAGAACAAAAGTCATAATTAATGATTAAGCTACAAAGTGTGGAATCCAAGGTGCGCTAGCCAATTGGATTCAAAATTGGCCTGGGGGAAGGAAGCAAAGGGTAGTTGTGCAAGGTTGCTTTTTGTTGATTGGAGGCCAGTGATCAATGTAGTGCCGCATGGATGTTGCTGGGCATGCTGCTATTTGTTATCCACATTAATTATTTGGATGACAATGCAGTTAACATTGTTGGTAAGTTTGCAAATCAAACCAAAATAGGTGGTGTAGTTAACTTTGAGGACAGTTATTGAAACTGACAACAAGTACTGGATCAGTTAGGAAAATGGACCAAGGAAGGGTGACCAAGAAACATGTTAAAAGGGACCAAGAAACATGGTGAAAAATTTGCGCCGACCATACTGAGGCCACGACTAGTTTCCAGAATGCAGGAACTCCTCGCGATCATGAAGGAGACTCACCAGAGACCACCAGCAAACATGTGGCAACCATGTGGCGAGCGCAGAGTCTCCTGCACTCGCCTAAAAAGTCGCCTAAGTGGGACAGGCCCATTACTAATCAAGAATCTGCCAATCTCCGCCTTAAAAATACCCAATCACGGCCTCCACAGCCATCTGTGGCAATTAATTCCACAGATTCACCACCCGCTGACTAAAGAAATTCCTCATCTTTCTAAAGATACATCATTTTATTCTGAGACTTACCCTCTGGTCCTATATCCAAGATTCAAGATTCAAGAGAGTTTATTGTCATGTGTCCCAGATAGGACAATGAAATTCTTACTTTGCTTCAGCACAACAGAATATAGTAGGCATGAATACAGAACAGATCAGTGTGTCTATATACCATTATATAAATATATACACACATGAATAAATAAACAGATAAGGTGCAAATAAACAGATAATTCAGAGTTTTGTTTCATTTGAGTTTAATAGCCTGATTGCGGGGAAGTAACTATTCCTGAACCTGGACGCTGCAGTCTTCAGGCTCCTGTACCTTCTACCTGAAGGTAGCGGGGAGATGAGTGTGGGGCCAGGATGGTGTGGGTCCTTGATGATGCTGCCAGCCTTTTTGAGGCAGCGACTGTGATAGATCTCCTCGATGGTAGGGAGGTCAGAGCCGATGATGGACTGGGCAGTGTTTACTACTCTTTGTAGTCTTTTCCGCTCCAGGGCGCTCATGTTGCTGAACCAAACCACAATGCAACCGGTCAGCATGTTCTCTACTGTGCACCTGTAGAAGTTAGAGAGAGTCCTCCTTGACATACCAACTCTCCGTAATCATCTCAGGATGTAGAGGCGCTGATGTCCTTTCTTTATAATTGCATCAGTGTTCTCGGACCAGGAGAGATCTTCAGAAATATGCACGGTCAGGAATTTGAAGCTCTTGACTCTCTCTATCATCGACCCGTTGATATAAACGAGACTGTGGGTCCCCATCCTGCCCCTGCCAAAGTCCACAATCAGTTCCTTGGTGTTGTTGGTGTTGAGGGCCAGGTTATTGTGCTGGCACCATTTGGTCAGTCGGTCGATCTCTCTTCTATACTCTGACTCTTCCCCATCAGTTATTCGTCCCACAACAGTGGTGTCATCAACGAACTTGATGATGGAGTTTGCACTATGACCGGCTACGCAGTCATGAGTATAGAGTGAGTACAGCAGGGGACTGAGCACGCAGCCTTGAGGTGCTCCCGTGCTGATTGTTATCGAGGCTGCCACAATTCCAACAATACGAACAGTCTGTGGTCTGTGAATTCTTCCACTGTTGGAAACATTCACTCTATATCCAGGTCTGTTATGATTCGGTAAGTTTGAATGAGGTCCCAACTCAGATTTCTAAACTCCGGCATGTACATGCCCAGTGCCACCAAATGCTCATCATACGTTAACACAATTAGCTCCGGGATAATTCTTGTAAACCTCCTCCAACGCCAGTACATTCCTCAGATATAGGTCCTATAAATGCTCACAATAGTTCAAATGTGGTCTGCCGTGACTGTAGTGCCTTATAAAGCCACAGCAATACATCACTGTTTTTATATTTGAATCCTCTTGAAATAAATGCTAACATTGCATTTACCTTACTACCGATTCAACTTGCAAATTAACCTTTTGGGAATCCTGCACTAGCACTCCCAAGTCCCCTTTGCACCTCCGATTTCTGAATCCTCTCCCCTCCACCTATCTTGACATCATCTGTAACCTTGGCCACAACGCCTTCAATTCCCTCATCCAAATCGGTGATATACAATGTGAAGAGTAGCGGCCCCAGCAGCGATCCCTGTGGAACACTGCTTGTCACTGGCAGCCAACCAGGAAAAGAGAGTCCATGGTATTAAAGGGAAGATACTGGCAAGGATAGCAGGTTGGCTATCCAGGTAAAGCCCCGTTTATTCCCATTCTTTGGCTTCTGCCATTCAGCCAACCTGCTATCCTTGCTAGTATCTTCCCCCTTATACCATGGACTCTCATCTTCTTTAGGAGCCTCATGTGCGGCATCTTATCAAAGGCCTTCTGAAAATCCAGGTAAACACCATTCGGAGTCATGAGGAGCATGACTAAAGTAAACACACACAGTCTTTTTCCCAGGGTAGCGGATTCTATAACCAGAGGGCATAGGTTGAAGGTGAGCGGGGATAATATTAAGAGGGATTACAGAGGTAACATTTTCACTCTGTAGATGGTCCATATGTGGAATGAGCTGACAGAGGAAGCTATAGAAACAGATAAAATTACAAGTTTTTAAAACATTTGGATGGATATATGATTGGTCAACATGGACATGGTCAACATGGACATAGTGGACTGAAGGGCTTGTTTCTGTGCTGTACTTTTCTCCAACTTTATGACTCGAGTGCTCTGCGTTTAATTTGCTATGTCTTCTTTTCTTTGGCAGCCCTTCAGGATCAAGGAGGACCTCCTTCACTCCAGGGCTAAAAAGGCAGACTCTTCCACAGGCAGGACAGGAGAAAGCCACCAGCTTGGATGGGTAGTTTGTGAGATGATGCGCTCCTTCCATCACGCATGCAGGGCTTCTACAAGTTCTTGATGATTTGGGAAGTGATTCATGCTTTCCAGGGTCATGTTGTGATTCTCTATTGTTAGACAATCATGTGTGTATGAGCAAGGATGGATTGGTAGAGGGTAGACAAAAGTGCTGGAGAAACTCAGCGGGTGCAGCAGCATCTATGGAGCGAAGGAAATAGGCGACGTTTCGGACCGAAACCCTTCTTCAGACTGATGCAGGGTGGGGGCGGGGAGAAGAAAGGAGAAAGGAAGAGGAGGAGCCCGAGGGTTGAGGGAGAGCTGAGAAGGGGAGGAGACAGCAAGGGCTACCGGAAATTGGAGAAGTCAATGTTTATGCCGCTGGGGTGCAAACTGCCCAATGTGGTAGAGGATCTTGGCCTTTCAGACCTCTGGTATGCTTTGATGAGTGGGTCGATGTCTTGGAGCTCGGTCACTCTGCTCAAACAGAAGCATCGCTGCAGTTTGCTGCCTACGATTCCGGTGACTACCAGATGCAGCAGAAAACCAAACACAAGAAGCTGTTCTCAGAGCAACAATATTGATTAAAAGTTATAGTAAAACAACTGGGCTGTACAACCTAACCTGGAGGGAATTGGGTCAAGGGGAGAATGATTGATAAGTGGATAAACATAAAAATAAATAGTTGAGGAAAAATAGTTGAGGAATAATTTAGAGAAAAAACATTGAATGTGATATTAGAGATGTTCAGATTTCTTAGGGACAAGATAAGTTGATTGTGATCAGAAATGTTGATTTAAATTGCCATGTGAAATATGGATGGAAAGCCATGATTGCTGAAAGAGTTTAAGTCACTCCAAAAATTCAAACCCTTGTTCCAAAAGTGATTCCAATATCAGGATGTATAAGATTATACCGTTCCCAATCCTATATTCCTTTTGGAAAAATGTGGGGAATTTGAACTATTCTTGGTCATTACTGTGATAGCTAGGTCAATCAACAGAATGCTGAATTGTTGCAGCCACCAGCAAGTTCCTTAGTTTCCTGTGATAATTCCAATCAGCTAACACCTTCAACCAAGGTCCAGGCTTGACCTCTAGTCCTCAAAACCCAACTCTCTCATTGCCCAGTGGATTCCTTGACCTTCAAAGCCCTCATCATTTATCTCATCACTGTCACCAATATTTGGCTGATCATTGTCTCCTCCGCCCCCTCCAAGAAACTTCATCTGTCCCCCATCCTGTCCTTTTAAAGTAAATTAGGGTCAAATCCTAAACATCAAACCTATTCCTATAGGCTCAATCCCCCTGCTTCTCGAGACTCCTAGTCCCTGTAGACCCAGCAAAGCCTTTCCTCAGGCCTGTTACCCATAGCCATACCAATACTCTCAATTTGGCATCTTTGACCCAATTCCCAGGCAGCATTTTATCATTTCCAAAAAAACGGGTTGCAGCAGAAGTTTACAAAGCCAATCCAGCAGACATCATTGAGATGTGGCAATTTCTAGGTATTCCCCTTCAATCAAATATTTGCTCAATTAAAATACACCTTCATATTCATGGAAAATGCATTTCAAATATTTTGTTTAATAAAACTGTACTTTCAGGATTTGAATTTGAATTTCCTTTATTTTCATTCAGACCTTTCAGTCTGAACGAAATTTCGTGCCTGCAGTCATACATACAATAATACAATAATAAACAACAGAACAGACAGTAAACACAAATTAACATCCACCACAGTGAGTCCACCAAGCACCTCCTCACTATGATGGAGGCAAAAATCTTAGGGCTGCAGTCTCTTCCCTCCTCTTCTCCCTCTGCGCTGAGGCGATACCCCACCGGGCGATGGTATAATCAGTCCCGCGGCTCACCGAGCTCCGCGAACGGGCCAGTTCAGACACCGCGGCCCGGGGTGGTCGAAGCTGCCGCCCTCCAGTCCAGCGGACGCTGCTGTTGACGTCGTCCACTGCCCCACTGCCGAACCCCGGACTCAAGTCACCGCCGCCAGAACGCCGTCTCAGCCACCGGAGCACCGTTCCACCCTTGAGCTGGGCCGCCCCGACGGGAGCGCCGTTACCCTCAGGCTGGGCCGCCCACACGGGAGCACCGTTTCCCTCGAGCTGGGCCGCCCTCACGGGAGCGTCTCAGCCCCGCGCCAGGCCGCCCTCACGGGAGCGTCACAGCCCCTCACGGGAGCGCCGTTCCAGCCCCGAGCCGGACTGCCCTCACGGGAGCGAGCCCTGGGCGAGTCCTAACAGGCTCTGCCTCCGGAGCTTCGAGGTCGCCAACTCCGCCATTAGGCCTCAGCGCAGACGGAGGCAGAGAAGGGGGATACGACAAAAAAGTTGCATTCCCCCGAAGGGAGTGACAGCAAGCCCCATTTCACCCCCCACTCCCCCACACACACACACATAAACACAACCTAAAAACCAAAAACTTAGTTACACAAAACGAAAAAAACAACACAAAAAAGTAAAAACAAACGGACTGCAGGCGAGCTGCAGCCGTTCAACAGCGCCGCCAGATAATTCTTGAATGAATGAAATTATACAAAGGAAATAATATGGAAAGTAAAAGCTTTGAGAAGATTTTGTGGATCATGCAAAATAGCCAGCATCAATTGAGAGTAAAGAAAGATAGAAAATGGACAACGTTTCTTATCCACTGCTAATTCAACATTAAACTGCTCAAAGATGAAGACGTATTCATAATTTACAAAAAGCATTTTGGGCCAGCTTATGCTTTGTGTAATGGTCATTTGCAATTTACCTCTACGCCTGTCCAAAGATTTCTTGTGGGTTTATCAATGGAAGCTAATCCGAATGCGGTGCACCTAACAGGGTATTTGTGGCAAATCTGAGAAGTTCAAGCAGCAGAGGGACTCTTCAACCAGTCAGAATGAAGACATGCAGATCACAACAAATTAAAGAACAAGAAATATAAATGGCATTTGAGTCATGAAGCAAATGAAATAAAGGAGCTTACATTTCAGAATAAAACAGAAAGATAAAAGACATGGGAACAGGTTTAGGTCACCCTGCCCTTTGTGCCTGTTTCACTATTCAACAAAATCATATCTGATCTTCTTCATGCAAGAACCACAAATCTTTTAAAAATCTATGTATCTCTGTCTGGAGCATACTCAACAACAGAATATCCACATCGCTCCAAGAAATGAAAATACTTTCAATGTCCTAATGGCAATATGCAATGTCTGATCCCTAAATTGATGCAATGTCCCCTTCTTCAATGAAGAAAAAAAAAATGACAAACTTTCATCAGACCGACAGAGAGGTAGTCCGTGGGCCAGAGGGGCCTGCTGTGCACCCCCCCCCCTATGATCCTACTTGGGTGTCATTTTGTTCATTGGTTTCTCTTCTGTCAGAAAAATTATGCTTCCATGAAAAAAACTCATTTGGGCTATGTGTTTTTAACCCTTATTTCAATATGTCAAAATTGTGTTTGTTCACACTTTGCCCTCTTTCTTGGGGTCTGTGAATTTGGTACTTGCAATTGAGTCTGTTTCTTAGTGAAGATACTTAAAAAATCCACTAAATTAGGACCATATCATCTTCAATTCTATGAAAATCATAAAACAAAATTTAATTGATTTTTATGCAATAATTACATAATATATCCCTTGAGTTTTAGTTGTGCGAATAACCTATGAAATGGTGCCTCTTTCACTTTTAAATTCACTTTTAAATGGTTCCTCTTTCACTTTCACTAAATTCACTTTTAATGGAAAACTCTTGAGCATCCAAACTTCATATTCTTTGAATAAATATTTTCACACTGTAAACTGCAATCCAATCCAGTTTGTTCTGAATAATGATTTTAGTTCTCTAGTTGTAGTTAGGGATAATCTTATTTCAAGAAAGAATAAGTGGTACAAAAGAATCTGAATTATTACATGAAAGATATTGCAATAGAAACAGTGAAAGGCATCACCTTTAATGCATTTCTATTACTTGTACAAATGAAGCAAAGTTGAAAGGAATAGCTGTCTGTCCGAAGAAATTCGCCCTCATACATGCGACAAAAATAAATGTAGCATCGGCTTTTTTGTGTATTTTAACCATACTTATACTGGTAATAGTCAATTGGACTGCTTAGACACATTGTAAAAAGAAAATTGGGCATACACAATTACAAACTATTTTTCAGACATTAGCATCACCCTTATTACTAATTGAAGTAACTTATTATTATAATTATTACAGAAGGAAACAAAAAAAATTGCTTACATGGCGAAACTATGAATGAAGAATCTTTAGAATTCATCTTCACTATCTATGTCTTTGTCTGACCCATAGCATTGATCATCATCATCTGGAGCTTACTCGTCATCACTTGAATCCTCTTTCTCTGCCAAGGAGTCAAGAATGTCAACCAGCCTAGGGGGTAGGATCTCAGTCGTTGTCCATTGCGGTCCCAACTTGTCTCCATTGTTCGTCCAGCCATGACCATTGTTGGTGCTGGAATGGTGGGGTTGGGCTCATGAGCCCTCTTCCATATTGCCACCTGGTGGTTTACCCTTCTGCTGTGTTGCTCTAGACTGTCTTTGCAAGGTGGGAATGAAGACAAATCCACATGAACGGACCTACTGATTTCCTCTCCATCACCTTTGCACCTTTCTTTCATCATAACGAATCGAGCTTCGTCGACATCAGTGAATCTTGGTTTCCCGTACAAGGCACATGTGAACTCCTCCAGGTTTGACATCAGCTCTTCTGAGACAGTCCAGGATTCCCCAAGCTCTGCCAGAGATTTCACAAATTTGTTATGCTGTTGCATCAGTTTGATTGGCTTGACTTTGCCGACTCCTTTGAAGGCATTTGTTGAGTCACAGCCTGAGAACGCATGCAGTCCAAATAATGCTGAGCAGTATTCTGAGGAGGACTGCTTTGCAAAATGGGTGACATCTATTAGCCTTTGCCTGTTGCCTCTCCCTGTGTCAAAGAACATTGTGGTGTCTTGAATGCTGTTTGCATAGTGAAGCAATATGAAAAAGATATCGCTGTCTGGGCTTTTGACTTGTACGTGGTCCCATCCTTGCTCTTTGCCATAGTTGCAGTATACGATGACTCGCAAGTCTGTTTCTTCATGGTTTGACTTCAAAGATTGAATCTCAGACTGCAGTGTTTCTTTCCCATTCTGAGAAGTAAGAACTGTGTCCTCTCCTTCCTTAATGAAGATCACCATCCTTCCATGTAGCCTCTTTGCCATGTCATGCTCACTCCACAGAGGAGCATGAGAAGAATTTCAATGAGCTGTTTCTTGTTCTCATCATTGGTCAAGAACTGCTTCCAATCTCTTGGTTTTTTGGTCTTTCCCCCTTTGATTATTCGCTTCTCCGCACACCCCCGCCGTGTCCGTTCACGACTTCACTGAATCTGGTTTGTACATATCAATACTGAAGACTACATCATTAGATGACAATGCATTGAAGATTTTGATGCCAATCTCTTTGAAGTTTGCTGGAATCTCTTTGAGATAGTAGAATGCAGCATTGCTATCTTCCACGGTCAATGTCTTGTTACTGGCAGGAGGTTGTGAGTTGTCTACATCTTTCAATAGGTAGTGTAGGCCCTTGGATTTATCAGCCTTTGCAAAGAAGTTGGCTGATGTACAAATGGAGTAGGGTACAGGGGTCTGAGAGTACTTCATAATCTCATGTAGATTAAGTTGACTGAGAACTTTGTGCTTTGACCACCAGTTGAAAAGCAATATCTCCTTGTTGTTTGTACTCTATAACCTTTTGTTCAAATGTTTTCAGCTTCACTCTTTTCTTTGTTTCTGCCATGGTTTTGAGTTTCAGATTCTTGATGGGTTTGGAGAATGCTGTCTTTTTCTCAAGTCGCTCTCTGATGAACTTCTCTTTCTGTTCTTTCCCTGTGGTAAGTACCTTTATGACATCTTTCTCAACTTCAGCCAGAACATGCGCACCAGAAGAAAGTACATGCAACCCAGTCTTGTCATCTATGTCAAAAGGATTCAGGAAGCTCTTAACAGCATCAATGACTTTCTTTACACATGCCTCATTTTTCCTTATCTCAGTTGGTTGTTGATCTCTGTGTTTGCTTCCGCGATTGGTATCAGAAGTCATGTCTGCGAGGCTGAGAGTTGCAGAGAGAAAGCATGTCCTTTCTGTTGAAGTTTGAACCCATCTCTGATAAGCACTGTGATTCTCCAACATGCCAGAGAGCCCAAAACCACTACCTCGAGATTTGCCGTGCTTCATGATCATCTCCTCAATCGTTTTGTCAACAGCACATCGGTTTCCAGGTATGAACGACCTAGCGACACTGATGGCACCTCTGTCAGGGTGCCGGGATGTGATTCTTCGATGTTTGCCACAAACACAGCAAGGTAGGTCAGATAGCGGGAGTAATTGTGACCACCAAAGATGAAGAAGACAATTACAATTAAAACTAGACTCAATTGCAAGTACCAAATTCACAGACCACAAGAAAGAGGGCAGTATGAAAAAACACAAATTTGACATAGATTGAAATAATGGGTTAAAAAACAAAGTCCAAATGAATTTTTTTCTTGGGAACTTCATTTTTCCGATAGAAGAGATACCAATGAACAAAATGACACCCAAAGAAGTAGGATCATAGTGGGGGTTCACGGTAGGCCACTCTGGCCCACGGACTAAGCGTGTTTGAAATTTTAAAAGATCTGGCAATCTACCTAACCTAACTTAACCACAATGGAGACATAAGGAACTGTAGATGTTGTAATCCTGAACAAATCACAAAGTATTGGAGGAACTATCCGGATCAGGCAGCATTTAGTGGAGTTGTTTTGAACAGAAATTTTTTGGGTCGGGACTCTTCAGATTGAATTAGGGTCCCGACCCAAACAATGTCCAAGATCCTTCAAAGAACTCTCACAGTAAATCGAAAAACAATAGGATTTATTCATGTTACCAAATGTTTTAAGGATTGATTGTCTTCTGTAATAAAAACAATAGAGGTAAAAAGGCAAAATGATTTAGGGGTGGTGTGGGAACCCAACCCTTAGTTGACAACCCTAATAACTATGCTCCTACCCATCAAAAATCCACCTACTTTCTGCCCACAACCCTCCACTCCAATACTGGAGCAGTGCTGATAAAGGAATTTAAAAAAGTATGACATTCTTTAAAATGTTGCAGTTTTGCATACTAGGCTTACTTTTAATGAACCAATAAATCTTCCCCAATTTGGCTTTGTGCACCATATATCACAGAAAATATTGAATACAATATGGTGAAATTGGGAACAAGTGCCAAAACTCTTACTCTGATGCCCAGTTTTATCATGTCAGGGTAAGAGCTAACATGAGAATGGATCTTTACTTAGAAGAAACATATTTGTAACACCACGAAGATGACACAAATATGTGAATCCTACTGTGGAAGCTGCTACAGAAGTGAATGCTGTAATTTTTATCCATGCAAACCCTATATTTTCCCGCACAGTTGTTCAGAAAAATAAATGCCATGCTTCATCACACCACAGTAATTAGGTTTTACTGCACCAGAGAACACTAGTTACACTATTGGAAATTATACCATAAGCCAATAATCTGGAGTACAACATAGGAATTAAAGTTGTCATCTTTCCATACCATGTCAACGGATCAGGCCTGTGTAACATTTATTTCAAAAAGATTGACAGAGATACTGCTCAAATTATTCCCTCTTGTCCCTTACTTACATTAAACACAAACTGTTTATGCTTCAGAGCTGTATTACATTTTCCCCAAATTGTATTAAAAAGATATTTTTTAAATGTATATGTCATCTACCAGATGAGATATAACCCTTAAAAAGTTTTAAATTTCACTCCCAATGTATAAATAACAATGGACAAAGAAGCCTGATAGTTATAAAATTAACACATGGAACTCTCCAGAAAGACATCAGCGACAGTCTGGTTTCTAATGCACCAGATCTACATTCAGATGGAGATCTTTAGATACAAAGCTGACAAAAAGACGGAGTAGATATGTGTTTAATTAGGAAACAATTCCGATAGCCTTGGTGGAAATGTGTAAATGCTGGCCTGACTTTCCATGCAACAATTTCCATTACAAAAAACTTTGAGAATGGATATATAATTAAAAACAAACGATTGGTTATGTTGGCAAACCTAATATAAAGAATGTGTAAATGTACAGAAACATAACAAACGCCATTTCCTTTTGAAAAACGTCAGACCAGTGGGAACCGCTAAGCAAACCAGCCTGCGGAGTTGAAATGTGTTTACTGCATGGTAAAACTCTATTTAATCCTTTTAGACTGCTCCTTCCCCACCACAGTTTTATGTGCAAGTTAAACAAGATAGATCAACCCTGAAGCAATCTGAGATTCCAAAGTGCTTACACCATCCAGTGTGGATTAACGTCAGTAATCTTTTCAAGGGCAGATGTGAACATTTGAGATGCACTTCCTCGCATTATCAGAATTAGATACAGACCCTGAGAGATTCTAAATTAGCTTAATGCTACTACTTGTAAAAATGGATTATAAACATATTTTTTCCCCCCAACACATATAACAATATGCTTTCTGAAGTGTACAAGTGACATCTACAGGTAGAAATG
This sequence comes from Leucoraja erinaceus, assembly GCF_028641065.1. NCBI lineage: Eukaryota > Metazoa > Chordata > Chondrichthyes > Rajiformes > Rajidae > Leucoraja > Leucoraja erinaceus. The sequence continues at coordinate 84,627,943 of NC_073378.1, forward strand.
CGTACTGCACAAAAACAATTCCCTTGCTATCAAAGTATACTGACAGAATTTATTGACTCTTAGAAAGTCTATCTGGCAGTTAGATATAGAACTATTGGCAAGTACTGGCGTATCACTTTAGAAGCACAGTATTCCAGTTAAGCACTTTCAATTAGGTGGACACCAGAGTTAAAGGATTGAGGCCTACACTGCAGCACTGAGTTCTTCGTAAAGCTCAATAAGCCAGTGTCAAATTGCCTTCTCTCCTGCTCCTGCCTCCTCAACCTGAGTAAGTGCATCTGGCAAGCAAGAAGAACATACGTATGTATGAGTCTTATGTGCACTACTGAGCAGCTTCCCCTTCCATCCCGAAGTGAAAGATTATTTTTCAGTAACTATTTTACCTTCTCTACCTGTGTAGGTGAATCTGGCAAGTGCAGAGGACATGTGTGAGTTTTATATGAACTATTCAGAAGCTTTCTTTACTGACCCCTGCTGAAAGCTTTTGCAGCGAGAGAGAAAAAAAAATCACACTTTGAATTTCAGCAAGATCCCAGCAGCACATACCAATGTTTGACATATTACTACACTTGCTATGGCAGTTCTCTCCATCAAGGGTTTCAATTTCACTGAGCTGAGATTCAGAAGGGAAGCTGCGAACCATCTGCAACTGAGATAATAAACAATAGACAATAGGTGCAGGAGTAGGCCATTCGGCCATTCAATGTGATCATGGCTGATCATCCCCAATCAGAACCCCGTTCCTGCCTTCTCCCCATATCCCCTGACCGCTATTTTTAAGTGCCCTATCTAGCTCTCTCTTGAAAGCATCTAGAGAACCTGCCTCCACCGCCCTGTGAGACAGAGAATTCCACAGACTTACCACTCTCTGTGAGAAAAAGTGTTTCCTCGTCTCTGTTCTAAATGGTTTACTCCTTATTCTTAAACTGTGGCCCCTGGTTCTGGACTCCCCCAACATCGGGAACATGTTTCCTGCCTCTAGCGTGTCCAAGCCCTTAACAATCGTTGTTGATGGACTTAACGTGGTCTGCAGGCTGGGAGTTCCTTGCTCTGATCCAGTGTAGAAGCTGCAGCCTGTGAACAGAGCTGTGCTTGCCTCGGGATCAGGATTTCTAATGGAAACTATTATGGGTGATAGAAACAAATGTTAATTTATTATTAAAGGTCCATGCATGCTGCATGAGCAACTGGGTGTCAAATCCCTATTTGTTGTTCCAATACAGCTGAGGATACTTAGTGAGCCTGGTGGGGCCTCAGAAACCACCAAAGCCATACATATTGGAGCCACTACTTACATCTGTAGAAACCCTTTGCTGCACAGGGTTTTGCCGATCAGGTGAGAGCTGACCTGCCATTGCAAAATTGATCCCGGGGCCATACTGGAAGAGAGTGTAGTTTGAGACCAGAGAGAAACGTCACCTATTCCTTTTCTACAGCTGAGTTACTTCATCATTGTGTCTATCCACTGACTTAACCGAGGCAAAGAATCAGAATTAAGAGGAAGAAACCTTTTACTCAATGTGTTGTTAAAGCATGAGGAGAAACAAGGAACTAACTGCAAAATTTGCTTTACAAAAAAGGCACAAAATGCCAAAGTAGTTCAGTGGGTCAGGCAACATATCTGGAGAACATGGATATGTGGACCATTGGGATCTCCTCTGGGGCATAGGTGACCTGTACCTATGATGGACAGATTGCACCTTAACTGAAGGGGAACCAATATCCTGGCAGGCAGGTTCATTAATGCTACACAAGTGGGTTTAAACTAGATTGGCAGGGGGGGTGGGATCCTATGCAGAACCAAGGCAGGTGAGAAGGCTGGAAGGCAGTATGGATATTGATGAAATAAAGTTTAGTGGACAGAATAAGCAGGAGAAAAGCAGGGAACAAAGAAGGCCTGTTGGCTTGAATTGCACTGATTTTAATGCGAGATGCCTGACGGGTAAGGCAGATACACTCATGGCGTGAATAGGTATATGCAACTGAGATGTTGTAGCCATTACAGAAACCTGGTTAAGAGAGGAACAGGACTGGCAGCTTAATATTTAAGGGTACAGATGATTCAAGAGAGGTAGAGGTAAAAGAGCAGTAGGTGTTGCTGTTTTGAGGATGTCATGGTAGTTGTCAGAGATGACGTTACTGATGATTGTAGCTGGGTGTAGCTGCAAAATAAGAAAGGGATGATCACCTTGTTGGGGTATACCGCAGGCCCCCAATTTGGAAGAGAAAATATGCCAGTAGATTGCAGGCAGCTGCAGGACTAATAAGATTGTTGTAGCAGATTTTTAACTTTCACAATATAAACTGCGAATGTCATAGTTCAAAAGGTTTAGACGGGACATAATTTGTTAAATGTGTTCAGTAAATATGTAGAGGGCCCTATACAGAGAAGGACAACACCTGATCTATTCTTAGGAAATTGGGAGGGGCAAGTGGATGAAGTGTTCGTGGATGACATTTTTTGAGCCAGTGACCACTGTTCTATTAGGTGTAGCAGGATAGACAAAGGACAGGCCCATGAGTTTAAAATTGTAAATTGGGGTAAGGCTCAGTTTAAAGGCATTCGACAGGAACTCATTCAAGTTGATTGGAACAGGTTGTTTGAGGAAAAAGAATGACTAGAAAGTGGGGTGTTTTTAAAAGTGTGCTGACAAGGGTCTAGGACCTCCATGTTCCTATTAGAGTGAAGGGCAAAGCAGGTAGGCATAAGGAAGCTTGGATGACAAGTAAAGTTGAGGGTCTGGTTAAGAATAAGATGGTGGCATGGGACAGGCATAGGCAGCTGGGATCAAGTGTATCCCTGGAAGAGTTTCAGGAACCGCCCTCTGAGGCAGATAATTCTACAGACTCACAACGCTCTGTGTGAAAAAGTGTTTTGTCATCTCCGTTCTTAATGGCTTACCCTTTATTCTTAAACCCCTGGTCCTGGCTCTGGTCACCCCCAACATCGGGAACATGTTTCTTGCCTCTAGCGTGTCCAAAACCTTAATAATCTTATATGTTTCAATAAGATACCCTCTCATCCTTCTAAATTCCAGAGTGTACAAGCCCAGCCGCTCCATTCTCTCAGCATATGACAGTCCCATCATCCCGGGAATTAACCTTGTAAACCTACGCTGCACTCCCTCAAAAGCAATAATGTCCTTCCTCAAATTAGGGGGCCAAAACTGCACACAATAATCCACGTGTGGTCTCACTAGGGCCCTATACAACTGCGGAAGGACCTCTTTGCTCCTATACTCAACTGCTCTTGTTATGAAGGCCAACATGTCATTCGCTTTCTTCACTGCATGCTTACTTTCTTTGACTGAAGAACAAAGACCCCCAGATCCTGTTGTACTTCCCCTTTTCCCATCTTGACACATTTTAGATAATATTCTGCCTTCCTGTTTTTGCTACCAAAGTGGATAACCTCACATTTATCCACATTAAACTGCATCTGCCATGCATCTGCCCACTCACCCAACCTGTCCAAGTCACCCTGCATTCTCATAGCATCCTCCTCACAATTCACACTGCCACCCAGCTTTGTGTCATCTGCAAATTTGCTAATGTTACTTTGAATCCCTTGATCTAAATCATTGATGTGTATTGTAAATAGCTGCGGTCCCAGCACCGAGCCTTGCGGTACCCCACTAGTCACTAACTGCTGTTCTTCCAATTTGCGCTGGGCCTCACTCTGACAGTGGAGGAGGCCCAGGGCAGAAAGGTCAGATGGGAATGGGAGGGGGAGTTGAAGTGCTGAGCCACCGGGAGATCAGGTAGGTTAAGACAGACTGAGCGGAGGTGTTCAGTGAAATAATCGCCGAGCCTGCCCTTAGTCTCGCCGATGTAGAGGTTGACACCTGTAACAGTGGATACAGTAGATGAGGTTGGAGGAGGTGCAAGTGAACCTCTGCCTGACCTGGAAAGACTGTTTGGGTCCTTGGATGGAGTCGAGGGGGGAGATAAAGGGCAGGTGTTGCACCTCCTGCGGTTGCTGGGGAAAGTACCTGGGGAGGGGTTTGGGTGGGAAGGGACGAGTTGACCAGGGAGCTGCGGAGAGAATGGTCTCTGTGGAAAGCAGAAAGGGGTGGAGATGAAGATGTGGCCAGTAGTGGGATCTCATTAGAGATGGCGAAAATGTTGGAGGATTATATGCTGTATGCGACGGCTGATGGGGTGGAAGGTGAGGACAAGGGGGACTCTGTCCTTGTTACGAATGGGGGGAGGGGGAGTAAGAGCGGAGCTGCGGGATATCGAGGAGACCCTAGTGAGAGCCTCATCTATAATGGAAGAGGGGAACCCCCGTTTCCTAAAGAAGAGGACACCACCGATGCCCTGGTATGGAACACCTCATCCTGGGCGCTGATGCGGCGTAGACGGAAGAATTAGGAGTAGGGGATAGCGTCTTTACAGGAAGCAGGGTGGGAAGAAGTGTGATGGAAACAGACTACTGACCAACATCTACTATAAACCTGCTGACTCCCATAGCTATCTTGACTACACTTCTTCCCACCGGTCTGAAGAAGAGACTTGACCCGAAACATCGCCCATTCCTTCTCTCCAGAGATGCTGCCTCACCCGCTGAGTTACTCCAGCATTTTGTGTCTACCCTCAGGAATCAAAGCAGTCAACTCTGTGTGGAGCCTCGGGAGGTGGGCAAAGTCCTTAATGTGTATTTCTCCTCGGTTTTTACCATGGAGAATGACCAGGACCGGGGAACTTGAGGCGGTTGATGGAAGTGCCTTGAGGGCAGTCAGTATTATGGACAAGGAGATGCTGAAGGTCCTGACATCTATGAAGGCAGACAAATCTCCAGGGCCTGACCAAATATATCTGAAGACAGTGAGAAGCTAGTGAGAAAATTGCAGGAGCCCTGGCTGGGATTCATGAATCATCATTAAATACAGGTGAACACTGTAGGGTAGCAAATGTTGTGTCCCTATTTAGAAAGGGCGCAAGGAAAAGGCTGGGAACTCCAGGCTAGTGAGTCTAACATCTGTGGTCAGTTACTAGAGAATATTCTGAGGAATATGAGATCCATGTATTTAGATGGACGGGGGGTGATTCGGGATAGACAGCATGGCTTTGTACATGAGAGATCATGTCTCACAAATCTCATTGAGGTATTGAAGATGTGACTATAATGTATGATGAGGCCAGAGCTGTTAACATTGTAAATATGGATTTCAGCAAGGCGTTTGACAAGGTTCTGCATAGTAGGCTGTATTGGAGGTTAGATTGCATGGGATCCAAGGAGAGCTGGCTGACTGGATAGAAAATTGGTTTCATGGAAGGAAGCAGAGGGTGATGTTAGAAGGTTGTTTTTCGGACTGGAGGCCTGTGAATAGTGGTGTGTTTCTGGGTCCATTGCTGTTAGTCATCTGCATCAATGATTTGGCCGAGAACATTCAAGGCATGATTAGCAAGTTTGCAGATAATACTAAAGTAGGTGGTATTGTAGAGAGCGAAGATGGTTGTAAAAAATTGCAGCAGAATCTTGATTGGTTGGACAGGTGGGCTGAGGAATGGTTAATGAAGTTTAATATAGAGAAGTGCGAGCTGTTGCATTTTGGAAAGTCAAGCCAAGGCAGGATCTACACAGTGAATAGCAGGGCTTTGGGGGAGTGCTGTGGAGCAGAGCGATCTAGGAATACAGGTTTCTTGAAAATAGTGTCACAAGTAGATGGGGTGGTCAAGAAGGCTTTGGCACATTTGCCACTTCAGAGCATTGGGTATAGAAGTTGGGGGGGGGGGTCTTGTTACAGTTGTACAAGACAATGGTGAGGCCACATTTAGAATATTGTTTTGGTCACTCTGTTGGAGGAAAGATGTTACGCTGGAAAGAGCGCAGAAAAGACTTAGAGGATAGTGACAAGGCTCGAGGGCCTGAGCTACAGGGACAGGTTGAGCAGGAACCTTGCAACATCTTGGAGCACAGGAAGATGAGGGATGATAGAATAGATCATGAGATGGATAGTGTAAATACACAGTCTTTTACCAGGAGTAGGGGAATCAAGAACCAGAGGACATAGGTTTAAGGCAAGGAGGGAAAAGATTTAGGATCCTGAAGGGTGGCTTTTTTTACACAAAGGGTGGTAAGTGTATGGAACGAGCTAGTGTATGGAATGAATAAGCGTATGGAAGGAGTTAGTTGAGGCAGGTCCTATTACAATGTTTAAGAAACATTTAGGCAGGTACATGGATAGGATGGGTTTAGAGTGATAGAGGCCAAATGTGGGCCAGTGGGTCTAGTCCACACTGTATGACTTTTGACTCTTTATGATCTATGAGGCAATGTTTTGGATGGGGACTCTTCTTCAGATAGATTAAGAAAAGCGATCCCGACTCGAAACGTCAGACATCCATGTTCTCCAGAGATGCTACCTGACCCATTGAGTTACTCCAGCACTTTGTCTCTTTTGTTGTTAAGGCATATTATGTAAATAATAGAATCCAGAACAAAAACAGAACGCTGGAAGAATTTAGTGGGTCAAGCAGCATCTGTGGAGACAAAGGGTACAAGTTGCCTGTTCTGTTTTCTGTTCTAAACCAAATGTTTCACAGTTGATACACTATTTTACAAGTGCAAGATATTATATAAGTAGCGACAGCAGATAATTTGTACATAAAACAGTTCTAAATGCAAGTTAATCATTCTGTTTTGATGGCTTGAAATGTTGACACTACAACACTGCTGCTCTTCTTCAATAATTGTTCACCTCCACATGTGGATTTGGCCCCAGCAACATCTTATTTCAAAGATGATGCCTCTTCAGTAAGGCCCCTTCATTTCTTGATCTATATCCTGTAGATTAAAGTTCTAATATATAATTAAATACTAAGTCAAGGAGCTAGGCTATAAGGAATGTCTTAAATGATTGCAGACCTCAGCTCAAACAATTAATCACATTATAAATGTCTGCCCTTTACACTGTAATGTCAGCGTCTTCCATGTAGTGACAATTGACGTAATCACATAGATCTTAGATCTCGATCTACAACTCTAATTTGCTTTTTTATTTGAAATATATTACAGAAATGCCACAGAAAGCAAAAAAAAAATGTACCAAGCAAAAATAACACATCTAACAATTACCTGATGCTACCTCCCACAGGGCTAATTCTAGATTTGATGCCGTTTGGAAACTATGGGCTACAACTTTTCTGATCAGTCTCCTGGGTGGGAAGTTGTGAAAAGTCTTCCTAAAATATCTCTTGACACCAATGCATTGCACCCTATCAATCCGGTTTGGTTCCTACTAAGAAATTAAATTATTGGTCTAATGCAAACTTTCATCAATAAATATTTATTCAAACTCTCAGATGCTACATAAACGTTCTACCATCTCTCAGCTATGTTGTTAAACGTTATATTCAAACCCATTCCATCCAGGTGCAAAACCTTAAATTGCAGCTTTCTTTTGACAAACTTACAAAATTGATCAGCTGTGTTCCTTTTCATTCAACTCCTTCTGTGGGCTCCATTTCATTCAAATTTTCTTCTGTTCACCCCTCATCCCGGTCCTGATTCAAAACTAATACACTAATCCCTGCGATACCCCACTAATGCCTGCCACCCTAAAATAAACCACTATTCTTACTTTGTCACCCGACTATCATTCAATCTATGCTAATACATTACCTAAAATACCAAGGGCTATAATTTGATACACTGGCCCTTCATGTGGGATTTTATCAAAGGCTGTTTGAATATACAATTGCACCACATCTAGTGGTTCTCGCTAAACTTTGCTATCAGTTGCACTCACAAATATTTTCAATGTATATTTCAGAAAATTAAATCCTTCCCAAAATTCACTTATTTTGTCTAATCAGATTGATATTTTCTAAGTGCCTTTTTATTCAATCTTTTACAATGGTTTCAAGCATTTTCCCCACTATTAATTCTAGAAAATGATAACCAATGCATTTCAAGTCACCTCTGAAATGAAAATTATCAGGCCCCAGGGAATTATCAGCTTTCAGCACCATTGGTTTCTCCAGCTCCATTGATAGCTTGTCACTACTTTCTTACTTTTTATGGAGTAATTTAGTCTTTTCAATAGTTTTCTTTTGAAACAAGAACATGTTCAGCATTTCTAATAAGTTTGAAGCTCCTGCTATATTACATTTTGTTACATTGTGATTATTTTATTAGCTGTGAAACTGACCTTTGCTGTGTCCTTTTGCATTGTAATGCATTCTTTGATTGGTTACTTTCTCTCACTTTATTGAAATTTGCTTGTGGGCGGCGCGACTCTGGTCAGCAGCGGCCTCTGCAGTCTGTCCGCGTTTTATTATTTTCTGTCTGTGTTTTTTATGTAGTTCTTGTTATTTTTGGTTGGGGTGTGTGTGTGGGGAGGCGGGGGTGGGGTGGAGGGGGGGGGAAACTTTTTAAATCTCTCCCTGCACGGGAGACCCGACCTTTTCTCGTCGGGTTTCCGTTGTCGTTGGGGCCGCAACGAGGAGCGGCCTCCAACAGGAAGAGACCGGGGACTCTGGTGCTACGACTCACCGTCACCGTCGCGGGGCTGGCCGAGTCCGGAGCGGGTGGAGCGGTGGAGGAGCGCTGCCGCTGCGGCCCGACCGGAGAGTCGGAGGCTCCAACGGCAGGTCTGTGGACAGCGGCACCGGGAGCCCGCAGGTCCCTGGAGGGAGACCGCTTTTCAGGGCTCTGGCAACGGCGACTTCCCCCGCCCGAGTTGCGGGGTTGAAGAGCTCCTGGAGCGGGGCCTACATCACTGCCCCGCGCGGCTTGGAATGGCCGCGGGACTCTGCGAGCGCACGCCGGGGGCTCCAACACCAAGAACCCGGTGTGCGACCTCGCGCCACCCGGCGTGGCTTTAATGGCCGCGGGACAATCGCCATCGCCAGCCGGGGGCTTTGACTTTGACTTTGACATGGGGGGGGGAGAGTGCAGTGGAGAGATAAGTTTATTTGGCCTTCCATCACAGCGATGTGATGGATGTTTATGTAAATTATGTTGTGTCTTGGGTCTATGTGTTTTGTAATGTATGGCTGCAGAAACGGCATTTCGTTTGGACCTCAAGGGGTCCAAATGACAATTAAATGTATCTTGTGTATCTTGATCTTGTGTGAAATTTAATTTACATCATATTTATTATTATGATGCTTAGAAAAAAATATTTCCATATGTTGATATTTCAATTTTCCGTCACTATTTGCTTTAATTCTACCCAAGGTTTGTTTTCACTAACAGAAAATACATCTTCTTCAGAATCGTTCGGTTTAGAATCAAAGTTTGCTGTCATGGCTCTCTAACTTTTTGCTAAACAACAAATTTTATTCAAATTATTCATGAACACAAAGGTTCACAAATGTTTATTTGAAAAACGTGTCTTCACAATAATAAACTAATTTATTTTTCCATTGATTTTTTTTAAAGAACAGGAAATTCATATTAGGTTATTTTGATCCCCAACAGCAGGGTTTAGCTGCAGCTATAAAATAATCTCCAAGGAATGCTGTAAAATACTACGCAGCGGGCTTGTAAAACATGGTGCACTGGCAAGTCAATAGAAAACGCATGGAAAAACTGCAGTCCAATTTTAATGCTGCAGCAACTGAAAACACACACAAAATCAAACCAAAGGGAGTAACGTCTAAAAGATAAACATACTCACAGAAGATATGATACAATAAGAGACTCCACTCATCCCAACTTGGTAAATGATCATTGTAGGTAAACAAATTCTGGAATTTATCATAGTTATGAAGGTTTGCTTGATGATTGTTATTCAGCTTTTTTGTGCACGTGCGCAGGCAGGTGTAATTGTTCAGCTGTGTGCAATGGTGTATGAATATTATGAAAATAGAGATCATTTAAGTAGTTTTCTAAAAATTGTAATTGTTGTAAAGTGCTTTGAGATATTCTGAAGTCAAGAAAGACGCTACATAAATTCAAACCTTTGTTTCTTTCCATTACAATTATATAATCAATAAATAGCAGTAATTGTTCAGAAGATTGTACTAGCCAGAAATTGGATAGCATTTGAAAAACATCTTGATAACATCTTTTCGGCACCTTTTCCAGCTTGACAACATCTTTCCTGTAACATGGTGCCCAAAACGGAAGACAATACTTTAACTGTGGCCTCACCAATGTCTTATACAACTGCAACATGACCTCCCAACTTCTGTACTCAATACTCTTGACTGATGAAGGTCAATGTATGAAAAGCCGTTGTGACCACCCTATCTACCTGCCTGTCTTCTTCTTCTTGCATATGGCGTACACAGCCTAAAGTTGTAGGACAACTTGTTCTATTTGATCTTATTTGATTGTGCACGCCAGGTTGATTGCATTCGTCGAAACAGGGCGGATCACGTGAAGGTAGCAATCTCCCACCCCTACCTAGCTGCGATGCCACATTCAACAAACTATGTACCTGTAATCCTAGATCCCTCTGTTGCACAGCACTCCCCAGAGCCCCATCATTCACAGTTCAGGTCCTGTCCATGTTCGTGTTCCCATAAATGCAACACCTCACATTTCTTAGTATTAAATTTTATCAACCATTCCTTAGCCCACCTGGCCAACCGATCAAGACCTTGCTGCAATTCTGTCAACCATCTTCATTAACTACCATACCATCCACTTTTGTGTCATCTGCAAACTTTTACCCAATAGTGGGGTTCTTGATTCCCCAACTCTGTGTAAAACACTGCATTTACCCTATTGATTCCCCTCATGATATCGCACACCTCTATAAGATGATGGCTCATCCTCCTGCACTCCAGGAATAGAGTCATAACCTACTCAACCACTCCTTATAGCTCAAGCACTCAAGTTCTGGTGACATCCTCGTAAATCTTCTCCGCACTCTTGTGAGTAGATAGTGTGAAAAGGAGAAAGGCCATCAACTCACAGGATCACTGAAAACATTTAAATTCAATAATGAAATAGCAATGGGACAAGGGTGCACTTGAGCTTAAAGCGAGGAGTGAAGTAGCTGGAAAATGGAGTGTTAATATTTCTTAACATTTACAAGTTCAATGACCTCACATATATGGCCATGGGTCATAGATCACCACATCATGGATCAGACATCACCAAAGCATCTCGTCAAACAACTATAGCAATGGCCTCACTCATGACTCCACAAAGCTACCCATCTTTCATCCTGCAACTATCGATCAAGACTCCTACCAAACATTAACACCAAGGGCAGAGCAGTGGCGCAGCGGTAAAGTTGCTGCCTTACCGTGGCAGAGAGACGGGTTCGATCCTGAATACAAGTGCTGTCTATACAGAGATTGTATGTGCTCCTCCTGACCACATGGGTTTTCTCCAGGTGCTCCGGTTTCCTTCTACGCTCCAAAGGTTTGTAGGTTAATTAGCTTCTGTAAATTGACCCTATACTAGAACTAGTAATAGAAATAGTGTATGGGTGATCGCTGGTTGGCATGGACTTGTTGGGCTGAAGAACCTGTTTCTACACTCTCACCAAACTAAACTAAATTAAATTAATAATCCCCAACATAAACACATACTTATCAATATTCCAATCCCCACATCCAAAACTCTCAAACTCCCAGCTATTCAACCATGAGAAGCATATAATTCAGATGCATTGAAAGATACTCACTAGCACATATCCTCGTCTCAAGGGAGATGATGGCAAACAATGTTTACCTGTCGTAGCAGGCTAGTGGAGGGGGGAGGAGTGAAGACATGAACATCAGTCAAATACTTTAGAAAACTCCACCAGTAAGAGGCAGCTGACATGTTGCCCTGGGCCACAAGCTTTGCAGTGAATAATAAAGGAGCTTGTATCTAATCGACCTTCTCCCTCAATCCACAATTCTTCATATTTACAAATCATACATGAATGCACCACTCCTCCCATCCCCACCTCCCCTCCCAAAGCATAACAATCCACTGAGCAGCAACAACCAGAATCTTGAGTAAGAAAAGCAGTGCTAGCGTATCTCAGCAGAACAGCACCTCATCTCAGGATGACCACCCAAAATGTTGTATTCATATAAGCTCCGTGACTTGCTGAGTTCATGAAGTACATTGTTTTTACTCAAGATTCTAAAATCTGCAGTCTCTGCTGACTCCAACACCAGGCAGGAAATGTGATAATAATCTTGGTAATTGTAGAGATTATAGTTAGATTCTCACTTATTGAAGGTGTTCATGCCTGGTACTTGAGTGGTATAAATCTCTCTTGTCAGGGCCTAGTTCAGCCAGAATGCTTTGTTTTGTTCTGAGCTTTATTGATCAGAATTGTCACCAGACTGAACTTTGAGCCACTTTTGTCAAATTTTGCTTTATATTTCTGATAGCTATATAATGACCAAGCACTGGCAAATGGGATTATTATGGATAAATAATTGTTGATCGGCATAGACACGGTGGGCCAGAGAAACCATTTCTGTCACACATGTTGTATAATTCCACGATTATGACTCGCATCTTGAGAGAATACTATTCTGGTCGCTAAAGCCTCAATTGGAGTTAAGAACCAACTCATTCAGGAGAGAGCCCTGTGTTTCATTTGGCCAGCGCATCACGTAAATATGGAACTACAACCAACTGCTGTATCAGGAAGAAATGCAGACACTCCTTTGCGCTTTGCATTGTCGATTGTGTCAATGTGGTTGCACTCGATTTGTAGAAATAGCAGGTAAAAGTGGTCTTGATAAAAGTCAGAAGGGTATTTAACGGGTATTCAGTGAGTCATGCCCATAACATGCCTACACCATCCTCTGAGCTGTAGCTTGCATTTTCTGACAATCTCTATGCAAGTTGAAGGAGATAAATTCCCGTTTTCTTGAGCCTCTATCTCCATGTCTCTAGTCGTGTTCACATGTCGAGACACCAATCTTTTAAATGTCTAAATGTCTAAATATTCAATGCCAATTATTTTATGCATCCTTTTATTCTCTCCCTGCTGGTCACATCATCAAAAAACCTCTCAAACATTTGTCAAGTACAATTTCTCTACATAATAATTATAATTAATTATGTTGTGTTTCTCTTTGTGCCCTGCTATTATTTCCTTACTTATAGACTCCAGCATTCTCCGACAATCGATGTCAAGCTAATTGGCTTCCCATTCTATATTTTCTTTCCCCTCTTTTCCTGAGTAGTAGCATTTTATATTTTATGTTTTTCCAATTTGCTGGGGTCTTTTCAGAATCCAGAGAATTCTGGACCATGCAAACATAAGAACATAAAAACATAAGCAGACATGTCAACTCAGCCCTTCAAGTCATTTAAAAAGATCATGCTTGGTCAGACTGCAGCCTCTACTTTACATTCTCTTTGTCTCATGGTAACCATTCATCCCCTTGCTTATAATGTACCTATCTAACTCTGCCTTAAAAATATTCAAAGACACGGCTTTTCAAAGAGAATTCTGTGACAGAAACAAAATGACACGACTTGGTCTTAAATGGGTGACCATATATTTTAGAACATGACACTGCTGGGATCTCTCGTAAAATAAAACATTTTTTCAACATCCACTCTGTCAACACACCTCGGGATCCCATATGTTTCATTCAAATCCCTCTCATTCTTTCTATCTCTAGTCTAGTCTGTCCAACTGTTGTCACAAAACACCCTGCCCATTCCAGATATCAGTCTGTTAAACGTTCTCTTTACTACTTCCTGCGCATTACAAAATAAGGAATCCAATACTCTAGTCCGGAAGTGGTTCCCAATGCTCTTTTAAGTGATGCACAACCTCCCTTCTTTTGCATTTCATTCTGCTCACAGCAAACAATAACATTTTGTTAGCTTCCCTGATTACTTACTGTGACCACATCAGTTGGAAATGGATGGCCAGATTGTTCTAAATCTGTTCCACTAAGTCTCACAAATTAGGTTAAATGTTTTTTTTGCCTAAATAGGAAACTTCAGATCTTCCCACATTATATTCTATTTTCTAAAACTTTGTCCACTCACATAACATATCTATAACCTCATTGTATATCCTCATTACAACTTAATTTCCTCTCTGTAGTCACAGTGCTCTCCATAATGTTTGGGACAAAGACCCATCATTTATTTATTTGCCTCTGTACTCCACAATTTGAGATTTGTAATATAAATAATTCACATGTGGTTAAATTGCGCATTGTCAGATTTTAATAAAGGCCATTTTTATACATTTTGGTTTAACCATGTAGAAATTACAGCAGTGTTTATACATAGTCCTCCCATTTCAGGGCACCATAATGTTTGACACGCAGCAATGTCACATAAATGAAAGTAGTCATGTTTAGTATTTTGTTGCATATCCCTTGCATTCAATGACTGCTTGAAGTTTGCATCACCAGTTGCTGGGTGTCTTCTCTGGTGATGTTCCCGATGTTGGGGAAGTCCAGAACCAAGGACCATGGTTTAAGAATAAGGGGTAAGCCATTTAGAACGGAGATGAGGGAACACTTTTTCACACAGAGAGTTGTGAGTCTGTAGAATTATCTGCCTCAGCGGGTGTTGGAGGCCGGTTCTCTGGAAACTTTCAAGAGAGCGCTAGATGGGGCTCAGCAGATATGGGGAGAAGGCAGGAACGGGGTACTGATTGTGGATGATCAGCCATGATCACATTGAATGGTGGTGCTGGCTTGAAGGGCCGTATGGCCTACTCCTGCACCCATTGTCTATTGTCTATTGTGAAGCTCTGCCAGGCCTGTATTGCAGCCATCTTTAGCCTATGCTTGTTTTGGGGGCTAACCCCTTCAGATTCCTCTTCAGCATATAAAAGGCATGCTCAATTGGGTTCAGATCGGGTGATTGACTTGGCCACTCAATAATTTACCATTTTTAGCTTTGAAAAACTCCTTTGTTGCTTTAGCAGTATGTTTGGGATTATTGTCTTGCTGTAGAATGAACCGCCAGACAATGAGTTTTGAGGCATTTGTTTGAACTTGGGCAGATAGGATGTGCCTGTGCACTTCAGAATTTATTATGCTACTACCATCAGCAGTTGTATCATCAATTAAGATAAGTGAGCCCATACCTTCAGCAGCCATACATGCCCAGGCCATAACACCCCCACCACCGTGTTTCA
The DNA here is from genome assembly GCF_028641065.1 of Leucoraja erinaceus. Lineage (NCBI taxonomy): Eukaryota > Metazoa > Chordata > Chondrichthyes > Rajiformes > Rajidae > Leucoraja > Leucoraja erinaceus. The sequence continues at coordinate 84,642,975 of NC_073378.1, forward strand.
CAGATGAAGTGGTATGCTTTGGATCTTGGGCAGTTCCTTCTCTCCTCTATACTTTGCACTTGCCATCACTCTGATATAAGTTAATCTTCGTCTCATCTGTCCACAAGACCTTTTTCAAGAACTGTGGTTGCTCTTTTAAGTACTTCTTGGCAAACTGGAAACTGGCCATCCTATTTTTACAGCTAACCAGTGGTTTGCATCTTTCAGTGTAGCCTCTGTATTTCTGTTCATGAAGTCTTTTGTGGACAGTGGTCATTGACAAATCCACACCTGACTCCTGAAGAGTGTTTCTGATCTGTCGGACAGGTGTTTGGGGATTTTTCTTTATTATAGAGATAATTCTTCTTTCATCCGATATGGAGGTCTTCCTTGGCCTGCCAGTCCCTTTGCGATTAGTAAGCTCACCAGTGCTCTCTTTCTTCTTAATGATGTCCCAAACAGTTGATTTAGATAAGCCTAAGGTTTGGCTGATGTCTCTAACAGTTTTATTCTTGTTTCTCAGTCTCATAATGGATTCTCTGACTTCCATTGGCACAACGTTGGTCCTCATGTTGATAAACAACAATAAAAGTTTCCAAAGGTGATGTAAAGACTGGAGGAAGGACTAGGTGCTGACAGCTCTCTTACATCTGCATTAAGGAGGCAATTAAACACACCTGAGAAATTACAAACGCCTGTGAAGCCATGTGTCCCAACCATTATGGTGCCCTGAAATGGGGGGACTATGTATAAACACAGCTGTAATTTCTACATGGTGAAACCAAAATGTATAAAAATGGCGCTTAATAAAATCTGACAATGTGCACTTTAACCACATGTAATTTTGTCTATTACAGATCTCAAATTTTGGAGTAGACCAAGGTCTCGACCTGAAACTTTGCCTATTTCCTTCGCTCCATAGATGCTGCCTCACCCGCTGAGTTTCTCCAGTATTTTTGTCTACCTTCAAATTGTGGAGTACAATTTGTGGAGGCAAATAAAAAAATGATGGGTCTTTGACCCCAAACATTATGGAGGGCACTGTATGTAATCAGTAAATTTACCAAACATACCTTTGGTGCCTTTATCCAAGTCATTGGTACAAATTGTTTAATGTTGAAGTACTAGCAATAATCCCTGCAACCCACCACTCATTGTACCTTCCAATTAGCAGAAAAGCCCTTTTATGTCGACTCTTTGTTTCCTGTTAGCCAGATGATCTGCTATTCACATCAAATACATCTTAATAACAATATTCTATGATGCAGCACCTTGTCAAATGCCTGCCTTCTGAAAATCTTAGTACATCCATCTGTAGCTCTTTATCCACCACCTTACTTCTTCAAATAAGACCACTAAACTAGTCAAACATAATTTCCTTTTACAAAGCGATGTTGACTTTGTCTGATTATCTTCGATGTTTATGTCTGACTTTAATATCATGAATAATGGTTTCTAACATTTTCCTTATGACAGGCATTATGCTAACTGATCTGTGGTTTCCTGCTTTTTTTTTCAATGAAGGAGGTAAAATTAAAGTTGTTTTCTTCTAATACAAAGAACCTTAGCTGTATATAGAGAATATTAGAAAATTAAAATTAATGCATTAACTATCTCTCCAGTCACTTCTTTCAAAATCCCAGGATGAAGTCCATTAGATACACAGCTCCAACAATCTGCTGAGCACTTCCCCAGTGTTTGAAATTTCCGGAGGTTTCTCCATTCCTTTGGGCTTCTCATTTACAGCTGTTTCTGGGCTGTTAGTTGCATCTTCCACAGTGAATATTAATGCAGAATACTTGCTTAATTCATCTGTATTACCATGTTTTCCTTTATTAATTCCCCAGACTTGTTCTCGACAGAACCAGATCTTTTCTTCTTTAAGTACACAGAAACTCTCATTATCTGTTGGTGTGTTTCTGGCTAGCTTTATTTCATAGTCCAATTATTTCCTTCCTTGCAAATCATCCATGATCTCTGTAGATGCCGAACCTAACCTCCGGATGCTAACAGATCCTGGGGACTGGTCAGCCTTCAGTCTCATTAGTTTCTCCAGTACTTATTTATTTATTTTTTAATGACTTAGACTTTCTTACTGTCACTGTTTTTTTTTGTTTTCCTCAATATCTGGAATACATTTTGGGACCTCCACTATGAAGACGTGTTCATCATCTCGACCATCTCATTATTCCCTTCCACAATATTTCTTCTCACAGACCGTGAGATCTGTGTGCTTACTTCATTACCTTCTTTTACAAATGTGTTTGGACATTCTTTGTTGTGTTTTTTAATCCTCCCAATCTAAGAAAATAAATCAGTAATTTACGGCACAGAAAAATGCAGAAATGCCCAAAATAAGAAAATACATTATTGATTTGGTGTACTCAGAAACAAAGTACTTTATTTATAAAAGCTCTCAGCAAGATATACCTATCCTGTAAGATTTCCCTTAGCTAAATTTATTATCAACTATAATTTGATGATGAATTATCAGGCAAATTATCTCAAAATAGTTCACTTTGCTGATGTAAGGTGAGGTTATTTTTGGATAGTTAATCATAAATGACAGAAAATTAGTTTTTGTGGAGGTTATATCAATCACAATGACTAAACATATTAATATTGATTATTCAGCAGTTAAATACTTGGCAAGACAGATTGAATTCCATAACCTTAACATTGTCTGTAATAATTTTATTAAATATAATTGTCGGCTCTTAGATAATCGAAAACCACACTTAACACAGCAATTAAAAGGAATAGCACAAATAGTTGTGGTGGTTAGGTGCTGCTGAGTTGTACCAGTATAATTACAACTGCAAAACAACGGCATAATGCTCCAAAGACTGGTCAAATTACCTACGTACAAGTGGCAAGTAATTTCACGAACGTGGAGCTCTTGTAAAACTTTCTTCACAATATTCCTATGACTATAAATTTACCTCTTATTTTCTCTTGCTGTTTTATGATTGTGGCATTTTCTTTGAGGCTTTTTAACATTTATGGCACATCTCCTGTAGTTTTATTCATATATTTCATGCTATTCTGGAAGTGAAATAATAACCTATTTAGTTTACACTCATCTATATATTACTAAACGTCTGTTCTTGACCGGGTTTGGCGATCTGTGCTGCGATTTCCGAGAGAACGCCGCCACCTACGGCCGTCATTTTTGGCCACATCGCTCAGAGCCCCCCTCCGCCGCAAGTGTGCCGAGGATTTTTCCAGTCGATGAAAAATGACAGAGTTTTTAATGATTTTACAAAATTCCCCATTCTCTCTGCTGCCCCCGCTGGCGGCAGGGGGGGTGGACTATAAAACCAGGAAGTGGTGTGCCTCAATTAGTCTGCAAGCTGGAGGAAGGCAGAGGGTCACGTTTCTCTGAGCTGTGAATAACACTGAACACATGTTCACACAACTGTGAGTAAGTACCCTTAATGTGGTTTGAAAATGAAAATATGGTTAAAGTAAAAAAAGCACTGCCTGCAAATGGTTGGTTGGGGGGTTTGGGTTGAAATAAAAAAGCACTCTCTCTCACCCCTCTCCTCTCCTCCCCCCCCCCCCCCTTCTCCTCTCCTCTCCTCTCCTCTCCCCCCCCTCTCTTCTCTCCCCCTCTCCTCTCTCCCATCTCTCGTCTCTCCCCCTCTCCTCTCTCCCCCCCTCTCCCCCCTCTCCTCCCTCTCCTCTCCCCCTCTCCTCTACCCCCCTCTCCTCTCCCCCCTCTCCTCTCCCCCCTCCCCTCTCTCCCCACCCCCCCTCTCCTCCTCCCTTTCTCCCCTTCCTCCTCTCCATCCCCTCCTCCCTACCGCCACCCTCTCCCTCCCCTACCGCACCGTCCTCCCCTAAACCGCCCTCCCCTTCACACCCCTACCCCCTTCCCTCCACCCCCCCCCCCCCTCCCTCCACCCCTCCCCCCTCCCTGCTCCCCACCTCTCCCCCTCTCCCTCACCACCCCCCCTCTCATCACCCCCCCTCACCTCCTCCCCCTCCCCTCTCTCCCCCCCTGTCCTCAACCCCCTCTCCTCTCCGCCCCTCTCCTCCCCCTCTTCCTCCTCCCCCCTCTCTCTCTCTTTCTCCCCTTTTTCTCCCACTCCTCCCCTCCCCCACCATCTCTCCCCTAAACCCCCCCTCCCCTCCACACACCCTACCTACCCCCTTCCCTCCCCCTCCCTGCTCCCCACCTCTCCCCCTCCCCTCACCTCTCCCCCCCCTCCCCTCACCCCGTCCCCTCTCCCCCCCCTCCCCCTCCCCCCCCTCGCTTCCCCACTCACCCACCCTCTCTCTCTCTCCCCTCCCCCCCCACCTTTCCCCTCTCACCCACCCTCTCTCTTCTTCTCCTCGCCACCCGCTCTCCCTCTTGCCCCTCTCTCTGTGTCTGCCCCTTCTCTCTCTGCCCTCACTCTCTACCCACCCCCCCCTCCCCCCCCTCTCTAGATGTGACTGCAAGTTGGGGGCTATGCGTCAGTAGATAGGGTGGTTATCGGGTAAAAGGAGCAAATTAATATTAATATAATATCAAGGGGGGGTAATTAGCGTGAATGCGGGGGGGGGGGGATAGTTAGTGTGTGTGCCGCTGCATGCCGCCTCCCCCCCCACAACCACACGTTGGGGGAACAGACCCAACGGGTCTGCACTTGGTCTGGTAATTTATAAAGTTTGGTGGCTATGCGTTTATTTAGGACCAAATGACATTGCACAATATAACATGGTTAACTGAAAGTATTTATATGATTAAACAATGGAACGGGTGCTCTATCGGATTCTGGCTTCACAGCCTAACAACATGTCCCTTGATTTAAGCTCAACACTGTATGGGGAATGAAGCACTTTATTGGGTCCACGGGGAAGAGTTGGTCACAAATGTTCATACTATTGTTAAATTTAATTAAACTGAAGCATTCACTCTGTAAATTTGCATCAACCGATCAAATACTTATTGTTCTTTGAATAATAAAACCAGAATTTCAGATGGTTTTTATTTCCACTTTAATAAACTGTCATAGTTATAAATTATCACTTTTGTTATATAGATTTTAATAAAAACGACTGCAACTACATTTTATAAAAGCAACAAATCAATTTAAACAGCATTGCAAAAAACTCATTGTTTTGGTGGAAGCTTTGTTGATTAATTATTAATATTTAAGATATAAATTAGCAAAGCTTTACAAAACAGTTGGCACTCAAATGCAAACTGAACAACCCAAACGTGGACTCTGTTCTGCATGACACAGTCAACAGAGTAAAAAAAGAACAATAAAGGAGTATCAACCATACCACAAGAAAATATCAATGACTGTAATGAGGAAAAAAACACAATTGAACTGACCATTTAACGTCAGTTATTTGCATCAGTGTGAAACCTCTGTGATGGAAATATGCAATTTTACTGCAGCCAAACTTTGCAAGCTCAGATTTGTTTCTGCGTCTGAGACCGTAGATTTATACAACAGCTGCATAACCGCACAAAACCTATTACACAATAAAATTTTGGTTTAAAGTTCCAAAATGGTAGACTAACATTAAGATTTCAAGCAGATAACACTGAAATTAATCAATATACATGGCTCTCAGAAATGACTATCTGTATAAAATTCACATAAGAAACAAACCTAAAGCATCATGTACAATACTATTGTATATCGCCATTTTTTATGTGATTATATATATTTTTTTAACTTAGTTTTAGGAGAAAAAGTAGCTATTTGTCGCACTGAGTATATGCCAAGTCTTGGTTGAGCAATCTCATCAGTCCCACTTGTATTTAAGCATTCCCAGGTCCCTTTAAACGCAATCACTCACCATTTAACAAGCAATCTGCTTTTTAGTTATATGTATCAAAATTGATGACCTCATTTTTTTCATGTTACTTTCCATCTGTCATGATCTTGCCCCTCAATCTGCTCATCTCTACCTCAAACCCCCTCCTCACTAATATAATCTTTACATTTTTATCAACTCTCACAATCCCCTGATATTACTGTAGTATCATTAGGAAACTTGGAAATTACATTTTATGTCCACTAATTGTTGATTTAGATCATCCCTAACTATGGCCCCAACGCCAATCACCCCTATAGCCCACAATTTGCCAAACTGAGTAGGATCTGCAGTTGCTGGAATCTGGACCAAAAAGACAAACTGGCGGAGGAACTCAGCAGGTCAGGCAGCATCTGTGGAAAGAATGGATAGACGGCATTTTGGTTAGGATACTTCTTCAGAGCCGCTAAGTTTCTCCAGCAGTTTGTTTTTTGCCTAATAATCAATTCTTATTCTTCATCATTACATTATCTTCAATTTCTTGTAACAATAGACAATAGACAATAGGTGCAGGAGTAGGCCATTCGGCCCTTTGAGCCGAATTTAATGTGATGATGGCTGATCATCCCCAATCAGTACCCCGTTCCTGCCTTCTCCCCATATCTCCTGACTCCGCTATTTTTAAGAGCCCTATTAGCTCTTGAAAGCATCCAGAGAACCTGCCTCCACCGCCCTCTGAGGCAGAGAATTCCACAGACTCACAACTCTCTGTGAGATAAAGTGTTTCCTCGTCTCCATTCTAAATGGCTTAGTCCTTATTCTTAAACTGTGGCCCCTGGTTCTCAACTCCCCCAACATCGGGAACATGTTTCCTGCCTCTAGCGTGTCCAAACCCTTAACAATCTTATATGTTTCAATGAGATTCCCTCTCATCCTTCTAAACTCCAGAGTGTACAAGCCCAGCTGCTCCATTCTCTCAGCATATGACAATCCCACCATCCCGGGAATTAACCTTGTAAATCTACGCTGCACTCCCTCAATAGCAAGAATGTCCTTCCTCAAATTAGGGGACCCAAACTGCACACAACCAACCTTCTGTGTGACACCTTATCAAAAACCTACTGGAAATCTACATTCACTATTAGTCACTTCCTTAATGAGCCTCCAACATATTAGTCAGATATGATTTAGACTTTACAAATGCATGTTGATTCTGTCCAACCCTATTATTCTTTTTTAACATGGTTTGTTATTAGTTATCAGGTAAGATAGTTCATTTTTTATTTAGCTCTCCTCTTTTAAGTCCAGAATCAATTTTGCAAAATGGTGTATTAAAATATATCTATTCAGCTACCCATCTGTCTGAATTACTATCCTCTTCACTATTAACCACACTTCCAATCTTTTGTGTCATTTTAAGTAACATTTGGAAATGTTACCTTGAACACCCATATCCAACTCTTTAATATGTAGCAGCAAGTAATGGTCCCAGCACTAGCCCCTGGAGAACTCAATTTTCATCCATTCTCCAGTATGAAATACATCTATTTACCTCTATTTTCTGCCTTCTGCCTTTGTCAATTTTCAACTTTTCTGCTGCTGACCCTTCAATTCCAGAAGTCATAACTTTGCTTTTTGTGTGGGACTTTATCAAACAGTTCATGAAAATCCCGATAAACACCAACAATTTTGTTCCCTTTATGCAACTTTCCAAATTTCTCACCAAAATAAATACCTATGGTAACTCTGTGCCTCAATAGGAGTGCTGTTCAACATCAGCACCTCAAAATTATACAATGGGCTCTGTCTTAAAAATGCAGAATTTCACAGAACTATTAAAATTATAGTCTTTCAAATCAGTGCTGGTTTTATCCCCAACAACTCAATTTACCCCAACTACTTTCATCTTCATCCATTTCAAATGTTATTCTATCCTCTAGTCTCCACCAACAATCACGTTGATTTACTAACCCTTAATTCAAATTCCTTGAGTCATCATTGCTCTTTGTTTTCCCCTCAACCACACACAGTGGAGCATTAGAGTTTGGATTATTGTTTTTTTAAACGCTATGATCTTTCAACTGTGCCTTTGACATCAAAAGATTATTTTTTTAATTAATTATGTTAAAAGTAGATCTGTGCTGGAAGGCAAAGATTCTAATACATAATGCCATTTATTTCAATTTGCCAAATGCTGCTCTTAATATTCTAAACGATGTGCCACTTTAAATTTGTTACTCAGCATCGATTTCCAACTGCAAATCTAATATGTTCTACTTGGCATGAATGCCAACTTAAAACACTTATATTCACTTATCCTCAATTCCATTTTGCTTGCTGGAGTTGGGATTAGTTAGTTGGGAGGAAAGGTCATGGATTCAACCAATACAGATCTAATAGCAGAGAAAAGGAGGGTTGGTGAAGGTATCAAATTGATTCAACAATTGTTTCCCAACCCCCCACCCTTCCCCTATCCCTAGCACACCCACAGCCTAACATGTTAGGCACTGAATGCATGGCAGGAAATTGAGTCATAAATGGGATGTGCAAGATCCAGAATTTTTATGCCCGGCAGTTATTTGAAACTCTACTTTAACATTTATTCAAAAATGTATACCTCTGATGGTCTAATCTCCTGACAGATCTACAAAATGCAGCTGAGGTATCATAAATGTTGCCATGAGTGTTTTTTATGAAAATAAATCAAATCCATATCCACATGTGGAGTCTGGCTAAAACAGGCGCACTAATCATGTTCAGCCACAGTAGAAAATACTAAACTTAATCTTTTCCCTCAGTATGTTTTAGAGCTCACTGATCTCTTACTTATTGACATGCAACTATTGCTACTAACAGTTTTATGCTTTTAAAGACTTTAACAAAATACGTTTCCACATTGAGTGTAATAGATAGCACGTGCTGACAATAGATCGAATCACACTACTTTCTCATCAATATCACCCAATAATTGTTATCTGTACAGAATGCTTCAGTTGATGGGATTTAATGTGGAGGGAGTTGCAAAGAAACAAATACACTCATTTGCGAATACATTTAGAAAAAAATTAAAATGTACAGGTCAAATATTTTGCACAATTGAGTTGCAAGACTATATTATGTAATGTGAACACATGAAATTCATTATATAAAATTAAGTTTTAAAAAATGATTATCAATCACTACACATTACAATAATATATATTTTAGTAAAACTTTGCATTATGACAATATTTAAAAAAAACTACTTCAGTTGCAACCTTGTTCTTTCATTAAAAATTCCATTCACCTGCAATTAATTTCAAGGCAGAACTTTCAAAATAATTTTCTCTGAACTAATGTACCACCATACATGTTGTAAATGAAATAAGAAAGGTCTATTATTTGAAAACATTCTGCCTGAGCAAAGGCTACTGAGTTAGATACAGGTAGTTGGTATAAATCAAAGCAAAATTAGTCAACATTTACAGGTTCATGAGAGAAGGGAGAAAGTGTGAGAGAGAGAGAGAGAGGAATGAGAGTGAGAGAGAGATGAGTGAAAGAGGTGTGAAAGTTGGAGTGGTGAATTGAATGAGTCGGGGGAGAGGTGGGACAGGACAGGTGACGTGTGCAGAAAGAGCAGCAGTGGGTAAGGTGGCACAGAGAAGTAGAGATGGTGTGGTGAAAATGGGAGCTGGAGAGCAAGGAAGAAGGGTGTCAGCATGGGGAATATGACTAGAGGGCAGAGAGAGTGGAGAGAGCAACGTTTACTATCATGGTTGAATATAGAAACATAGAAAATTGGTGGAGGAGTAGGCCATTCGGCCCTTCGAGGTAGCCCTGCCATTCAATATGATCATGGCTGATCATCCAAAACCAGTACCCCGTTACAGCTTTTCCCCCATATCCCTTGATTCCTTTAGCCCTAAGAGCTCAATCTAACTCTCTCTTGAAAACATCCAGTGAAGTGGCCCCCACTGCCTTCTGTGGCAGAGAATTCCACAGATTCACAACTCTCTGGGTGAAAAAGTGTTTTCCTCATCGCAGTCCGAAATGGTCTACCCCTATTCTTAAACTGTGACCCTGGTGCAGGACTCCCCCAACATCGGGAAATTTTTTCCTGAATCTACCCTGTCCAATTCTCTACAAATGTTATATGTTTCTAGAAGATCCCCTCTCATCCTTCTAAATTCCAGCGAATACCAGCCCAGTCGACCCGTTCTTTCATCATATATGTGTAGACATCAGTCCCGCCATTAACCTGGTGAACCTACGCTGCACTCCCTCAATAGCAATAATGTCCTTCCTCAAATTAGGAGACCAAAATTGCACACAATACTCCAGGTGCAGTCTCATCAGGGCCCTGTACAACTGCAGTAGGACCCCCTTGCTCCTAAACCTATTATGTAATCTACCTGTCGAGAAGAACAGGCTGCTCCAAGACATCGGGATTTTGGTCTGACAGTAATTCTGCATACAGTATTCATTCTCTGAAGTTTGATCCTTTCACACTCACCAGTGGGAAAGCATCATGCACTTCCTTTCAGCAGGTTAAAGGGGTGGGAGATTGCAACCTTCACTAGGCCCACCCTGTTTCGACGAATGCAATCAACCTGGCGTGCACAAATGGAAGATCAAACAGAACAAGTTGTCTTACAACTTTAGGCTGTGCATGCCATACGCAAGAAGAAGGAGGTTAACAGTGGCCAAACACTGGACAATTAGATTGCCGGCCTGTGTCAACCTATATACCTGGCTAATATGGAAATTTGGCTTCTGTCACTTAAAGCCCAAAAGGCAACATTATTCTCCTCAAACACCCTTCCTTGGACCAATATTTTGCTGGGCATCTCCAGCTGTTTGTATTCTATTCACTATAAATTGTTAATGGGCTGTATTCTTTAAATTGCATTAAAGCTGCCATCAGGGTTACTCTGTGGACTCCCAATGGCACCTAGCCAGATACTGTGGTGGAAACCACACCTCCACCACATCACCCCAATGTTTTTCCTTTGCAATTACTTCAGTTCAGATAATAAAAGTTGGCAACTGAAAATGTTTTGAAAATTCTTAGGTCTCCTTCAGAAGCTGAATGCGTATGTTTCCCGTTAAAAATTCAAATAAGTAAAAAACAAAGGAATCATTGTAAAAGATTAAATATTTTCCATTAATAGGTATTATTTCTTTGTTCATCTTTATCTGAAGTACCCCACACCTTGATACTATCTTCAAAACCAAAAATCAAATCCAGAGCCATCTAAGCAAACTATGTGAATACTGTAAAATTTTAATAGAAAATGCCAGAATTACTCAAGAGACCAGATAGTTTCTGTAGTGGAAGAGACAATGACATTTTATTAGAACCATTCATTTGGACAACATTCACCAAAACAAGGTAATCGAACACGTATATTTAATTACATCTTATATACCACTCCCAAAAAAGAAGTTACACTTGTCTTATTTATTTACTGACTAAATGAGTACAAAAATAATTTGTTGCATAACACAGAGATCAAAGGGAAATGCAAAATAAAACCTCACAATTTGCACATTAACATAATGAGCAAACCAGGTTATTGGGAGAATGTGCAGCGCTGGTACACTGACAAACCATGCGTTCTTCTCTGTTCTATATCTGTCTAGCAGGAATCATCAAACATTTTATATGTAACTAATATGTGAAATAAACACCCCAATTACCACAACAAAACAAACTATATAAAATTATTGCTAAGAATATTTTTGTGGTACTGATCAGTGCAGTTTTTTTGCAGCATAAACATATGTTAAAACCTGAGATTTACATTTGAAGCAATGTCAAAAATCACTCATTTATATCTTGTGCAGCTCATTAGTATCAAATAATTTTTAATATTATATACCTCATGACTAAATTACTCCAACTTGGTCTTATTTTAATCAGTCCACCATTGTGAGTTGTAGGTTCAGCTCTAGATTTTCCATCCAAAAACTTGCTCCCTCTATTGTGGTGCTCCCCAAAATGTTGCTCCTAGGATCATTTCTTTCATTACCTGCATACAAAACCCTCCATGTGTCTCTGCTACATATGATCCAAAACCACTCCCACGCAGAATAGCTTTCAGGTTATCACGGTCTGGGAGAGGTTGGAGGGATTTACCAGAATTCAACCAAAATTGTGATATTTGAATTATGTGGAGGCTAGACATGCTGTGCTCTTCCGAGGGCAAAGAAAAGTGACGAGGTTTTAATAGAATTGTTCTAAATTATGTCAGCTTCCATTTGTAAGCAAATAAGTGTGCACAGGGAAAAAAAATGATGTTGATCAGAAAAACACAGTGGAGATATAGAGAACATTTAAAAAATGCAAACTATGATGATGATGATGATATGGAATGCACTTCCTGAACACGTAGCATGCACATATACGTTGAAAGGAAAACTTTGAGGTAAAGAGCAGCATGTGGGACTAACTGGATTGCTTTTTCAAAGGATGTGATGAGCCAACTGGCCTCCTACTCCACTGTATGCTTCTTTGAAATATTTTTCCAGGCAAAATACTACAGGCCAGGAAGTAGTTAGGAGGCCAGCTATCAGGTTTCCAGTAATGGTTCTCCATAATTTGTTCCTAAGATTTATGGATACTGTAACTTAACACAACTATGACAGTTAACTTACCAAACAAGCAACCGTGGACCCACACCTGCATTCTTTAAAACTCATTTTGGGGTTGGCCAACCTCTACCTTTCAACAGACAAACATAAAGATAGTGAAAGAGCACTGTCTCACCTATATGTAGTATGAGTGCATGCATGTTATGCTGACTTATGTACCCAAATGCATTAACAAAGAAGCACCAGATTATAGCATTATACTTATTTAGCAGTGCCTACAGGTTTCTGCTACAACTTCATGAACAGAAAGGAAGATGTTATTTACCTAAACTGCTTGCTCCATCATACATATATTTGTAGCCTGACACCATGTGCATTTGTATTTAGTGCATTTGATGTTCAATGAATCCCTATCACGAATTCCAGTTGAATGATAAAAACTGAGAGAAACAGCAAAAAATTGCTCCAGACTGTGTAAGTGATGCAACAGCTGCTATTCTTTTTAAACACTTTACATCTGTTGCACACTATAAAGCAAATTTTGTAGCACAGCAACCCATTGCTACACCACAGGTACCAGAAACCATAATAACACCTGTGTGCTACTGAAGCAACTTACAGGCGCTTAGTTAATGTCTGAGACAGAAAAGGAGTAAATAGTTAGGTTGCACAAGATTTGGCAATGTTGTACTCAGGTACCCCTGTTGATTTTGTTTGTCCTTATTCATAAACGCAGATGATGCAGGTCTGGGGTAAGTCATTATGTTTTCATCACTTCTGAGACAGAATAAAACATTTTTAGAATTTAGGTGAATCATGAATTTGGGGAACCTGGCAGGAAAGTGGAGTTAAGGCCAAGATCAGATCAGTCACAACATTATTGAATGGTGGAAGGACACAAAGTGTTGGAATATCTTAGCAGGTCAAGCAGCATCCCTGGAGAACTTGGATAGGTGGAGTTTCAGGATGAGATCCTTATCCAGTCTGAAGAAGGGTTTCAAACTGAAATGTCATCTCTGCATGTTCTCCAGAGATGCTGCCTGACCTGCTGTGTTAATCCAGCACTTTGTGCCCTTGTGCATTAACCAGCATCTGCAGTTCTTTGTTTCGACGTTATTGAATAGTGTGCAGGCTGGAGGAGCTGCATGACTTTGAAGTGCTCTTGAAGTGTAAATCTTATATTCGAAAAGAAACACTATTTTGGCAACACCATAAATAGGGAGTCCTGAAATAGTGAGGAGGAATAGGAAAAAAAGTTATAAAGATATTATCTTAAGCAGAAAGATGGGAAAAACTAGGTATTTATTTCAAGAGTTTTATGAGCACCAGATCAGGCAAATGAGTATAAGGCTCTGGAAATTGTTACTCAGTATGTATTGTTTCTCGCTAGAATTTAGAAGATTGAGGGAGGATCTTATAGAAACTTACAAAATTCTTAAGAGGTTGGACAGGCTAGACGCAGGAAGATTGTTCCCGATGTTGAGGAAGTCCAGGACAAGGGGTCACAGTTTAAGGATAAAGGGGAAATCCTTTAGGACCTAGATGAGAAAAACATTTTTCACACAGAGAGTGGTGAATCTCTGGAACTCTCTGCCACAGAAAGTAGTTGAGGCCAGTTCATTGGCTATATTTAAGAGGGAGTTAGATGTGGCCCTTGTGGCTAAAGGGATCAGGGGGTATGGAGAGAAGGCAGGTACAGGATACTGAGTTGGATGATCAGCCACGATCATATTTAATGGCGGTGCAGGCTCAATGGCCGAATGGTCTACTCCTGCACCTATTTTCTATGTTTCTATGTTTCTTTGGATTAGTATTTGATTCTCTCTTTTCAAGAATGGTGTCGAATGGTAGATAGGATTATTGATGCAAGAATGGTATGGAAAATTCAGTACCAAAACAGTGATTTACTTCAGTAAAGTCTGGCAGCTGGTAGGATTGATGACTCTTGCTTTTCATTGGAATACTGCACTTCCTCCCGCCAATGCAATTCCACATTCTCGGCCCTCAACCTCCCAGCCATCCCCCTCCTTCCAGATGGCTCTGAGGATTTCAAAGATAAGAAGCATGCAGTTCAACTACATGAATATACATCTCGCATGATATTTCTGGCCAATGCAGATGTGAGTGTGAAAAATCTGGACTAATAAAAAGGTATTAACTGCATCCTCCAGAAATGTCATCAAATGTTTCGTAGATTTTCTAATAATAACTACATTAACATATTTTTTAGAAACTGAATTGTTGCGATGTAATGTCAATTATTATTTGCTTTTCATTATGAACGAAAACTAATTTATTCTTTAATTTACAAACATTATCATACTCATTGTCAGCAATTCCATAGATGATCCATGTTTTTCAAAGTTATTCTCTCGACTTACAGCAAGCAACAGCGTGGAATCAATCAATCAAAAATCGACTTCTTGTAAGTGCAAGATTTTCTGTCACAACCTTGCCATTTCTAAGCTTATTTTCTTTTACTTGGTTCTGATCATCAAACATAATCCATGAGAATAGTGGACTCTTCTGGAGTTTCTATTGTTTCCAGGTTTGTAAAAATTGGCCCCATCAAACATATAACGTGCTCTCCATTCCTAATCCCATTCTCTTACTGGCAGCTTTGCTCCTCCTCCATGTGCTAGAATATACTGCAACCACATTGAAAAGCTGGATTCCCGCATCTTCTACTTATTACCCCATTCTACTATGTATTTCCTAGCCTGCATCCAGGAATCGTACACATCCTCATTTTAACCCATGATTTGGTAGCAGACCTTAATGTTTTCAATTCTATTACCAAATTGGAAAAAAGCAAAACAAAGTACTTTGCTAAGTCCAGTATATTCTTTGTTGCATATTGTGTCTGACTGTAGTTATAGTCTCCTAAGCATTGCTCATAAAAAATACAATAGGTTGTCTAGTTTTTTTTTAATATTTTGGCAGCAGACCAGTGGCTCAGTAATAAGGAAATGTGGTTTGCAATTTTCATCTGTAGAAATCTAAATAGATAAAGAATCAGTATTGTAAGCTCTGCGGTAAAATTTAATTAGGTAAAAAGAAATGGATGCATGAATTGTTGCTTTAAAAACGCTTCAGCATTTTCCTTTTCTGCTGGTCCCATCTACAAATTTACTCAAATTCTACGGTGTGAAAATGTCTGCATATAAGCAAAACCATCTGTGTTACTGGCTGCCTTACACGCAACAGCACTTAGGAATTGTCTCAGATTCTTGTTATGTGACAGTGTTGATTTTTGCCATGAAATACCGGGTGCAACTGTTCAGAAAATGCGGAAAAACACAGGGCAACATTTTTAATGAACAGAGAACTAGAAAGACTACAGATTACAAAAACAAGGTAAATATTCCATTACGCTCATGGTTACGTTCCCATTCCAAAACATATGCCATAATTACGACAATACATAACCAGGCAATTACAAAGTGTGCTTGTATTTTTGACTGATTATGTCGGAATATTTTCTGATGCGTAGTAAAAGAGCTCCCTCATGTGGTCATCGCTATTGTTTTTAATCACAGGTGGTGAATTGCACACATGCAAATTTATAACGTCGGATATTGAACAAAATATTTGAACCTCTATGGAAAAAAATGGTATCTAACTGGTCAAAACAGACTGAATAATTAACATTAAGAAAATTAATTCAAAAATGAAAATGAAAATGAAAATTATCAGATTTCCATGATAATTTGCCTGCTATTTGATAATATGTGCTATTTGCACACTTAACAGACAAATCTAATTTTCATATGTGTAACATCACACCAGGTCATCTGTCTAGGAATATGGAGGGTGCATCAGTTTCATGACTGCTCCCAGAGTGAACACATCCACTCGGGGTAATTCATTGTGTGTTGAAGAAGCTGGGGTGATATTCTGTGCTATTTTTGACCCAGATGCATGCAAAATACTGACTCTCAGCAAGACTGGGCCGTCATTAGATGCAGATGATTAGAAGAACTGGCGGACAGGCTGATATTTAAAAGGAGCAAAACATTTGGAAATGAGAAGTCCTCCCTGCTATTGGGCTAGATCTTCCTGCACTCATCTGCACCAGGTGTGGAGGACCAATCACACTGGCCCTTCACTGACACCAGGCACAGCTGCAAATGGAGATTCGCAGTCTGATAAAAGACTATGAATGATTTTGACATTCAGGGACATTAAAATCTATTAAAATAAAATGCAAATAAAATAAAGTGGAAAGAAAAAAACGAATAAAATAAATGAATTAAAACGGATTAAACACGGGCGCAGCGGTAGGGCTGCTGCCTTAAATCACCAGAGACCGGGTTCGATCCTGACCACAAGTGCTGTCTGTATGTGGGGTTTATATGTTCTCCCTCAACTTGCATGGGTTTTCTCACATTTTTCAAAGACGTACAGGTTTGTAGGCTAATTGGCTTGGTATAATTGTAAATTGTCCCTCGTGTGTGTAGAATAGTGTTAGTGTGTGGGGATCACTGGTCGGCGTGGACTCGGTGGACCGAGGGCCTGTTTCTGTGCTATATCTCTAATTGAAATTTTCATTGAAATGACTGGAGTCCACAATATTGCATCAGCAAGATCAGGCTCTATTGCTGGACTTTATGGCATGCCACACCTGCTGCTTTGCATGCCTTGGAGCTACAAATGCTCCATGCAAGTCCAGGTCTTATTTCTGTTGCAATGATTCAACGCAGGCAGTTCCCTCCCGGGAACCAGCAGACTTCCAAATGGAGTTGTCTTCTTGTAATCAAACCTTGTTTATGCAGATCTATATTCCTTCCTCATAAGTCAAATGGGTGTTTATAGCTTACTCTTGATTTGCAATCGATGATCTCAGTCAAATGTCAACACATTAAAATGCTAGGTGGAAAGATTTCTGTTTTCCTTCAGTTGCCTTCACGCTTCAATAGCCAACCAGCACTAAAGAGGAGCCAGTTGGCCAAGATGCCATATGATGAATAGCTCCCATGCAACTATGAATCAGAAAATGGTCATTGGAACCAAAATGTGGACAATAATATAAAACAGGTGAAAATGAACTGGCAGACCATTTAGAACAAAGGTTCTTTTGCATCCAACATCCAACGTGAAATTCACTACCAATAACCAAAAGGTAGGGAAGAATGAATGGAAAGAATTTGTACAATTCATATTGGTAATAAATGAAAAATAAATTAACCTTACATATCTAAACGGAAGAATATTATCAAAAATGTTCAGAAACTTAAGTGTTCAGGCTGCATGCCACGTCAAACACTTTGGGATACATTTTGGGATGATATTAACATTTTATTTTACATGTTTGAAACTTTGCATGTTAAAAGTATTTTCCAAACAGCGAACTAACAACCTGATGAAAATACACTTTAAATGCTGCATTAGTGGTCTGCTGCTCAGCTGATTCGTGGAACTCTGTGTAGTGCAGGGCTCTCTGAGTGCAGATGGACAACTCTACACGATTGGCTTTGACAGTCAGCGATATCTACCTCCAGGCCCAGAAACAGCCAAAGCTGTCCCCATTGTTGGCCGTCTAATTCTTCAGTTGAGGAGCACAATTCATGTAGGTGATTAAGTCGGCATTATAATTTGGGACTTATTGAGGACTATAAAATCATGCAGATAGTTACAACTATGTCATAAAATAATGTAATTCAACTTTTTTCTACGGTGGTCCTGTGTATTCTGGTATCTATTTGTCTGTTACCAAGTTAACATTGGTTCTGAATTATTGAATGTTGTTTATCTCTGGAAGTATAATCACTTTGATTTGAAAGCACAACAAAAGTACCAGCATTTTGATTAAATTAGTTACCAACAGTAACGTTGCCCATCCCCAAACAGGAATGGAATGAAGATATGGGTGTAACTGGCTTCGCAACATTTTTTTATTAATCGTATATATTTAAACATTCACTAAGAAAACCAGGATGACATAGACAAATGCGCCGAAGGGCCTATCTCCGTGCTGTACGACTTTAAGGTGCATTTCAAAAATACACAATATATAATACAATACCATTTATTTGTCATTTGAACCTCACATGAGGTTCAAACGAAATTTGGTTTCTGCTGTCATGCAAGAAAAGAACCAAGACATACACCAACACAATTTACACAAACATCCATCACAGTGAATCTCCTCCTCACTGTGATGGAAGGCAAAGTCCTGTCTCTCCCCTGCTCTCCATTCTTCTCCCGATGTCAAAGTCAAAGCCCCCGGCAGGCGCTAGCAAGTCCCGCGGCCATTTAAAGCCGCGCCGGGTGATGTAAGGCCCCGCTCCAGGTCACTTTCAACCCCGCAATTCAGGTGGGAGAAGTCGCTGTTGCCGGTGCCCCGCAAAGCGGTCTCCCACCGGGGTCTCGCGAGCTCCCGGTGTCACCATCCACCGGAGTCGGGTCGCAGCCGCGCGCCACCGCAGCTCTCCACGCTCCGAACCGGCCAGCTCCACGATGGTAGGTCGGCAGCTCTGCTGGCTCCGTGACTTGAGCCCCCAGGTCGTTCTGGTTGGAGGCCGCTCCATGGTGCTAGGCCCCAACGACAACGGAAACCCGACAGGGAAAAGGTCGAGTGTCCGTGCAGGGAAGAGATTTAAAAGTTTCCCCTCACCCACCCCCCGCCCCCCACACATACACATTTAAAAACCCACTACAAACTATACCCTCAACGGGACAAAAAAAATTTAAAAAAGACAGACAGACTGCAGAGGCCGCTGTGACGTTGGTCGCGCCGTACAACCAGCTATTGTAGGAATAATATGTTAATTTCTTCAATTTATTTCACAAGCTTCCTTATACAGGAGAGATGAAACAGCATGGAGCTTCTGCAAACCTAACTGCCATGATTTCTTAAACATACAACACATTATAACGATGAATGCTCAGGATGGCAATTATATGTTGATTCGGTTTATGCAAAAATAAATTCCATGAAAAAACAACACAGTGGGAGCAAGACTGCACGATGCAAAGTGATTCTAACACCAGAATAGGATTCTAAAGTGCTTCTGATGTCTAAACTGAATGGTTTATTCAGAGTATCTGTGATGCAGCATGGAGAGCAAGGAAGCCCAATGGTAATCCTTTTGCCACTTCATTGCTCAAGTGCCCCAAGTCCTAATAAGTCCTAGAATGGCATCCATAAAATATGCTTGTACCTATTATAGATTCCCTTTCAATTAAGATATACCTACAAAATTGACAGTTTTCCATTTGGACTGCTGATCAAATCTTTAAAAGGCTATGGAGTGGGAAATACTTTACACCAAATTTTGAAATTAAAATTGCAATGAAAAATTAAATGCAAAATTGAATTGATAACATTACATTAATAAGACAAATTCATACTTCATGGGTCGCCACATTTAACAATTAAATTCAGAACAAATAGTAGGTTACCATTTGTGAAGTTGACATGTATGGTTTACTGCATTAACTTGCCATCAGCCCCTTACTGTCAATCCTCCCCACAGCTAACTCCCATCTCCATCTACCAATAAATCAGGGATTTATTCATCCCAGGTCTGTCAAATCTTCTGAACCTACACTGGAGTGGCAATTGTCCTTGCAGCAAATGTAGTGATATGCCAGGAGATGACTGCATTTAAAGTGTTCCATTTTCTATTTGTGAATTGTTACTTAACTATACTTTCACCAACATGAATTTTCCATTCTTGTGCAAACATACCAAACATGGAAAAGCTGGTAAATATAGCAGTCAGGTTTGAGATTTCAAATGTAGGGAAAATCACCAGTAACTAAAATAACAATTTCACGGAGCTTCCACTTCAGAAGAATGTTCCAAAAAGATACAAATCATTCTTACAAAAAAAGTAACCATATAACCATATAACAATTACAGCACGGAAACAGGCCATCTCGGCCCTACAAGTCCGTGCCGAACAAATTTTTTTTTCCCCTTAGTCCCACCTGCCTGCACTCATACCATAACCCTCCATTCCCTTCTCATCCATATGCCTATCCAATTTATTTTTAAATGATACCAATGAACTTGCCTCCACCACTTCCACTGGAAGCTCATTCCACACCGCTACCACTCTCTGAGTAAAGAAGTTCCCCCTCATATTACCCCTAAACTTCTGTCCCTTAATTCTGAAGTCATGTCCTCTTGTTTGAAAAGTAATCTTACCTGTTCACATAACTAAGAGCTACGTAGGTTGGCTGTTGTAGTTCTTGTTTTTCTAAAACCCTGGGATCAGTATCTGCAGGGGCATAAAAAGCGTACAGATTATTAACGTATATTTTTACACTGGTCCAGTTAACACTGAAATATATCACATGACATGATGATATCAGTCACTGGTCAGTATTGAAATAATGTACATTTTATTGCAATTTACAACAAATTTGCATAATTTATCAAATAATATTGAAGTTTAAATCTTTACGAAAATCTAATACATTTTAAGAATAGACCTTTTTTATTCCATAGACCATGTGCATTGCAGCTGCAGGTGGGATGCGAGATCAGGAATTTCCTTGGAAATGCGGTTGTTCCACAACTACCACATCTTTGTTGGAAGTACATTTAAAAATACTGTGTTTCCATTCATAGCAGCAAACTAAGGAGAGTCAAGAGGAATCTTTAATGCATATGTAAAAAAGGCCTCGTAGCACATATGTAAAAAAGAAAAAAGGTATTTCCAAGACCTTGTATCAGCAATTTTCTCGGTTCCCCATCAAATTACATCCTATTTCAATGTGCCATCATTTTACAACCCCACCTTGAGATAGGCATCTCAAAGCACTGGAACGATGCCGTGAAAACCTCCAAATCTACTGACAGGGTAAGCAAATTATCATCAGCCCCTAAATATGTTTATTTTCACGTGGAAAAGGTAAACTCAGGGTCTAACTATAAGGGCAACACTAGACATGAGTCTACAAATGGTCTGGACATTTGGTCAATTATAGGACATATAGTCTCATAAGAAAACAAATTAAATTTGGCAGCAAGAATGCAATGGGGGCAAAATGCTCTCTACAACTGCCAACTTCAGGCTTGTTGTACTATACTGCAGCTAAGATGGAAACAAATGGACAAAATTCTTATGAATCATCAAAACAAGCATGTATATTTCTTGAAATATGAAACAACTATATTGCATGAATGAAATTAGGTTGAATATTATTATCCAATGTGAGCTGGGTCAGATAGAGCATAATTTAGATAAGATAGCCTGAGGCAATTTGCAGCAACGGTAGCTTGAGGCAATTTTCTGCATTGGTTTCGTTGGAGTGTCTGTAATCCAGCTACTGGAGTACAGGATTTTCAAACAAACTAAACTGAGTAGAAAGGGCACAAAGTGCTGGAGTAACTCTGCGGGTCAGGCAACATCTCTGGAGAACATAAATAGGTAACGTTTTGCTGATAACAGCACACACAAATCAATGCCTAGTGACACTGTAATTGTAGTAGTCACCCTGCACACTCCATAATAATCAGTAGGGACTTCTATGCTCGCCATTTTATTCAAACACCTGCAAGGAAATCACCTAGATACAGAGCTCTGGGAGCCTCATAAATCACACCATATTGTGATGATTACACCCAAAGCATAACTAGACGAGACCAGTTTCAACCAATTCTGAGGTTATATATCATAAACGAACACTTCTTTGAGCAACAGACAAACATATAACCAATAGCCAAAATAAAACCACTGCTCCGATCTAAATTTGATCATAAAACATCCCTTTGTTTTAATAAATTAATGTATCACCCCTCCAAACATCATCTGTCCTCAACAGGCCTCATATTAGCAGCCACATATTCTCGGGTGACCAGTTATGTTCATAAATCTATTACCTGCCAAGGTTAAATTGCTTTAGGAAAAAGCCTGTGGCTCCTTTAATACTTTTACAGCCAGTAGCTTTTCCATTGCCTGCCCCTCGGGTCATTTACTGCTATAGTCTTATGTCTTTATTATCCTTAAGAGAAAATACCAATAGCCTATTTGTTCGTTATTAATTGTACTCCTAAGTCTATTAATCAATTGCAAAAAATCAGGCCTAATTTGTTTAATAGGTCATGGACTTTTCCTGTTATATACCAGCTTTATCAACATCCTGATTGTCACGCAAAATATTGTCAAAATATATTATGTAACCCATGCAAACGTCTATACCAACAGCACCGGAGGACAGGATTGGGCAGCATAGTGGCGCAACTGGTAGAGCTGCTGCCTCACAGCACTAGTGACCCGGGTTCGATCTTGACCTTGTGTGCTCATGTGGAATTCGCACATTCTCCCTATGACTGCATGGGTTTCCTCCAGATGCTCTGGTTTCCTCCCGCATCCCTACGATGTGAGGGTTTGTAGCTTAATTGGTCTCTTTAAATTGTTCCTATTGTGTAGCGAGTGGATGAGAAAGTGGCATAACATAGGACTAGTGTGAATGGGTGATCAACGGTAGGTCTGTTTCCCCTCAACGAATGAAGGGGAAACCATGCTGTATCTCTCAAAACAAAAAGCCATTTATTAGAAATACACTGCAAATATGAAATTTGAAGAATTATGAGGACGGCTGCCAGTACAAAGAAATCAGACAGCATTCTGCATAACTGAGATTTACTGACTCTTCATTCGATGTCATGGTGGATATGGATGGGATAGGGAAGGGGGGGGGGGGAGGGAGGCAAGAGACTGTAAAGCTTACAACTGCATCAATTGTGGGGCTTAGCTGGATGGAAGAGCCTTGACAGAGATGAGTGATGTAACAGTAGAAAGAAGGAACTGCAGGTGGCTGGTTTACAAAAGAAGACAGAGTGCTGGAGTAGGACAGTGGAGTAGACAGTTCTTCCTAAGATGCTGCCCTACCCGGCTGAGCGACTTCAGCACTCTGTGGCTTCTTGAGTGATGTAACTGCAAGGTTCCAGTGTCAGCAGTCGGAGTTGTGTTTCCCTAATACTAGATTCAATGCTGGAAATAATTTAATGGCCTATTCAGCCAAGCATAGTGACAGATTTATCTGCATCTTGATATCAATATCCATTCAGTCCCACAACTATGCAGTTTTTAGCTTACTTCAGCATATCAAATGTCACACCAATTCACTGAAGGTACGCCGACCTTCTGTCTTGGCACCTTCCCACTCCGCCATTTATGTAGGCCATTGACATTCAAACAGATTTTTATGCAATACCATGCCTCTCCCCTCATGGTTACCATTAGCAAGGGAGCTAAATATATTCACACTTTTTTTCTGGATTACCTCTTGAGCCAAAGTAATAATGCAACAGTAATTTGCGACAAAACATAGGTCAAACATCATCAGGAAAAATTAGTCCAGATAATATTTAATGAAAACAACAAAATTCTAATATTTAAAAAATAATCCGAGTAACACCAAAGAAACAAAAATTATAAAACCTTCAATGCTTGTTCAAATTCACTTGATTATCTAAGTACATGCACTTTGCGCAGAAAGTACAAGGAGAGGTTCAGTCCAGAATTTTAAACCCTGCATTAGTTCTATGATTAAGAGTTGATTTTATAGCTTGAATCATCAACTGAACTTAATTGCAAATGAAAAGGCTTTCCAATGTGAGATTTATAGCACATCCCTCAAAGGCACTAAGCATATGAAACCAGAAAATAATATGACACACTTCCAAGAGAAATTGACTGCAGCTTTAGCTGTAAGTGACTATGAGCTTATTAAGCTTATTGAACCAGAGCGACTGCTGAAAATTGTTCACTTGGAAAATAAAGTTTACATTATTAGTTACCAAGCAATGATCATAGGAAATGTCCACAATGCAATAATGTTATTGAAAATCACTCACTGCTCATAATCATCTTGCTGATTTTAATCCAACCAAAGCAATCAAAGTCAGATGGCATGAAAGAAACAGAACAGTTTTTGAACAGTGAAAAACTATTAAATGTTTGTAATCTTGGTGTGCAAGATACAGAAAGGAACCGTGGAGCTGCAACAAACAAATGGAAGGCCAAGGGTAGTTGTATCTATTGAAAAGGGATGACTGGCTAAGACAGGCTCTGGTAAGAGTTTTCATCCATATACCTTGGTGATTTATTATGTGTTGAACACAAAGTGCTGAAGTAACTCAGCAGTCAGACAGCATTTCTGGCAGACAGGGATAGGCAATGTTTTGGAACCTATCTTCAAACTGATTGCAGTAGGAGGGAGAAAACTGGAAAAGAGGTGCGTGTGGGACAAAGTTTGACAAGTGATAGGTTGATACAGGTGAAGGGGGCTTTTGATTGGCAGATAGGTGAACAAAGGATGAAAAGGAAATAAAATGGGGATTAAAGGAGTCACAAGAGTGTCAGATCAGGAGTAAAGAAGAATGAAATGTAAAGGCAGAGGGAGAATTAAAGGTGAAAGGGGACGGGTAGGAGAAGGGTTGGGGATGGGTTTAATGAGAAAATTGGGTGTGGGGCAGGGCGGTGATGAAGGGAACTGTCCCGAAACGTGGCCTATCTGAAGAAAAGTCCCGACCCAAAACGTCACCTATCCATGTCCTCCAGAGACGCTGCCTGACCTGGTCATTCACTACATTGATTCCTGGCATGATAGCTGTTCCACAAAAATAAATTAAGAAAGATTCATTTAAACTCGCTGGAGTTTTGGACAATGAGGTGTAACCATTTAGCCATTCAAAATATAGAAAGAAGTTAAAAACGTGTAATTAGATATTGTCTTTCAAAATCTCAAGATATCCTAAAGTACGTTGGACACAATTAAGTATTTTTGATGGACAGACATATGCCAGTTATTTTGCAGGCAGCAAAGACCCATACATCCTGAAGTATCCCGCGGTCTCTGGTAGGAAAGTGGCCAATTCGTGTGCTCCAAGTGTGTTCGACCGTCCCGACGTCGTAGTTTTGATCATCCTGACGAGAGGGCCTGTACATCCGGCCGTCCGTAGCGGCATCTACAGAGGGTTTATGGCCTCGACCACGGATGAACGGGGAGGACTGGCTGAACTTTGTTGCCTTCTACCAGTGAGGAATGCTGTGATGGATGTTTGTGTTGACTATTGTGTATTGCGTGTTCTTTTTTTAAGTGTATCGCTGCATGGCAAATTCAATTTACAGTGCTTTCGTTGGTGCATGTGACGAATAAATTTGACTTTCACTAGGTCATATGTGATAGGAGTAGATTTAGACCATCAATTAGGTAAAATTAGGCCATCAACTCTACTCCGCCATTCAATCATGGCTGATCTATCTCTCCCTCCTAACCCCATTCTCCTGCCTTCTCCCCATAACCTCTGACACCTGTACTAATCAAAGCTCTATCTATCTCCGCCTTAAAAATATCCACTGACTTTGGCTCCACAGCCTTCTGTGGCAAAGAATTCCACAGATTCACCACCCTCTGACTAAAGAAATATCTCATCTTCCATAAAGAACATCCTTTAATTCTAAGGCTATGACCTCTAGTCCTAGACTCTCCCACTAGTGGAAACATCCTCTCAACATCCACTCTATCCAAGCCTTTCACTGTTCTATATGTTTCAATGAGGTCCCCCCTCATTCTTTGAAACACCAGCGAGAGCAGGCCCAGTGCCGACAAAAGCTCATCATAGATTAACCTAATCATTCCTGGGATAATTCTTGTAAACCTCCTCGGGACACTCTCCGCATTCAGCACACCACTTCTTCAGATATGGTGCCCAAAATTGCTCGCAATATTCCAAATGCGGCCTGACCAGCGCTTGCCATAGAGGGAGTACAGAGAAGGTTCACCAGACTGATTCCTGGGATGTCAGGACTTTCATATGAAGAAAGACTGGATAGACTCGGCTTGTACTCGCTAGAATTTAGAAGATTGAGGGGGGATCTTATAGAAACTTACAAAATTATTAAGGGGTTGGACAGGCTAGATGCAGGAAGATTGTTCCCGATGTTGGGGAAGTCCAGAACAAGGGGCCACAGTTTAAGGATAAAGGGGAAATCTTTTAGGACCGAGATGAGGAAAACTTTTTTCACACAGAGAGTGGTGAATCTCTGGAATTCTCTCCCGCAGAAGGTAGTTGAGGCCAGTTCATTGGCTATATTTAAGAGGGAGTTAGATGTGGCCCTTGTGGCTAAGGGGATCAGGGGGTATGGAGAGAAGGCAGGTACAGGATACTGAGTTGGATGATCAGCCATGATCATATTGAATGGCGGTGCAGGCTCGAAGGACCGAATGGCCTACTCCTGCACCTATTTTCTATGTTAAATGTTTCTATGTTTATTGAGCCTCAGCATTACATCCCTGTTTTTGAATACAAGCCCTCTTGAAATAAATACTAGCATTGAGTTTGCTTTCTTTACTACCAATTCAACTTGCAGATTAACCTTTTGCGAATCCTGCACCAGCACCCAAGATCCTTTGCATCTCCGATTTCTGGATTCTCTCCCCATTTATAAAATAGTCTACGCCTTTATTCCCTCTACCAAAATGCATGACTCCACACTTTGCTACACTATATTCCATCTGCCACTTCTCTGCCTACTCTCCAAACCTGTCCAAGTCCTTCGTCAGAGTCCCTGCTTTCTCGGCACTACCTGCCCCTCCACCTATTTTCATATCATCTGCGAACCTGTCCACAAAGCCTTCAATCCCCTTGTCCAAGTCATTAATATACAAAGTGAAGAGTAACGCCCCAGCACCGACTCTTGTGGAACTCCGCTAGTTACTGGCAGCTAACTTGAAAAAGTCCCCTTTATTGCCACTCTTTGCCTTCTGCCATCCAGCCAACCTGCTATCCATGCTCGTATCTGCCCTTTGATTCCGTAGGCTCTTCCTTAGCAGCCTCATATATAGCACCTTATCAAAGGCTTTCTGAAAATCTAAGTAAACAACATGTACTGACTCTCCCTTGTCTGTCCTATACAACACAACGATGAACCCATCATGTTATAATGATTTGGTCACGTGTATTTGTGATGCTGATTGAGTGATAAATATTGCTAAAATCACTGTGGATGCCTCCCCTTTTCTTATGGCAGCAATTGAAAAATTATCTCACATCCTTTCTAGCTTCCTCCTCTCTACTACAATCAGTCTGAAGAAGGGCCACAACTCATAACGTTACGTACTCATTTCCTCCTCAATTGCTGATTGACCCATTGAGTTACTCAATGACTATGTATTTTGCTCCTAATGTTATGGGTACTTCTCAATTAATTGGATTTCAAAGCATTTTGCCCTACAATATATTTATTTCCTAGATTCATTATAAAAATTCTTTAAAGGGGATATTCAATGTATGTAGTTCCTCCAACTGAAATTGAATTGAATTGAAATTAAGGAGAATGCAAGCTAAAATACTTTTGTGCATCTGTGCATGGTAATAATATTCCCAATTGTGCTTGCTTCTTTTTGTCATCAGGTTCTGTCACAGCTTGTTATTAAAAGTACAAATCAGAAATTAAACTTCTCCTGGTTTAATTATGCTGCAGATTTTGCTGTCAGCAGCCAAGGATAACATTTCATTTTGCTACCCAGTTGCACACAGACTTCAAGTGGAGTTGTCAGCCTGCATGTCTGATTGTGCATCATTTGTTTGGATTTGCTGCCCTCTACGGGCAACTGCGGCATCAACGAGTAGAGCAATCAGCGCAGGAAACCAGTGGTAGACACAAAATGCTGCAGTAACTCAGCTGGACAGGCAGCATCTCTGGAGACAAGGAATGGGTGACGTTTTGGGTCGAGACCCTTCTTCAGACTAGTTTGGGAAAAGGGAAATAGACGATGATGTAGAGAGATAAAGAACAATGAATTAAAGATATGCAAAAAAAGTAACAATGATAAAGGAAACAAGCCATTGTTAACTGTTTGTTGGGTGAAAATGAGAAGCTAGTGCGACTTGGGTGGGGAGGGATAGAGAGAGAGGGAATTTGGGGTTACTTGAAGTTATAGAAATCAGTATTCATTCCACAAACCAGTGCGTTCACCTTCCAACCAGTCAGAATATTCTTCACAGAAAACAAAAAATACAGGTAAAATAAATTAAATTTCAAGTGCTGTCTTGACAAAAACACAAGATTAAATCAAAGACATGGAAGAGCAATTCATAAAACAACACAAAATAAATTTTATGTAAAAGAGCAACGATCAAAACTACATAGGAAAGAACTGCAGATGCCGGTTTAAATCAAAGGTAGACACAAAATGCTGTAGTAACTTAGCGGGTCAGGAAGCATGTCTGGAGAGAAGGGTGATGTTTCGGGTCGAGACATTTCGTTGTCTCTGTAATGCATTTCGTTGTCTCTGTACTGTACACTGACAATGACAATTAAAATTGAATCTGAATCTGAGACCCTTCATTATCCTTGTGCAGATTTCAATGAAAGTGAATTGAAGTTGTTGTTACTTTTATGCAGTCATAATTCTGAACACTGGCAGAAGCTTTCATTGCCCTCTCAAAAGCTGGTTTCACATCTACCTTTCATTCCCCCAGCCTTCTATTTTTTTCAACCCGCATTCATTCATTGTTACATTCACTAACAACCTCTAGTTTACTAACAAAAAAGCGTGAAGCTATATGCAAAATCTTCTTTCACTGCTTATACTCAAAACCAACTTTCCATTCGCTTGAGCTGTTTTTTAAACTTTGATCATGGCTGCTCTGTCCCGGCCACTACCACCACGCAACCACTTGCTCTCCCCCTCCATCCATATTCTTCAAAAAGTCCAGAATTTCAACAGTCCAACTAGCTATGACAGTTTCCCAATTTATTCCTTACATCTTGTATTCCTGGATCCATTACTTTTTCCCCTCTCTGGCAAATGCAGCCATGCTAATAAATCCTTCTGACTTTCAGGAATAAAAGAGAAAAGAAAGGTAAAAGTAAAATAAGAGTAAAAAGGAGTATAAAATATTGTGTTATATGCGGGAAGATATTTGCTTTGATACCAACTTAGAAAACTGAACATTTTTTGTTGAAACCAGCAAATGGTCAGTTTCCTAAATTGATACACGAGAGTTTCATATTTTACGAGTCATAAATTAGTGGTTCTGCCAGTATTTTTTCTGTCACATGCTGCAAATGTCTTAACGAATACATGTCATGATTACCCAGGCTGAGTTATGTGCACCACCAGACCCACAACACGCACAACATTTACTGAACATCATGAGTCTTACTTTGTCAATTCTTCCCTTCCCTCCCGCACCACCCCCTCCCCGGGTACTTTCCGTTGCAACCGCAAGAAATGTAACACCTGTCCCTTCACCTCCCCCCTCGACTCCATTCAAGGACCCAAGCAATCGTTCCAGGTGCGACAAAGGTTCACCTGCATCTCCTCCAACCTCATCTACTGCATCCTCTGCTCTAGGTGTCAGCTGATTTACATCAGGGAGACTAAGCGTAGGTTGGGCGATCGTTTCGCCGAACACCTCCGCTCAGTCCGCAATAACCAACCTGACCTCCCGGTGGCTCAGCACTTCAACTCCCCCTCCCATTCCCAATCCGACCTCTCTGTCCTGGGTCTCCTCCATTGCCAGAGTGAGCAACAGCGGAAATTGGAGGAACAGCACCTCATATTCCGCCTGGGGACCTTGCGTCCGGATGGCATTAACATTGAATTCTCCCAATTTTGCTAGCCCTTGCTGTCTCCTCCCCTTCCTTAACCCTCTAGCTGTCTCCTCCCACCCTCCTATCCGCCCGCCCTCGGGCTCCTCCTCCTACCCCTTTTCCTTCCTTCTCCTCCCCCATCCCCCATCAGTCTGAAGAAGGGTTTCGGCCCGAAACATCGCCTATTTCCTTCGCTCCATAGATGCTGCTGCACTCGCTGAGTTTCTCCAGCAATTTTGTGTACCTTCGATCTTCCAGCATCTGCAGTTCCTTCTTGAACACATGAGTCTTACTTTAGAAAGTCAATCTTAGGCAAGGAAACCTTGGACAGATTATCACCTAACATGTTCCGTCAGCTGAAAAATCCCAAGACAGGAACAGGTCCTTTTGCCCACAATGTCTGCATCGAACATGATCCCAAAATAAACCGATCCCTTCTGCCTACCAGTGATCCATATCCCTCCATTTCCCTCATATACGTGTGCCTCTCTAAAAGCCTCTTAAATGCCATTTGCATCTGCTTCCACCACCACCCCTGGCCGGGCATTCCAGGTGCCCGTCACTCTCTGAGTAAAAATGATTGCTTCACACCTCCTTAAAACTTTCCCCCTGTTACCTTCAGTTTCAGTATTTAACTTAATGATGGAGATGGCTTTGCGGATGCAGCGCTTCTGGTAGATCTCCAACAGGAAAGGGTGTGGGGCACCGATGATCCTACTGGCTGTCTTCACTATCCTGTTTAGCTGTCTTTGTTCATAAGCCTTGCAGCTGCCAAACCAGGAAGTGATGCCATAGGTCAGTATGCTCTCAATGGTACCCCTGTAGAAGGTCGAACAATACAATACAATACAATACCTTTTATTTGTCATTTGAACCTCAGCCATACTGCAGCCATACAAGAAAAGAACCAAGACACACACCAACACAATTTACACAAACATCCATCACAGTGAGTCTCCTCCTCACTGTGATGGAAGGCAAAGTCTTGTCTCTCCTCTGCTCTCCATTCCTCTCCCGGTCGAGGTCAAAGCCCCCGGCGGGAGCTAGCAAGTCCGTGGCCACTCAAAGCCACGCCGGGCGATGTATGGCCCTGCCCTGGGACTTGGTGTTGGAGCCCCCGGCGGGCGCTGGCAAGTCCGCGGCAAATCGAAGCCGCGCCGGGCGTTGTAAGGCCCTGCTCCAGGTCACTTTCAACCCCGCAATTCGGGCGGGAGAAGTCGCCGTTGCCGGTGCCCTGCAAAGCAGTCTCCCACCGGGGACCCACGAGCTCCCGGTGTCACCATCCACCGGAGTCGGGTCGCAGCAGCGCGCCACCGCAGCTCTCCATGCTCCGAAGCTGGCCAGCTCCACGGAGGTAGGTCCGCAGTTCCACAGCTCCACGGAGGTAAGTCCGCAGTTCCGCAGCTCCACTGCTCCACAGCTCTGGCGCTAGGCCCCAACGGCAACGGAGACCCAACAGGGAAAAGGTTGGGTCTCCATGCAGGGAAGAGATTTAAAAGTTTCCCCCACCCACCCCCACCCCCCACATATACACATTTAAAAACCCACTACAAACTAAACCCTCAACAGGACAAAAAAATGAAAAACACACAGACAGACTGCAGAGGCCGCTGCGACGTCGGTCGCGACGCCCAATAATGTACAGTGGGGAGACCTGCTTTTCTGAGTCTCCGGAGGGGGTGGAGCCGCTGCCGTGCTCTTTTGTTGACTGCTGTGGTGTTGGTCGTTGAGGTCAGGTCGTCCACTAGGTGAACTCCCAGGAACTTCACGCTGCTAACCCTCTCCACAGCAGCACCATCAATGTGTAGCGGTGTATGATGGTGTTTGCCAGCCCTCCTGAAATCAATCACCATCTCCTTCGTCTTATCCACGTTGAGGGTGAGGTTGTGAGATCTGCACCACTCTGTAACCAGCTCCACCTCCACCTTAAAGCTATGCTCTCCAGTATTTGTAATTTCCATCTTGGGGAAAAAGATTCTGACCGTTTACCCTATCTTTGCCTCTCATATAAATTTTATAAAGCTCTATTAGGCCTCCCCGCAGCATCCTACACTCTAGAGAAATCAATCCAAATTTGTCCAACCTCTCCTTACATAAATACCCACTAATCTAGTTAACATCCTGGTAAACTACTTCTGCCCCCTCTCTAAAGATGTAATGGGGCGACGAAAAGTGCACACAATACTCCAAATGCTGCCTAATCAAATCTGCATCGTAACTTTGTGACTCTTATACTTGATGGCTGACTGATAAAGATAAGCATACCATATGCCTTCTTCACATAGAAGGGTAGCCTACATCAATTGAACATTACACTAGAATGGAGACTATCCTGTACCTCACAGACAGCAGGCCTGGCCACTGAATTTCATGTCACAGCTGTTGCAAGCAGCATACGCAAGCTTTTTTTTTTTTTTATTTCAAAATAGACTTTATTCATTGATAAATATATACAATTCCTGAACCATTCAAACAAACAAAATTCATCCGACATTTTCGGAGACTATACAAGTTTTTTCAGTACAATTTTTTTTTACATTTTTCAAATTTCTCCAAACAGTCCCCCACCCGTGCCACTCATGTGGCCCCCTGGCGTGGGATACCTTCCCTTAATTTAATTTGAGGGGCGTCTCCACCATACCGTGCCCCCCATGTCCAGCAGCGGAAGGACCCTAGACTGTGGCCCTCCCCCACCGAGCCTTGGCGTTGGCTGCACCAAGCTTCAGCGAGTCCCTTAGCACGTACTCCTGCAGTCTGCAGTGGGCCAGTCGGCAACATTCCCTGACGGACATCTCGCTCTGCTGGGTGGTGAGCAACGCTCGGGCAGACCAAAGAGCGTCTTTGACCGAGTTGATGACCCTCCAGCAGCACTCGATGTCAGTCTCTGAATGCGTCCCTGGGAACAGTCCGTAGATCACAGAGTCCTCTGTGACGGAGCTGTTCGGGATAAATCGTTACGCAAGCTGCTGGCTGTGATGTTGACTGTCATCACTTTACCTCCTTTGATTTGATCACCAATAGACACTAACTACCTTTGGTGCTGTTGTCTCACTGCCATGGTGTTTTGACTTCAGTTTACCAATGCAACTGAATTCTGGTTTGCGGATAGATGGCATTGAAACTGGTGGCCTTTTTTTACCCAAAACATCATCTGTCCATATCCCTCCACAGATACTGCCTGATGCACTGAGTTACTCCAATAGTTTTGTTTTGCTCCGGATTCCAGCAAATGCAGTCTCTTGTGTTTATAACCTTATGAATATGCTGATCTGCGTTCAGTAAGTTAGTGAATAATGAGAATTTTGGTTATGTCAGGAACTGAGTGCTAGAAAGAAATACCCTGTTGGTTTCAGAACCAAGTGCAAGCTGCCCAGTCAAATCTTCCATGGTCTTCCTTTAAATTGACCAAATGTCACAATGAAACACTTGAGAAACTCTGGGTTGTACTGAGTAGACAACAAAATTTGCATTCAACACGCTCCAAAGAAAGAAAGAGATGGCAGTGTCATTTGGCAAATCTGTGTAAATGCCAAGTGCAGGAAGGTGCCTTATACATGTAAATGCCCAGGCCAACTTCCCAGCATGCTCAATTTCACCCAGAAACGAGTCAAAAGTCAAAGTCAATTTTATTAGTCACATGCACATCACATGCAGTGAAATGAATTTGCCAGCAGTGATACACTTAAAAAGAACACACAATACACAATAAAAAGTCCAATTGAACCGCCGCGGAAACCGTGTGCAGTTTGGGTGTGAAAAATGGTTACTAGAGGATCCAACTAGTAAAAACCTACAGATACAAGAATCAATATTTATAAATGTATAAAGCTTTAACATTAAGCATAATAAAGCCAGGTAGAAATCAATCTCACTTCACAATACATTAAATCTGAACATTTTCACGATTACAAAAAATTTCAATTTGATTTATTGGTTTTAAAAGGTTTTTCAATTTTTCCAAGCATTACAATGCTTTTGAAAGTGAAAAACTATGAGTACAGATTAAAACAAAACAAACATTTTGTAATTGTATTTGCTCCATAACCATGAATACAGCTATTCCTTGGTTTATGAAAGGGAGGCCTTCCTAGAAAACATTTTGTTCATTGAACATTAAAAAATAAAAAAGCTGGGCAAAATCAGTGCGTATGATGCACACACGAGCAGCAACTAATACATTAGAGCAAAAAGTAGTTTAGTCAATTGAAGACACATACCCGAAAGAGTTAACGGCGTTATGGTGAAAATCTGTTTATCAAATCTTCTTACTGTACCAGAAACCAATGCAGGATTTGTAGATGCATTAAGTAACGTTAAATTTCATTTTAGAACAGAAACGCATGGTCATTGTTATAGTTTGTTGCAAATAGAGATTGGTGGTTTAATTGTTACATCTTTAAAGATCGCATTATTTGCCTTTACTGTTCTCTCGGTTGCAACGATATTTATAGAATGTTCTGGAAAGGCAATTTGAAAGGAGTCTTTGAATCAAGGGGGCACATGTTGTTCTGAGCTCCTTGTGTTTCATGTGCATTTGTCTGAAAATTAATTTTATTGGATAATGGGAATCCAGAGGACATATTTATCAACGCTACAAAATAAGAAACCTTCACATGTGACCTTTCCAGAAGACACAAAGTTTCTTTCAGGATGTGATCAGACAAGATTTATTTCAATCTTGAAATCCTCTGGTAAACAACCCTAATGCACTGGCTACAGACAGTTCAAAGTTAACCTTTTGAGCTAAATGTTGACATTTCTTGATAATTAAAGTTCATTTGTCTACTTCATGCAGTAAACTGGTTTTGTACTGTGCTGCCCCAAATTTTCAGACGAGCAATAACCCGAGTTTTGCAACTGTAGTCAAAATGTATTTATTAAATCAAAGTTAAAGTTTTTGTAGCTCAATTTATTTTTTGATTCTGCTTCTGTTTTGCAGACCACAACCACCAACACCAAACTCAGCCCTTTTCCAAGATGTATTTCACATTAATTAATGGGCAGTAGACAAAAATGCTGGAGAAACTCAGCGAGTGAGGCAGTATCTATGGAGCGAAGGAATAGATGACGTTTCAAAATGGCCAGATTTCTTTTGATGTTAATTCCAATTCTTGACAATCAAACATGATGCACAATGATCTTATCCCATTTCTAAAACCCAAACCGAAAATAACTGTGTTGGACAAGCAATCATGAAGAATTCAAATTATAACACTCACATGTTATTATTGCAGATCAGCTAAATATTCCCAATCTTGTAAACAGATTTATATAGTAACAGCTCAACTTTACCACTTGTACCATGCAGGAAATAGCATTTATATATGCCACTGACTAACATTCAACTGCGCACGTCAGCACTTAAATTAAAAGGAACATTATTTTGTGCATATTTCCTACATTCTACACTAAAGTTGAGAACATCATATTTGAACTGTTTTTTTCACAATAGTGCTTGCATTTAAATTTGCTCCACAAATCCATGCTATACTGTTTACCCTGAAATTTAGATAGTCAAGGGATAAATTGTTATTTTTCTCTTTCTGACTGTTTCTCTCTACTACTTCTGTTGTTTTGCCAAGATAAAAATTATTAAGCATCGGTTATAGCTAAATCACAAGAATAAAAACTCAAAATTTGCAACAACGGTTTGTGTTGACTTGTAGGCTACTTCCAACAACACATAGAAACATCGAATATAGGTGCAGGAGTAGGCCATTCGGCCCTTCGAGCCTGCACCGCCATTCAATATGATAACGGCTGATCATCCAACTCAGTATCCTGTACCTGCCTTCTCTCCATACCCCCTGATCCCTTTAGCCACAAGGGCCACATCTAACTCCCTCTTAAATATAGCCAATGTTCTGGCCTCAACTACCTTCTGTGGCAGAGAATTCCAGAGATTCACCACTTTGTGTGAAAAATTTTTTCTCATCTCGGTCCTAAAAGATTTCCCCCTCATCCTTAAACTGCGACCCCGGGAACACGATATATTTTTCAAAGATTCTCGCAAATGATTTGGTTCTGACGTGAATCACTTCTGGGGTACATTATAGCTTTGATTCTCCAGGCATCGACACGTGGCCCAGCAATAAAAAACTCAGTTCACTACTATGGACTCAAATTTGAACTCTGGCCATCAGATATATCTACATATTTTCTATAAATCGGTTACTTCCTAGTGCCTTCTATCTGGAAATACACATTACCCATTTCAACAGTGTCTCAGTTTCTTTCGAAAATACTCGGAGATTAACAACAAACAAGGTTATTAATTAAACTGTTAATACCTTAAAATTAGAGCAGAAACATGGACTGTGACTTTCTACACGGAAACAAAAGCTCTTGGAAGTTATGACAACAAACACAGCTAGTCTCATGATATAAACTGCGTTACTCCCTTACTTCACCTGTAATTACCCCCCCAAGCATTACATATAACAGACATGACAGATAGGGGATAAAGTATGCGGTTGGCCCTGCCTGTGGGAGAGCAATCCTTTTTACTTTTTACATATTTCCTCTTGTTGAATTCTGATGTTCTCAAAATGTTTTTTTCCACTTTATATTAATACTTTGGATTTGAGGTTTTCTTGTGGTTATGTTCCCTTAATCCAATGCAAATTAAGAGATTCTCTGTATTCCTAGAGTGCAATTTACAAAGTTCTAATAGAACACAGAAACATAGAAAATAGGTGCAGGAGTAGGCCATTTAGCCCTTCGAGCCAGCACCGCCATTGAATATGATCATGGCTAACCATCCAAAATCAGTACCCTGTTCTGGCTTTTTTCCGCCATATCCCTTGATTCCCTACGCAGTGTTCCTTATGGGCTCTCACTTAACTTTTTTTCTCTGTTTCCAGCCGGGCAACCTAGGCAGCTTTTTACGTTCCAAATGACAGTTTAGGTGGTCATTTAAGACGGCTTCCATGACGCGTGCGATAATGTGCTCGGACGAAGTGCGTAGTTACCAGTCGGAATTATGCTCAATGAAGCATTCATATAGTATTTCTGCTTCAAATAAAGTCACAAACTAAACATATTCACCAATCAAAACATGATATATACCACAATGACATGCAGCAAAATTATAATACAGTATCTCAACTCTTTTTTCACATTGCAATGAATGCAATTTCTATTATTTCTTTCCACTTCCAAATAAAAATGTGATTGGATTATTCAGCGTATGATCAACCTCGGTGAGACCAAGCGCAGGCTTGGCGATCGCTTCGCACAACACCTCCACTCAGTTTGCAATAACCAACCTGATCTCCTGGTGGCTCAGCACTTCAACTCCCCCTCCCATTCCAAATCTGAATTTTCTGTCCTGGGCCTCCTCCATGGCCAGAGTGAGGCCCACCGCAAATTGGAGGAACAGCACCTCATATTTCGCTTGGGTAGTTTACACCCCAGCGTATGAACATCGGCTTCTCCAATTTCAGGTAGCCCTTGCTTTCTCCCTCCTTCCCCTCCCATTCCCAGCCCTCCCACAGCCTACTGTCTCCGCCTCTCCCTTCTTTTCTCCCCCCTCCCCCCCCGACATCTATCTGAAGAAGTGTCTCGACCCGAAACGTCGCCTATTCCTTCGCTCCATAGATGCTGCCTCACCCGCTGATTTTCTCCAGCTTTTTTGTCTACCACCCATTCACACAAGTTCTGTTATTCCACTTTCCTCACCCGCTCCCTACACATTAAGGGCAATTTTACAGAGACAAGTTAACCTACAAAGCCAATGTGTCTTTGGGATGTGGGAGGAAACCCACATGCTTGCAGGGAGAATGTGCAAATTCAACACAGACAGTGCCCGAGGACAGGATCGAACACAGATCTCTGGCGTGTGAGGCAGCAAGTCTACCAGCTGTGCCACTATATTTTGTTTTCCAACACACAAAAAATTATACGTTGATAACTTTGGTTACTAAAAAAAAAACTATCCATTTTTAGTCTTAAATCTTTAAGTGACATTATGTCCCCCTTTACAGCTACTGTATGCTTTAATTCAGTTCAAGACTATGGGGCAGTACATTGGCCATAAAGTTGCTGCCTAAAAGTGCAAGAGACCCGGAATTGAACCTGAATATAGGTGCTGTCTGTATGGAGTTTGCTCCTTTTCCCTTTGATTGCATGGGCTTTCTCTGGGTGCTCTTGTTTCCTTCCACATTCTAAAGGTTTGCAGGAACCTTTTGCAGACCCAACCCAAAATATAAAATTTTCCTTTTGTCCAGAGATTCTGTCTGACCTGTTGAGTTACTTTTCGTGTCTATCTTCAGTTTAAACCAGCATCTACAGTTCCTTCCTACACACACAATACTATACGATATAACTTTATTAATCCCAGGAGGGAAATTGTTTCCTCGCAGCACGCACACCCCCATCCACATTAACGGGACGGAGGTGGAACGTGTTTCTAGCTTCAGGTTCCTGGGAGTCAACATCTCCGATGACCTCTCTTGGACCCACAATACCTCTACTCTGATCAAGAAGGCTCATTAGCGTCTCTTCTTCCTGAGGAGACTGAAGAAGGTCCATCTGTCTCCTCAGATCCTGGTGAACTTCTACCGCTGCACCATCGAGAGCATCCTTACCAACTGCATCACAGTATGGTATGGCAACTGCTCTGTCTCCGACCGGAAGGCATTGCAGAGGGTGGTGAAAATTGTCCAACGCATCACCGGTTCCACGCTCCCCTCCATTGAATCTGTCCAAAGCAAGCGCTGTCTGCGGAGGGCGCTCAGCATCGCCAAGGACTGCTCTCACCCCAACCATGGACTGTTTACCCTCCCACCATCCGGGAGGCGCTACAGGTCTCTCCGTTGCCGAACCAGCAGGTCGAGGAACAGCTTCTTTCCGGCGGCTGTAACTCTACTCACCAACGTACCTCGGTGACTGCCAATCACCCCCCCCCCCCCTGGACACTTATTATTTTTTTATTCAAATTGTTTGCTATGTCGCTCTTCAAGGGAGATGCTAAATGCATTTCGTTGTCTCTGTACTGTACACTGACAATGACAATTAAAATTGAATCTGAATCTGAATCTGTTTGTGTGTGTCTGTGGGTATATATATACACACACACACACACATATATATATATATATATATATGTGTGTGTACAAAGTATGTATGTGTATATATATATATATTGATATATATGTAAATATATCAATTATGATTTATATCAATAGTGTAGTATAAATATATATATATATATATATATATATATATATATATATTTATATAGTTATATATATTTATATAGTTATATATTCATATATAAATATACACTGTTTTGTTTTCTCGGTTTATAACATTGTTTACAGAGTACTATGTTTACATATTCTGTTGTGCTGCTGCAAGTAAGGATTTCATTGTTCTAACTGGGACGTGAGAGAATAAAACACTCCTGACTCTTGACTTACGTCGCTAATGTGCGGGATAAAACTAGTGTACGGGTGATTGGTGGTCGGCATGGACTTGGTGGGCCAAAGGGCCTGTTTCCACGCTGTATCTTTAAATGAAACTAAAAACATTAAAACCAGAGGGAGTCTAAAGAAGGGTCTCTACCCGAAACGTCACCCAATTACTTCTATCCAGAGATGCTGGCTGCTCCATGGAGTTCCCCACACAATTGAAGCATGGAATAGTCTTCACCCTACCATAGTTACCCAACCAGACGCAACTAAATTTAAGGTAGCTCTTTATTCCACAAGTACCCTTTTTTGCTTAAGTCCAAGTCAAGAGTCAAGAGAGTTTTATTGTCATGTGGCCCAGATAGGACAATGACATTCTTGCTTGCTGCAGCACAACAGAATATGTAAACATAATACAGAACAGGAGATAAAAGTTCTGTGTGTTTATATACCATAGACCATATATATACACAATAAATAAACAGATAATGTGCAATAGGCTGTTATTGTTCAGAGTTTGGAGTTTAGTGATGGAACCCTCCACCACCTCCAGTTTAAATTCCATTTGGAATATTTTTGGAGGACCAGGAAACCAAGAAGTTACTCCAGGGAGTTACTCCAGCTCCAGGAAGTGATTCTGCGTTGGGTTTCAGCGGTTGCGGCGAGCGGACAGCAATGGCGGCCAGATCTCCCACAATGTAAAGGGAGGTAGAAAGTGCCCGGCGCCGACCAGTTGCCTTGGCAGTGTGCATGTGCAGGGCGGCAGATGATCTGCTGGCCGTGGTTCTGCGCATGTGCAGGGGGAGGATATGCAGGCCGTGGCAGTGCACATGTGCAAGGCGGCCGGCCTTTCCGGTGGATAAGGAGCGGCTGGAGAGCGGAGACACGGCGGCCCGGAAACGGATGGCGGGCGGAGAAGGAGAGCAACAGAGAGAGATAGAGAGGGGGGGCCCGCTCAGAGTTGAACGGCTGGTGTTCCGGATATTTGCCAAGCCGGGCAAAATGACACGGCTTTTAGGTTGCCCGGCGGGACTTTAGGTGGCCATTGGCAACCAGACAACCGTTAATTTCTAGCCCTTTTATATATCACACAAATAACGC
This sequence comes from Leucoraja erinaceus, assembly GCF_028641065.1. NCBI lineage: Eukaryota > Metazoa > Chordata > Chondrichthyes > Rajiformes > Rajidae > Leucoraja > Leucoraja erinaceus. The sequence goes on from NC_073378.1 coordinate 84,683,365, forward strand.
TAAGTGCACATTCATGTATTGTGCTGATTAGAAGGTAGACACACAGAGTAACTCAGCGGGGACAGGCACCTTCTATGAAGAGAAGGAATGGGTGACGTTTTGGGTGAAGACCCTTCTTCATGTCAGGGGAGTGGGCGGGACAGAGATAGAATGTAGTTGGAGACAGTAAGACTGGTGGGAGAACTGGAAAGGGGGAAGGGATGGAGAGAGAGGGAAAGCAAGGGCTACTTGAAGTTAGAGAAGTCAATGTTAACACTGCTGGGGTGTAAACTACCCAAGCTAAATATGAGGTGCTGTTCCTCCAATTTGCGCTGGGCCTCACTCTGACAATGGAGGAGGCCCAGGACAGAAAGGTCAGATTGGGAATGGGAGGGGAAGTTAAAGTACAAAGCAACAAGGAGATCAGGTAAAGGCAGACAAAGCGGAGGTGTTCAGCAAAACGATCGCCGAACTTGCGCTTGGTCTCACCGATATACAGGAGTTGACACCTGGAACAGCGGATACAGTAGATGAGGTTGGAGGAGGTGTAATTGAACTTCTGCTCATCTGGAAAGACCGTCGGGGTCCTTGGATGGAGTCGAGAGGGGAGGTAAAAGGACAGGTCAGGGCTCTCGCTTAACTTTTTTTCCCTGTTGCCAGCTGGGCAACCTTGACAGCTTTTTAGGTTGCCAAATGACAGTTTAGGTGGTCATTTAAGATGGTTTGCATGACGCGTGTGATAATGTGCTTGGACAAAGTGCGTAGTTACCAGTTGGAATTATGCTCAATGAAGCATTCATATATTATATTCAAGAAGGAACTGCAGATGCTGGAAAATCGAAGGTAGACAAAAGTGCTAGAGAAACTCAGTGGGTGCGGCAGCATCTATGGAGCGAAGGAAATAGGCAATGTTTCAGGCGGAAACCCATCAGTCTGAAGAAGGGTTTCGGCCCGAAACGTTGCCTATTTCCTTCGCTCCATAGATGCTGCCGCATCCGCTGAGTTTCTCCAGCACTTTTGTCTACATTCACATATTATTTCTGCTTCAAATAACTCACAAACTAAACATATTCACCAATCAAGACATTATATATTCCGCAATGACATGCAGCAAAATTACAATACAATATCTCAACTCCTTTTACACATTTCAATTGATGCAAGCATGTTTTCTGTGAAGGACCGAAAATTACCATGACATGGCCATAGCATGGGTCGTTATTGCTATTGGCACAGAAACACTCTCGCTTCCCACATAATTTATCCATAACAAAATATACAGGTTGCAAGGAAATTTCTAAAGGCATTTTATGATAATAGCTGTTAAAACCGACTATACCCATCTGACAGATTAAACATTACACTAACTGACAAGAGATGGCCAAAGGATATAACTGCAGGAAATGTTCTTTTGGTAATATGTTTAAAGGTGTCAAAACAAATAATAACATTGGGGATTAAAACACATTTAATTGCATTCCGTTATCAAACATAGTCAATGTTCGCTCTGAAGACCATGAAGCACAATAGGGTCAGGGGGTGTGTGATTCAGTGCGGGGTGGATAGTTGGCGGTGGGGGGTTTCAGAAGGCAATCGGTGCGGAATGGATGGAATGAGGCAGGTGAATTAGTACGTGTTGGTTGGAGTATGTAAAATTGTGAGGGGAGATGTCAGTGGTGTTGAATGGGGGGTCAGTACGGAAGGATGGGGGGGGGGGGGGAGGTCAGTACAGGATGAATGGGGGTAGAAAAAAATGCTGGAGAAATTCAGCGGGTGAGGCAGCATCTATGGAGCTAAGGAAATATGCAAAGTTTCGGGTCGAGACCCTTCTTCAAACTGTTCCCCCCAATCTTCTTGAAATGTGGGGGATCAGTACAGGATGGATTGTGGGGGGGGGGGGGGGGGGTCAGCATAGGATGAATGGGGGGGGGTCAGTACAGGATGAATTGGGGGGGGGGGGGGTCAGGACAGTGTGGATCGGAGGGGCGGGGCCGGAGGAATGGGAGATCACTACAGGATGAATGAGGGGATCAGTACAGGATGCATGAGGGGATCAGTACAGGATGAATGAGGGGATCAGTACAGGATGAATAGGGGGTCAGTAAAAGATGATTGGGTGATCAGTATGGGATGAATGTGGGGATTGGTGCAGGGTAAATGGTGGGTGGGTCAGTACGGGATGAATGGGTGGATCAGTGCAATATGAATGGGGGGAGAAGTGCAGGATGGATGGGAAGGGGGATCAGTACAGGATGAATTGGGGGACCAGCAGTACAGGATGGATGGGGCGGGTGGCAGGAGAATCAATGCAAGGTGGATAGGGAGATCAGTGCAGTGACGAATAGATGGGGGGGAATGAGATAGATGGGGAGGGGAGCACAGGGGATGTCAGTGAGGACTGAATAGAGGAGGAGGGAATGGGGATCAGTGCGGGATGGAGGGGAGGGGTCCCAGGATAAGAGGGGTGGAGGGGGGCGTACAATAGAGAGAGAGAGAAGGGGCAGAGGAGATGGGGAGGAAGGAAGGTCAGCGCTCCTCGGACAACATCGCCCCGCTGCCTTGGCCGTCCCTGTCCAATGCCAAAGTGCCGCCGCATCCACGCCACCGCCTCCGCCCTCCAGCCGACTGGAAGGTGCGGGGCCGAGCGGTGCAGCTGAAAGATCGTATAGCTAAAGGATCTGTCGTGCAGCTGCTTCAGACGGCGGAAGGAGGCCTCCGACTCCTTCTCCCTCCTCCCGGCCTCGGCGTGCGGGAGGGGTTGTATTGAAAGCGCCGTTGGCGGATTACCTTCGGCTGCTGCTTACAAATCCACCAACAGAGCTTTCACAGCCCCTCCCGCAAGCTGAGCTGGGAGGAGGGAGAGAGGGAGGTTCCTTCCGCCGGGCGGGGTGCGGGAGGAGGAGGCGGCGCAGCCGCTGTTGTCGCTGTTCGGAGCCGGTCATTCGCTCCGATCCTTCACCACCACGCACCTAGTATCTTTGCCCCACAATCAAATATACTAGACGAATACAGCCGCCGCCGCCGACACGAAACGTCACGTTCCTATTCTCCAGAGATGCTGCCTGACCCGCGGAGTTACTCCAGTTTTTTGTGTCTATCGGTATAAACCAGTATTTGATTGCCAAGCCGGGCAAAATGAGTCGGCATTTAGGTTGCCCGGCTGCACTTTGAGTGGTCAATGGCACCCGGGCAACCGTTAATTTCGAGCCCTGCAGGTGTTGCATCTCCTGCGATTGCTGGGGAAAGCACCTGGGGAGGGGGTGGTTTGGGTGGGAAGGGAATGTAGTTGACCAGGGAGTTGCGGAGGGATCCGTCTCCGCGGAAAGCAGAAAGGGGTGGAGATGGGAAGATGTGGCCAGTAGTCGGATCCCGTTGGAGGTGGCGAAAATGTCAGAGGATTATATGCTATATGTGATGGCTGATGAGGTCGAAGGTGAGGACAAGAGGGACTCTGTCCTTGTTATGAATGGGGGGGAAGTGGGAGAGGGGGAGAAAGAGCAGAGCTGAGGGATATCGAGGAGACCCTAGTGAGAGCTTCATCTATAATGGAAGAGGGGAACCCCATTTCCTAACGAATGACCTGGTATTGTGCTGACTATTTGAAGGGTATGTTTGCCAAACTAGAAGAGTGTAGTCTGCATCACCAATCTGCCCCAACCACACTCCCCTGCCCTACTCTTGCACCTTAAACTCTATTACCTCGGACTACTGCCCATAGCCCCAATCTTCACCATATGTTTTTTTTTTAAGTATTCACAAACTTGCATTTGGTTTAACTAAGACCCTTTACATGAATGTTTACAAACACAATTTAATGATAATGATAAAGAAAAACAACTAATTGCTTGGTCAAATAGCTAAGAATGAAAGCAATGACAACTAGAGGCAGGGAAGCAAGATGGGTTTAGGCACAAAATTCCAGAGTTTAGGATGGAGACACGCATTCATTTAACTATTGATAATAACCAGGAATTCTGTGTCCTACAAAAGGAAAATAATCACCTCAAAATTAGGCACAAAATAATTATTGCAAGAACTATTCATCAGTTCATGTCAGAGGAGCGGAATTAGGCCTTTCGGCCCATCGAATCAACTCCGCCATTAATTCATGGTTGATCTACCTTTCCCTCTCAATCCCATTCTCCTGCTTCTGCCCATAATACTTGACACCCTTACTAATCAAGAATCTACTTTAAAAATACCCAAAAGACTTGGCTTCCACGACCATCTGTGACGATGAATTCCACAGATTAACGACTCTCTGACAAAATAAATTCCTCCTTATCTACTTTCTAAAGGTATGTCCTTTTATTCTGAAGTTGTGCGTTCTGGTCCTAGACTCTCCCAGGCCGTTCACTATTCGGTAAGTTTCAATGAGGTCTCCCTTCATTCTTCTAAACTCGAGCGAATACAGGCCCAAACAATTATCATACCTTATCCCAATCGTCCCAGGGATCATTCTCGCAAATCTCCTCTGGACCTTCTCCGATTCCAGTACATCCCTCTTCAGATACGGGGCCCAAAACTGCTCACAATACTCAAAATGTGTGTGGTCTGACCAATGCCTTATAAAACTTCAGCATTACATTTGTGCTTATATATCTAGTTCCCTCGAAATGAATGCAACCATTGCATTTGCCTTCCTTACTACCGATTCAACTTGCAAATTAACCTTTCGAGAATCTTGCACCACCATTCTTTACATAGCACATCCATTACTTCAGTCCAATGCACTTTTGTCTTGCACTAGCAGATACTGGGACACATCCTAATACCCAACAAACATTGTAATGTAAATTACATGGGACAGAAAATTAACAAAAGTTGACCACAGAAGATAGGGAACCGATAGATCAAAAGAAGAAATTGATAAAATAGATATACATTAAAATGTATCCTGTTTTCTTTAATAACAGAGAAAAGGCAGACTTCTCCAAACTACCAATCAGTTGAGAAACGCCACGGAATATTTAAAAAAGATTATTTAACCGCATCCAAGGTGCTAAAGATAAATATTATGCCTGTGTGTGTATTTCTATGCATTAATTCAAACCTCCCAAGTTTAGCTTAATGTAGTCATCTGTTTTTCTTCATCTTTATGAAGACAAATGCATTACATTTCAAATGACTCACACATTGTAAATTTCTAGTTTAGGTCACTAGAATGTAGGACCAAACACACTTTAGTAAAAGTGACTGCTAAAAAGAGGAAACAATTATAGAAATATCTTCATTGGAAACTGCGAAATTCTTGTAAAAGTGAAAGTACATTAAGATTGTGGCATTTAAGTGCAGTACTATCGCAAATATGTTGCACTACCTTTAAGTTTAAAGCCTTCTGCTTGGTTTAAGATGACATATTATTGTAGTGTGCTAGAATGCTAGTTAAAAAACCCCACAGCTTTATAGCTTGTATTGCTCGTTCATTGAATTTCAGGATATCTATGCTCTGAATTATTTAACAGGCAATATCCATGTGTGTATTCCTCAAGACATAATAAGTCCTCGTAGCTTGGTACATGGCAATTGACTCAGAGATCAAAACTCCGGGATCAGCGGAATCCAGCAACTGAATATTACTTTAGCATCAAAAAAAACCACAAAGTGCTGGAGTAACTTAGTGGGTCAGGCAGTAACTTTGGAAGTCGTGGATAGGCGACGTTTTGGGTCGGCACTCTTCTAATAGGTGGATACAGGCGGAGGGGGTGTACATAGAAACATAGAAAATAGGTGCAGGAGTAGGCCATTCGGCCCTTCGAGCCTGCACCGCCATTCAATATGATCATGGCTGATCATCCAACTCAGTATCCTGTACCTGCTTTCTCTCCATACCCCGTGATCCCTTTAGCCACAAGGGCCACATCTAACTCCCTCTTAAATAGATTTCCCCTTCCTTAAACTGTGACCCCTTGTTCAGGACTTCCTCAACATCGGGTACAATCTTCCTGCATCAAGCCTGTCCAACCCCTTAAGAATTTTGTAAGTTTCTATAAGATCCCCCCTCAATCTTCTAAATTCTAGCGAGTACAAGCCGAGTCTATCCAGTCTTTCTTCATATGAAAGTCCTGACATCCCAGGAATCAGTCTGGTGAACCTTCTCTGTACAATGGCAAGAATGTCCTTCCTCAGATTAGGAGACCAAAACTGTACGCAATACTGCAGGTGTGGTCTCACCAAGACCCTGTACAACTGCAGTAGAACCCCCCTGCTCCTATACTCAAATCCTTTTGCTATGAATGCTAACATACCATTCGCTTTCTTCACTGCCTGCTGCACCTGCATGCCTACTTTCAATGACTGGTGTACCATGACACCCAGGTCTCGTTGCATCTCCCCTTTTCCTAATCGGTCACCATTCAGGTAATAGTCTACTTTCCTGTTTTTGCCACCAAAGTGGATAACCTCACATTTATCCACATTATACTGCATCTGCCATGCATTTGCCCACTCACCCAACCTATCCAAGTCATCTTGCAGCCTCCTAGCATCCTCCTCACAGCTAACACTGCCCCCTAGCTTCGTGTCATCCACAAACTTGGAGATGTTGCATTCAATTCCCTCGTCCAAATCATTAATATATATCGTAAATAGCTGGGGTCCCAGCACTGAGTCTTACAGTACCCCACTAGTCACTGCCTGCCATTCTGAAAAGGACCCGTTAACTCCTACTCTTTGCTTCCTGTCTGCCAGCCAGTTCTCTATCCACATCAATACTGAACCCCCAATACTGTGTGCTTTATGTTTGTATACTAATCTCTTATGTGGGACCTTGTCGAAAGCCTTCTGAAAGTCCAGATATAACACATCCACTGGTTCTCCCTTATCCAATCTACTTGTTACATCCCATGATTTCACCACTTTCCAAATGTGCTGCTATCCCATCTTTAATAACTGACTCTAGCAGTTTCCCCACTACCGATGTTAGACTAACTGGTCTGTAATTCCCCGTTTTCTCTCTCCCTCCCTTTTTAAAAAGTGGGGTTACAAAAAGTGGGCCTCCAATCCTCAGGAACTACTCCAGAATCTAAAGAGTTTTGAAAAATTATCACTAATGCACCCACTATTTCTGGGGCTACTTCCTTAAGTACTCTGGGATGCAGCCTATCTGGTCCTGGGGATTTATCGTCCTTTAATCCATTCAATTTACCTAACACCACTTCACGGCTAACCTGGATTTCACTCAGTTCCTCCATCTCATTTGACCCCTGGTCCCCTGCTATTTCCGACAGATTAATTAAGTCTTCCTTAGTGAATACAGAACCAAAGTAGTTATTCAATTAATCTGCCATGTCCTTGTTCCCCATGATCAATTCACCTGGTTCTGACTGCAAGGGACCTACATTTGTTTTAACTAATATTTTTCTCTTCACATATCTATAAAAACCTTTGCAGTCAGTTTTTATGTTCCCTGTCAGTTTTCTTTCATAATGTATTTTCCCTTTCCTAATTAAGCCCTTTGTCTTCCTCGGCTGGACTGAATTTCTCCCAGTCCTCTGGTAGGCTGCTTTTTCTGGCTAATTTATATGCTTCATCTTTTGTTTTGATACTATCCCTGATTTCCCTTGTTATTCACGGATGCACTACCTTCCCTGATTTATTCTTTTGCCAAACTGGGATGAACAATTGTTGTAGTTCATCCATGCAGCCTTTAAATGCCTTCCATTGCATATCCACCGTCAACCCTTTACGAATCAATTGCCAGTCTATCTTGGCCAATTCACGTCTCATACCCTCAAAGTTACCTTTTTTTAAGTTCAGAACCCTTGTTTCTGAATTAATTATGTCACTCTCCATCCGAATGAAGAACTCGACCATATTATGGTCACTCTTGCCCAAGGGGCCACGCACAACAAGACTGCTAACTAACCCTTCCTCATTACTCAATACCCAGTCTAGAATAGCCTGCTCTCTCGTTGGTTCCTCTACATGTTGGTTTAGAAAACTATCCTGCATACATTACAAGAAATCCTCTTCCTCAGTACCCCTGCCAATTTGATTCACCCAATCTATATGTAGATTGGAGTCACCCATTATAACTGATTTACCTTTGTTGCAAGCATTTCTAATTTCCTGTTTGATGCCAGCCCCAACTCCACTACTACTGTTAGGTGGCCTGTACACAACTCCCACTAATGTTTTCTGCCCCTTAGTGTTTCGCAGCTCTACCCATATCGATTCCACATCCTCCAAGCTAATGTCCTTCCTTTCTATTGCGTTAATCTCCTCTCTAACGAGCAACGCTACCCCACCTCCTTTTCCTTTCTGTCTATCCCTCCTGAATATTGAATATCCCTGGATGTTCAGCTCCCAGACTTGGTCACCCTGGAGCCATGTCTCTGTGACCCCAACTATATCATAGACATTAATAGCTATCTGCACATTCAACTCATCCACCTTATTACGAATGCTCCTTGCATTGAGACGCAAAGCCTTCAGGCTTGTTTTTACAACACTCTTACCTCTTATACAATTATGTTGAAAAATTGCACTTTTTTTATGCCCTGGATTTGTCTGCCTACCACTTTTACTTTTCACCTTGCTACCTATTGCTTCTTCCCTCATTTTACACCCCTCTGTCTCTCTGCTCACACATTTAAGAAACCCACCACCTCTCATTCTCTGTTTATTATCTTTTTCTTCTTTCCCCCCTACATGTTGGGTCTGAGTGCTTCCCTTCTCTGCCTCCTGCCTCACACACTGTCTGCTAGCTTTCTCTATTTGAGTCCCTCCCCCCAACCGTTCTAGTTTAAAGTCTCCCCAGTAGCCTTTGCAAATCTCCCCGTCAGGATATTGGTCCTCCTCGGGTTCAAGTGCAACCCGTCCTTTTTGTACAGGTCACACCTTCCCCAAAAGAGGTTCCAATGATCCAGAAACTTGATTCCCTGCCCCCTGCACCAGTCCCTCAGCCACGCATTTATTCTCCACCTCACTCCATTCCTACTCTCACTGTCGCGTGGCACAGGCAGTAATCCTGAGATTGTTACCTTTGCGGTCCTTTTCCTTAACTCTCTTCCTAACTCCCTAAATTCTCCTTTCAGGACCTCTTCCCTTTTTCTACCTATGTCATTGGTACCTATATGTGCCAGTACCTCAGGCTCCTCTCCCTCCCATTTCAGGATATCTTGGACACGTTCAGACACATCCCTGACCCTGGCACCAGGGAGGCAAACTACCATCCGGGTCTCCAGACTGTGTCCACAGAATCGCCTGTCAAACCCCCCAACTATCGAGTCCCCTATTACTACTGCCCTCCTCTTCTTTTCCTTAAAGCTAACGATAAAAAGGAGACAAAAGGGTGTGCGATAAGGAGAGAAAATGTGTGAAATGTGAAGCCAGTGGAAGGGGTCGGTTGGGGAGCGGGGGCACACACCCAGATGGGTCACAGTGAAGAGATGGGGAAGTGTTTACATAAAATTGGAGAATTCATTCTGTTGGGTTGTAAGCTATCCAAGTGGAATGTGAGGTGCTGTTCCTTCAGATTATGTGTGGCCTCATACTAGCAATGGAGGAAGCCCAGGACAGAAAGGTTGGTATGGGAATGGAAAGGAGAGTTAAAATGGTTAGCAACCTTGAGATCCTGCAGGCCGAGGAAGACCAAGCACAAGTTTTGGTTCCTTGTTAAACAGGAACTGGTCTCCACAGAATGTTTTGCTATTTTAAAATAATTAAAAACAGTTGTGATTCATGAATACCAAGTGTATTCAAGATACCCAGATGTACGCAAGTGAGAAACTAGGAACCGAGCAACAAGCCCTGTTGAGGGTCAAGAATGTTACACAGAAAATCTATTTCACATTTTATAAAAGTAAGTTCTATAACAAAGAGCAGAACTGATAGCGAATTCCCAGAAAGTACATGACTTTGCACAAAATCATCCATGTGGCACTATTCAGTGACCACAAAACAATTAAAGCAGCCCTGATCAATGGATAAAAGAGGGGGTTTCTGGCATTCTGCCTATTTCAAAGTCTTTCTCACTCAATGACTGAAGTGGCCTATTACTGACCGTCATGCTAATCATGCTGTAAACTTCATACACACTGAAATTAACCTTCAGTCCACACTGCATCTTTCTGCACAAATGTACCACAGCCGAAGTACATAATAGTCAGAAGACTAAGGCCCTCATTCTGCCTGCCTCAGATCTTGCCTCAGTCGGCATCTCTCTCAAAATGCTAATGTCATAATTGAACACAAGATTCAGATAGCAAAAGCTTATTTTGGGAAAATGCGCCCATCCATTTTCATTGCACATATCTTGAGAAAGGACATCAGGTCAATCATGCAGTTGCAATGCCTAAACACCTTCATGGATGGGAAACCTACCAACAGAACCTCAAGAATCTGGATGAGAACTAATAAAGACTAGACTAATTGGGACCCGTTGGGTTCCTGTCACACAGGAGGCTTGGTCCCCCAACGCAATATTCCACCACTCATCCATAGCCCCCCGACTGCACAGGCGTAGCTCATTTCCCCTCATCCTGAGCACTCTTTCCCCCTCATCTTCACCCTCCCTCTTCTTCCCCCTCTCCTCCCCAATCCCTCCGCTCTCTCCCTCTCTTTTCCATTACCTTCAGACACTCCCGCCCTCCATAACTCCTCTCCCTAACGCCCTCCTCTCCCTCTATCCTCCCCCCCTCCCCACTCTCCCATCCCAGGATCTCGAGGTTGCCGCTCCTCTCCTTCTTGCGTGCTGATGAGTGCATTTTAAATATTGTACAACAGTTTGGTACAAGGGATCGACTAGAATACTTGCGTGGTTTAGCCCATAACTTTGAAATACATTAAGTTATTGAATTTATTTTATACTAACTTTTTTTTAACCAATTTTTATTTCACCTATTCTTCATTTAATAAAGGCTCCCAAAACTATTGAAAACTATAAGAATTAACATAAACTAGGTGATAAGAATATAACAGCTTTGCAAAATTTAGATGAATTAAGATGAACTAGGTGATAAGCATTAACTATGGGCGGCGCCGAAACAGCGGCTCCGAAAAGTACCCGACCCCTGGAGAAGCATCAGCCGTCGGCGCGGATCCTTGGCTCGGCCCGGAAGCACCAGCAGCTGCGGCAGAGCCAGCGTGTGGGGGCGAGGTGGCGGGGGAGAGTTGGAAGAAAAGACGGGGGAAGAGCCATGGGGGAGAGGGGGCTATCATGGGGGAGGGGAGAAGGAGCCAGCGAGGGGGACCAGAGGGGAAGGGGCTGGAGCTGCGGGGCGTTTAGTTGGCATTGTGTTTGGGACTCACATCGGGCGCTGGACGCTCTCCTCCGTCGGGATCAGATTCTCCGCTTTCCATTTGGCGACATCTCCTGGGGCCGCTTCTGGTCCCTCCGAAAATTGTGTCCAGTTGGAGACCTCCGCCGGCCATCCTCAGCTCCAGTGGAGTGGGCCGGCGGGCGTGATTTGTCTATCTTTTAATTCTTGCAATTCTTAATACTCTTAACACTTATCTCTTAACACTTGCAATTATTTTGGAATATAAATGGGTATAAAGGCATAATAATTTCATATATTTCCTAATCTTCATCATGCACTCTTCAAAAATCCTTAAATACTTGTCAGAAATTATACTTTTTATTTCCTCATTTGTTGTCTCAAAATTCTTCTATGTAACTTGCAGCACTGCTGATCTGAAGACCAAGGGATCTGTTGGACCAGATATCTTAGAACACTACTAAAAGTTCTCAGGCGCCACTGAAGTTCTCAGATCATAGTGGGCAGATTTCAAGGTCAAAGATGAGTACTACGAGTGCAAATTCCAATCCAAATCCTAACGTACTCAATGAATAACCTTTATTTTAACGTCTGTTGTTCAGCGTATGCCAATGTTGTATTCAAAAGAAAAATATTCCATTCTTACTTTGATTTGTTACAATTCTATTATAAACTATTTATTAGTAATACATATAGATGCAAATACACATAATGGATGGGGAATTTCAGAATGGGCCATTTACAACCATCTTCCTCTTTCCAAAGTTATAAATGTGAACAGAATGTTAACAAATATATTTCCAGGCTTTACTCATACTTCTCTTGGACATGGTGTTAAATCCATTCCTATAAAACAAGCAATAGCTTCCAATGCACCAAACAGCATTCTTAGTTTTAAAAAAAGCAATTATGGCACAAACCTAATGCTCTCCCAATCTTTTGATATTGTGGGAAAAAAAGACCTGATCATCAGATTGAGAGAGATAGGCTCATCAACTACAAATTGAGTATTAACATTATAAAGCTGGCAGCAATAAACACGGTGATGATCTTATGACATACTAACCATAAACCAGCATCCATAGCATAAAATATAATGCATAGAAGTTAAATGAGCAATTAATAGTTTGTCCATATTTTCAATAGAATGAAACATTCTAAAATATTTTAGAAATGCTTTATTTATCACAGTTTGACAATGAGTTGTACCAGGAAATAATAGAGCAGATGGCCCAATATTTGGTCTGGGGTAGGTTTAGAAGCGCAGTTAAAAGCTGCCAGATTTTGAAATCCCTGAGCTTGATGCCTTGACTTCTGACAGCAAGGCCACCAACAAAGGAGTGATTAACGGAGGGATGCTGAAGTAGTCAGAATTAGAGCACATAGATTGTGGACACTTTAAGTCTGGAATGGTGTGTAAACAAAGAGTAGAGTTTAAAAATTAAATCGTTGCTTGAGCTGGAACTAATTTATGTCAGTGGCTGTGCTGAAGTAAAATAAATGAAGAGATTGGACAAGAGAAGCAGACTTTTGACTGATTTGAGTATAACGAGGGAAGCAAGGAGCAAATGCGTTGGTGGTCTTGAGATAACAAAGACATGGAGCACTTGACAGCAAATAAGCTGAGTCAGGAGCAGAGTCAGGCAATGTTAGTGAAATTAAAATAGTGCTTTTAGTAATGGTGTATGTGGTCAAAGCCTGCCATGTGGTGATATACCATATGAAACTACATTTTTCAGCAATGTGAAATGTTTTTAAGTGGGGTATGCATTCCCTCACAAATACATCCCTGACAAAACATCCAGAAACTGGTGCAAGGACAGCCAAGTTTCAGGAGAAGGGGATGGGTAGTGTTGGGGGGTGGGGGAGGGGGGGGGGGGGGGGGAGAGAAAGGGGACCGGGCATAGGAGGTGTTTGTAGAAGTGACCTAAAATTGGAGAATTTAATGTTCATATCATCGGGTTCATAAGTTAATTGGTCATAGGAGCAGAATTAGGCCATTTGGCTCGTCGAGCCTACTCCACTATTCAATCATTGCTGATCTTTCTTTCTCTCTCAACCCCATTCTCCTCCCTTTTCCCCCATAACCTTTAACACCATTACTAATCAAGAACCTGCCAACCTCTGCTTTAAGAATATGCAAAGACCTGGCCTCCACAGTCGTCTGTGGCAATGAATTCCACACATTCACCACCCTCTAGCAAAAGTAAGTTCCTCCTCATCTCCCTTCTAAAGGTACGTACGTCCTTTTATTGTGAGGTTAAACTCTCGGGTCCTAGACTCTCCCACTAGTGGAAACATCCTCTTCATGTTCACTCTATCCAGGCCTTTGATTATTACGTTTCAATGAAGTCTCCTCCCCCTCATCCTTCGAAACTGGAACAAGTTGAGGCGCATGGCTGTCACTCATCATACATTAACCCAATCATCCCTGGGATCATTCTCGTAAACCCCCTCTAGATCCTCTCGAAAGCCAATAAATCCCACTTCAGATATGGTGCCCAATCACTGCGCACAATACTCCAAATATAGTGTGACCATTGCTTAATAAAGCATGACATTCCTGCTTTTTCATTCTAGTCCTCTGGAATGAATGCAAACAATCCCTCACAGTGCCTCCTCTCGAGGCAAGGGTGAACTGCAGGAAGACGCCTGAGATTGCCATGCTTAATTTGCTGATCTGAGGTTTTGTGAGGTGCATGGCTGTTTTATCAGGTAACATTATCAGGATCATGGAAGATCAAACAAAAAATGCAGATGCTGGAAATTTAAAATAAAAACAGTAAATGCTAGAAATATTTATTGGGTCAGGCTGCATCCCTGGGAAGTGAAACAGAGTCGTCGTGTCAAGTGGTGACTTTCTCTTCCTACAGATGCAGCCAGGCCTGATTTATTTCTAGCATTTTTGTTTTATGTTAATAGGATTATTGATGTTTTATCAGCAACACGAGGAGTTTGAGGAACATTATTAAGGGAGTCCAGGACCTTGCAACAGTGGACCGCAGTGTCAAACATCCCTCGTCTATTATTTTTCTTTATCCTTGGATCTGACTATTTGTGACAAGCTTCTGACATCTCCATAAATGTGAGGTCATCCAGAGCTTTGCTATCTGTGTCACAACGTGCAACAGTTCTAATCCATTCATTGTGCTCTGCTTGCAGAATTACATCGGCTCTGGTAAAGCAAAGCCAAGATTTTTATCAATTTGCAGCCTTGTTCTCGTATCTTTCCAAGCCCCCCTGCTTGTTTCTATAATCTTTCCCAGCTCCACAGCTGACTGAATTTGCTGAGTTCTGGCCTGTGAGCATGAAGTAGTTTAATTGTATTTGTTATACCATCCTTAATTTCAGCAGTACATTTGCTGTGTTTCTTTACTTATTTGTGACAGTCCTCAAAGCTCGTCTCTTTGATCAGGCTCTGGGTTGTCCACTATCACATTTCCCGAGGTTGTCCACTATCACATTTCCCGAGGATACAAAGAACTGCAGATGCTGGTTTACAAAAAAAGACACTTTTTTTAATACTGGAGTAACTCAGCTGGTCAAACAGAATTTCTGGAGAAAATGGTCAACTGACATTTTGGGTCAGGGCAACTGGGAGATTGCGTAGGCCTGGGCGGACTGAGCGGAGGTGTTCATGTGGCAAAATGTTCTCCCGGGATTGCACACAATGAGTGGCATAGCTTAAAGTAAAAATGATGCAAGTACATCATTGGGGTTATCAAGTGGGCACCCCCTTCACTGTTTCGTTGTCAGGCCCACTACATCTCGGGAAGGCTCAACAGTTGGTTCAGCGTCTCAGAACAACTTACAAACTCCACGTCTTATAATATGGAAAGAAACCGGATCTCCCGGACAAAACCTTTCAGGTCACAGAGAAAGAGTTCAAACTCCAAACAGACAGCACCCATAGTCAGGATGATCAAACCCAGGTTACACAAAAAAGCTGGAGAAACTCAGCGGTTGCAGCAGCATCTATGGAGCGAAGGAAATAGGCAGCGTTTCGGGCCGAAACCCTTGATCAAACCCAGGTTTCTGGCGCCCCGAGCAGCTGTTCTACCACTGTCCCACCGGGCCGGACAAGGCATTGTGCTTGAAGCTGCCCCATTAAGGATAGATGCTGTCATCAAGAAGAACAGTTCTGCATACTTCACGGGTAACAAGGATCCAAAGCTGGCATCACTGCTAACCTTGTCCAACATTCTTGTCATAAAGGGAGTACAGAGAAGGTTCACCAGACTGATTCCTGGGATGTCAGGACTTTCATATGAAGAAAGACTGGATAGACTCGGCTTGTACTCGCTAGAATTTAGAAGATTGAGGGGGGATCTTATAGAAACTTACAAAATTATTAAGGGGTTGGACAGGCTAGATGGAGGAAGATTGTTCCCGATGTTGGGGAAGTCCAGAACAAGGGCTCACAGTTTAAGGATAAGGGGGAAATCTTTTAGGACCGAGATGAGAAAAATATTTTTCACACATAGAGTAGTGAATCTGTGGAATTCTCTGCCACAGAAGGTAGTTGAGGCCATTTCATTGGCTATTTTTAAGAGGGGGTTAGATGTGGTCCTTGTGGCTAAAGGTATCAGGGGGTATGGAGAGAAGGCAGGTACGGGATACTGATCAGCCATGATCATATTGAATGGCGGTGCAGGCTCGAAGGGCCGAATGGCCTACTCCTGCACCTATTTTCTATGTTTCTATGTTTCTAACATCTGGCATCAGTGTTGATTAGCTTCACTGGTCCAGTGGCAACTGCTCACAACAGTAAAACTCCAATAATCCAGCATGGTTTGCCATCTTCATCGCACATTAGCCCACAAGATGAAGTGGGAATCCAGAGTGTAAGTGGGATGTGGAACACCAAGGGTCAATAACATGGGTAAACTTGAGATTGGAGTTAGGGTCTAGACTACACATACATTTCCTGCTCCTTTTAAACTCAACAGGTTCAGTGGAATTATTACATAAAGTGACATAAAATTGCATTTGGAAATTAACTGGAGTAACATCCAATAGTCCTAAAAAATCTGCTAGTGCGAAGGGTTTTGGATGATTGGAATTTTACTGTGCACATTTTAAATCCAATTTTAATCATGTTTTCTGAAAGATTTCAATCTGTATAGATTATTTCTTATTGAATAATATTGAACATTTTATGGATTTGAGAATGAAATCAAAATAACCTTGAATCATGGAGAAGATTTAGTTTAATGCAAAGGAAGATAACTTTGCAGAGAAAACAATGAGAAAATCTGCGAATATCAACCATAAAGAGCCCACAAGGTACTCGCCCGAAGTTGCGACACAAACAATGCAGATTTTTTATACTAATAAAGAATAATGCAACCTACTGCGTGCTTCAGTTACAGTTATTCTTTCTTTCATACACAAAAACTCCTTCATCCACAGATTAATATGCATGATCAAGTTGATTAACAGTTTCAAGTACAGGTAACGAGGTTGGCAACCTAGTTCACTGATATGGATCATATGGGAAGGGTGCCAAAGATATTCAAATTGGAGTGTTTCAAAGTACATTTGGCAACAAATCATAAACATTATATTGTTATTAGAATTTGCCTACCGATCTTTATTAGTTTTAACCTTTTTAAAATGAGATTTGGCAATAAACCTACATATTCATATTAATTTGAATTTAAGATGTAGAGAAAGCAAAACATGAGATTTTTTTGACAAGTTCATTTGCAGCACCTGTTGAACTTCATCGTAAGAAACAACAAATATGTCTATATAGTTCATATCAGGATTATACCCAAAACAAAAGGAAAGATATTTCAGAAGCAGTTTGTTTCCAAACTTCTGGTTAACTAGTTTGCAAGGTAATAGATTTAAAACTAACATCTGAATATTTCAGATTTTACTCAATTCAGCTACACAGAAAACAAGTTTAAAAAAAGCATATTAATTTGCATATTGCATATTATTTGAAAATACCATATTATACACATACACAATGCCATTAAATACTTTAAAAGTTTACTAGAATATAGGCAAATCAGATAAAATGGTGGCTATCATTCCTCAGGTATCAACTATCAATGTGATTTCGAATATAAGAGGTCTTCCATCAAATGGCCAATTTCTAGCATGTTATGGTGTCCACCTTTCTCAGTGCCTTCAGTGATTATCAATAATGATACTGCAATCAACCAGCCAGAATCATGCACAATTTGTCATGTGGCATAACTTAGAAGTTAGGTAGCTTTGAAAGTAGGTGCAGGGATGAGAATGCTTCATTACCCACCAAAGTGAGAAATGGAGCACCCTAGATATTGCAGGGAAATGTCATCAAAATGTTTAGAGTCACCTGGCATTACCCTGCTTAAGCATGGGAAACATCTGTGAAAAGGAAAATAAAAAGCTTTCAGAGAGACTGACAAGAGTGATTGAGAGACAGGCAGGATGACACATGGGTCTTTTCACTTGATTTGAATGGAAGGGCCTCCTCATCTAACCTGCTTTAAGTGAAGACAACACTTAGTCCTAACTGAAGAAGGGTTTCGGCCCGAAACGTTGCCTATTTCCTTCGCTCCATAGATGCTGCTGCACCCGCTGAGTTTCTCCAGCTTTTCTGTGTAAACTTAGTCCTAACTCTCTGTGTGCACCATAGAGTTTGTTTTTAAAAATATACTAGACCAGGTGGGGACCCGTTGGGCCTCGTTCCCCCAACGCAATATTCCACCACTCACCCATAGCCCTCAAATGTGCAAGCTGAGGGGTTCCTGTTGTGATACCAGAGATTCCCGTTGTGGCGCGAGTCACGGCAACCCTCCCCAAACTGCACCTTGCCCTCCCACTTCCTACCGCTATCCTCCTTCATTCCCCCTCATTCCCATGAAACCGCGATGTTATTTTTTTAAATGGAATTCTTAATGAAAATCGCTTTTTTTTCTTTAAAATAACCTAAACACAATGTTAGCTGTTAATGAAGGTAGAATTTGATTAAAACTGAGTTTTTTTGAAAATTGCGATTAAAAAAAATGTAAATGAGACTAGGGATCCCATTGTGACCTCGAACTGGATCCCATTGTGATGTCATTGTGACACTGAACGCGGCTGATGGGCAGGGCAAGTGGAAAAATGGTTTGAAAAAAGTAATTTTTGTAAAGTTTAATATGTCAATTATGTACATAGAAACAGGATACTGCTGGAGCGAAACAGAGACCTCGCAGGGAGCGACTCATACCTAAAAACCCCAGATCGCTATCTGTTCGAGCAGTGAGCAAACTGACAAGGAAGCAGATGTTCATTTCCAATGTGATTATTATACTTCGGTGTAGTGTGAAGGCGGGTGACGTGCTTGACGTATTGGGGACGCGGAGTGTCATACACTGTTTTAGGGCGTCAGTCACTGACGTCTGCAGTCGCTGAAAAAAAATCGCAAAGTGGGACAGGCCCATAAAACATCAACCATCCCTCGGCCTCCAACAATGCTGCCTGACCTGCTAAGTTCCTCCAGCAGTTTATTTTCTTGCTGCTTATAACCCATCTATATTTATACTGCAAATTTTTAAATCAACATTTTTTGTTGGATTTCAAAAGCTGGCAAAATGGACAGAATATCTGCAGTAAATTAAATTATTGCACAACATAAATCACGGAGTTGAAGCAGGCAGCATTTAGCCCCAGGTTTGTAACAATTTCTTCATGGGAATCCAAACTGTTCTGGATTTCACACAAAGGCGGCACAGTGGTGCAGCTGGTAGATGTGCTGCCTCACAGGATTTGATCGGGTTTGATCCTGTCGGGTGCTATCTGTATGGAAGTTTGCATGTTCTGCCTGAGTTTCCTCTGGGTATTCCTCCCACATCCCATAAACTCTTGGGTTTCTAGGTTAATTGGCCTATGTAAATTTCCTTAATGCGTAGGGAGTGGATGCGCAAGTGGGAGAATATAGAATATAGAATATAGAATATAGAAACATAGAACTAGTGCAAACTGATGAACAATTGTTTGCGTGGACATGGTGGGCCATAGGGCCTGTTTCTATTCATTATGTCCAAAACTAAAAGTGGGCGGCACTGTGGCGCAGCAGTTGCCTACAGTGTCAGAGACTTGGCTTTGATCCTGCTTATGTGCTGTCTGTATGCATTTTGTATGTTCCCCCTATGACCACGTGGCTTTTCTCCAGGTGCTCCAGTTTCTTCCCACACTCCAAAGACGTACAGGTTTGTAGGTTATTTGGCTTTGGTAAAATTGTATCTCTAAAATCTAAAGTTCAAAGTAAAAACTAAGAGCTATGGTCTATAACTGAATCAGTGGCTCGTAGATGATCATTCAGCGTCTTTTCTGTAAGCTGACCCAGAGGTAATCAACATTGATTATTGCAACGTTTAAGAAGGAACTGCAGATGCTGGAAAAATCGAAAGTAGATAAAAATGCTGGAGAAACTCAGCGGGTGAGGCAGCATCTATGGAGTGAAGGAATAGGTGACATTTCGGGTAGAGACCCGTTGGAGGTGGCGAAAATGTCAGAGGATTATCTGTTGAAATTTCGCCACCTCCAACGGGAACCCACCACTGGCCACATCTTCCCATCTCCTACCTTTCGGCTTTCCGCAGAGACCGCTCCCTCCGTAACTCCCTGGTCAATTCGAGCCTTCCCACCCAAACCACCCCCTCCCATGGTGCTTTCCCTTGCAACCGCAGGAAATGCAACACTTGTCGCTTTACCTCCCCCCTTGACTCCATCCAAGGACCTAAGCAGTCTTTCCAGGTGCGGCAGAGGTTCACCGGCACTTCCCCCAACTTATTGCATTCGCTGCTGAGGTGTCAGCCGTTCTACATCGGTGAGACCAATCAGAGGCTTGGCGATCGCTTTGCCCAACACGATTCGCTCAGTTCGCAATAACCAACCTGATCTCCCGGTGGCTCAGCACTTCAACTCCCCCTCCCATTACGAATCCGATCTTTCTGTCCTGGGGCTCCTCCATGGCCAGAGTGAGTCCCACCGTAAATTGGAGGAGCAGAACCTCATATTTCGCTTGGGTAGTTTATACCCCAGCGATATGAACATTGACTTCTCCAATTTCAGGTAGCCCTTGCTTTCTCCCTCTTTCCCCTCCCCTTCCCAGCACTTCCACAGCCCACTGTCTCCGCCTCTTCCTTTCTACTTCCCGCTCCCACCACCTCCACATCAGTCTGAAGAAGGGTCTTGACCCATAACGTCACCTATTCCTTCGCTCCATAGATGTTGCCTCACCTGCTGAGTTTCTCCAGCATTTTTATCTACCATTGATTATTGCAACAATCCATTCCCATTCAATGTTTTCTTAAAGTTGCAATAGCAGAAAATGTTAATAGCAAAGAAATGGCATCATCAATTCAGGTTAAAATAAACGTTCTGACCTCTTTACTCAGCAACACGCATAGAAAACAAGTACGTTTTTCACATTATAAAACAAGGTTTTTCAACTAATTTGTCCCATTTTTGCTACCTGGATCTATTAGCAAACTAATGCTCAAAATTTATAATTATTTACTTATCTCTGTAAAAGTTGATAAAAATACATTACAAAAGTACTGATAATGGCTACGATACGACACAATAAAACTTCCAAAGAGAAATTGGTCTGCCGACAGTCACAACACACAAGGTACACAAAAACAAAAACTAGAGCTTATGATTCAATTTTACACATATTTTCCTTGAAGCGGAAGTGTTCTGCTTACATGGCTTCCTGATGTAAACCTTTTATTCCCAATAAGCCGTAGCTTATTGACAAGTCCTGTCAATAATTTGGACTCGGAGTCCACCATTGACACTCTGCAACTAATCAAAGGGACGGGTCAGTTTTACTTCTTCCTTCCAACAGATAAATTCAAATGCTCCTCCCGAGGGAAAGTTTCTCTGCAGTTGTTACCACATAAACATTTTAGAAAATCGACACGATTTTTGCATTTATATAGCACTAGATCAAGTGCAGACCCGTTGGGTCCCGTTCCCCCAACGCAATATTCCACCAAACTGAGCAGGCATTGCGACTTTTTTAAAGTTTAAAATGGCAATAACTTGTAAAATCTAAGATCAATGTGAACGCTTCTCACTCTCCCTCTACAGTCCCCTATTCCCCCCCTCCATTATCCTCCATCTCCCCACCCTCCACCAACCCTCTTCTGCTTACTTCCCTCACCCCCTCCCTTCCCTCTTCTGTCTTCACCCTCCCCTCCTCCATTACTTCGCCATCCCTATTCCTACCTCTATCCTCCTCCATTCCCCATAATCCCCCAGCAGTCCTTCCCCCTCCTCTTCACCCTCACTCCTATTTCCCCTCTCCTCCTCCCCCTCCCTCTCCTTTCCCCTACCTTCAGTCATTCCCTCCCTCCATAACCCCTCTCCCCTCACTACTACCCTCCTCTCCCTGTCTCTCCCACCTCCCCCACTCCTTACCTCCCCCCATCTTACCTCCCCCCAATCTCCTTTCTCACTGTCCTCCCTCTATCCCCCCTACTCCCTACCTCCCCTACTGTACCTCCTCACCTCCCCCACTTTCCCCTCCCTCTCCCTTCCTACCCCCCTCCTCTCCCTCCCTACACCCTCCTCTCCCTCAATCTCCACACCATCCCTCCTCACCTCCCCAAGATCTCGAGGGTCCCGCTCCTCTCCCTCTCCGCGGCCCCCGGAGCAACTGCGCGCCCCCCCCCCCCCCCCCCCCCCCAGACCCAGCCCCCGGACACCGCCACGTGGGCTCAGTGCAGCAGCATCGCCACCCCCAGACACAGCCCCAGCGCACAGGCCCCGGGTCCCCGGCGTGGCCTCTGCCCGCCGCCGGCCACACAGCGCACACGCGGGGCTGACGGGCCTCCCCCAACCGTGCAGGCGCGGCTGACAAGTGGGGGCGCTGTTTTAAGTTATAAATGTCAGTAACATATAATATAAACAAAACAAAATATAACATCAATCCGAACGAAACTTGTTTCATTTACATCCCAGGACAATGGTGAATAAGGTAGGTCAAAAATTGTAGTGCGATCGTATACTGTTTCGGCGGGGTTTTGGGATATCACATCCACGCACGCACGCATACAAACAAACAAGATGAGAGTTTTAATAATATATATAGATATTTCATAGTCCACTTTTGTAATATGAAGAACTCTCAAGCACTGTTCAGAGGATCTATAATAAATTCTGCTTCCATTGAAGCATCCAAGATCATCATAGCTACAATGCATTGATAAGTTTATCATAACTACCAAGAACAGCAGATCTTTGGTTGGCTTGTCAATGGAGTATTTTACATCAACAGGTATATAGTGAACAGCATCTGCCAACAATCAAAACAAAAACAAAAACACACAACCTTACTTTTTGGAAAACATTGCTCTTAGAATGTCCATGAAACTAATGCTTTGTTGATGGAATACTGTCCCATGGCACTTTTAAAACTGCTCTAATTGCATTCTTCAAGCCACTTGAAAAATGACAGTTTCCGTTTTCAAGCTCATTATCAGAACACATCAGAGAGTTCCATTATGAGAGGAACACCTGGTCTGAATTTATTTCAACAGCCTGGGGCAAATGGGTAGGTGCTTAATGTAGAATTTGATTGGTGACATTTTTATGAAGTACCAGCTTGCTCCAGCAAAAATGATTCCGAAATCGCTGAAACACAAAACCAACGGAAAACATCATATTTTAATACGTTGTGATAATTTGTAGCAATCTCTATCAAAAATTAAATTATGTGGTTGGAATAGGCTGGTTCTTTGGAGACAACACGAAGAAATAAAATATTCCAAACATCTAAGATTATATATACTTTATTTGTGTTTATTTATATATTTTTTTAAAGTTTAAAAGTGCATTAAAAAAGCACATTGATAAGCAATGTAACCCTCTTACATTTACAAATGTGTAACCACGCATTTCATTTCATCCACTTCTAAGGAAACCTGTAGTCATTTCCATGGAGACATCACTTAGTCTAACTATTTTACTGTTGGTAATAATGATTCTGTTAACAATTAATTTTTGCATGCAGCTACTAAATTTAACATTTGAAATCTGTTGACCTAGTTAAAAGGCTGCCAGGCAAGACATTCCAGACCTAAGAGAGGACTGGAATAAGTAAAATTGGCTGCAGCCATTGCAGTATTGTGGCAAGAAATAGCAAACTTTATGGGGCGTTATTCTTGCCTCAAGGGCAAATGTATAAATGAAAAGTCTACTTTCGCCAAGCTTACTTTTAAGATAAAAAAAATCAACCAACCTTTTGCATTGAACAGATGCCTCTTTGATAAATTTTATGGTACTAAGCAGAAAGCTTTCTTATCAGATAAACACTGAAACTGCCCCAGCAGTCTCTGCAACCCTAACTTAAGTTTTATTGAAGTTTCTCTCTTTAGCAAAGAATGGTTAGTTAAAATTAACCACAAGAAGTAAATTCAAAGCTCATGGGCAAAAATGTGGTATTTAATATTGTCAGAAACCAAATTGTGTGGCCAAAATGGTTTCTGACCTTGAAATTATAACAAAGTCAACTTTTCAAATAATCAAAAATGTCATCACCTTGGATTTAACAATATCACACAATTCCCATAATTTTGTTTTACAAGTTAATACCCAATATACATTCATAAGTATTGATGGTGGCTATTTAGCCTCCAAGTTTTGAGTGATGATCGAAACAAATGTAATTAGGAACACCAGGTGCAACCGAACTAAGTGGTGGGCGCTTCTAAACGTTTTTAAATTTTATTATTTCCGTTCTGATTGAGGAAAACATACCAATTGTCCCAAATTAGTGAGGAAATTGTTTCCACATTTACAGCCACCACAGTCAACCAATATAAAAGTATCTTCAATGTTAAAAACATTTCATACCACTGACCTGTGAGGTCTTGACAAGAGCAAGCTACCTCATTTACACAGTCTTCAACAGGGAATTGTTTCATGTTTTGGCACAAATCGGATTATTGCTTCTGAAATCTCAAGGGTAATTGTTTGAGAAAAAAAAATTCAGGCATAAAAATCTTCTCTTTTAACCATTCTGTCCACACGTCTTACTGAAAAACGTCTAACATTTTTAAGCTAATCTTTTCCAACACTAGATGACAAGAAACACAGACCAACTATCCTCTGCTTTAACTTGAAGATCCTCCATTCCACAGCAGAAACTGATATTATGGTTAGAATAGCCAGAAGTCAGAAACAACCTTATTAGCTCCATTGGAAATCATTGCTCGTTTGTGAGCTAGAAAAAAATGTGCTCTTCTCTGAAGACCCAGAAATGAAGCAAAATGACTGGCTGCAAACTGGTTAGTAAAGAAATCAACCTTGAGAAGCAGAATCTCAGATGCAATTTGAGTTCTTTTAAAATATACATTCCCATCATTTGAATTTTTACGTTTCCAAATCATTATTCTATTATTGGAGCAGATCATCACCAACCTTAATATAGAAAATCTAACACAAATTGTAATTTGGTGATATTACATTTTGAAGTCTCATAAGCCAATTTTCAGGAATATAAAATTTGTTGTTGAACATAAGCGATGTTATATACCAATTATGTGCTTAAATATCGACAATAAAATGAGCAATCCATGCTAATCATTAGTGTTCTCCAGTTCACAAAGTGTACATTAGAAAAAAGCTATTATTTTTCACATATACATGTTTAAATTATGTTTTTGGTCTTTAGGTGGAAACAAGTAGCAGCAAATATATTTTGAGCTTAACTTTGATGATGTTTAAACAATGTCTTATTTCTTCTTTGTGCATATGGAAGGACTATACTGGAATTAGAAGAGATGTTTTTGTTGTAGCCTATATTTGTTCTCTGTATACCTCGATTACGCATTTTGATACAAAAAACTGTACAAAATTCCCAACATGAAGTAGCACATGTATTTGTCTCAAATTGCAGGTTGAAAAAAAATGTAATTCACTAAACACACATAAATCCGGAAAGTTAGAACTTTTACACCTATCTTATATTTATTCGGAATTGTTTGTAATTTGTCCCACATGACATTTGTCAGGAGAGGGGAGAGATGGCGGGTGAACACGGTTATGTCATGTTTCTTTCAAAAGACTTGAAATCGTCAGATATTTTTATTTTATCTTTATTTCAGTCCCATTATAGTTCTCAAACAATTTTAACAATATTATAACCACTCCGATTGGGCAAGCCAGTACATTTAAAACAAAAATTACCTTCTGTACTTTTTACTGTCATTCTTCTATTGAATATTGCTCTGTGCTTAACTGTTTCCCAGAGCCAAAATACCCAATAAAGATTTAGTTATACCACGTTCTTAAGAAAATATAATGAATATCTCCATTTTGCTTTACATACACTATTAATTGATATGTGAAAAGTGTCTGGGAATATAATTATAGATGTTGTCCTACCAAGGCAGGTGAACATGCTACATGAATCAACAGGGCTCGAATGATGCGTAGAATGTATCTGGTGTAATTTTAGCGGTCAAGGTTGAACCGCTGATGGTTTCGGGTCTGCCGCCAGCTTTAGAAATAATTTGAGATGCAAAGTTAGAAATTATACAACAGGCATGTGCCATCCAACATTATTGGAAGTAAGACATTTTAGAGATAGAACAAGATATTGCAATATATAGATTTGAACACAAAGAAGTATTATATTGGGGTTATCAGTGGATATGGATGAAATGCATCTCAGAACATGGCACTCGTTAGCATAATAGCCTTAAAATTACTGAGGATGATTAATTGGTCGAAATAATAGCAAAATAGTCCATCTTGAATATGGTAGAGAAATAGGCAAAAGCAAACACATTTAGTCTAAGAAGGGTCTCGACCCAAAACGTCACCTATTCCTTCTCTCCCGAGATGCTGCCGGTCCTTCTGAGTTACTCCCAGCATTTTGTGTCTATATTCGGTTTAAACCAGCATCTGCAGTTCCTTCCTACACAGACACATTTAGTACTGCTGATAGTTAGGTGATGTTACCTAGATGGAGTTTGGGTATTAGTGAAAGGGGGAATGAAAGATTTGAAACTGATCCCAGTCTAAACGTTTGCAAGCAGTCATGTTCAAATTGAGACCGTCATCAGACAGTGAGACAGAATGGGCCATAGATTTTGACCATACCTTCCATCATCCATACATTTAGCTGAAGGAAAATATTGTTTATCTAAGACTGGGTGTCAGATTACCAGGCTCACAGTATAAATTCTTCTGGAGAAGTCGTCAAATGACCCGAGAAGTAAAACAAGAGGTAATCGATGTAAATCTGAAAAATCCCAAGTCTTTGGATGTTGTGACTAAGAGGTTGCATATGGATGAGGAAGAGGAGCTTCTGACATCAGAGGTAATGGTACAGCCTTTATTGGAGGTTCTGGAGCTACCAGGGAGGAGGGTGGCAGTCAAGCATGGCCAACTAGATTACAATGGGGTAGGTGATGGATAATATAACCAATGAATTCAAAGGTTGTGAGGAAGTAAAAAAAGACACAGGAATGTCACATGATGTTAATTAGGGCTGCTTCAGTGGGAAGGAAGTGGTAGATATCTGATTGTATAAAATATTTAAATGGATAAGGCGTGATGATGGTCAAGGAATATCTGGGGTGGGTGAACAATTCACTTAAATCATGCAGCAGCAATAAAGAGAAAGGATGGCAGAAAATATTAAAGACCTTAAATATTTCCTTTTCAGTGTGAAGACAGAATTATTAGAGAAAGCGGGATTTGTGGTTTAGCCCTTTCTGGTACAGCAACACATTTGCTGCAAAACTAACATGCATGAAAAAATAATTGCTTTCTTCAGCATTATTTTCAAATTTAAAATACCTAATTTCACTGAACTCTGTCTCCCTCTACAGGCAATTTTATGGAATATTTATTGGTTTAGTTGCAAATCATACAATCAAACATAGATAAATAAGGCCAGTAGGTATATATCAACCAATGAAATAAAACATCTTAGCCACAAATCTGAACTGTGTAGCTGCGGCACTGATTTGCTTTTAGTTTTATTTTGAAATGACGAGCACAAATTTTCACAGAACTAACCTTATTGGGTAAAATGTCCAACACAATAGCCCGTATGTTGTGTGTACATGCCAGATTAATGCAGGGAGTGGCGTTCATACAACAATAATATGATGCCCTTGCCACTAAATTGGATTGTGATAATCCAGCTGACACCATGTGTAAAGCATGCACGAGAACCCGGTGTTATGGAAGAAGCATTCTCCCACTCAGTAGCACGATTCCAAGCGCCGTTAATAGCTTGCACAGCTCTTTGCACAACAATGCTTAAGAGGCCATTGATTTCCCAAGGCGATCTCTGTGCTACTACCAAACTTACAGCCAATCATCTGTTACAGATTCACCTTGCCACGGATTGTCAAATTCAGAACTATATTCACACCTTTCCAAGCAAATTCTGAATTCATACATCTCATCTCACGACACTTCAGATGCAATTATATTGTCATTGCACTTTTCAGTACAACAAATAACAAAACACACACTCAACACAGTTTTACATCCACCACAGTGAGTCCACCAGGCACTTCCTCACTGTGATGGAAGGCAAAAGTCCCAAAGTCCTTGTCCCTTCCCTCCTTGCTCTCCCTCTACGCTGAGACGATCCAGGCCTCCGATGTTGTGACCCCGCCGGGTGATGGTAAGCAAGTCCCGTGGCTGAATCCGAGCTCCGCGAACGGGCCGGTTCAAACTCCGCGGCCCGGGGCGGTCGAAGCTGCTGAAGCTGCCGCCCTCCCATCCAGCGGATGAAGCTGTTGTTGCGGGAGCTCCGGAAAAACAGGTCACCAACCTGTGACCTGCGAGCTCCTGACGATGATGTCGTCCACTGGCCCGCGGCCGAGCCTCCGAGGCTTTGAAGTCGGGTAGGAAGTCGGGTTGCAACGCCACCACAGCCCCAAAGTTGTCCAGCCTCGCATTGGTAAGTCCTGGCTCTGCCTGCGGAGCCTCGAGGTCGGTCCCAGTTGGAGGCCGCCAGCTCCGCGATAGGCCTCAGCGCAGACGGGAGACGGGGGATACGGCAAGAAAGGTCGCATCCCCCTGATGGAAGAGTCAAAAAATGTTTCTCCCACCCCCCCACACATACACAACTAAATAAACAAAAATAAACTGTAACAATGGGACAAAAGAAAACAAAAAAAGAAAAGACAAATGGACTGCAGGCGAGCCGCAACTGCAAGGCAGCGCCGCCACTTCCGGATGGTACTATCTTGCTCAAGTGTGGCCAAGTGCAGCAGTCACAGCAACCTTTCAGAGCAGTGTGACACATGCTGACTGCTGAAATTCTACAGTAATTCACCAGGATATCCCCAGCAGTTGTTTCCAAACCTGCAGCCTTGGACACTAAGATCCAGGGTGGCAGGAGCACAGGAAATGATATTCTTATAAATCATGATCCTAACATGGAAATATATTTCTATTCCTGCAGGGAGGCTGGTACCAAATATTAACAGCATGGTGTGAGCACTCCATCAGGGAATGTGCTGAACAATCAAAAGCTCAAATCTATGGCAAGTGTTTGAACTCATAATCTGACCCAAAAGCAACAGCATTCAAACTGACATTACCATCATGATAATGGTAGAAGGGACATTATTGTCCTCACAGGCAGAAGAAATAATATTCTAATTCTTAAATATGATAGTATGGCAATACCTCTGATACCATTAACTATCATAGGAGGAAATCACGTAAAAAAATGTCTAGACACACACCCACAACACATATTAATTGGAAATTGGTTTCTTAAAATTATTCTGATTATCTCTAATTAAAAGTTAAAGCTTCTGTCTTCTATGAATATCAGTAAACAGTCCATCCTCATCTGACATATGCACTGTTATAGATCCAAATTCATTCCCATATGAATGCAATATTTTACTCTCATCTATAGATTTAAATGTCTGACCTTGGATGTGTGTGTGTGTGTGTGTGTGTGTGTGTGTGTGTGTGTGTGTGTGTGTGTGTGTGTGTGTGTGTGTGTGTGTGTGTGTGTGTGTGCGTGCGTGCGTGTGTGTGGGTGCGTGTGTGTGTGTGTGTGTGTGTGCGTGCGTGTGTGTGTGTGTGCGTGTGTGTGTGTGTTTGTGTATAATCACATCTTCTCGAAAAAACGACGCGCTAACGGTAAAGCTTTTTACATATTCCGGTAGATATTTTACCGTGGAGCCTTATCTGAAAATGTCATGCTTTATTTCTCGAGTTATTACCGAATATTTTCAAAAATCTGACAACATTTTGAATTTAAAAACGACTGTCTTTCACTGATGACATCACAAGGGGTCTGCGTGCCTTTCTTCTTCGCACTGCGAGTGACGTCACCCTCCCCCCCTCGTCCCCCCGTTATTCAAGACTCTGCCCTCCCCTCGCTCCAAAAGATGTAGAAAGTACGAGCAAGTCGGGCCTGTACCGCTCGCCCGCCGAGTCCACGTTTCCCCATCGTTGAGGGGACGGGACAGAGCTGTCAGATCCTCGGGCCGGGTCCTCTCTCTTTGCCCTCCCTATGCCCTCCTCCCTATGCCCTCCCTCACTGCCCCACCTCTCTCTGCCCCCACTCTCTCTGCCCCCCCTCCCTCTGCCCTCTCTCGCTGCCCCCCCCCTCTCTCCCCGCCACCGCGAGTTGGGGGTATGCCTGAGGGGACAGGGTGGGGATGAGGTTAAATGAATAATATTAATATAATTTTGGACGGGGATGGTTAGTGTGTCTGTGATGCCGCAGGATCCCCCCCCCACCTGCAACCGCGTTGAGGGGATAGGACCCAACGGGTCTCACATGAGAGAGAGACACACACACACACACACGCGCGCACGCACGCACACACACCACACACACACGCACACACACACCACACGCACACACGCACACACACACGCACATGCACACACACAGACGCACGCACACACACACACGCACACACATGCGCACACACACACACACACACACACACACACACACACACCACACGCACACACACATGCTCGCACACACACAAACTCACACACACACACGCACACACGCACACGCACACACACACGCACACGCACACGCACGCGCACACACGCACACGCGCACACGCACACGCACACGCACACACACACACACACACACCACACACACACACACACACACACACACACACACACACACACACACACACACACACACACACACACACACACACACACACACACACACACACACACACACACACACACACACACACACACACACACACACACACACACACACACACACACACACACACACACACACACACACACACACACACACACACACACACACACACACACACACACACACACACACACACACACACACATTACATTAGGTCCCGTCCCAAAACCTAGGAAGCTTAGGTTGCCAAATGACAGTCTAGGTGGTCATTTAATACGGCTTGCGATGATGTACTCGGACGAAGTGTATAGTTACCAGTCGGGATTATGCTCAATGAAGCATTCACATATTATTTCTGCTTCAAATAAAGTCACAAACTAAATATATTCATCAATCAAGACATGATATATACCACAATGACATGCAACAAAATTACAATACAATATCTCAACTCTTTTTACACGTTGCTATGAATGCAACTTCTATTATTTCTTTCCACTTCCAAACAAAAATGTGGTTGGATTATTCAGAGTATTATCAACCTCGGTGAGACCAAACGCAGGCTTGGCGATCGCTTCGTACAACACCTCCACTCAGTTTGCAATAACCAATCTGATCTCCCGGTGGCTCAGCACTTCATTCCCATTCCGAATCCGACCTCTCTGTCCTGGGCCTCCTCCATGGCCAAAGAGAGGCCAACCGCAAAATTGGAGGAACAGCACCTCATATTCCGCTTGAGTAGTTTACAGCCCAGTGGTATGAACATTGGCTTCTGCAATTTCAGGTAGTCTTTGCTTTCTCCCTCCTTCCCCTCCCATTCCAAGCTCTCCCACAGCCCACTGTCTCCGCCTCTTCCTTTCTTTTTCCTGCCCCCTCCCCCCCAACATCAGTCTGAAGAATGGTCTTGAACCGAAACGTCACCTATTCCTTCGCTCCATAAATGCTGCCTCACCCGCTGAGTTTCTCCAGCATTTTTGTCTACCTTAAATTTAGTTGCGTTTGGTTGAGTGACTATGGTAGAGTGGAGACTATTCCATGCTTTAATTGTGCGGGGTAACTCCATGGGTCTAGTCAGATTTGGCTTCCAGTCAGATTAACAATCATGCAAATTTCCACACACACACTCACTTCAGCAAATAGCGGCCAAGGCGATGCTGACAGTGATGGGAGGAAATTGATGAGGGTTCACTGCATTTAAAAAGAAAATTAAAAAAAACATTTAAAACATTTAGAAACACACAAACTGTTCCTCCGCAATGCTTATTACACTGCGAGAGGCATAACAGAAGTCGGGTCGGGTTTACTGAAATGGCGGAAGTTACGCTCCGGTGCATACTACACGTCAGTCCATTGGATTTTGCAGAAGTGGACCATCTTGCTCCGCTCTAAGATCTTTGGTACAAGGTGCTGTGACATAAAGTGTTGAATTTAGGCCCCATTTGACACACCATTGGAGACAAAGGTGCCATAAGACCATTTCTATGCAAGAGAGTTAATCCCAGTGTCTAGACAATTGTTATTCTTCAATCAATATCACAAATATATTATTTCCTCATGGTCATCTAAATGTTTGCAGAAGCTTCCTCTTACAAACTGACGACCATAATTCTTGCATTACAACAGTAACAGCAACAGCAACTCAAGCACAAGTTGCAAGTCATAACATGTTTTGGAATAATCAGAGGCAGTAAAGAGCACTGTGTGTATATTACTCAAACATACACACATACATACAGTGTCCTGCATAATGTTTGGGACAAAGACCAATCATTTATTTATTTGCTTCTGTATTCCACAATTTGAGATTCGTAATAGAAAAAATCACACGTGGTTAAAGTGCACACGGTCAAATTTTAATAAAGGCCATTTTTATACATTTTGGTTACACCATGTAGAAAAATTCAGCAGTGTTTATGCATAGTCCCCCCATTTCAGCGCACCATAATGTTTGGGACACAGCAATGTCATGTAAATGAAAGTAGTCATGTTTAGTATTTTGTTGCATATCCTTTGAATGCAATGACTGCTTGAAGTCTGTGATTCATGAACATCACGAGTTGCTGGGAGTTTTATCTGGTGATGCTCTGCCGGGCCTGTATTGCAGCCATCTTTAGCTTATGCTTGTTTTGGGGGCTAGTTTCTCTTCAGTTTTCTCTTCAGCATAAAAAAGGCATGCTCAATTGAGTTCAAATCGGGTGATTGACTTGGCCACTCAAGAATTTACAATTTTTTAGCTTTGTAAAACTACTTTGTTGCTTTAGCAGTATGTTTGGGATCATTGTCTTGCTGTAGAATGATCCGCCAGCCAATGAGTTTTGAAGCATTTGTTTGAACTTGTGCAGATAGGATGTGTCTATACACTTCAGAATTCATTATGCTACTACCATCAGCAGTTGTATCATCAATGAAGATAAGTGAGCCAGTACCTTCAGAAGCCATCCATGCCCAGGCCGTAACATCCCCTCCACCGTGTTTCACAGATGAGGTGGTTTGCTTTGGATCTTGGGCAATTCCTTCTCTCCTCCATACTTTGCTCTTGCCATCACTCTGATATGTTAATCTTTGTCTCATCTGTCCACAAGACCTTTTTTCCAGAACTGTGGTTGCTCTTTCAAGTACTTCTTGGCAAACTGTAACCTGGCCATCCTAACCTTGCGGCTAACCAGTGGTTTGCATCTTGCAGTGTAGCCTCTGTATGTCTATTCATGAAGTCTTCTGCGGACAGTGGTCATTGACAAATCCACACCTGACTCCTGAAGAATGTTTCTGATCTGTCGGACAGGTGTTTGGGGATTTTTCTTTATTATCGAGATATCTTCTCTCTTCCTTGGCCTGGCAGTCCCTTCTTAATGATGTTCCAAACAGTTGATTTTGGTAAGCCTAAGGTTTGGCTGATGTCTCCAACAGTTTTATTCTTGTTTCTCAGTCTCATAATGGCTTCTTTGACATTCGTTGGTACAACTTTGGTCCTCATGTTGATAAACAGCAATAAACGTTTCCAAAGGTGCTGGAAAGACTAGAGGTAAGACCAGGTACTGTGAGCTCTCTTATACTTGCATTAAGGAGGCATTTAAGCACACCTGAGCAATTACAAACACCTGGGAAGCCATGTGTCCCAAACATTATGGTGCCCTGAAATTCAGCTGTAATTTCTACATGGTGAAACCAAAATATATAAAAACACCCTTTAATAAAATCTGACAATGTGCACTTTAACCACATGTGATTTTTTTCTATTACAATTCTCAAATTGTGGAGTACAAATGATGGGCCCTTGTCACAAACATTATGGAGGGCACTGGATATATGCAGGCCTCTTTCTTCATAATTTCTGTTGTTACATAGTATCTCATATTCACTAGGTATCCATAAAGTTTAAGAAAGGACTGCAGATGCTGGAAAAATCAAAGATAGACAGTAGACAAAAATGCTGGATAAACGCTTGGGTAGTTTACACCCCAGCGGTATGTACATTGACGACCAATTTCAGGTAGTCCTTGCTTTCTCCCTCCTTCCCCTTCCCTTCCCAAAAGCCTACTGTCTCCGCCTCTTCCATCCCCCCCCCAACATCAGTCTGAAGAAGGGTCTCGACCCGAAACGTCGTTTATTCCGAGGTATCCTCAAAGTATCAGTTTTGCCAGCCAGGCATTTCCATTCACTAATGGTCTTTTGAGTTTATATGTGCAACAATGAAATATGAATTGAGATCAATCCGTACATTTAATCTTGGAGGCGGGGTAGTTCCAGAAATAATAATCAAGGATAGAATAAATCAGGAGTATGAATTAATTAGCGAAAGCCACCAAAGATATCACGAAAGGCAGATCATGTCTACCTAACTAGACAAGAGTTTTACTTTGATGAAATAACAGTGAAGAAAATGTGCTTGGTGTGCCACAAATGATTTTCCAATATACCTTTGATAAGGTGCCACATAATAGGCTTGTCATCAGGATTTAAGGGCATGGAATACAAAGAACTGCAGGCGGTAGGACAGAAAATTGGCTCAGCCACAGGATACAGAGTAGCAGTGAAAGACTGTTTCTCGGACTGGAGGGAATTGTAAAGTTTGGTACCACAAGGATACAGGTTTTATTAATAGATATTAATGACTTGGAACTGCAGGGCACTATTTCAAAATCTGTAGATGACACAAGAATTTAAGGTGTAGTAAATTGTGAGGAGGTGTGCAATAGATTTCAAGGAGGTTATAGGCAGATTTGTGAAATAGAAACATAGGCAGATGAAATTAAATGTTAAGAAATGTGAATTGGTATATTTTGAGAGCACAATTCTATGAATAGAAAGAACTGAGGTAAATGTGCATTGAACTAGAATCAAATACACAGGACAAGATGTTAAAAGTCCCTTGTGCCAATAGGTGGGGAGCATTTCACGACATTCGTTGATTGTTGAGAGTGGTAGACGCTCAACATCGGTGGGGGGCGGGGGGGTGATAGGTATATCTTGGCCTGTGTAAACTTCAGGATAGTTGGGCACAGGACACATCATCAGTAGTGTACCCTTGCATCACTGGGTTGTTATCACTATATGGATACAAGGAACTGCAGATGCTGGTTTCTGATGCTGGCGGACCGAGAGCAAGTGTTTGGCAAAGCGGTTGCCAAGTCTACGCATGGCTTCACCGATGTACAGGAAAACACATCGGTGACATTGGATTCAGTAGATGAGGTTAGAGCACATGAACCTCTGTTTCCCTTGGAAAGACTGCTAGGTTCCTTGAATGCAGGTGAGGGAGGAGGTATAGGGAAAGGCGTTACATCTCTCAAGAACAATGTCCTCGTTCTTAAGCGTACATGGTCACCCCCTCCCGCTATCATACTTGGATCCCTCACAGGAGGTATTTTAACTTATCTGTGCCTCATCTGTGTCACATAGTTCTGTTCTCACTCCCCCTCCCCCCAGCTGGAACAAGGATAGAGCTCCCCTGGTCTTCACCTTTCACCCCAACAGCCACCACATCAGCCTTGGACACTTCCATCACCTCCAACTTGATCCCGCCACTAGTCCATCCCCATCCCTTATTCCCTGCGGCACAGACTTCTCCCTCCATAACTCCATGGTTCACTCATGCCATCCCACCCAAGCCACCTCCTCTCCAGGTAGTTTCCCCTGCAACACCTGTCCCTAAACCTCCAAGTGTGACAGAGGTCCACATGCATCTTGACAAACCTCATTTACTGCATCTGGTGTTCCTGACGTGGCCTCCTTTGCATTAGCGAGATCAAACAGACTCGGCGACCTTTTCGGACAAAGACGTGCTGAGTCCACCAAGGCCTACACGGTTACAAACCATTTTCAGTCCAATACAAACCTTTCTGTCCTAAGCCACCTCCATTGTCAGAGTGCAAACATGTCATATTGTATAGCTTACAGCCCAACAGTACTGTAGAAAGGGAGAAGTAAAGTTGGAGGCTCCAGGATGATATTGATCAGTTGGTAAAATGGGCAGAGCAATGACAGATGGAATTTAATCCTGATAAGTGTGATGTGATGCACTTTGGGAGGACTATAGACACAGAATGAACATACACACTCTGGAACAGACATGTTTAATTGAGATCACTCCTCATTCATCCATACACGAGAGAGAACAAATCACATTTGCATTCGTGTTTTGGATATTGGTCACATGAATGTTTGGGTCTAATCATATATATA
Organism: Leucoraja erinaceus; assembly: GCF_028641065.1. Taxonomy (NCBI): domain Eukaryota; kingdom Metazoa; phylum Chordata; class Chondrichthyes; order Rajiformes; family Rajidae; genus Leucoraja; species Leucoraja erinaceus. The sequence goes on from NC_073378.1 coordinate 84,719,383, forward strand.
TTTTTAAATGTGAAAACTTCACAAGCAAAAATATGTCCCATCACCCATAACCAAATATGAAAACATCTCAGTTATTTGCCATCACATGCCAGTCTACTGATAGCGTAATCAGTATAATTTGGCAAAGGAGGAATGAATGAAGGATACAAACCATAGTGCTGTTTGGGCACAGATGGAGGTTTATGTTTGCTCCAAATAGTACAATCTGGTCAGTCCCGTTTAGCTGATCTTTCAGAAAAGCCCTGCAAATTCTCTTTCATATGTTTATCCAATTTCATTTTAAAAGTAATGATGGATTCTTTCACCATCCCTAGAAGCAATGTTCCAAATCATAATACTGCTGTAAAGAAGGTTTTCCTCTCAATCTTTTTTCTAAGATTTTGAATGCCCCTGGCCAGACCTTTGCTAATGGGAACATCTACTCTCTATCAATCATAACCCGTCATGATCTTGTAGCCCTTTATCAAATCTCCTTTCAAACCTATGTAGAACAAACAGTATCGTTAGTCTAATTTTAGCGTTGAAATCCATCAACCTTGTAAATCTTTTCTGTATCCTCCCGAGTTCCTTCATATCCTGATTAAATGTGGTGACTAGAAAGTGTTTGTTTGTGTTCAGCATAGTGTCTTTGCTTTAGAGCACTGTACTTACCATATCCCAAAATAATTTAAGCAGCAAATAAGAACAAGGGTAAACCAAACCACTGTTTGCAGATGCAGGAAATCCATAAAATGGAAACATTTTGAAAATACACGGCAGTATCCGCGGTCGATGCTTTTCCAGTGAGAAATGTTTTAATATTTTAAATTTCAGAGGGTGGGGATGGGGTTGTGTGGAGGTAACAAACAGAGTCCCAACATATATGTCGTTCATTTCCCTCCACAGATGTTGCCTGACCCACTGAGTTCCTCAAGCACTTTGTTTTTTGCTCAAGATTCTGGCTTCTGAATTCTCATGTGTCCAAGAAAATATCTATGACGGGGTGGTTAGCTGCAGAGGTTGTGAATAAAGGTGGTGATGGAGGTGGCTGAGTGTGGCAGCCCATTGTTTCAGCCTCTACCGATACCACCAAACTCCTTTCTTATTACCATCACTTTTATTTCTCTCCTGGTCCAGTTTGAATCCATTTTTACTATGAATGATCCAATCTATCTGCATTGCCTTAGGGCTTCGTGTTTTATGCTTGAACTGCCCCGACCAGTCCTTCGCCCAACGTTGCATGTACATTGCATTGAACATCTCCTCGATGTGGTTGTTGTGGAAACTAATGCAGGTATGTGGGATATTCCTTTCTTCTGCTACAGGAATAAGAAACCACAACTTGAAGTACGCTATTGGGGCTTTCAAGTTTATCTTGCCATTCAATATGTTTAAGAAAGAACTGCAGATGCTGGAATAATCGAAGGTAGGCAAAAATGCTGGAGAAACTCAGCGGGTGAGGTAGCATCTATGGAGTGAAGGAATAGGTGATGTTTCGGGTCGAGACCCTTCTTCAGACTGATGTGGGGATGGGGGGGGGGGGGCGGAAAGAAGAAAGGAAGAGGCGGAGACAGTGGGCTGTGGTCGAGCTGGGAAGGGGAGGGGAAGGAGGGAGAAATCAAGGACTACCTGAAATTGGAGGTCAATGTTCATACCGCTGGGGTGTAAACTACTCAAGCGAAATATTAGAAGCTGCTCCTCCAATTTACGGTGGGACTCGCTCTGGCCATGAAGGATGCCCAGGACGGAAAGGTTGGATTCGGAATGGGAGGGGGAGTTGAAGTGCTGAGCCACCGGGAGGTCAGGTTGGTTAGTGCGAACCGAGCAGAGGTGTTGGGTGAAGTGATCGCCAAGCCTACGCTTGGTCTCACCGATGTAGAGCAGCTGACACCTAGAGCAGCGGATGTAATAGATGAGATTGGAGGAGATGCAGGTGAACCTCTGCCTCACCTGGAAAGACTGCTTGGGTCCTTGGATGGAGTCAAGGGGGGGAGGTAAAGTGACAAGTGTAGCATTTCCCGCGGTTGCAATGGAAAGTACCAGGGGAGGTGGTGGTTTGGGTGGGAAGGACGAATTGACCAGGGAGTTACGGAGGGAGCAGTCTCTGCGGAAAGCCGAAAGGGGAGGAGATGGGAAGATGTGGCCAGTGGTGGGATCCTGTTGGAGGATTATCTGTTGTCTGTGACGGCTGGTAGGGTAGAAGGTGAGGACAAGGGGGACTCTGTCCTTGTTTCGGGTGGGGAGAGAGAGCGGAACTACGGGATATAGAAGAGATCCTGGTGAGAGCCTCATCTATAGTCAAAGAGGGGAACCCCTGTTCCCTAAAGAATGAGGACATCTCTGATGCCCTGGTTTGGAACACCTCATCGTGGGTGCAGATGCGGCGTAGACAGAGGAATTGGGAGTAGAGGATAGAGTCCTTACAGGAAGCAGGGTGAGAAGAAGTGTAGTCTAGATAGCCATGGGATTTGGTGGGTTTGGAGTAACACCCCAGCGGTATGAACATTGACTTCTCCAATTTCAGGTAGTTCTTGCTTTCTCCCTCCTTCCCCTCCCCTTCCCAGCTCTCCCACAGCCCACTGTCTGTGCCTCTTCCTTTCTTCTTCCCATCCCCCGCCCCCACTACCCCCACATCAGTCTGAAGAAGGATCTCGACCCAAAACGTCACCTATTCCTTCACTCCATAGATGCTGCCTCACCCGCTGAGTTTCTCCAGCATCTTTGTCTATATTGCCATTCAGTATGATCGTCTGGTCTATACCATTTCTCCATATTCCTCTATTCCCCTTTTTTCCCAAATATTTATCCACCTTTACTTTAAATCCTTTCACTTCTACCAAATAATAAATTTTCCACCACACGTTGGGACAGATAATTTATTAAATCCACTATCCTTCTATTCAGGCTCCTTCCCTCGTTTCCTTCACCCATCTGAAGTATTAGCTTAATTTTTAGCTTTGCCATTATTGCCTGAACTATTTACTTGGCAGTATTTTCAGTTTCAATTAATAAAATATTCATAGATGTTGCATACAGTATGGTGTCTGTACTGTCTGCCTTAATTCATCTATTATTTTTATTTTTCCTTCAACTGTTCTTTCTTTCTCCCTTTTTCCCCCCAAATATTTATCCACCTTTACTTTAAATCCTTTCACTTCCACCAAATAATAAATTTTCCACCACACGTTGGGACAGATAATTTATTAAATCCACTATCCTTCTATTCAGGCTCCTTCCCTCGTTTCCTTCACCCATCTGAAGTATTAGCTTAATTTTTAGCTTTGCCATTGTTGCCTGACCTATTTACTTGGCAGTATTCTCAGTTTCAAATAATAAAACATTCATAGATGTTGCATACAGTATGGTGTCTGTACTGTCTGCCTTAATTCATCTATTATTTGAATGAATTATTTTTACTTTTCCTTCAACTGTTCTTTCTTTCTCCCTCTTCCATCCTCCCTTGAGGTGGAAGGTGGGGCACAATGGTGTGGGAGGAATAGTTGCCATCATTTAGCATGGGGATTACAAGGAACATTTGGTGTAGGAAGGAGCTGCAGATGCTGGTTTAATCTGAAGATAGACACAAAATGCTGGAGTAACTCAGTGGCACAGGCCGCATCTCTGGAGAGAAGGAATGGGTGATGTTTCAGGTCGAAACCCTTCTTCAGAGTCGGAAGAAGAATTTCGACCTGAAACGTCACCCATTCCTTCTCTCCAGAGATGCGAAGGGTCGAGATGCCTGTGCCACTTAGTTATTCCAGCATTTTGTGTCTACCTTTGATTTAATCCGGCATCCGCAGTTCTTTCCTGCATTCAGCATCCATCCCTGGAGAAAAGGAATAAGTAATGTTTCGGGTAAGTCACTTTGAAGAAGGGTTAATTTCCATCCTGTGAATATCCACTCTGAATTATCCTGTTAATCCCATTATCCTTTACTTTATTTTGATTTACTCTCAATCAAGGCAGTCAGTTTCTCAATCCTCCAAAGATCAGCATTTATGGACAAGTCCTCTCGCCAGCAATCAGCTTCCATCTTCCCCACCCAACCAAAATTTCCCGAGTAGTACATTAAAATGAAAAAGTGCTTTACTGTGAGGCTCAATACAAGGAATAACACCCCATCTTTTGCTTGCACACACTGCAGCTTTCTGCATTTAATACTCCAATTTTAGGTTTTTGCAAAAATCTGTACAGTATTAAAATTGGACCTTTCAGCCAGTTATAATTTTTAGCTCAGTTTTTCTTTTTCTATTCATACAGTTTTCTCCGCTGGGCACATAACAAAATAGAAGCATAATGTTATTCTCACAGCTATTCCTGCTGTTCCTGATCCCACTCTCTCCAAGACATTGCCTTTGTTCCACCCACCCTCTCCCATCTCACTCCCACTGTAAACTAAATTGTTTCTTGCTTCCAAATTCCGAAAAAGGGACCCAGACCTGATATAATAAGTTTATCTTTCCAGAAAGCTGCTTAACCTGCTAAATATTTCTAACACTTTTCCTTTTATTGACTGGAAATACATCCTGTTTTCATGGCGGTAAATGTACTATATCAAAAATGAAAACTTATTCCAACCACTTCTAAAATTTAATGTTTTTGATGTCAATCAAACAAAATGAGCTTCCAGTACCATACAGAGTGTTTAGTGCATTGGTACCAGTAATGCATTTCCAGGCATTGGACAAAGGACATTTATTGTCACATACACCAATTGGTGCAGTGAAATTTTTGTTACCATCCAGCACACAAATAAGATAAACACAACACTATAGAATTTAACATAAAACATAAAACATCCCCCACAACTGAATCAACGTTTCCTACTGTGAGGGAAGGCAATAAAAGTTCAGTCCTCTTCCTCTTGTTCACCCGTGGTCGGGGCCTATTGAGGCCTCCAGAGTCGCCGCTACGGCCGGCCCGATGTTTCAGGCCTTCTCACTGGATGATGGTACTCCGGCGTCGGAAGAACACTCTCAGCGGCTTGGAGTTTCCGAATCGGCCGCTTCCTACCGGAGACCGCGGCTTCTGAGGTCCACAGGCCGAGCTGGGCGGAGCTCCAACACTGGCGACCTCGGCGAAAGATCCCAGGCCTCTGTGATGTTAAAGTCAGCGCCACCCACGGCTGGAAGCTCCACAGACCACACTCTACAGTGTTAAAGTCGGCAGTCCCAGCACTCCGGAGCTTCCAACACGGCGACCCGAATAAGGCATCGGCCGCTGAAGCTGAAGCTCTGGCCGGTCTCCAGCAGGAAAGGCCGCACCAGTCCAGATGGTAGGCCGCGAGGAGAGGGCGATGATGCAGCTCGGAGGAAAGACGCATCCTCGACCCAGGTAACGACTGTGAAAAACAGTTTCCCCCTACACCCCCCACATAAAAAGACTAAAAGACCTCCAAAACAAAACTTTTTGACACTAAAAATAAAAAAAGAATGAAAGTACAAACAGCTACTGTCAAGGCTGCCACACTCGGTGGCGCCACCACTCGGAAATTTAAACACTGGTACATTATATTTGCCATTTTACCAGCAGATGTCACCATTCTTCAAGTAACTATGATGACATCCCAATACAGCAAAGTAAGAAATACTGACTAATTTCATTTAAACAGCCACACAGCTATAATGAAATATTTTAAACAAACCGTTGCATATGAAACAAAGCTTTTTTTTCTAAACATATAAAGAAATTTTCCACACATATAGAGAAATCCTTCCCTTCGAGATATTTGTTAATGTTGGATAAAATCTATAACAATTGACGTGTTTACTTCTTGTGAACCTGCAAAGTACAGAATTAATCTACAACTCATCCTTGTAATTATTACTTCGACTCATAAGATGTTTTTGCTTTGTGGTAGTAGTGGTGAGGAAATTAGGTATGTATGGTAAGACAGGATTATTGATCTGATAGTAAGATTCCCAATGTAAGAGTGATCATGGTATAGAATATCAAATTCAGTCAGAGTGTGAGAAATTTTGATTTACTACTAATATGTAGTAACGGTCAGAATGGTGAAAGAGGATTGAGAAAATAGATTTAAGGATAAGATGGTAGATCAGCAGTTGAAGGCGGTTAAAGGACATATTTCTTACATCTTAGCAAAGGAATATATATCCTGTTGAAAAAATAAAAGCACACAAGACAGTACATCATCCATGACTAAATAAAAAGGTTAAGAATGGGACCATATTGGAAAAAAAGGTATACAGAGTTGTACATTTAAGTGGTGGACAGAGAACCGTGACGTTTTTGAAACTAACAAAAGATTAAACAAACTAAACAAAAAATAAAGAAAATGAAGAAGCTAGATAATGAAGGTAAACGAGCAAATATCATAGGAAAACTAAGAGCTTCTACAGACAGTGCATTCAGAAAGTATTCAGACCCCTTCACTTTTTCCACATTTTGTTATGTTACAGCCTTATTCTAAAATGGATTCAATTCATTTTTTTAATCATCAATCTACAAACAATACCCCACTATAAAAAAGCGAAAGCAGATGTTTATTAATTTTTGCAAAGTAATTAAAAATAAATAACTGAAATATCACATTTAAGTAAGTATTCACCCTTCACAGTATTTTATTGAGGCACCTTTGGTAGCGATTACAGCCTCAGGTCTTCTTGGGTATGATGCTACAAGCTTGGCACACCTGTATTTGGGTAATTTTTCCTATTCTTCTCTGCAGATCCTCTCAAGCTCTATCAAGTTGGATAGCGAGCGTCGATGCACAGCTATTTTCAGGTCCCTCCAGAGATGTTCGATCGGGTTCAAGTCTGGCTGGGCCACTCAAGGACATTCACAGACTTGTCACGAAGCCACTCCTGCTTTGTCTTGGCAGAGTGCTTAGGGTCGTTGTCCTGTTGGAAGGTGAACCTCCGTCCCAGTCTAAGGTCCAGAATGCTCTGGAGCAGGTTTTCATCAAGGATTTTTCTGTACTTTGCTCCGTTCATCTTTCCCACGATCCTGACTAGTCTCCCAGTTCCTGCCGCTGAAAAACATCCCCACGGCATGATGCTGCCACCATCATGCTTCACCGTAGGTATGATATTGACCAGGTGATGAGCGGTGCTTGGTTTTCTCCAGACTTGACACTTGGCATTCAGGCCAAAGAGTTCAATCTTGGTTTCATCAGACCAGAGAATCTTGTTTAGGTGCCTTTTGGCAAACTCCAAGCGGGCTGTCATGTGCCTTTAACTTAGGAGTGGCTTCCATTTGGCCACTCTACTATAAAGGCCTGAAGAAGGGTCTCGACCCAAAACGTCACCTATTCCTTTGCTCCATAGATGCTGCCTCGCCCGCTGAGTTTCTCCAGCATTTTTGTCTATCATAAAGGACTGATTGGTGGAGTGCTGCAGATATATAGTTGTCCTTCTGGAAGGTTCTCCCACCTCCACAGAGGAACTCTGGAGCTCTATCAGAGTGACCATCGGGTTCTTGGTCACCTCCCTGACCAAGACCCTTCGGCCCCGATTGCTCAGTTTGGCCGGGCGGCAGCTCTATAATGAGCCCTGGTGGTTTCAATGTTCTTCCATTTAAGAATGACGGCCACTGTGCTCTTCGCGACCTGCAATGCTGCAGAAATTGTTTCATACCCTTCCCCAGATCTGTGTTTCAACACAATCCTATCTTGGAGGTCTATGGACAATTCCTTCATCTTCATGGCTTTGTTTTTGCTCTGACATGCACTGTCAACTGTGGGACCTTATAGACAGGTGTGTGCCTTTCCAAATCATGTCCAATCAATTTAATTTACCACTGGTGGACTCCAATCAAGTTGTAGAAACATCTCAAGGATAATCAATGGAAACAGGATGAGCCTAAGCTCAATTTTGAGTGTCATTGCAAAGGGTCTGAATCAAAGATCATAAAGCGGAGCAAGATAGTCCACTCGTCGAAAAAGCCATAGTAGGTTATGAGTAATCCTCAAGGCCATTTCCGTAACCGGCTTCCATCTCCGCTCCAATCTATGATCATTAGTCATGGCGTCCGCTCTATGATCTTTGGAGTACACCGAAGATAGACACAAAAAGCTGGAATAACTCAGCGGTTCGGGCCAGACAGCATTTCTGGAGAGAATGAACGGGTGACGTTTCGGGTCGAGACCCTTCTCACCTAGGTGTTAGATAAAGTTAATTATTTTTCTTTTGATTACCTATAATTGTGCCGTGCTCTAAAACTGCAGACGCTAGCTTCAGCTCCTAGCTCAATATGTATGAAATTATAGCAAGGCAGAACACAGTTCTGAATTACTAAAGACCGATGCTAAAGACCCATTTCATTTGCCCAAGTGCGTTCATTTGCCGCAGAACTGTCGAGGTTCCTAATGGATCGTATTGGGAGTCAAAAATCAAATTATAATCCAATGTTTCTTGATGCAGTTTCTTGATTGTGAATTAGGAATTTATGCACTCAGGACATTTTCCCTCGATTTTTGTTTTGGGAAAATATAATTGGTTTATATTTCAAATGGTTTACACCGTTAACTAATCACAACTGAAGTAAACTCTTTTAAAAACACATTGTTCCTGCAATTTATCATTTACGCGTTTAAAAAATATATATATATGAATACCAATTAGCAGAATATAGGGTAACCAGCTATGACCATGTGTGACTATTTATTTTACAGCAAAGAAATATTTAGATTTTAAAACGCAGGCATTTTAAGTGTTGGATTACAGTAACGGTGCCTCAACATTAAGTGTTCCATTTCTCTACAAATCACCAAAATGCTACCCATAATTTAAAAAATATTTTGAATTCCGTGTAAACGTCTATCACTTTTATTTATTCGATTCAAAATGAAAAGGCAAAATGTTAATAAAATGCTAATCATTACAAACTTTTTTGGTTGTTTGTGGCAAGAATCTTCATGTTGTAATGTCATTTGCTTTTACGCGCATTGAAACGAGTAAAGAAAATAACTCTACTGGACTAAGTGCAGCGAGATTCAGAATCGCTGTATTTTTCACCCATTCAAACAGGCCCCAAAGCATTGTGTGTGCCGATTTTAGAAACTGTCATACAAGTAATGAAAAGAAGGGAATGAAGCGTGCATTTACTGGTGATTAATACACCCCGGGATCGGTTTCAACGCGGGATGAAGTTAAGTGCATAAACTGCAGCCAGGTGCATTAATCATCGTTGAACACAGAGATCTATGATCTTTGCTTGAACATTCGCTATTGTATTTCGATCGCCAATTGTACCCTCGACTGGACAGACTGTGCATAGGAAGGAACTGCAGATGCTGGTTTAAACCAAAGATAGACACGGGAAAGGAACTTTCATTCTGAAGAAGGGTCTCGACCCGAAACGTCACCCATTCCTTCTCTCCAGAGATGCCGCCTGTCCCGCTGAGTTACTCCAGCATTCTGTGTCTATCTTCAGTTTAAACCAGCATCTGCAATTCCTTCCTCAGCATTGCCCTCTCCTTCAAGCCAACGTTTGAATTGCAGATTATGCAGGTAATTGAAATATTGCTCTGACAGCAAGCAAACATTTGCTAAAATGAATTCCAGTCTGGGCTGTAAGCCAAAGCTCTCATCCGTCCTCCTCAAAAAAGACAATGGTTGCATGCTCCGATTTCATTCTAAGTTAGTAATTCAGAAACTTTTCAATTACCATACCAAATCATTCCCTTGGTAGTTTTCCTCATTTCGATTTTCAAATAAAGAAACCAACCCGACCCGACTCCACTCTATGATCTTTGCTGATTACACATTCCACGGAAGACGGGTCGGGTTTGCTAAAATGGCGGACGTCCCGCCCCGTTCTGTACTACACGTTAGTCCATTGGATTTTGCAGGAGTAGACCATCTTGCTCCGATCTATGATCTTTGTTCTGAATATTTATTTAAATGTGATATTTCAGTTATTTATTTTTAATTACTTTGCAAACATTTCTAAACACTTGTTTTCGCTTTTTTATTATGGGGTATTGTGTGCAGATGGATGATAAAAAAAATGAATATAATCCATTTTAGAATAAGGCTGTAACGTAACAAAATGTAGAAAAAGTGAAGGGGTCTGATTACTTTCTGAATGCACTGTATACAGGCGGTCCTGGGTCATGAACCCCTGGTTTATTAACACTCCTACATACAAACAAGCTTTCATTCTATTAAATTAAAAAGCCCCACATATGTTCCTTCCAACAATTGGCAGAACTAGTTTCTTCTCTCCATTGTTCCACTCCACTTCAATTATCCCTTCTTATCAGTCCAATATGCTAATTTGCTACTATTGGTTACAATATTGTGCACCATATTGAGTGATTTTGTGCATTCTCTGTCTTGCAGACTAATTCAACTTATGGGTGAAAGTAAAAAACCCGTTATTTACCCAGTGGTAACTCGGATAAAAAGGATACGGGTAGACAACATAAATGCTGGCCCTTAAAGGATGTTGTGGAAATATGCAAAAGAAAATAGTGAAATGGCAGAGAATCTAAATCTTATTTGCTATCAGTCTTCACTGTAGAATACACTAAAAACAGTTCTATAGTAATCAAGGTGATATAGAGAGGGAGCAACTTAGAGCAATGACCTTCACTAGAAAATTGTGAGAGGGAATCTATTGAAGCTAAACGACAACAAGATTACTGGACCCGCTGATCTATACCCCGGATCTGGTCTTAAAAGTGATTGAAGAAATAGTGGATAGATCTATCAGAATATTTCCAAATTCCCTACATTCTGGAAAGGAAGTGAGGGGCAACATTTTTTATATAAATGATGGTATATATATCAAGTAATCAAGCAATACAGGCCTTGTCTGTACCAACCGACTTGGCAATCTGGGCTAGTACTATTTGCCTGCCTTTGGCCCACATCCCTTTAAACCCCTCCTGTCCATCCATCTGAACTATCTGTCTGTCCAAATGTATTTTACGTTATAATTGTATCTGTTTCTGTAGCTTCCTCTGGATACGGACTACACTCAAAGCAAAAAATGTGCCCCGAGTCACTCTTAAATCTCTCCCCTCTCATCTTAAACCTATTCTAAGAGATTTCGAATTCTCTATCCTGGAAAAAAAGACTGTGGGTGTTCACTTTATCCATCTCCCTCATGATTTTGTACATCTCAACAAGGTCATCTCTCAGCCTTCAACACTCCAAACAAATACGTCCCACCCTATTTAACCTCTCCCTATACTCAAGCCTGCAATTCCAGATAACATCCTGCTGAATCTCATCTGCTTACCTTCCAACGTAACAGCTTCTTTCCTATAGCTGATCCTATAGTACTTCAAGTGTGGTCTCACCAATGACCTGCGTGGCTGCATCATGATGTCTCAACCTTTATAATTCATTACACTTCCTAATGAAAACAAGCATGCCAAACACTTCCTTTACCATACTGTCAACCTGATTCACCACTTTCAGGAAAACATTGCACCTGTACTCCCAAATCCCTCTATTCTACAAAACTCTCCTGGGCTCTTCCATTTACTGTACAAGTCCTGCGCAGGTTTGATATAGACTTGTCAGAATTAAATTCTGTTTGCCCTTTCTTGCCTCATCTTCCCAACTGATCTAGATCTTGTTGTCAACTTAGATAGCCTTCCTCACTGTCCCATGTCCCACAAAATTTGGTGTCATCTGGAAATGTACTAACAATGTTAACTACACAGTCGGCATGGATGAGTTAAGCCAACGAGTCTGCTTCCATGTTGTGTGTTTTTATGACTGTTTTATGACTGTATCTGGAACTTTTTCAGGCCTGGGAACTTGCATTTCACACCTTCCAACACTGGCCTTTGAAAGCATTGCTACAGACATTTCAAATACCATTGTTCTGAGAATTTTCCAACATTAACATCTTTATAAAATGTTAAATATACGTTCTACAGCAGGTGCTCTGCACATTTAAATCTGTTCAGGGCTCGAAATGAACGGCTGCCCGGGTGCCAATGGCCACCTAATGTCCCGCCGAGCAACCTAAAAGTCAGGTCATTTTGCCCGGCTTGGCAAGCACCTGCCATTCAACTCTGAGCAGGCACACCTCTCTATTTCTCTCTCTGTCACTCTCCGTATCCGTCCGCCATCCGTGTCCAGGTCTCCGCTCTCCGCCGCTCGTCATCCGCCGGCAGCCTTGCACATGCACACTGCCACGGCCAGCACATCCTCCCCCTGCACATGCACACTGCCATGGCCAGCACATCATCGGCCGCCCTGCACAAGCGCACTGCCACGGAAACTGGTTGGCGCCGGGCACTTTCTCCCTCCCTTTGCATTATGGGAGATCTGGCCACCACTGCTGTCCAGTCGCTACTTCGCCGCGACTGCTGAAAACCACGCAGAATCACTCCCTGGAGCTGGAGTAACTCCCTGGAGTAACTCTTGCTTCTTGGTTTCCTGGTCCTCCAAAAATATTCTAAATGGAATTTAACCTGGAGGTAGTGCAGGGTCCACCACCAAACTCCAAACTCTGAACAATAACAGCCTATTGCATTTTATCTGTTTATTTATTGTATATATATATGGTCTATGGTATACAAACACACTGAACTTTTATCTCCTGTTCTGTATTATGGTTACATATTCTGTTGTGTTGCATCACACAAGAATTTCATTGTCCTATCTGGGACACATGACAATAAAACTCTCTTGACTCTTGACATGGACTTAAGCAAAAAAGGGTTCTTGGGGAAAAAAAGAGCTACCTTAAATTTATTTGCCTCTGGTTGGGTAACTATGGTAGGGTGAAGACTATTCCATGCTTTAATTGTGCAGGGGAACTCCATGGAGCAGCCATGGAGTTTGTGTTTTTAGTTTAATTTAAAGATACAGCGTGGAAACAGGCCCTTCGGCCCACCAAGCCCACACCAAATTCTATCCCACACAATAGCGATGTATGTCAAGAGTCAAGAGTGTTTTATTCTCTCAAGTCCAAGTTAGAACAATGAAATCCTTACTTGCAGCAGCACAACAGATTATGTAAACATAGTACTCTGTAAACAATGTTATAAACGAGAAAACAAAACGGTGTATATTTATATATGAATATATAACTATATAAATATATATATGTATGTGAGTGTGTGTATAATATATATACCCACACACTTTCCCTCCTGGGATTAATAAAGTTCTATCGTATAGTATTGTGTGTGTAGGAAGGAACTGCAGATGCTGGTTTAAACTGAAGAAAGACACAAAAAGCTGGAGTAACTCAACAGATCAGACACAATCTCTGGACAAAAGGAAAATATCATGTTTTGGATTGGGTCTGAAATAGGTTCCTGCGCGCCTTTGGAATGTGGAAGGAAACAAGTGTACCTGGAGAAAACCCATGCGATCAAAGGGAAAAGGAGCAAACTCCATACAGACAGCACCCATATTCAGGATCAATTCCGGGTCTCTGGCACTTTCAGGCAGCAACTTTATGGCCAATGTACTGCCCCATAGTCTTGAACTGAATTAAAACATACAGTAGCTGTAAAGGGGGACATATGGTCAATTAGAGATTTAAGACTGAAAATGGATAGTTTTATTTTAGTAACCAAAGTTATCAAGGTATAATTTTTTGTGTGATGGAAAACAAAATATAGTGGCACAGCTGGTAGACTTGCTGCCTCACACGCCAGAGATCTGTGTTTGATCCTGCCCTCGGGCACTGTCTGTGTTGAATTTGCACATTCTCCCTGCAAGCGTGTGGGTTTCCTCCCACATCGCAGACACATTGGCTTTGTAGGTTAACTTGTATCTGTAAAATTGCCCCTAATATGTAGGGAGTGGGTGAGGAAGGGATAACTGAACTTGTGTGAATGGGCAGACAAAAATGCTGGAGAAACTCAGCGGGTGAGGCAGCATCAATGGAGCGAAGGAAATAGGCAACGTATCGGATCGAGACCCTTCTTCAGACTGATGTGTGTGGGGGGGGGGGGGGGGGGGGGGGGGGGGGGGAGGAGAAGAAGAAAGGAAGAGGCGGAGACAGTGGGTTGAGGGAGAGCTGGGAAAGGGAGGAGAAAGCAGGGACTACCTGAAATTGGAGAAGTCAATGTTCATACAGCTGGGGTGTAAACTGCCCAAGCGAAATATGAGGTGCTGCTCCTCCAATTTGAGGTGGGCCTCACTCTGGCCATGGAGGAGACCCAGGACAGAAATGTCGGATTCGGAATGGGAGGGGGAGTTGAAGTGCTGAGCCACCGGGAGATCAGGTTGGTTATTGCGAACTGAGTGGAGGTGTTGTGCGAAGCGATCGCCAAGCCTGCGCTTGGTCTCACCGAGGTTGATCATACGCTGAATAATCCAACCACATTTTTGTTTGGAAGTGGAAAGAAATAATAGAAATTGCATTCATTGCAACGTGTAAAAAGAGTTGAGATACTGTATTATAATTTTGCTGCATGTCATTGTGGTATATATCATGTCTTGATTGGTGAATATGTTTAGTTTGTGACTTTATTTGAACCAGAAATAAGATGTGAATGCTTCATTGAGCATAATTCCGACTGGTAACTACGCACTTCGTCCGAGCACATTATCGCACGCGTCATGCAAGCCGTCTTAAATGACCACCTAAACTGTCATTTGGCAACCTAAAAAGCTGCCAAGGTTGTCCCGGCTGACAACAGAGAAAAAAAGTTAAGTGAGAGCCCATTTGGATGTCCCTTTTCTATTCACCTTTTGCAAACAGAAGTTTGTATATCCATTTTTGATCCTTTATTTTACATTTCCTCAATTGTAAATTGTTCTTTCTTTATGGAAATTCAATCAAGCAACAGCAAAATATCTGCATGAGTGTACTTACGCTATTGAATTGCAATGAATGGTCTATTATAGTTACTATGCTTATATTGTGTCTTGTATTTCTAATGATAAGCAAGATGATACACTAATTTAATGGAAGGATCACTGTGTTACATAAAATTCTGTAGTATTTGGATGATGATGATACAGTGCCACAAATGAGGAAATTCAAATCGTCAGTAAATGTGCAGTACAATCCGAGTGCACAGTGTTAATTACAGTGAGCCGAAAGGAAATTTTGATATTCAATCCAAATTATATGAAAAGAGACAAGTTGTGGATTTCAATTGGGTGCTCGAGTGAAGCTTCCTTATTGTGGTCTGAAAAATCACTCTATTATTAAGCCAGCTGCAAGGAGATGTTTTGGGAAGCAAAACGGAGGGGAGGTGAGTTTTAGCAGCAGATGACACTCTATTTCTGCAAATTCATGAGAAGCATTCTTATTCCTCTCCCTCCAACCATATCTGTTTGCGTGTATGTGTGTCTGTGATTCATGACTTGAATTACGCCAAAACGGTACGCGATATTACTACCTTACTCACCATTGTCCCGTGGTCATGTGTATCAAGTTTCATTCATATTGATGTTATATTTTACAAGTTATTCACATTTTTAACTTTACAAAATCCAGTTTGTGAAAGAATCATTTGAACACTGCAGTGGCAGTTACAGCTATGATGTCACAATGGGATCTCATTTACATAAACTGCCCGGCAGCAGTGCTCCACTGTTACAATGTTAACAAAGACAGGACTGCCAGTGCTATGAGATTTGTTACATTGTTGTAAGGAGAGGGAGGGAGTAGGGGAGGGGTGGATTGTTGTTATTTAAACAGATAGAGATGAGGGGGTAGGGAAGGGAGAGGGATTAGTTAGGGAGAGGGGAGGGAGTGGGGTAGGGAAGGAGAAGAGGAGAGGGGAAAGAAGAGGGAGGGTGAAGAGGAGTGAGGAGGGAGTGCTGTGGGATGAGGGGAAATGAGCCACGCCTGCACAGTTGGCGGCGATGGATGAGTGGTGGAATAATGCATTGGGGTAACGGGTTGCATTGGGGGACCAGGCCTCCCTTGTGACAGGGACCCAACTGGTCCCATGATCTAATATACCTTATAAAAAGTTGTGGCATTTCAAAGCACAGCACACTGGTCATTTTAGGTAGTGCTAGTTTGACTGCTACAATTTGTATAGCATAACCTCTGAACGCCAGATTTTATATTGAAGTTCTGATTTACATATGCAAGTCATCAAACAGCCGTTTCAGGTAAGTCATAATCATTGAAAAGCCAATACAGAAAATTAAATAACTCAATACTCATCAATATTAATATTTTAAAAATGCATATTTCATGATACAGGTGCACAACCTTTTATCCGGTGTTCCGGAAACCGAAAAACTCCGAAAACCGGCCATTTTTTCCAGATGTCGTCTGCGCACCAAAGCTCGCGTTTGGCGCCAAACTTGACCCGAAACGACCCACGGTCAACCCAGGTCTGTACTACTGTAGCGGCTGCCTCCTCCCCGGAGACCGGGAGACGCTTAAACATCTGTAAATCATTGCTTAAATGTTAGTCAGTTAGTTTGGAGGGCTTTTATGTGAAGGGGGGGTGAAGGGGTAAACTTTAATTCTTAGTCCCCTACCTGGTCGGAGAGGCGGGGAGCGGTCAATGCCTTACCGGGTCGCCGTGCAGTAAGCTCCGCAGCGCTGTGGCCGGTGGGGCTGTGGGCGGCGCCGGTTGTAGCTCCGACCCCGGCAACTCTACCCCTGGCTGCGAGGCGCTCCAAATCCAGCGCGGCCCGCGGCCGGACGCCCCAGCTCCGCGAATGTCGGGAGTCAGCGGCGTCGCAGCGCTGGGATACCAGCGGGGAGCAGGCAATGCCTTACCGGGTCGCTGTGCGGTAAGCTCCGGAGCGCTGTGGCCGCCGACTCCCAACATTCGCGGAGCGTCGCTGGATTTGGAGCCGCGCAGCCAGGGGTAGAGTTGCCGGGGTCGGAGCTCCAACCGGCGCCGCCCGCAGCCGGACGGAGCCCCCAGCTCCGCGAGGTTGGGAGTGGCCGACCAGGTAGGGGACTAAGAATCAAAGTTTCCCCCTTCACCCCCACCCCCCCCACCACCACATAAAATCCCTCCAAACTAACTGACTAACATTTATGCAATGATTCTCCCGGTCTCCAGGGAGGAGGCAGCTGCTCCAGACTTTTCAAGCCGCCCGCGCTACCTACCTAATCTACGCTAAAAATCTTCCATTCGGAAATCCGAAAATGTCCGAAATCCGACAAGTGTCTGGTCCCAAGGCTTTCGGATAAAAGGTTGTGCACCTGTAGTTGTTTACATCGGGTTTTGATTAAGTTATTAGGATTGTGCTGGAGGATGATAACCAGACAAGAGACGAATCGTCAATGCAATATAAAATCAAAGTAGTAACAGTATCACATGCTTTTTGTACTCTCCTCTCCTGATGTGTCACCCCAATAACCAAAGTACCAATGAAAGATCCTTGGATCTGAAGTGTTATGTAGTTTGCCTGCCACAGATGCTGCCTCACTAGCTGAGTACTTCCAGCCTTTTCTAGTTTGCAAGGTTCATTGGCACTTTGATACCACATTGATTATCTTGCTGGCAAGTTAGGTTATAAAGGTTAGTTATAAATGTCAGCGGAAATTTATAAGTTGATTTACTTTGACATCCAAGCTTATGGAAAAATAATGAAACAAAGCAAAAATAACATCATTTCACTGTCACTAGCTGTTAAATAAAGACAGTATCATATCAGAGTATCTTGGTGTTTTGTAAGAAAATCTGTAGAAACTGAAAGATATTTAAAGAAATTATATAGCATAAAATCCTTACATTACTATTTAAGAAAAAAATTGTTTCCCTGTATCGCTTGTGTATGGTATAGCAAAGAGGTTAACGCAGAGGTTGTGGGAATGAGAAAGGTGGACATCTGCAGGTAAAGTACTTAAGCGGAAAAACATTAATTGATCTCTCTAAAGAGAATAGATTTTCCAGGCAACGGTGTTTTGTTTATGCATTGCAGCTGCATAAATACATTCCTCTCCAGAGCAATAAATTTAAAGATGTGGCTGGTTTCAAGAACGTGATTTCACATTTTTTAAGAACAGATCCATAACAGTTGCAACTGTGATCTTAAAAAATCTAATTTTGCAACATGTAAAAATAATCCATTTATTGTATTTCCAAATTATTTTAAATTGGATATTTAAGTTTCTATTCTTCTTCTTCTTTTCGTGTCTTTGAAGCTGGTTGGTTATGTGATAGTTTCCCACTCCTTTACAGTCCTTTGCGTTTTTATTGAACACTGCAAGGTCCTTTGGGCAGTGCTGCATTGTATGGTCCTCTTCTCCACATTCACAGGTGGTTTGGCCAGTTTCATAGCCCCACCTGGCCATGGCAGCTTTTGATCGCCCTGTTCCTGTTCTCAGGCGGTTGAGCGTCTTCCACTGGACCCATGGTGCTTCTGAGCCCGATGTTTCTATTAGTATATATATGTAATTTAAATTTCACACTTGCTAAGAAAATGCAGGTTATCTGAGAGTTCCCTAAAACTGAGAATATCTTTAGTATCATATTCAAATGCAGAATGCCATTCAATCTGTTGTACCCATGTCAATTCTTTAATAAAAGGTTATCAGTTATTACCACCTTCTTGGCTGTTTTCCAGAGCTATGAAAAAAATATTCTAAATCGGATGAGAATCCAGAAATTGGAGGTACAAAGCGACTTGGGAGTGCTGGAGCAGGATTCCCAAAAAGTTAATCTGCAAGTCGAATCGGTGGTAGAGAAAGCAAAACTCAATGCTAGCATTTATTTCACAGGGATGTAATGTTGAGGCTCTATAAGGCACTGGAAAGGCCACATTTGGAATATTGTGAGCAATTTTGGGCATCATATCTGAGGAAGTGATGTGCTGGCTCTATGATGAGCGTTTGTGGGCACGGGGCCTGTACTCGCTGGAATTTAGAAGGACCTCATTAAAAAATACACAATAGTGAAAGGCTTGGATATAGTGGATATGGAGAGGATGTATCCACTAGTGGGAGAGTCTAGTACAATAGGTCATAGCCTTAGAATTAAAGGACATTCTTTTAGGAAGATGAGGTGAAATTTCTTTAGTCAGGGGGTGGTTAATCTGTGGAATTCTTTGTCACCAAAGGCTGTAGAGGCCATCAGTGGATATTTTTAAGGCAGAGAGATAGATTCTTGATTAGTACAGGTGTCAGAGGTTATGGGCAGAAAGCAGGAGAATGGGTTTAGAAGGGAAAGATAGATCAGCCTTGATTGAATGGGGGAGTAGACATGATGGGCTGAATGGCCTAATTCTACTCCTATTCCTTATGACCTTATAAACATATTGGCACTTTCAAATCACATTAAATGCATAATTTTATGTGTGGTTAACTAGACCTCAAAAGAGATAGATAGATTCTTGATTAGTATGGGTGTCAGAGGTTATGGGGAGAAGGCAGGAGAATGGGGTTAGGATGGGGAGATAGATCATTCATGATTGAATGGCGGGGTAGACTTGATGGGCTTAATAGCTTATTTCTACTCCTATTCGTTATGACCTTATGACCTCAACAGATAAAATAACCCAAATTCAATTAATTTGCTACCTATAACTAGCTTTAAAGATTACTACTTATCCCTCTGCATCTCTACAGCAACTGCTTTCAGAAACCTGGAGTGCAGTCCATCTGGTCCAGGTGACTTACCCAACTTTAAACCTTTTAAGTTTCCAAACAGCTTCTCTTTAGTAATAGCAACTGCACTCATTGCAGCCCCCTAACTCTCTTGAATTCCAGGCATTTTGCTGGTATCTTCCACTGTGAAGAGTGATGCAAAAAACGTATTCAGTTCATCTATTTTTTTTTGTTCCTCATTACTACTTATCCAGTATCATTTTCCAGCTGCCCAATGTCAATTCTTGCCTCTGATTTATTCTTTATATATCTGAAAAAGCTTTTGGTATCATCCGTTATAATATAGGCATCTTTATAATATAGGCATCTTTATATAATATTTCATCTTTTCTGCCTTAATCGCTTTTGTAGTTGCCGTCTGTTAGTTTTCAAAAGCTTCCCAATCCTCTAGCTTCACACTAATCTTTGTCATATTATATAGTTGCTTCTGAAGCTCCAGAGAAAGCTATTCAGAGAAAGTTTGTCCAACCTCTCCTTATGGTTTATACTCTCTAATCCACGTAACATCCTGATTACCTCTTTTGCACCTTCTCCAAATAATTCACACCCTTCCTATAATGCAGCAAGCAGAACTACGCACAATACTCCAAATCTACGCCAACCAAAGTTTCATACAGCTTCAACATGACTTCCCAACTTTTATACTCAATTCCCTTCTTTACCATCCTATCCGCATGCTAAGGAGCATTATTCTATTTCCATAAGGAGTTATGGAATAACTCCCATAAGAAGTTATCACATGCTAACGACCACTATTCTATTTCCATAAGGAGTTGCATGAAATGGAAGGTGAACAATATCATGAAAAAAAAGTTACTGGAAATCTAAAGTAAAACCACCTGGTAATACTCAAATCAGGCCTATGGGAAGAGAAATATAACTGATGCTAAATCAGAGTCTTCAGCAGAATTGGGAAGTAGACAAAATAACTTTGTTAACTGCAGGGATGGTTGAGAAAGCAGAGCATCTCTGACAGAGCAAAACTACGGTGACAGGCAGCATCTCTGTTGAGAAGGAATGGGTGATGTTTTGGGTTGAGACCCTTCTACAGACATCATCCATTCCTTCTCTCCAGAGATGCTGCCGGTCCCGCTGAAGTACTCCAGCTTTTTGTGTCTACCTTCAGTTTAAATCAGCATCTGCGGTTCTTTCTTTCACAAAACCGCGATGACTATTGGGATAAACTGTTAACAAGATAATATAGTCAATGAGTGAATGGGAGCAGTGAGAACAGAACTTTGTGGTTGTGTTTTATTAAAGTTTGAGATATTCAGCAGTACTGGTTTCAGAAAGGTATTTGTGTTGGCTATGGTTAATGGTTCTATGCTTGTTAATAATCTTAAACTGGACGGAGGCGAATTACACTAGTAGGAGAGATCTTTGCTGTGGTAAAGCAGCTGGGACTCATCAGCTCTAGCCGATGGATTTACAAAAATAAAGTACTGAACAGGTGGAGGCCATTTGGTCCAATATGAGTGTTAACTCTTTCATTTTTTTAAATTACAAATCTCAAATTTTGGAGTACAGAGGCAAGTAAATAAATGATGGGTCTGTCCCAAACAGTATGAAGGGCACTGTAAATCTGTGTCACCTGGTTATCATCCATTCTACTGGAAGTAGTTTCCCCTCATTTATTCTGTCAAAACTCATGAATTTGAATGGCATTTTTAAACTTTTCTATCTATTTAACTGAACTTTCATCCTAGGCACCATTCCAGTAAATTTCTTTTTTGATCTCCTTAGACATCCGGCCAAAAATGTGGTGCCCCAAATTGATAATGATAACCCAACCTGGCTCTCACTAATTTTAAAATAGTACACGGTGCTGCTTTTCGCATTTAAGAAGCTAAGGATACAGTATAGCTTTTTAGGATTCAACTAAAGTTGCCATGTCATCTTCAGAAACGTGGATATCCAGAACTAGACACAAAAGATTCCAGTGTGAATGTATACACACATCACACACACACACACACACACACACACACACACACACACATATATATATAAAAAGCTGGAGTAACTCAGTGGGACACGCAACATTTCTGGATAGAAGGAATGGGTGACATTTTGGGTCGATACCCTTCTTCAGTGTGTGTGTGTGTGTGTGTGTGTGTGTGTGTGTGTGTGTGTGTGTGTGTGTGTGTGTGTGTGTGTGTGTGTGTGTGTGTGTGTGTGTGTGTGTGTGTGTGTATAATATTTTCTAATATGATAACCCTTCTAATATCTAAACAAATCTTCTCCACGTACTTTAATGACATGCTTCCTATTGTGGTGTCCAATACTGAATACAATATTCCAAACATAACCTCACCGACATGTTATATAAATGTACCATAATGTCGCAATGTCTACCTATGATGTCACTTTCACGGAATGCTGCACTTGTACTCCTAGATCGCTTTGCGGTACAACGCTCCCAGGATACCTACCATTCACTGTGAAGGTCCTGCTCTGGCTTGACTTACCAAAACACACCTCACACTTATCTGAACTAAACTGCATTAGTCAATCATTGGCCCACTTGCAAAGGTGATCAAGATCCTATTGTAATTCTTGATAACCACCTTCACTGTCTGTGATACCACATATTTTAGTGCCATCTGCAAGCTTACTAATCGTGTCTTGTACTTGCTCATTAAAATTGTTGATATAGATGACAAACAACAATGGGCCTGACACTGATCCTCAAGGGACACTATTCGTCACAGTTCTCCAGTGTGAAAACCAACCTTCCACCATCACCCTCTGCATCCTACCATGAAGCCAGTTAGTCACAATTATTTAATGAAATCTTACCTGAACGTCAGCATGTTTGATGTGTTTTTAGGGAAGTACATTAGCTAATGCTATGTACTGTTGTTAATCTAAATTATCAGTTGCTCATCTGCCATTTAGTTCTACAGGAACACTAATACTCTTTAGACTGTGTTTTTGGTTCCCACCCCAAATATCATTCCCCAGCACATTTTCTGGACTGTACCTTTTGACTGACGAAAACCAAACTGGACTGTTTCTGCATTGGTGTCATATTTGACACTGAGATGAGCTTCAGACCACACTTCTACTATCTTAGTTATCTCTGCCTACTTCTACTTGATAGTTCATAGCAAAAGGATTTGAGTATAGGAGCAGGGAGGTTCTACTGCAGTTGTACAGGGTCTTGGTGAGACCACACCTGGAGGATTGCGTACAGTTTTGGTCTCCTAATCCGAGGAAAGACATTCTTGCCATAGAGGGAGTACAGCGAAGGTTCACCAGACTGATTCCTGGGATGTCAGGACTTTCATATGAAGGAAGACTGGATAGACTCGGCTTGTACTCGCTAGGATTTAGAAGATTAAGGGGGGATCTTATAGAAACTTACAAAATTCTTAAGGGGTTGTACAGGCTAGATGCAGGAAGGTTGTTCCCGATGTTGGGGAAGTCCAGAACAAGGGGTCATAGTTTAAGGATAAGGGGGAAATCTTTTAGGACCGAGATAAGGAAAACTTTTTTCACAGAGAGTGGTGAATCTCTGGAATTCTCTGCCACAGAAGGTAGTTGAGGCCAGTTCATTGGCTATATTTAAGAGGGAGTTAGATGTGGCCCTTGTGGCTAAAGGGATCAGGGGGTATGGAAAGAAGGCAGGAACAGGATACTGAGTTGGATGATCAGCCATGATCATATTGAATGGCGGTGCAGGCTCGAAGGGCCGAATGGCCTACTCCTGCACCTATTTTCTATGTTTCTATGAATGGCATTTCCCAACCCTACTTCTGCATCCGTATGTGTGAGCTTGAAGCTCACATCCATGCCTTTGTTAACTGATGTCAGCATGTCGAAGAGATCATCCTAAATCCAGCATACGATATCCTAACAAGCACAACATTCTTTCCACCCATTACCTTTGTGCTTTCTGGCCTTGTCCGTTGGTGAGCAATATATTAGATTGTTAAAATTCACCTTCTCATATCCTTCAAAAAAAACCCCATTTCCATAATCTTCCAGAGACTTGCCACCTTCTCAGATTGCCGCATATCTCTTATTCTGGACTTCCGGTCACCAAATCTTCATTTCTAAAGATTTCATGAGATTCTAAGACTCAAAGCTGAGGAATTTCCTTCCTATCTTTCTCCACATCTCTTTCAACATAATTAATTTAAAAGGTTACACAAAAAAGCTGGAGAAACTCAGCGGGTGCAGCAGCATCTATGGAGCGAAGGAAATAGGCAACGTTTCGGGCCGAAACCCTTCTTCAGACTGATCGGGGACGGGGGTGGGCGGGGACAAGAAAGGGAAAAGGAGGAGGAGGAGCCCGATGGCTGGGGGATGGGAGGGGACAGCAGGGGGGCTGAGGAAGGGGAGGAGACAGCAAGGACTAACAAAATTGGGAGAATTCGATGTTCATGCCCCCGGGATGCAGACTCCCCAAACGGAATATGAGGTGCTGTTCCTCCAATTTCCGGTGCTGCTCGCTGTGGCCATGGAGGAGACCCAGGACAGAGAGGCCGGAGACGGAGTGGGAGGGGGAGTTGAAGTGCTGAGCCACCGGGAGGTCAGCTTGGTTATTGCGGACCGAGCGGAGGTGTTCGGCGAAACGATCGCCCAACCTCCGCTTGGTCTCACCGATATAGATCTGCTGACATCTAGAGCAGCGGACGCAATAGATGAGGTTGGAAGAGATGCAGGTAAACCTCTGTCGCACCTGGAACGATTGCTTGGGTCCTTGAACGGAGTCGAGGGGGGAGGTAAAGGGACAAGTGTTGCATCTCTTGCGGTTGCAAGGGAAAGTGCCCGGGGAGGGGGTGGTACGAGAGGGAAGGGAAGAATTGACAAGGGACTTGTCAGCGGGTTTGATAACCAAATCTGGGTTGTTGCGGAGTGAGTCGATGGCAGAACGTTCATGTGTTCAGCCAAAGACATTAATTTAAAATGTCTTTGGCTGAACTCTTGGTCATTGTGCAGAAATTACTAATACTTGGTGTCAAGTCATGCCTGTGAAGCACTTTGGGTGTCCTGGTAGCAATTAAGGACGAGCTATTTGAGAAAATCATTGTTGTCTTTTCATCGCGGTAGTGGTAACAACAGGGATTTGTGCAACTTGTATTAACTCATGATGGGGAAGAAGGCATTGTTTTTTTCAATGGTCAATGCAAAAATCAGGCAAGCAAAAAAAAAATTCCAGCAATGGAATTTGAACTTTTGACAATTTCAGAAATAGTGCTCTATATTTGGAAAAAGGTAACAAAACAGGAAACAATCAAAATATGAGGTGCTGTTCCTCCAATTTGCACGAGGCCTCACTCCGGCAATGGGGGAGCACCAGGATAGTAAGGTTGGTATGCGAATGGGAATAAAAGTGATTAGCAACAGGGAGATCATGTACGCCTTGGCAGACTGAGTGCGTGTTCCGCAAAACGGTCACCAAGTCTGTTTGGTCTTGCCGATGTATAGGAGGCCACATCAGTAACATTGGATGCAGTAGATGAGGTGCTTGTGAACCTCCATCTCACCTGGAAGGACTGCTGGGGCTCCTGGATGGAGTCGAGAGAGGAAGTACAAGGGCAGTTTCAGTAGTTTCAGGTTAGTGTATTGTCACTGTATAGATACAGCAAAAAGCTTTTGTTGCATGCGATCCAGTCAGCAGATGGACAATACATGATTACTGTTACATCTGCTGTAGTTGCAGGGAAAAGTACCTGGATAAGGGGATTGTTTGGATGGGAAGGGAAGAGTAAACCAACATCTGTGCAGTAAGCGTTAATGGATAGAGATGGTAGTGGAATCACGCTGGAGGTGACAGAAATGTTGGAGGATGATTTGTCACGTGCAGAGGCTGGTGGGGTGAAAGATGAGGACATGGGGAAACTCTATCCTTGTTGCGTATGGGGGAAGTGGGAGCAATAGTAGAACTCGGGACACAGAAGAAACATGGGTGAAGGATTCATCCATCACAGCTGGGAGAAAAACAATGTTCTCTAAAGAATGAGGATATTTCAGATGTCCTTGTATGGAAAGCCTCAAATTGGGAGCAGAGGTGGTGAAGACAGATGAATTGATAGTTGGGGATGGCATTTTTGTAACAGGCAGGGTGAGAGGAAGTGCAGTAAAGATAATTGTGGGTCGGTAGATTTGTAGACCTTTGGGTCAGTCGGTAGACGATGAATGAAGTGTTTGATTTACAGCAATGAAAATAGCTTTTGTGAATAATCCAAGATAAAAATTGCTGGGCAGTTTTCCAGAGCACTCATCATCAATGGCATACTATTTGAAACAGAAAATGGACATGCAAGACACAGTAAAATGTTAACTGTACAGTGCCTTCCATAATGCTTGAGAAATTACAGCAGTGTATATCCCTCCAACCTTTTCATTCAGAGGGTGGTGGGTATGTGGAATGAAGTGCCAGAGAATGTAGTTGAGGCAGGTACTACAACTACACTTATACAACGATTACACAAGTACATGGATAAGAAAGGTTTAGAGCGTATGGGCCAAACATGTGTAAATGGAACTAGCTTAGTTGGGGCATCTTGGTCAGGATGGACGAGCTGGGCTGAGAGCCTGTTTCCATGTTGTATGACTGGTCAAAGTACCTGGGGGCAGTTTAAATGGGAAGAGATGTCAACCAAGAGTTGTGGAAGGAGTAGTCGCTACGGAAAGTGAAAAGGGATAGGGATGGAACTACGTGGCTGGTGGTGGGATCACTCTTCAGGTGGCAGAAATGTTGGCGAATGATGTGATGGATGCGGAAGCTGGTGAGATGAAAGGCAAGGACTTGGGGAATTACCCTTGCTCCGTCTGGGATGGGGGGTGCGAGAACAAAACTACAGGACACAGGCGAGGGATCCATCTACTACAGCAGAGGGGAAACCACATTTGCTGAAGAAAGAGGTGATCACAAAAGTCCTCGAATGGAAAGCCTCAACTTGGGAGCCGATGCAACAGAGAAGGAGAAATTGAGAGAAGGGGATGACATCCTTGCAAGAGGCAGGGTGGGAAGAGGTGAAGTCCAGATAACCGTGGGTGTCGGTGGGCCTATAGTAGACATCAGTCTGTCTCCTGTGAGGGAGATACACAGAGAGAACGTGAAAACGGAGAGAGGCGTCAGAGATAGTCCAAGAGAATTTGAGGGTAGGGTGTAAGTTTGGTGTCATAGAGTGATACACTCAAGAAACCGGCCCTTCAGCCCAACTTGACCACACTGGCCAACATGTCCCAGCTACATTAGTCCCACCTGCCCGCATTTGGTCCAATCCCTCCAAACCTGTCCTATCCATGAACCTGTCTGTTTCTTAAATGTTGGGATAGTCCCTGCCTCAACTACTTCCTCTGGCAGCTTGGTCCATTCACCCACCACCCTGTGTGTGAAAAGGTTACCCCTCAGATTCCTATTAAATCTTTTCCCCTTCACCTTAAACCTATGCCCTCTGGTCCTCGATTCACCTACTCTGGTCAAGAGACACTGAGCATCTACCCGAACTATTCATCTCATGATTTTATACACAAAGTATATATAGTTTACAAAGTGGTAAAGTTCATGAAATCGATGAGTTCTGCACGGGTGCATGAGGCAGCCCCGATGCAATCATCCATGTTGCGGCAAAAGAGTCAAGGAATGGAACAAAGACTGGCAAGTAACTGACATAAAGGCAGGCCAAGCTGGGGCCCTTGCGAATGCCCATCGCAACACAAGGTGTCGGCTATATCGCCATACCTTTGACTTGCCATGGGCATTCGCATGGCCTCAGATTTTTCAGAGTAATATCCCTTTCTTGTATTGCATTTTGCGTCAGTTTGGTTTACAGAAACACGACATGTTGCGGGGTGACGCCTTTTTGGTGGTGAGTAGTCTCCCAAAGAGTTGTACCTTTTTCTGTCGCCGTTGGATTTTCAACATGTTGCAATTTTTCGGCAACCTGCTGCAACTACGACAGGTGCCGGCAAGTCGCCGAAAAAATTGCGTAAGTGGGACAGGTCCTTTAAGACTTTAGTTTAAATTCCATTTGGAATATTTTGGAGGACCAAGAAGAGATAGGTGTTGGGTGGGAGATAAGAGTTTGGTAATAAATTGTTGTGGATCTCAGCAATCTAACATGCTGGCCTTGCATTCTACTCAATGTAATTAAACTTGTAACTGAGCTGCAAAAGAACACGAGTGGATTGTGAGAGAAAATGATTGCCAATCTCGCAGAACCAAATGAAAACAAATCACCTAATCTGGATATAATGCGCCTTTGCACATTGGAGCAGACCATGGAAGAGATGGCAAGGCAGTAGCTTACATGTTGATTAACCTGCATAAAAGAGATAATGACAAAGAATGGATGATAGGAAAATGGATGACAATGGCTGCCATGGATGACATGGTGTGCATGTGTATCAATAAGGATAAAAACACTAAAGTACAACACAGGAGCAAGATCCTTGGCCCATCATATCTGTGATGACCATGATGCTAATCAAAATTAATTCCATCTGCTTGCACATGATTTGTATACATCTATACCAGGGGTCGGCAACCTTGTCCAAGGAGCCCAGCCGAGCGCGCAGCACGACCCTGCAGCAGTTTAAAAAGGCAAAGGGACATAATAAAAGAAGTTAAAGTTAAGAAGCCAAGAAGTACAGAAGACTGAACAGGGGTGACGCCACTCACAGCGCGAGCAGAGGCAGGCAGAAAGATCCATTGTGACGTCCTGAGCGAGTCCATCTCGTTTATTTTCTAAGTTATTAGAGATCTGCGAACACTTTCATAAATAAGTGGAGAAACAATGCATGAAATTCTGAGATAAGGCGACTTTTGATTTGACGGGATTACTCAATGGGAATATATAAATATTTTCCCATTAGCCCGCGCACACACACACACGCACACTTTTATAGTTATGATAGAATAGAAGAAGCTCATTGGGTTGGGTTCAGATAGGGTGATTGACTTGGCCACTGAAGAATTGACCATTTTGTAGATTTGAAAAACTCATTTGTTGCTTTTGCAGTACATTTGGGATTAATGTCTTGCTGTACAATCCGTCAGCCAATGGATTTTGAGGCATTTGTTTGAACTTGAGCATCTAGGATGTGTCTACACACTTCAGAATTCATTATGCTACTACCAATAGCAGTTGTATCATCAATGAAGATAAGTGAGCCAGTACCTTCAGTAGCCATACATGCCCAGGCCATAACACCCCCACCACCGTGTTTCACAGATGAAGTGGTATGCTTTGGATCTTGGACAATTCCTTCTCTCCTCTATACTTTGCTCTTGCCATCACTCTGATATGTTAATCTTCGTCTCATCCCAGGAATCAGTCTGGTGAACCTTCTCTGTACTCCCTCTATGGCAAGAATGTCTTTCCTCAGATTAGGAGACCAAAACTGAATGCAATACTCCAGGTGTGGTCTCACCAAGACCCTGTACAACTGCAGTAGAACCTCCCTGCTCCGATACTCAAATCCTTTCGCTACGAATGCTAACATACCATTCGCTTTCTTCACTGCCTGCTGCACCTGCATGCCTACTTTCAATGACTGGTGTATCATGACACCCAGGTCTCGTTGCATCTCCCCTTTTCCTAATCGGCCACCATGCAGATAATAGTCTACTTTCCTGTTTTTGCCACCAAAGTGGATAACCTCACATTTATCCACATTATACTGCATCTGCCATGCAATTGCCCACTCACCCAGCCTATCTTGCAGCCTTCTAGCATCCTCCTCACAGCTAACACTGCCCCCCAGCTTCGTGTCATCCGCAAACTTGGAGATGTTGCATTCAATTCCCTCGTCCAAATCATTAAAATATATTGTAAATAGCTGGGGTCCCAGCACCGAGCCTTGCGGTACCCCACTAGTCACTGCCTGACATTCTGAAAATAACCCATTTACTCCTACTCTTTGCTTCCTGTCTGCCAGCCAGTTCTCTATCCACATCAATACTGAACCCCCAATACCGTGTGCTTTAAGTTTGTATACTAATCTCTTATGTGGGACCTTGTCGAAAGCCTTCTGAAAGTCCAGATATAACACATCCACTGGTTCTCCCTTATCCACTCTACTAGTTACATCCTCAAAAAATTCTATAAGATTCATCAGACATGATTTACCTTTCATAAATCCATGCTCTTTGTCCAATGATTTCACCACTTTCCAAATGTGCTGCTATCCCATCTTTAATAACTGATTCTAGCAGTTTCCCCACTACCGATGTTAGACTAACTAGTCTGTAATTCCCCGTTTTCTCTCTCCCTCCCTTTTTAAAAAGTGGGGTTACATTAGCTACCCTCCAATCCTCAGGAACTACTCCAGAATCTAAAGAGTTTTGAAAAATTATCAGTAATGCATCCACTATTTCTGGGACTACTTCCTTAAGTACTCTGGGATGCAGCCTATCTGGCCCTGGGGATTTATCGGCCTTTAATCCATTCAATTTACCTAACACCACTTCCCGACTAACCTGGATTTCACTCAGTTCCTCCATCTCATTTGACCCCCGGTCCCCTGCTATTTCCGGCAGATTATTTATGTCTTCCTTAGTGAAGACAGAACTAAAGTAGTTATTTAATTGGTCAGCCATGTCATTGTTCCCCATGATCAATTCACCTGGTTCTGACTGCAAGGGACCTACATTTGTTTTAACTAATCTCTTTCTTTTCACATATCTATAAAAACATTTGCAGTCAGTTTTTATGTTCCCTGCCAATTTTCTTTCATAATCTATTTTCCCTTTCCTAATTAAGCCCTTTGTCCTCCTCTGCTGGACTCTGAATTTCTCCCAGTCCTCTGGTAGGCTGCTTTTTCTGGCTAATTTATATGCTTCGTCTTTTGTTTTGATACTATCCCTGATTTCCCTTGTTATCCACGGATGCACTAACTTCCCTGATTTATTCTTTTGCCAAACTGGGATGAACAATTGTTGTGGTTCATCCATGCAGTCTTTAAATGCCTCCCATTGTATATCTACCATCAACCCTTTAAGAATCAATTGCCAGTCTATCTTGGCCAATTCACGTCTCATACCCTCAAAATTACCTTTCTTTAAGTTCAGAACCCTTGTTTCTGAATTAATTATGTCACTTTCCATCCTAATGAAGAACTCAACCATATTATGGCCACTCTTGCCCAAGGGGCCCACACACAAGACTGCTAACTAACCCTTCCTCATTATTCAATTACTCAACATGGTGTCAGAAGTGGGATGTTGTGCTGGTATAGGCGGATTAATGCCACTGGACACAAGATGGAAGTACACTCGTACGGTCTGGATAATGGAACTGGATCGTTCACAGGCAGGATATGTTGTCTGTTACGCCTGTAGGTGCCGCCATCAGCACTGACCAGATATGAGCGTGGCTCAGAGGCAGTTCCAGAAATTACACCAATACGGTCATGGCCTTTGTCAGTTTGCAAACAAACCACCTGCTCCCTGGTTAAAGGTGGCAGTGGCCTACCTGTTTTGTCATACCATTGTTTTTGAATGTCACGCTTTTGGTGTAACCTGGACTGGACTTCCGATAGTGGAACCACTTGTGGGATCAATGCCTGATCCGCCACAGGCACCCTGGCTCTGGTTTGCCTTGACAATAAACGTTGAGCAGGTGAACCCAAAATGGGGTCACGAGAGACGTTGCGTAAGTTGAGTAGATCCAGAAACACGTCGGAATTAGCTCTGTACGAACATTCCATGAGCTGTTTGGCACTCTTGACAGCCCGCTCAGCGAATCCATTCGACTGTGGATATTCAGGGCTGCTGGTACTGTGGCGAACATTCCAGCGTGCACAAATTCCTTGAAGTGTTGGCTGGTAAATTGTCAGATAACAGTATGCCCGGAGATCCATGGATTGAAAAATAGCGAGATAGCTTCGAAACCACCCCGCGTGAAGTGGGACTGCTAAAAAAATCAATGTCAAAAGTACGAATCGATGAGTACTAGGTACTGTTTGCCATGCCACTCAAATATCTCAGTTTCCACTGTAGACCATGGGAGTGCAGGAACCGGATGTGAAAGAAGTGGTTGCTTTTGTTGGTGAGATGCCAAGCTGTTGCACACTGCACAGGACGCCACATTCTCGGTGATGTATTCGGCCACGCCAGGCCAGTAAAACATGCTTCTTGCCCGTAGGACAGTAGCTTCAGCGCCTGGGTGCCCTGCATGGACAGCGTTAAAATACTTGCTGTACAGCGAAGCAGGAACTACAGCCTTGTGTCCTTTTAAAATAATGCCATCCTGCAGCACTAGCTCCTCACAGACGGCAAAGAAAGGCCGGACATGCAGCGGAACGTTGTAGTGTTTGTCTGGCCAGCCGCGCTTAATGACGGAGGCGAGCAACCGTAGAGTACTGTCAGCAGCAGTGTGGGCAAACAAATCCTCCATACAGGACGAGGGAACAAAAGACAGTCATTACGATAAAGTCATCATCCTGTGAGGGCGGACCTCGTTTATCCTTACCACGTTTGTAGATCAGAACAATGTCATATTTTTGAAGTTGCAGCAACAACTGCTGTAGGCGCACTGGAGAGGCGTGGATCGATTTGTTAAAAATGCGGATCAGAGGTTGGTGGTCAGTTTCGATCGTGATCGTGTGTCCAAAGGTAAAGTCGTTAAATTTCTTGCAGGTGAAAACCACCGCCAACAGCTCTTTCTCAATTTGGGCATAGCGTTGTTCTGAGTCAGTCATAGTGCGCAAGGCATAGGCAACAGGCTTATTGCCGTTACCATCATTTTGAAGACATGCTGCGCCTAGTCCGTGTTGTGAAGCATCACAAGTCAGTCCTGAAGAGTGTTTCTGATCTGTCTTATTCCTCTTACTCCTGAAGAGTGTTTCTGATCTGTCGGACAGGTGTTTGGGTTTTTTTTCTTTATTATAGAGAGAATTCTTCTGTCATCAGCTGTGGAGGTCTTCCTTGGCCTGCTAGTCCCTTTGCGATTAGTAAGCTAACCAGTGCTCTCTTTCTTCTTAATGATGTTCCAAACAGTTGATTTTGGTAAGCCTAAGGTTTGGCTGATGTCTCTAACAGTTTTATTCTTGTTTCTCACTCATAATGGCTTCTTTGACTTTCATTGGCACAACTTTGGTCCTCGTGTTGATAAACAGCATTAAAGGTTTCCGAAGGTGATTGAAAAGCTGGAGGAAAGACTAGGTGCTGAGAGCTCTCTGATACCTGCATTTAGGAGGCAATCAAACATACCTGAGCAATTACAAACACCTGTGAACCCATGTTCCCCAAACATTATAGTGCCCCTGAAATGGGGGACTATGTATAAACACAGATGTAGTTTCTACAGGGTGAAACCAAAATGTATAAAAATATTCTTTAATAAAATCTGACAATGTGCACTTTGATTGTGCACATGTGATTTTTTCCAATTACAAATCTCAAATTGTGGAGCACAGAGGCAAATAAATAAATGATGGGTCTTTGTCCCAAACACTGTATATCACTGCAACACGACTTCCCTACTTTTATACCCTATGCCATGAGTAATGAAGGCATACATACTATATGCTTCCTTTACCACCTGCTTTACTATTTCTCTACTCAAGTTTCCAAATGAGTGATATATTACTGCACCCTTTCACAATCTTTCTCTCTATCCACAAATCCACCAATTTTGATGTCAGCTGCAAACTTCCAAGTCAGAACAGCTACATGTTCACACATGTTCATTAATGCATATTACAAACGACAGATCCTGGCAATGATCTTTGCGGAACACCATTGGTCACAGACTTCCAGTCAAAAAAATATTTTTCTATCACTATCTAGGCTTATGACAAAGCTAATTTTAGATCTAATTTTGATGGACCAAAAGTACACAGTGTTACAGGAAACACAAAAATCTGTAGATGCTGTAAATTGAGCAACAACAAAAAAAAAATTGCTGGAGGAAGTCAGCAGATCAGGCAGCATCTGTAGAGGCAAAAGATTAGTCAACATTTCAGGTCAAGACCATGCAGAGCTAGTGAAAAGGGAAGATAGCCAGAATAAATATGTGAGATGGAAAGGTGAGCATGAATTGGCAAGCAATAAATAGATGTAGTTGAGGAAAGGGTTAGTAGGTAGGTGGAGCCAAGTGAGGGGATGGGGACAGCAACAAGAGCTGGGAGATTTGTGGAGACAACAGACTATGGAATCTGACAAGGAAGATGATGAGTGAAACCAGTCAATAGAGAGGTGCTGGTCAGATGGGAACAGTGGATGTGTGGGTAAGGGATAGGAGAGCTGACTTTAAGCAGCTAGAACCAGGTGGGTGATTCATCAGACTAGTTCCGAGGATGGCAGATTTGTCATACGAGATAGTGAGTAGGGTCGAATTCTCTGGAGCTTTGAAGAACAAATTATTTCCCTGGCTGAGGAGTCTAAAACCAAGTGTCACAGCTTAGAATAAGGGTGGGCCATTTCAGACCATGGTGAAGAGAATTTTTTTCACTTACAGGGTTGCGAATGTTTGGAGGTTCAATCATCAAATTAATTCAGTAAAGGGATTAATAGATTTCTGGATATTAAGGGAATCATGGTAAATGGGGACTGTGTAGGAAAAAGAAGCTGAATTAGTCAGCTAAGATCTTGATGAATATTAGATCAAGCTCAACAAGTCTGCTACTTCTGGCCCTTAATTATTAATATTAGAAATTCCATGGCATATTTCCGTTCCCATTTTTTTGAGTTTTTTTTTTTATTTTAAATCGCTGGAAAATTTAATAATTGGATTAAAATAATAAGCGATCGAACGCCTACAACGTGACGGATAATAATGACAGGACAAAACAAAGGGTAGGTCATGTATTTTACATATAATCTTGCTTCTTGGGATGGTTTTAATCTAATTTTACGTTGCAAACATGTTATTTAGACCCCATACGAACCGGCAGTGTCTTTGCTGCCGATATGGGGTTCAAATTCACCGCAACATTCAAATCGATCGTGTTCCAGAAACACCCACTCGCAAGATGATTTAAATGCTCTTTTTTTGGACAATCATGTCATGAGCATCTAAATCGTCTATATTTGCATTATTGTCTATCCATAGACAATATTTTTATACTAAATATACACAGTTTTAGCCATATGTATTGTGCAAAAAATTATAATTTTGATTATATTGAGTGGATGTTTCTAGATTAATTTATGGGAATTAAACATTAAATTCCTTCCATCTGGCATATAAATTCATGACAGTGAGATTTAAAAATCATGTTATATTGTGAATTCTTGTGAATGGGATTAGTTTGTTATTTGGATACTTAGGCTATTTAAAACAAATGGAATCTACAGGACATTCTTAATGGGAAAGTAGTGAGCAGAAAGGCATGTCATGCGTGGTATGAAGAGCAAAAACTTGTCGTTAATGCCAAGATTGAAAAGTTGTGGAAAAACAAGGTGTACAGAGTTGCTTATTGGTTACAATCTGAGGAGTATGATGATGCTACTGATTATGATATGCCAATGTACCAGCTAGCAACTGATCTTCTTCATAAAGACTTGGTCTATTGCTAGAAATTGTAATTTATTTACCTATCTGTTACGGACTTACAGCATATAATACTATAATATTAAAGTTCTGATCTTGAGAATATCACATTTTTGAATTTTCAAGGCAGTCTGGGTGTTTATTACTATTTCCATCACTACGGTCAATTTTGTAATTAGCTACAATTAGGTAACTAACTAATTATATGCTTTAATTTCAGGTCATCCAAGTAAGATGTTTTATATTTGTTTCAGAATGCTTCAATCGATAATAACTGAAAATTTCATTCAGTTCTCTTAATTTTTAAGAAGGTTATGGGCTTTTGACTGTCCTCGATCACAGCTTTTGTGTTAAGTCAATAGGGAACAAGATGCTAATTTCAGAGTATGAAAATGGCCATAACTTTTTTTAATATTGAAGATATGAAAGTGAATTAGGTGTCAAATTAAACTTATTTTTATGCTTTATCTGATGGGATAAATTGCAGACTTGATTTTTTAAATTTTGTAACATTGCTACCACATTCAAAAGTATGGTATAGGTCAGGTAATAATAATAATAATAATAATACAGTAACAAGTACGTTACAAGAAAAAGAAAATCAAAGTACACTTCCATTCTCTTTATTTGTTTTAAATTACAAAATCCTAGAGCAGAAGGGATATATTATGTATCTATTTTTCGCCTCTTGATGTTGTTACCTTGTCTACCTTCAAAGGAGTCAAACAGATCGATTCAATTCTTTATCAACTTACCTTGCTGTGACTGGGCACAACAGAGGTCGATGTTTAAAGATTCAAGAGGAAAAGACCTATGTTATGGCCATGTCATGATAATTTTCGGTCCTTCACAGAAAACATGCTTGCATCAATCTGAACTGTGCATGGTTAAACATATATGTTACCATGGTCCAGCATTTATTGACACAGGTTGATCATACACTGAATAATCCAACCACATTTTTGTTTAGAAGTGGAAAGAAATAATGGAAATTGCATTCATTGCAACGTGTAAAAAGAGTTGAGATACTGTATTATAATTTTGCTGCATGTCATTGTGGTATATACCATGTCTTAATTGGTGAATATGTTTAGTTTGTGACTTTTTTTGAAGCAGAAATAAGATGTGAATGCTTCATTGAGCATAATTCCGACTGGTAACTACGCACTTCGTCCGAGCACATTATCGCACGCGTCATGCAAGCCGTCTTAAATGACCACCTAAACTGTCATTTGGCAACTTAAAAAGCTGCCTAGGTTGCCCGGCTGGCAACAGTGAAAAAAAGTTCAGTGAGAGCCGTGGTATCCCCGTTGATGACTGGTGCTCGGCTTTCGCCGGCACCGAGGGGGTTAACTGACAGCCACTGGATAAGGCGAGAGGTGCAGCTGACGGTCCCCAGTCCGTCAGGGACCGGGTTCTTCGGGAGTTAGAGCAGATTTGAGCTGGAGTTAGCGCTGGCTGTAAGCCACTGCTCTGGGCCGGTGTCCCATCACCCCGGACATCTCCGGCCGCCCCCGGACAGGGATGGGACACTCGTGAGGGGACGGGGACGGTAGTGAGATCACCCGTTTGCACTTGTTCTACATTATCTAACTCCAATAGCAATTCAACAGCGCTTGCAGCGCCGGAGTCCCGGGTTCGATCCCGACTACGGATGAAACGCAGGTTTGTATACACGCAGCAACTCAGCTGTTTATCGCGAATGGCCTATGACCTGAGCATGCGCAGTCGGAATACCGAACTCGCTTATTCATTTGCTTCAGAATTGAGATGCAAAAATTGAGTAATTTAAGTGGTGTGACATTACAATTACTGTGCGACATATTTACAGGGGTAGTTTCCATCAATATGCAGATGAAAAATTATAATGAATAAAGTAAAATAAATGACAAATGTTAAAACAGGAAGTAATATTTAATTGACAGGAAATTCATGCAGGTTTTTTAAAATATTCTCTAACAGACAGATGTCAGGAAGTAGGAATAGTCAGTTTTTGTTTAAATTTGCTAACTGTATGAAGGTCAGCATTGAATAAATTCCTGCAGCTGAGATAACCGTAATGCTTTTTGTAACATTTCACTGATCGTTGTAAAAGGATTTCATTTCACATCACAAAGAAATATTACAGCTTTCTTTATAAATAATTATCTGTTCCACACAGATTTTGCTTTATGATACATTACTTTCAAAGAAACACTACTTAGGGCATCGATAAACCTTTCACAACCTTTTCACTCATCATTTAGCCTTTCTGTCACTGTTCCATAGTAGAGTAATCATTTGTACTGATTTATGTCAATGAATGATCAAAGATAGGTCAATATGTCAACATATTTCAGAATAAGGGTTAATGTCCCAGACATTTTATATTTTCTAAATTTGCTAATATTTACTGTTATATTCCATACAGTAACAAATTCAAAGGCCAAGATGATGTTTGTACTCAATGCTATAAAATAGTGCAGACTTCCCTTGGACAATCTCAGTACTCTATGAACTGAAGTACAACTTGGCCAGACATTCCAAAAATCCATATACCCGCTCCAATGTTGCAGTTTTATAATATACTAGACCAAGTGCAGACCCGTTGGGTCTGTCCCCCCCCTCCCCCCAACGCACGGTTGCGGGGGGGGCATGTGGCGTCTCACACACACTAACTACCCCCCTGCACTGGACCTCAGGCGGCGTGGAGAGCCTCGGCAGCTCTCGCGCCACGATTCCCCGTGTCCCTGCAATCAGCGGAGGAATTGCAGGTTTCCCAGAGGGAGTAATGGCCGCCAGGGCCAACTTCTCATCGCATTCCCCGTGCGACGATAACGAGGAAAGGCATTGTGAGCTCAGCAGCTGGGCAACCATTATGTTTTTTTTAAATGTCAGTTTGGTGATAAATTTTAGTAAATATCTCAGGACCAAATTTATAGAGGAGTGGACTTTTGCAATCATGAGGAAAATTTCTACCAGAAGATGTAAACATTTTACTGTTATTGTAACATCAGCGGTTGTGTGGCAGCGGTCAGATTTTTTAAAAAAAAGGTCACATTGGTCAACAATTTTAATTAAAAAATGTAAGGAAAATAATGTACCAAATGTACAGAGGAGTGGATGTCTCTACTGAAATATGTAAGAAATTTCCCCTTCACATGCAAAATCACACACACACACAAACACAGAGTTTTAATAGACACTACACCAAGTGCAGACCCGTTGGGTCTGTCCCCCCCAACGTGCGGGGGGGGGGGGGGGGGGGGGGGGGGGGGGGGGGAACGGCATGTGGCGTCACACACACTAACTACCCCCCCGCACACACGCTAACTACCCCCCTTGATATTATATTAATATTATTAATTTGCTCCTTTTACCCCTTAACCTCCCTATCCACTGACACATAGTCCCTAACTCGCAGGCGCGTCTAGAAAAGGAGGGGGGTTTAGAGAGTGAGGGCAGAGAGAGAATGGGGAGAGACAGAGAGAAAGGGGCAGAGACAGAAGGGCAAGAGACAAAGGGAGAGGGTGGTGGAGGGGAGGAGGAGAGGGAGGGTGGGTGAGTGGGGGAGGAGGGATGAGAGGGGAGGAGAGAGAGGGAGGGCGGGGGACTGAGGGGGGGGGGGGGAGGGAAGGGGGGAGATAGATAGATAGATAGATGCATTGGTTTTTTGGGCTTCTGCTAATATATACATTATGCCATCAACAGTCATATCAGAATGCTTATGTGATGCAGGAAAATCTCATTTTGGTATTTGCATGATAAATCAATCGCATTTCTGTAAATTCATAGTGATACAAATTTTAAAATCTGATTCAACCATTATTTATTTACTGGTAAAACTTAATATGAAATTATATGAGACTATACAATTAAAAATTGATTAACATTAATTAATATTTTGTGTGTTACTTGCTTCATGAAGTTTGGATTTCTGATGATTCAGCCATTGATTTGCAGTGCAGAGGTCATCTGCTGTACCAGTCACACCCTCTCCATCACACTGGCATGCTGTACTTTCCCCAAGTATAACTAGGGGTTTTATTTCAACACATCTATATCAATATTCAAAGTCCTTGTAAATTAAAATTACTGATCTGCAATCAGGTTTACATCAGTACCGATTGCCCGCGTTTTAAGCTGCCATTATGTTCAGAGATATGCCTTCATGCATGGTGAAAACAGGTGTATCAAACCTATCATCTGCAGAATTTAATTTCATTAGTTTCAACCGAGACAATGAAACTCAGACTGACGAATCTTCTGGGTACTGTTTCTCCAAACCATTGGAGAGCTATTGGGGGGGTGTAGCGATCAACATGGCAGCACAGGGGGAAGGATTCAGCAAGAGTAAGTGGAGCTGCAGGAGAGTGTGTAAGGTGGGGTAGTGCAGCCTGCAGGAAGAGGGTAGGCAAGGCAGATGCCGGAGCACAGTTGGGGAGGAGATGAAACAGACCAGCACAGAGATCAACAGACCCAGGGAATGACATGGTTCAAGCAGGGTGCCCAGAGGCCTATATGCAAAGGAGGAAATAGGCATGGAAACTCATGATCTACAGCAGTCCAGAAGTCAAGAATGTAGAGTGGAATGGGGCAAGCACCCCACAAGGCTCGAGGCATTCTGGGATGGTTGGTGTTTTGGACAAGATGAAGTCAAAAAACACATCCTTAGTGAGAGTTTAGTTTAGTTTATTATTGTCATATGTATTGAGGTATAGTGAAAAGCTTTATGTTTCATGCTATCCAGTCATCTAAAGGACTATACATGATTACAATCAAGCCATCCACAGTATACAGGATAAAGAGTTCAAATAAAGATTTTAAAGAGTGGAACAATTGTTTATGAATGATTGCAGATTCATTTCAGCGACCAGCACGCTAAGAGCCGCCTGGCTTCAGCAACATCTTGTTCAGTAGTATTTGGAGATAGACTAGCCACAAAATAAATGAATGAATATGGGATTCAGAACAATAAGGTGGAAACTGGGACAATGGGAGTGAGGCCTGGGTGTCATGGTACACCAGTCATTGAAAGTAGGCATGCAGGTGCAGCAGGCAGTGAAGAAAGCGAATGGTATGTTAGCATTCATAGCAAAAGGATTTGAGTATAGAAGCAGGGAGGTTCTGCTGCAGTTGTACAGGGTCTTGGTGAGACCACACCTGGAGTATTGCGTAGTTTTGGTCTCCTAATCTGAGGAAATACATTCTTGCCGTAGAGGGAGTACAGAGAAGGTTAACCAGACTGATTCCTGGGATGTCAGGACTTTCATATGAAGAAAGACTGTATAGACTTGGCTTGTACTTGCTAGAATTTAGAAGATTGAGGGGGGATTTTATAGAAACTTACAAAATTCTTAAGGGGTTGGACAGGCTAGATGCAGGAAGATTGTTCCCGATGTTGGGGAAGTCCAGAACAAGGGGTCACAGTTTTAGGATAAGGGGGAAATCTTTTAGGACCGAGATGAGAAAAGCATTTTTCAAACAGAGTGGTGAATCTCTGGAATTCTCTGCCACAGAAGGTAGTTGAGGCCAGTTCATTGGCTGTATTTAAGAGGGAGTTAGACATGGCCCTTGTGGCTAAAGGGATCAGGGGGTATGGAGAGAAGGCAGGTACAGGATACCGAGTTGGATGATCATCCATGATCATATTGAATAGCGGTGCAGGCTCGAAGGGCCGAATGGCCTACTCCTGCACCTATTTTCTATGTTTTGCAGCGTGGCAGAGTGAACCTCGGGATCAGGAGTTCATGTTTGGCTGGTGGTGGGCAGAAACTGCGAAGGAGAAAAATGGAGGCTTGGGAAGACATAATGTGGAACAAGAACTATAAAATGGGGCATTTTAATGTTTTGAATAACAACAAATTAGTGGGATTAGAGCTGAAAGGGAGCAGGCAAAATGAGTGGACCTGAGCTCTTATTGTAGTCAAGTTTGTTTACGTTGGTGGGTGAAGACTGAAAAGGGTGAATTTATTATGGGGTACAAGGAAATTGCAGATGAGTTGAACAGGTACTTTGGATCCATCTTCACTAAGGAGGACACAAACAATCTTACTAGCCAGAGGATCTGGGGTGAAGGAGGAACTGAAGGAAATCCACATAAGGCAGGAAATGGTGTTGAGTAGACTGATGGGACTGAAGGCTGATAAATCCTCAGGGCCTGATGGTCTGCATCCCAGGGTACTTAAGGAGGTGGCTCTAGAAATCATGGACACATTGCTGATCATTTTCCAATGTTCTACAGATTCAGGATCAGTTCCTGTGGATTGGAGGGTAGCTATGTTATCCCACTTTTTAAGAAAGGCAGGAGAGAGAAAACAGGGAATTATAGACCAGTTAGCCTGACATCAGTGGTGGGGAAGATGCTGGAGTCAATCATAAAAGATGAAATAGTGGTACATTTGGATAGCAGTAACAGGATTGGTTCGAGTCAGCATGGATTTACGAAGGGGAAATCACGCTTGACTAATCTTCTGGAATTTTTTGAGGATGTAACTAGGAAAATGGGCAAGGGAGATGGAGTGGATATAGTGTACCTGGACTTTCAGAAAGCATTTGATAAGGTCCCACATAGGAGATTAGTGGGCAAAATTAGGGCACATAGTGTTGGGGGTAGAGTGCTGACATGGATAGAAAATTGGTTGACAGACAAGAAACAAAGAGTAAGGAATAACGGGTTCCTTTCAGAATGGCAGGCAGTGACTAGTGGGGTATCGCAAGGCTCGGTGTTGGGACCGCAGCTATTTACAATATATATTAATGATTTAGATGAAGGGATTACAAGTAACATTAGCAAATTTGCAGACGACACAAAGCTGGGTGGCAGTGTGAACTGTGAGGAGGATGCTATGGGAATGCAGGGTAACTTGGACCATTGGGTGGGTGAGTGAGCAGATGCATGGCAGATGCAGTTTAATGTGGATAAATGTGAGGTTATCGACTTTGGTAGCAAAAACACAAAGGAAGTTTATCTAAATGGTGTCAAGTTGGGAAAAGGGGAAGTTACAACGGGATCTGTGGGTCCTTGATCATCAGTCAATGAAAGTAAGCATGCAGGTACAGCAGGCACTGAAGAAAGCGAATGGCATGTTGGCCTTCATAAGAAGAGTTGAGTATAGGAGCAAGGAGGTCCTTCTGCAGTTGTACAGGGCCCTAGTGAGACCACACTTGGAGTATTGTGTGCAGTTTTGGTCTCCAGATTTGAGGAAGAACATACTTGCTATTGAGGGAATGCAGCGCAGTTTCACAAGGTTAATTCCCGGGATGGCGGGACTGTCGTATGCTGAGAGAATGGAGCAGCTGGTCTTGTATACTCTAGACTTTAAAAGGACGAGAGGGGATCTTATTAAAACATATAAGATTATTAAGGGTTTGGACATGCTAGAGGCAGGAAACATGTTCCCAATGTAGGGTGAGTCTGGAATCAGGGGCCACAGTTTAAGAATAAGGGGTAAGCCATTTAGGACGGAGATGAGGAAACACTTTTTCACACAGAGAGTTGCGAGTCTGTGGAATTCTCTGCCTCAGAGGGCGATGGAGGCCAGTTCTCTGGAAACTTTCAAGAGAGAGCTAGATAGGGCTCTTGAAGATAGCGGTCAGG
This sequence comes from Leucoraja erinaceus, assembly GCF_028641065.1. Taxonomy (NCBI): domain Eukaryota; kingdom Metazoa; phylum Chordata; class Chondrichthyes; order Rajiformes; family Rajidae; genus Leucoraja; species Leucoraja erinaceus. The sequence goes on from NC_073378.1 coordinate 84,761,878, forward strand.
GGATGTGTGGAGAAGGCAGGAACGGGGGACTGATTGTGGCTGATCAGCCATGATCTTAAGGGGTTGGACAAGCTAGATGCAGGAAGATTGGGTAAGTCCAGAACAAGGGGTCACAGTTTAAGGATAAGGGGAAAATCTTTTAGGACCGAGATGAGAATAACATTTTTCACACAGAGAGTGGTGAATCTCTGGAATTCTCTGCCACAGAAAGTAGTTGAGGCCAGTTCATTGGCTATGTTTAAGAGGGAGTTAGTTAGATGTGGCCCTTGTGGCTAAAGGGATCAGGGGGTATGGAGAGAAGGCAGGTATAGGATACTGAGTTGGATGATCAGCCATGATCATATTGAATGGTGGTGCAGGCTTGAAGGGTCGAATGGCCTACTCCTGCACCTATTTTCTATGTTTCTATCACATTGAATGGTGGTGCAGGCTTGAAGGGTCGTATGGCCTACTCCTGCACCTATTGTCTATCCAGGGCTGAGATTGATAGATTTTTGGCATAAAGGAAAGAAAGGGCATACAGAGGTGAGAAGGACATGTACGCTTTGATCTTACAACGTCCAAAACAGGAGTGGAATACAGTCCAGCAGCAGACCATAGAATTCCTACAAACCTGGGCGCAATATGCTATTCTTTACAGGATCACTGAAGTCCCAGGAACGTTCACTGGACACATTTTGGTGATGTTCCCAAGATTTTGTAGAAATATCCTGAAACATTTGCAGATTCTTTGCATGTTTAAATTGATCAAACCCTGATTTCAGATAGTACTCACCAAGATTTTAAAGAGTGATGACCAACACAGGCAATCATTCATGTCATATGCATAATTTAGGTGCAAGACATCATGCTCAGAATTTAGTATATGCTTTAACTATTTAACACTTGAAGCATATTCCAAATGCTGTCACTGCGTTAAAACGAGATCACGCACACCTTGAATATTGAGTCTAACTTCTGGTTTGAATGTTCAACAAGCCAAATTGCCAAACTTTTTCGGAGACCTAATGTAATGCATTTCAAATGATACCCAAACTTTCAGCTCCCCTCAAATACTCAATTGCAATGCTGGGTTGGGACATTAATTCCGCCCAAAAGCGTGAGTAGGGCTAATCTCTCAGTGAGGGTTCAGGTGCAAACCCTTGTGCTCCTGCAGGCGAGGGGGTAAAGCCCCACCTGCTCCAGGCCCGACCTGACCTGACCTGACCCGTGCCCGGGGCAGCTTCATTTCCCCGCCACCTCCTCCACACCCCTGCAGCCGTTGCCATGACAGCGGCTGAACCTCGACACCCGTCCCGTGGGGTCCAGGGCCTGCGGCTGCCTCCCTCCCTCCCTCCCTCCCTCGGGCCGGGCCGGGCCGGGCGGCCGGTCACCCTGAATGCCGGGCGCTGTCCCGGTGACCGCACCCTCCAGCCCCACAAGGGGAGGGGCGAGCGGCGGCGGCGGTGGCGGGGAAGCGGGTCGGGTCGGGTCGGGTAAGTGCGCGGCGGCGGTGGCGGCGGCGGCGGCCTGTGAGCCGCAGGGGCCCCGCGGCGGGGACCGGAGAGGGTGTGTGCCCGGTGCCCAGTGCCCAGTGCCTGGTCCAGTGCAGCCGTCACCCCCTCCCCTCCCCTCCCTCCCTGGCGGGCGGCCGCTCCCTCCCTCCCTCGCTCCCTCCACGCGAGCCGCGACTGCCCGCGGGGCCCGGAGTCACAGCGCGGCGGAGAGGCGCCTCCCTCCCTCCCTCCCTCTCGCCCCTTCCTACCGATGTGGTTGTCCTCAATGTGCTCGATCAGCTCCCACAGGGTCGGGAAGTGCTGCCCGCATCCCCCGAAGCGGCAGGTATTGGAGAAGAAGGAGGCGGCGGCGATGCCGGTCATGGTGCTACATGGGTCCGGGCGGCGGGAGGGGAGGGGAGGGGAGGGGCACAGAGTGAGCGCAGGGACTCGCCCACCCACTGAACTACTCGCTCGCACGGCCGGCAGCCAGCCCTCCCTCCCTCGCCACCACCACCACCACACTGGCACACCGGCCGTGCACAGCACTTTCATTGGGAGGTGAGGCTGGGGTCACCCACTTTATTCCTTCCAAGCATAAACATTATTATAAATGACCATACATTCCAAGAAAAGTAAGGAGTTATGTAGGGTGCAGGCATACCGAGTGGGCAAATCCTATTGAGAATATCCAGTTATGAACGGCACCTTGCCTCGCATTGTCCAATGCCAAATAGTATTGTGCTTCTACACAATCCACCTGCAAAGAGATTCGCAGAGTTTTTCTCCTGCTTTCTAGGGAAGGAATTGATTTGTAAAAGGTAACGAAAACCAAAAACAAAACAGTTTCTGGAAATCTGACCCAATTACCGTAGGCGTAGTACACTGTTTATAAACAAAATGAAAATGAAACAACATCCAAATGTTGTTATTAGACCATTAATGTCTTATTTTAATTAATCCATTTTACATAGCAACTCGAATAAGAAGTAGGTCATTGAGCCATTTAAGTCGCTACCATTCAACAGAATTAAAGCTGATCTTCTATCTCATGTCTACTTCGCATCCCTTGATTATTTTAATATCTCGAATTTCAACAAACTTTGTTTTGTAAACAATCAGTGACTAAGCTTGTACAGCACTCCTGGGTACTGAATTACAAAGATATTCCACCCTCTGAATTAAGAAATGCTCTTTATCTTAGTCCTAAACAGCCTAGCCCTTAAGTTGATTCTGTGACCGACCCCTAGTTCTAGAGTTCTCAGCTAAGGAAACAGAATGAGACCACCCCCTTATTTATTTTTTTAATCGGCAGAATAGAAGCCTTGCCTATTCAATCACTCATATAACGGACCCACCATCTCAGAAATTGATAGGGTGAATCTTCACTGTATGCCTCTGCCATTCCCAGAAAATGCCAACACAGTTAGCTGGAGTGGTGAAGAATACTTAATCATTAATGAATAATGACGAGTATGGCTTGGTTGCCTTTGTTATGACATGGAATATAAAAGTTAGGACATTGTGTTCAACTTCACAAAACTCTAGTTAGATTGCATTTGTACCATTGTGTGCAATTTTGATCACCGAATGATGAACAGGGTTGGTTGTATGGGGAGAATTCAGCAGAGATTCACCAGGTTGTTGTCCGGAATAGTTATGGGGAGAGTTTGGATAGGCTGGGTGTGTTATCCCTGGAGCAAATGGAGGCCGAGGACCAAAGAGATCGGTAAATAAAATTATAATGGGCATAAATAGGGCAGATAGAATCTATTTTACCATGATGGGCGTATCAAAACCAAGAGGGCACAAGTTTAAAAAGGAGTTTTAAAATAGATTTGAGAGAATATTGATTTTACATAGAGAGGTTGATATCGGGAACTCACTACTAGAGAAGATGGTGGATCAGGTACAATCACTACGTTTAAGAGACATTAAGACAGTTACTTCGCAGATAAGGCATAGAAAGATACAATCCAAGTGCGAGAATAATGTACATGGACAAAAAGATCAGCAAGGAAATGGTAGGCTGAAGGGCCTGTTTCTGTGCTGTGCAACTCTGTGATGCCAGCAAATATACCTTTAGAAAAGGAGGCCAAAATTATTCATGATATTTCAGATCGGCCTCATGAAAGCCAATATCATTGTTGTAAAACCTCCTAAAGTAGGAAGCACAGTTAATCAGCTGGTGGAGCAGCTACATCAAAGCACCAGATACCTGAGTGCAATCCTGACCTGATGCTGTCTGTGTGGAGGTTGTGCATTTTCCCTATGACCATGTGGCTTTCCTCTGGGTGTTCCAGGTTTCCGCCACATTCCAAAAATACGCAGGTTGGTAACTTAAATGTCCACTGTAAATTGTTCTAAGTATGTTGGTGAATGATAGAATCGGGGAAGTTAATGAGAATATGGGGAGAATAAAAAATGAATTAATTGTAGTAGTAGGGTCAAGTCAAGTTTATTGTCATATATACAGGTATGGTGAGGTACAGGTACAATGACGTTTTATTTGGAACAGGTTTACAAGCACATAGACTCCGAAAACACACAAAAACATAATTATATTAAAAATACACCTAAATTCCATGTTACTAGGCTTGTCTACAAATGGTTAATGGTCGTCATCGACTTGGTGGGCCGTAGGGCCTGTATCTTTGCCGTATGTCTCAAAAATGTGACTCCTTACTCTTTTTGAAACCGTGTGCAATAAAGGCCAATGCAGGGTTTCCCTTCCCAATGATCTACTGCACAATGACATATTCACAAGAATTTTCAGGTCTCTTTGAACATAAACTTTTCCCAGTTTCCTACTATTTAAAAAAATACTCAAATTTTTGTTTTTTATACTAAACCAAATAACTTTACACTTTTTTTCCCCATGTTATAATCCATCTGTTATTTTGTTGGTGAAGGCTCCATCCACAACCTCGGATGTCCTAGAATGGAAAGCCTCATCTTGAGAGCAGATTCCTTTCTTATTGAAAAAGGAGATCAATAAACTGAAAAAGGAGATCAGAAGGGCAAAAAGGGGCCAGGAGATGGCTCTGGTGGGTAGCATTAAGGACAATCCCAAAAGATTTTATAAATACATAAGGGGGAAAAGGGTCTAGAGAAGGAGTGGGACTACCCAGGAACCACAGAAGATGGGCAAGGTCGTCAATGAGTATTTCTCCTCTATTTACTGAGGACATCAATGATTTGGATGAAGGGATTCAAAGTAACACTAGCAAATTTGCAGATGACACAAAGCTGGGTGGCAGTGTGAACTGTGAGGAGGATGCTATGAGAATGCAGGGTGACTTGGGCAGGTTGGGGGAGTGGGCAGATTAAGTTTAATGTGGATAAATGTGAGGTTATCCACTTTGGTAGCAAAAACAGGAAGGCACATTACTATCTAAATGGCGTTGTTGGGGAAATGGGAAGTACAACGTGATCTGGGGGTCCGTGTACATCAGTCTATGAAAGAAGCATGCAGGTAGAAACATAGAAACATAGAAATTAGGTGCAGGAGTAGGCCATTCGGCCCTTCGAGCCTGCACCGCCATTCAATATGATCATGGCTTATCATCCAACTCAGTATCCCGTACCTGCCTTCTCTCCATACCCCCTGATTCCCTTAGCCACAAGGGCCACATCTAATCTTAAATATAGCCAATACTGGACCCTCTGTGGCAGAAGTTCCAGAGTCCTCTCTGCGTGAAAAAAGTTCTTGTCATCTCAGAGGATTTCCCCCCTAGTGAGACCACATCTGGAGCATCTAGCCTGTCCAACCCCTTGTGTGCAATCTTCTTTTGGTCCCCTAATTTGAGGAAGGACATTCTTGCTATTGAGGGAGTGCCTCCCTCTATGGCAATAATGTCCTTCCTCAGATTTGGAGACCAAAACTGGTTTACATGGAACCTCTTGCTCCTATTCCCTTTTGCAATGAAAGTCGCTTTCTTTACTGCCTGCTGGACTGCCTACCTTCAATGATGTACCTGAGGTCTCGCTGAGAATGGCCACCATTTAGCAGTCTGCTTTCCTGTTTTGGGCCACCAAAATGGATAACCTCATCACCTCTCAGGTGGAGTTTAGAAAGCGATGTTGGAGAGGTATCTCATTGAAACATATAAGATGTTTCCTTCTGCAGGCTTGAGACCACATCTGGAGTATTGTGTGCAGTTTTTGGTCCCTAGAGGTGAGGAAGTGCCGCGTAGGTTTATGTTAATTCCCGATGGTGGGACTGTCCAGAACCAGCAGCTGGGCCACAGTTTAGAAGAAGAAGGATCTCATTGTAAGCCATTTAGAAGGGCTTGGACACCAGGTAGAAACACGATGTTGGGGGACTTTTAAGGAGGAGAAGCCTTAGGGCGAGGAAACACTTTTTGGAGGAACTTAGGGCGGTCAATGGAAGTGTCTTGAGAGCAGTCAGTGTTACCGTCAAAGAAGTATTGAAGGTACTGTTGTGTATGAAGGTAGACAAATACCCAGGGCCTGATCAGATATATCCGAGGACATTGCCGGAAACTAGAGAGGATATTGCAGGAGCCCTGGTTTAAATTTATGAGTCATCGTTAAATACATTAGACGTCCCGGATGACTGGAGGGTGGCAAATGTTGTGCCTCTTTTCAAGAAGGGCAGTAGGGAAAATGCTGGGTACTATAGGCATAACATCAGTAGTTGGAAAGTTACCAGAGAATATTCAGAGGGACAGGTTATATAGGCATTTGGATGGGCAAGGGATGATTAGGGATAGTGGGAGGTCATCTCACAAATCTGATTGATTTTTTTGAAGACTTGACCAAAAAGGTCGATAAGGGCAAAGCTGTAGGTGTTGTGTACATGGACTTCAGTGAGGCATTCGACAAGGTTCCGCATGGTCGGCTGCTCTGGAAGGTTAGATCGCATGGGATCCAATGAGAGATAGCTGAATTGTTAGCAAATTGGCTCCATGGAAGGAAGCAGAGGGTGATGGTGGAAGGTTGCTTCTCGGACTGGAGGCCTGTGACTGGTGGTGTGCCTCGGGGTTCGGTGCTGGGCCCGTTACTGTTTTCATCTACATTAATGATTTGGATGGGAACATGCAGGGCAAGATTAGCAGGTTTGTTGATGATACAAAAGAGAGGGGTTTTATAGACAGTGAAGATGGTTGTGAAAGATTGCAGCAGGATCCGGATCGATTGGCCAGGTGGGCGGAGGAATGGTTGATGGAATTTAATACAGAGAAGTGTGAGGTGTTGTATTTTGGGACGTTGAACAAGGTTAGGACTTACACAGTAAATGGTAGGCCTCTGGTAGGTGTTGTAGAGCAGAGGGATCTAGGAATATAGGTACATGGTTCCTTAAAGGTCATCGCAGGTGGATAAGGTGGTCAAAAATGCTTTTGGCACTTTGGCGTTCATCAGTCAGAGTACTGAGTGTAGAATTTGGGAGGTTATGCTGCAGTTATATAAAACACATTTAAAATTTTGTGTTCAGTTCTGGGCGCCATTTTATAGGAAAGATATTGTCAAGCTTGAAAGGGTTCAAAAAAGCTTTACGAGGATGTTGCCAGGACTAGAGCGTGTGAGCTGTAGGGAGAGGTTGAGAAGGCTGGGTCTCTATTCTATGGAGTGCAGGAGGATGAGGGGTGATCTTATAGATATACAAAATCATGAGAGGAATAGATGCACAGAGTAGATGCACAGAGTCTCTTGCCCAGAGTAGGGGAATTGAGGTCCAGAGGACATAGGTTCAAGGTGAAAGGGAAAATATTTAATAGGAATCTGAGGGTTGACTTTTCCATACAAAGGGTGGTGGGTGTATGGAACAAGCTGTCAGAGGAGGTAGTTGAGGCTGGGACTATCCCAACATTTAAGAAACAATTAGACAGGTACACAGATAGGACAAGTTTGGAGGGATAGGGACCAAATGCGGGCAGGTGGGACTAGTGTAGCTGGGACTTGTTAGTTGGTGTGGGCAAGTTGGGCCGAAGGGCCTATTTCTTTACGGTTCCCTTGGACTATCTCTGACGCCTTTCCGTTTTCACGGTATTTCTGTGTGTCTCCATCACAGGAGACAGACTATCGACTGATACAATAAATTGTATTGTATTGTATGTCTACTATAAGCCCACTTCCTCCCACCGTTATCTGGACTACACCTCTTCCCACTCTGCCTCTTGCAAAGATGCAATCACCTTCCCTCAATTTCTCCTTCTCTGGTGCATCGGCTCCCAAGATGGGGCTTTCCATTCTTGGACTTTTGAGATCACCCCTTTCTTTTGCAAATGTGGTTTCCCCTCTGCTGTAGTAGATTGATCCCTCACCTGTGTCTCTTCTGTGTCCTGTAGTTCTGTTCTCGCGCCCCCAACCCCAGATGGAGCAAGAGGTAGTAGCAAGAAACAGTTAGACAGGCATATGGATAGGACAGGTTTGGAGGGATGTGGACCAAACACAGGCAAGTGGGACGAGTGTAGCTGGGACATTGTTGTGGGCAAGTTAGTCCGAAGGGCTTGTTTCCACACTGTATCACTCTATGACTATTAGATTCCACCATCTGCATCCTTCTGCCTTCTCCACTTATCACCTTCAGTCTTGATTACTCTCTCCACCCTTCTCTCAAACATGACTCATCTGCCAATCAACCCCACTTGGATCCACTTATCAATTGCCCCTAGCCCTTCCGCTCACCTCTTTCTACCAGTTATCTTCCTTCTACTCAATCAGTCTGAAGAAGGATGCTGATCCAAACGTCATCTGTCGATTTCCCTCCTAAATTATCCTAAATTACAGGATCAATGTGGACATTCCTGGAGAACTAATTACTTTATTCATAGGAGTAAATATCATGGTCTGGCTAGACTGCAACAGGTTCTGATGTTTTCAGACCTAAAGCTGGAACATTGTTTGGCTCATGGCTCTAAGTTGTTATCTGATGTTATTTGAGTAAAATGAATTGGCTGAAAGAATGCTTCAGTGAAGGCAGGGACCTCAGTACGAGGCGCAGACGGACATCCATTCGGTGCTTCCGACTGAAGCTGTCTTCAACTGCTTCAAATATGTATTTTGCAATCAGGAACAATACTCTCCTTTTGTGAAGGATGGAAAGTTAAGGGAACATCCTTATTTTGTTTAATTGTTCAACCTCACTCATGGCTGGATACGGTAGAAGTGCAGGACCTTGATCTGATTTGTGGGATGGTTGACCTCTTGTTTACTGCATGTGCTTTTACTTTAGAGTCACAGCACGGAAAAAAAGCCCTTCAGCCCACGCTGACCATCAGTCACCCATTCACATTACTTCAATGTGATCCCACTTTCTCATCCACTCCCTGCACATTGAAGGCAATTTTACTGAGGCCGATTAACCTGCAAACCCGCTGAGGAGGCAACCAAAGTACCTGGAGGAAACCCATGCAGTCACAGGGAGAATATGCAAACTCCACACAGACAACACCTGAGATCAAGATCGAACGTGAGTCTCTGTTGCTGTGAGGCAATAACTTAACCAGTTGTGCCATTGTGCCACCCATGACTGGGCAAACATGTAACTTCACTTTAATAAAATATGGGACTTTTTTATGATAATGTGGCTAATTGATTAAATTGTGGGACTCTTCATTGTAGATACCATGTGCTCCTCATGAGGATGAGGCCTGGGGTTCACTAAACAATGAGTATTTACAGTATTTATTGCTGCTGTTTCAGCGCAGAGGCTGTATAATAACAAATGAAATGCAAGTGCGAGCAAATCATTTAGTGCTTGTGCCCGCTATGCCATTCAATGAGATCTGGTTGTTAAGCTCAGCACCACTTCCCCACACTGACTGCATAATTTCCCGATACCCTTAATGTTTAAAATATCTAAAAATCTATTGATCTCTTGAATTTGATCAGTGACAATCCTCTCAGTAGTGAATTCCAAAGGTTCACTATCAGCTGGGTGAGAACATTTCTTCTCATCTTCATCGTAACTGGTTGACTCTATTTTCTGAGACTGTGACCCTTGGTTCTAGATATCCCAGGCATGGGAAATATCAATGGTCATCAATTCTGTTAAGCCCCTTTGGAACTTTTTGCATTACAATAAGTATTTTTCATTCTTCTGAACTCAAATGAGTGCAGGTCTCATTTCGTTTTCTGTTTTAGTTTTAAAGCGTGGAAACAAGCCTTTTGACCCTCTGTATCCAGACTGACCATTGACCACGCATTTTCTTAATCTTTACTCATACAAAAACGTTGTCTTTGCAGGAATCCATCTGGTCAACCTTCCCTGCATTCTTCAATTGTAAGATTTTTGTCCCTTATGTAAGAATATCACACTTATACACAATATTCCAAATATAACCTCATCAAGAAATGATATAATAGGTGCAATGTGCCCCTTTCTAGCTTTGAAGTGAGAATTCCTGGTCATTGGGCCAGGCCAAACCCACAGCCCAGGCACATAGGGACGAAGATTGAACTTGTTTTGCCTTCCATCACAGTGAGGAATGTTGGGGAGTCGCTGTGGTGGATGTTCATGTTAAAAATTTATTTGGGTGTCTTGCTCTTTATTGGTATGACTGTGCGGCAAATCAAATTCCTCGTATGTTGCAAAATATACTTGGCTAATAAAGTACTATTATGATTATAGTTTAGTTTAGAGATAAAACATGGAAATAGGTCCTTCAGTCCACTGTGTCCACACAGACCAACGATTACACATGCATTAGTCTATCCCACACACTAAGAATAATTTACAGAAGCCAATTAACCTGCATGTCTTTGGAATATGGAAGGAAACCGGAGCACCCAGAGAAAACCCACATGGACACAGGGAGAACGTACAGACTGTACAGACAGCACCAATAGTCAGGATTGAAGCTGAGTCTCTGGTGCTGTATGGCAGCAGCTATACCGTGCCACTGTTGCACATCATTAACATCCATTGGGCATGAGGCAGTTAAGGATAAGGTCACATGTTGACACAGGAAGGACATCGAGGTGGCTTCCAGCAGCCTGATGAAAGCCACAGATTAAGTAAGATTTGCAGTCTTAGGTCAACTAAATCAAGTGGAATGGCACACAGGGTTGTTTATGAGTACTACACAAAAAATATATCTTCATGACGTTAAGTTTACAAATTCACATACTTTCTGTTGGATCAGGAATCTAATTGAACTTCCTTTCACGCTTACATTAGTGTGTAAGTGAGTAGTGGAATCTCATGTGAGTTTGAGAAGAACATGGGAATAAGGTGGAATTAGTACAGGATGACTTAAATGGATGCTTAGTTGTCAGCAAAGATGATGAGTTGAAAGGAATTTAGAAGGATTAGAGGGAATCTTATTGAAACATAAGATTATTAAGGGCTTGGACATGCTGGAGGCAGGAAACATGTTCCCAATGTTGGGGGAGTCCAGAACTAGGGGCCATAGTTTAGGAATATGGTAAGCCAATTTAAAATGGAGATTAGGAAAAACATTTTCACACAGAGAGTTGTGAGTGTGTGGAATTCTCTGCCTCAGTGGGCGGTGGAGGTTGCTTCTCTGGATGCTTTCAAAAGAGAGTTAGGTAGAGCTCTTAGGGATAGCGGAGTTAAGGGATATGGAGAGAAGGCAGGAACGGGTATTGATTGTGGATGATCAGCCATGATCACATTGAATGGTGGTGCTGGCTCGAAGGGCCAAACGGCCTACTCCTGCACCTGTTGTCTGTTGTCTTTTGAAAGGCCTATTTACACGCAGTATGAAAAAGACATTAGTAAAAAGCTAGCGTTGAACAGATTAGTTTAGAGATACAGTGCGGAAACAGGCCCACCGAGTCCGCACCGACCAGCGATCCCCGCATATTAACACTATCCTACACACACTAGGGACAATTTTATATTTATACCGAGCCAATTAACCTACAAACCTGTACATCTTTGTAGTGTGGGAGGAAACCGAAGATCTTGGAGAAAACCCATGTGGTCACAACTCCGTACAGGCAGCACTCGTCTGGATCGAACCCAGGTCTTTAGCACTAAGGCAGCAACTCTACCGCTGCACCACTATGCCACCCCTTCTCTGAAGTCTTTGAGACAGAGCAGGTAACAGACTGTCCCATTCCCCTCCTTAACGATGAGACTTCCATTGCTGTGCTGATTGGAGGAATGTAAGAAATGTCTTTAGTGTTCATTCAAGTGAGGAAGCAGCATTACTCGTCATCAGCTTATGATTACATTACCGCAGGAGACCCTGAGTTGTTGGCTCAGGAATATATCTTCCTCAGGAATATAGGATGAACAGAGGCGATATGGTTTATTCAAACGAACCAGCTTTCGTGGAAACTAAAGTCGAAGCAAAATGTAACTTAAAAGCCAATGTGTTAATTTTATTAAGGGCAAACTCCATCAAGCATTTTGACAACCAGCAAACACCTCAAAGGTTTCAAAGGTATTTTATTGTCACGCGTACCAATTAAGGTACAGTGATATTCATATTGTCTCATGCACATTGCTACAATGACCCTTTGGGACGATGATACCTAACATCCAAAGTGAAATAATCGACATTTGATGCTATCGTTCCACCAGTCTCATCAACCAGATTTGCTCTTGTGAGTCTCGTTTTTCTCTTACATCGGTTGTTTCGACAATAATCGACCGGACACCGGAGTTGCTTTAAACATACGTTTATTCAGCAGGAGTCTTCACACAGATTAACAACCTAGCAAAGAGTCAAGCTTAGTGAAGCCCAGACACGTCTCTTGTACTCATTTCAACCACCTGTAGAGCTTTTTCTCAGTGCAAGCATAGGCATCACAAACAAATTCCTCTTCAGACAGCTTTCCTTTGGTCAACTCCAAATCTTGCCAAGTTTCCTGAAGTACCTGCTCTTGTTGCTGCAGTTCTGTCACACAATGTTCAAGCTCCTACTTGCCATCCAGAAATAGCTCGTTAACCTGTTTCAGCTCCTCTTCAATAGCAACAATCTTTACAACATAGTCACTAATCTGTTCTTCCAGACCAGTCCCTTTACTCTGCATAAATTCGTAGCTTTCTACGGTCATGAACACTCCATTTTTATCACGTGCTGCAGCAAGATCCCGCTTCAGTCTCTCAATCTCTTCAGTATACTCCTTTATTAAGGCCATCTTGGTAAGTTTCTGATTAACCTGGTTTATTCAAAATGTTCTTTGCACGATAGGCATAATCCAGAGTGCTCAAGGTTTCTTCAAGATTCAATGAAGCTGGGGAAATGGTGGCAATGATTGAAGTTTTAGTTTGTCCCCCAAGAGAGTCCTGAAGAATCCTGGTAAGTTTCGATTCTCTGTAGGGTATGTGAGGGGTTCTCTCCACCGATGCTGTGATTACTCTTCCCAGAGTAAGTAGCGACTGATTGATATTGCCAGCTTCACGAGCTCTTTTATCCACAGCTCCAGAACGGCCGATATTTTCATTCCCGGCAAGATCCACTAAATTCAGCTTGCCAATTTTTACTAGCTCCTCCCCATCATCGGTCATCTCCTTCATATGTATTGTGATGGAAAAGACCGAATGTGAACGACTCGAGTATGCATTCATCAGAGCAAGTGATGAATAAAACTTGACGACTTGACTTCTCTCCTCCCCTCTCCCCCCTTCTTCTGTTCCCCCCTCTTCCTCCCTTCTCCCCTCTCCACTCTTTTCCCCCTTCTCCACTCCCGCCTCCCCTTACGTCCCCTTCTTCCCCTCTCCCTCCCTTCTCCTATCTCCTATTCTCCAACCCCCCCCCCCCCCCCCCCCCCCCCACTTTCCCCGATGACCCCCATTTGTGGACCCAGCCTGTGACAGCTAGATCCCACTAATAGTACTGCACAAAGGCCACATCGTCTGTTTTAGTAACATTGACTATGGGATAAATGCAGACTTTGGGAACAACATTCTCTCAGCATATGACAGTCCCGCCATCCCGGGAATTAACCTTGTAAACCTACGCTGCACTCCCTCAATAGCAAGAATGTCCTTCCTCAAATTAGGGGACCAAAACCGCACACAATACTCCAGGTGTGGTCTCACTAGGGCTCTGTTCAACTGCAAAAGGACCTCTTTGCTCCTATATTTGATTCCTCTTGTTATAAAGGCCAACATGCCATTCGCTTTCTTCACTGCCTGCTGTACCTGCATGCTTACTTTCATAGACTGATGTACAAGGACCCCCAGATCCCAGTACCAGTTTGTCCATAGGCAAAAATAGTACAGTTATACCCCATGATTACTTCATGTAGGATGGGATACACCACATTTTTGTAAACATCAATTTGTTTTGCTGCTGGTCCAAAGACAATTTCAAAGGTGTATTTATTGGCAGCTTTTTCACTCCCCGGCACACAGCTACGCACTGCAACTTATTTTCTGACTGGATCACAATCAACCACGTTGGAGGCGTTTGCCTTGCGTTCAGATAAACTGAGAGGCATTCACACTCTTATAATGCCAAAATCAGAGTAGTATCTAAATAATTTCTGGCATTGCACACATAAATTATTTATCTGGAAAAATAAGCTTTATGAGCATAGGGTTCCATGCCCATTGATTGTGTAGTAAGGAGCTCAAGCACTGCCCAGAAGTGAGGACAAAAATGCAAATAATGCAGTGTAATTGGGTCAGTCTTCCATAAGTTCATAAATGATACAAGCAGAATTAAGCCATTTGGCCCATCGTCTACTCCGCCATTCAATCATGGCTGATCAATTTTACCCTCTCAACTCCACTCTCTTGTCTTGGCCCCATAATGCCTGACACCCAAACCAATCAAGAATATATCAATTTCTGCCTTAAAAATATCAATTGACTTGGCCTTCTGTGGCAACGAATTCCATGGCTTTCTCTCCAACTTTTCTTTTCCAGTGTATAGATTGGAAATTTGACTGGATCAACTGATTCAGATCAGATTCAGATCAACTGATGTTATATACAGGCAATATTATAAAGGAATCTCATGTTACACCCTACCAACAATAAGCTGTAATGGTAAATTGCTATTATACAGGCATCTTTGCTTGCCTGGATGAGTTCAGCTATAACAAAACTCTAGAAGATGGATGCCATGCAAGACACTATCAAAAAAGGAATTTGAGGAAGTCCCTTCTCCATAAGTATAGAAAACTAAACTAAACTTTGATCTATGAAAATGCTATGGGTTACAGTTAACCATAAGATATGGTGTAGATCAGCTAAAGCTGCATGGAATAACTCATAGGTTAGGGTAAGAGTAATCTTGATATGGTGGAGAGGGTCAAAAACTTCAAATTCCTGGGTGTGCATATTTCTGAAGATCTTTCCTGGACCCAGCACACTGATCCAATAATAAAGTTGGCACATCAGCGACTCTACATCCTGAGAAGATTGCGGAGATACGGCATGTCAAAGAGGATTCTCCTGAACTTCTACAGGTGCACAGTAGAGAACACACTGACTGGTTGCATCAAGGCCTAGTTCAGCAACTTGAACTTCCAGGTGCAGAAAAGACTACAAAAAGTTGTGACCACTGCCCAGTCCATCACCGGCTTTGACCTCTCCACTATCGAAGGGTTCTATCGAAGTCGCTGCGTCAAAAAGGCAGCCAACATCATCAAAGACGCACACCATCCTGGCCACGCACCCATTTCACCACCATTTCCATTAGGAAGAAGCTACGGGAGCCTGAAAACTGTAACATCCAGGTTCAGGAACAGCACATGTTTATTAACTTGTGTCATTATACTTACAGCATCGGTTCGCAGGACATTACAGTTCCTAGCAGCTACTCATACTGAATGGCGTAGGCAAGCTCTTGGTAATATGAATTGCATATTAGGCGGAGCAACTACTAACAAGCACTACAATTGGTTAGTAGGAAATAACCAATCTACATCTTTCCTTGTAGAAACAAAACAATGCATAGATACGTGGGAACATGGTGGCTAAGCAATATAGGAACCAGAACGCTAATAACGCACATGGGGAAGTATCGATAGTTACACAAAATCACCGTATCTAATCGGTGGCCTGCTAACCCATCCGGCACGTGTGCGGTACGAATCCGCTTCTCCTCCTTTCACCAGAAAGGTTACAGGGGAGGAAACCGGGGATGTGATCGGGGACCTGCCGGGGAGGGGAGGTGGTGTGATAGGCGAGCTAGGCACCGAACGCCCCAGGGAGGCTGCGGGGGAAAAGGTCTCTAATAGTGGAGCAGCAGGACCGGTAGTGGGAGGGTACACAAAACGCGAGACATCTGGATGTGGAGACGCAGGACGTGGTTCCTTCACTGGAAGGATATGTTGACGGTTGCGTCTAAATGGCTCCATCCATTTCAACCAGGTAGGAGTGTGGTTCTTTGGCAGGGCTGTGGATGTGACCCAGACGGCCATAGCCCTTGTTGGGCTGGAGGCGAACCACCTGTCCACTGGTGAGAGGTTTAAGTGGCTTACTGGATTTGTCGAAAAAAACGTTTTTGTGTATCGCGTTTGAATTGTAGTTGTGGCTGGACCGCAGATGGAGAACGATCTTGTGGCTCTAAAAGCTGCTAGTACACAGGCAGGGGAGCATGGGTTTGGCGAGATATCAGTCGCTGGGCTGGGGAACCCAGTATGGGATCCCTTGCAATGTTCCATAAATTGAGCAGGTCTAGGTAGACGTCCAATTTTGCAAGGTATGAACGCTCCATTAGTTGTTTTGCGCTTCGGACGGCTCATTCGGCGAGTCCGTTGGACTGCGGAAACTCAGGGCTGCTGGTGATATGTCGAAAGTCCCATAGTTTTGCAAAGTTTTTAAAAAGCTGGCTGGTGAATTGACTGCCGTTGTCGGACAGAAGGCGTGCAGGGGAACCGTGCACGGAGAAATGGTGTTGCAACTTCTCGATAACCGCTTCAGATGTAATTGTTTGGAGTAGATCGATGTCAAACCAGCCCGAATAAGAGTCGACAAGAACCAGATAGTGTTTCCCATGCCATTCGAATATATCGGTGGCTAACATGGACCATGGTAGAGGAAGAACTGGGTGCGGCAGTAAGGACTGCTTCTGCTGATGTGGCATCAGGCTTTTGCAGACGGCGCTGACTTCAGTTTTGTCACGTATATACTTGGTCATACCAGGCCAGTAAAACATGCTTTGTGCCCATTGGAAGGTTGCCTCCACGCCCGGGTGACCCCCTTGAGGGCATCAAAAGCTCTTTGGTGCTGCGGATACCAGGACCATGCAATGTCAGTTACCGCAGGGGGCAGATATGTTGCTGAGGTTGGGAATAAATTTCCCCGGGTAGTTGACCATTCCAAGGAATCTTTGTAGACTCACAACGTCAGTAGGAAGAGGTATCTCGTTGATAGCTGCAGTTTTTGATTGGTCTGGTCTGAGACCATCACTTGTGAAGACATGTTCGACGTAGGTAACTTCTGGGACTCGAAACTTACACTTTATGCTGAATGCCTTTGGCACGGTTCAGTACTTTCTTCAGATTAGCATCATGTTCAGCCAAGTCGCGCCCGTAGATGCGAATGTCGTCAACAATGATGGCGCATGGATACTCAGCAAACAATTGTTCCATCGTGCGCGGGAAAACTTCGCTGGCACAGTTGATGCCAAAAGGTACTCTCAGGAATTTGTAACGGCCAAAGGGGGTGCTGAACATAGTCTTGGACGAGTCTGGATCCAGTGGAATCTGCCAAAAGGAGCATTTGCCATCCAGAATGGAGAACACTGTTGCGTTGCCTATTTGAGCAGCAACTTCCTCTGCTGTTTGCATAGAGTAGTGCGGGCATTTGATAGCAGCATTGCGATCTCTGGGGTTTATGCAGATATGGATCTCCTCCTTGTTTTTTTCGTTGCGACCAACATGGTGGAAACCCAGTCAGATGGGTCAGTAACTTCAGCAATGACACCCATGGAGACCATCCGCTTGAGCTCATTGTGAGCTCTCATGCATGGCATGCAGAACACAATGTGGTGCTCGAACCACAGGAGTGACGTTGAGATCAACGGCAACGTGGTACTTGAGGGGCAACTTGCCAAGCTCATCGTTAAATAGTTCTTTGTATTGAGAGAGTATTTGCTGAGTGGGGCCCTCAGCGAGAAAGAGTTGATGGACAGTGTGGCCAAAGTATACTAGGCCTAGATTGTGGCATGCATTGATACTGAGCAGAGTCTCAGAATCCCCCTTGACGATATAAAACTTTAGGGTATGAGATTGCGAGTCTATGGTGCATTTAAAATTAGTCTGTCCAAGCGGGTGTAGAACATCTCCCCCATAGGCCTGAAGCATGGCCGAGGCCTTTTCGACATGTTAAGCATTACGAATTTTTTTAAAATTCAGATAACGAGATGACATCGCATTTTGCGCCCGTATCAACCTTCGCAATTACAGGCCTATTATTCACAAACATGGTTACCACAGGGTCAAGTTGCTCGTTAGAGGAAGGGAGGAGAGAGTGGATGGCTGAACTGTTATCTGTACTTTCAGAGAGCTGAGCGGAGGATGGCAAGTCAGGCTCTTGGTATTCGTTATCAGCAATCTCATGTTGTAACAGGTGCTAACTCGGCCTTGAGACGGATTCAGTCGCACGGGAACAGCAACATCTTGCAAAGTGGTTGGAATACATTCAGAAATTACAGGTTTTACTATAAGCAATACAGAATTCTCGACCCATAGCATGAAAATAGTTGCAATTGGGACTGAGTAGCAAACCTTCTCTGCTGCCAGGCCGGGGAAGGCTCGGAACGGCTGTTACGATAGGAGGTGTCTGTAAGATTGACACTATACTGCGAACGCTGGTCAGAGATCACAGACTTAGTGTGAGAAGATGTTATCTCAGCAATTTGACAGGCGTGCTCGGCTTGATTAAGGGTCAGGTACGTGTTACGGAGCAGTTCATCTCTTAACTTGTTATTAAGCATACTTCCAACAATCTTGTTGCGGATGAGTTCATCGCACAAATCACGAAATTGGCAGCAAACAGCCATGTGTTTTAAGCCGCTAATAAAACATTCTATCGGCTCATCAATCTGTTGCATATGAGCATAAAACTTGGTACGTTCGATAATGTAGTTCTAGGGGCAGTCACAATAATCTGTTTTTTAGTATTGACTACGGGATAAATGCAGACTTTGGGAACAACATCCCCCCCGCCTCAAAAAAGGGGGTTGCGACCGCACCCATTGCACCCCACCTTCGGACGGCCATGCAAGACAATGCTTGCTCCTTTGTTCATCTATATTACTAAAAGTCTGTTCTTGACCGGTTTTGACCATCTGTGCTGCGATTTCCGAGAGAACGCCGCCACCTACGGCCGTCATTTTTGGCCACCTCGCTCACAGCCCCCCTCCGCCATATGTGTGCCGAGGACTTTTCCCGTCGATGAAAAAAGACAGAGATATTAATGATTTTACAAAATTCCCCATTCTCTCTGCTGCCCCTGCTGACGGCAGGGGGGAGGGACTATAAAACCAGGAAGTGGTGTGCCTCAGTCAGTGTCTGCAAGCTGGAGGAAGGCAGAGGGTCACGTTTCTCTGAGCTGTGAATAACACTGAACATATGTCTACTCAAATGTAAGTGTCCTTAGTGGTTCTAAAATGCTTGCAGAATGTGTGTATTGGTTCTAAAATGTTTGCAAAAAGTGTCTCTTTTGGTTCTACAATGCTTGCAGAATGTTTTTTGGTTCTAAAATGTTTTTTAGGTTCTTCCCCCCTCTCCTCTCCTCTCCCCCCTCT
This sequence comes from Leucoraja erinaceus, assembly GCF_028641065.1. NCBI lineage: Eukaryota > Metazoa > Chordata > Chondrichthyes > Rajiformes > Rajidae > Leucoraja > Leucoraja erinaceus. The sequence goes on from NC_073378.1 coordinate 84,781,001, forward strand.
CCTCTCCTCCCCCCCCCTCTCTACTCCTCTGTTCTCCCCCCCCTCTCCTCTCCTCTCCCCCCCTCTCCTCTCCCCCCCTCTCTCCCCCCCTCTCCTCTCTCTCCTCTCCCCCCCCCCTCTCCCCCCCCTCTCCCCCCCCCTCTCTCTCTCCTCCCTCCCCCTCCCCCCCCCCCTCCCCCCCTCCTCCCCCCCTCCCTCCCCCCCTCCCCCCTCTCCTCGCCTCGCCCCCCTCTCTCTTTCTCTCCTCCCCCCCTCTCCTCTCCTCCCTCCCCCCCTCTCCTCTCCCCTCCTCTCCCCCCCCCTCCCCTCTCCTCTCCCCCCCCCCCCTCTCTCCCCCCCCCCCTCCTCCCCCCCCCCTCCCCCCGGTTTCCCCCCTCCCCCTCCCCCCCCCCCCTCTCCTCTCTCCCCCCCTCTCCTCTCCCCCTCACTCTCTACCCCTCTCCTCTCCCCTCACCTCCCCCCCACCCCCCCTCTCTAGGTGTGACTGCAAGTTGGGGCTATGCGTCAGTAGATAGGGTGTTTATCGTGTAAAAGGAGCAAATTAATAATATTAATATAATATCAAGGGGGGTAATTAGCGTGAGTGCGGGGGGGGGGGGGGGGGGGGGGGATAGTTTGTGTGTGTGATGCTGCATGCCGCCCCCCCCCCCCCCCCCCGCAACTGCACGTTGGGGGAACAGACCCAACGGGTCTGCACTTGGTCTAGTTACTTATTAAAGTTCCTTTGTTCTCAAGTTTGTCAGGGAACTGAAATTAACTCCCTGTGAATAGCATGGTTTCATGAAGACCATTAACATCCTGGTACAAATGGAAGATCAGAGGAAAATTCATCCTCAGATATGGAGCAAACTACGGTGTAGTCCATATTACATTCAGCTTATTTTCCTAGAAAATTATCCCTATAATGATTTTCCAAGACCCAAACCCTTTTCCCCATTGAATACCATGTTTAAAATGGAGTTGTGTTCCTGTGCGAAGTTCATTTCTCAACAGTGAAACCCTCGCGGGTGTGTGGTCAATAGGTATGGGAATTTTGGTTATATTCTCAGCAGAAGAAAAAAGGTTGTTGCTTTATTAACCAGTAATGGATGTTATATTGTTTAATAAAGTATAGTTGTACACCATCAAGGGATTATCTTGTCAGCGTTCAAAGCAAAGCCATTAAAAGACTCCCATCTGGCAGTCTGTGATCATGGCAAGAATCAATGGAAGAGATTATTTCTTTATTTCCAAAGCAAATTCCTTCAGTGACCGCCTGCTGTTAACTGGCAATCTGCCATCATTGTCCTTGGTAAACGTGTATATATTTGCTGGGGTTTTTTTTAACATAAATCCCACATGAGCAAACTTTTATTCAGCATCTCAACATTTTTGGTTGTCTCTTATGAGTTCCATAAGGGCGAATTTCTATTATCTGAACTGCTGTAAAATGGGATACATTGTGGTCCCTTCCTCCAAAAGGTAAAGTGGGTTTTTGTGAGACAAATATTCCTTTGCAGTTATTGATGTTATTTTTTCCAAAATTTGCAGGGAGGGTGAGCAAGGATCTCAAAATTATGCACAATGTTCAACAAAAAATCTTAAGTTTTAATGCATCTTAATTTTCCTTCCAAAGCAGTTCACAGTCAAAAAACGTGCTTGAAAATAGGCATCATTCTGCAAGCAGCAGTCCTAAATTATCATGTGTTCTGATTCCAGAGTGGGAGTATGACCTTCTTAGTCTCATACTCTGATGCAAAAGCTCTTTGCAGAAATTAATTAGTTATAATGTGTTAATCACCATTGTGATGAAACTAAGAAGGCATCCCATCTGCTATCAATTAGGTTCCTCAAATGACAACAGTGACCAGAAAATATATAGCTTATACTGAAATAAAATATGTTAGAAATAATTAGAACCTCGGGTAACTCTGTGGAAAGAGAAATAGTTAATGTTTCAGGTCAATGGCCTTTCATCAGAGCTGAGGAAAATAATTAAGTTAAACAAATTTTAGGTTGCAAAGAATGGGAGAAGAAACAGATAAAGAAAAATGAAACCAAGAGACCAAGAGATATTGAATGGCACAGTATTTGGTAGTACTTGCTGAAAGAGGGTGGAATAGGATGTATAAATGACAAAAGTTTAATAACATCTGAAATTGCAGAAGATGAGAGTAGAATAAGAAAGCTATGCATGTTGGAAATATGAGACACAACATTGGAACCAATTATTGCATATGGCCTAGAATTAGAGTAAAGCAAACTTCTAGTGTTAATGCTACTTAATTGTTGAAATACAAGTAATAAGATACTTAATCAAAATAGGATTCCAAATAAAATTCATCAAGAATAACCTGTTGCCAGAATGCATAAGTTTAAGGTGAGGAGTCAGAGGGTTCAGGAAGGGTTCTGAGGTGAAATTATGGCTAAAATATCTTTCCATCTCAATCCCATTCTCGTGTCTTCTCCTCATAAACTTTGACACCCAAACCAATTAAGAATCTGTCAATCTCCACTTTAAAAATACCCTATGACTTGGCCTCCACAGGTGTGTATGGCAATGAATTCCACAGATGCACCCCTTCTGACTAAAGAAATTCCCCCTCATCTCCTTTCTAGAAGTACCTCTTTTTATTCTGAGGCACGCTGGTCCTATACTCTCTCATGAGTGGAAACATCCTCTCCACATCCACTCTATCCAGGCCTTTCACTATACGGTAAGTTTCAATGAGGTGTCTCTTGATGTAATTTGTACACTACATCATGGCTGCTGTTCAGAGGCCGATAGATAACTCCCATAGTCTTTTTAACTTTGGAGTTTACAAACTCTATCCGCAAGGATTCTACACTTTGTGATCTATGTATTATCAGAATTACAATTTAGTGATCTAGACTTATTACTTCATGCAAATAGATTTCACATGGAAAGCATAGGCCCACATACCCAGGCAGATACTAAATTTTCTCTTGATTGGCTTTAATGAATGGGGAAATAGTATGGAGTCAAATTAAGTGCAGAGAATAATGGCAAAATGTCTTCCATGTGGAACCTCATTATCAAGACCATCTACTTAGTTTAGATCTGAGATTTAGTTGAGAATGCAGATTTCCTAATTAGGGATATTATTTAAGGCACTCTTACTGTTTTAAATTTACCTAAGCATCCTTAATCAACACCTTGCAGGTCGCAAGTTATTTTGAAATATGGTTATTGTAGATTGGCTATTGCATGCTAGCCAATTATAGTGCTTGTTAGTAGTAGCTCCGCCTAGTACGTGCTTTATAGTATCAAGAGCTGGCCTAGGCTAGCTGGTAGATGTAGCAGCTCGGAGCAGTAACGTATTATAGATGCTATGCTGTAAGTGATTTAATAAACATGTGTTGTATCTTAACGTGTGTTTGGGTCACTTCATTACATGGTGTCAGACAGTGAGTCTTACCCGCTCCATTCATGTTTATCGGATTTTATTTTCTTTTGATTAGTTTGTACCTCTATTATTTCCATTATGGCTAATTTGTGTCGCCGCCCAAGCACTTTGATCTTTGATTCAGACATTGCTGAATGATGGCGTCTTTTCGAACGTGACTACACTCATTATGTTTGCATCGTTCATCGTAATGACCCCCCTGATGTGCGTGCATCTGTTTTGCTTAATCTTGCGGGACCTGAGGCAATGCCGACAACTTCACTTTTGCTCCTGCTGTTTTGGATGACAACGGTCAGGTCCGTGTACCTGCAGAAACAATCGATGACCCTGTAGTTTTGCTCAGAGAGCTGTGTGATATGCCTTCAAACCATATTATTGAAAGAACCAAATTCTATGCTCGTTTACAACGTATCGACGAACCTATTGAACGATATATTTGCGAGCTGAAGAACATGGCTGCACGCTGTCGATTTTGTGATTTATGCGATGAGCTCGTACGTGATAAACTGGTAGGTGGAATGCTTGATAGCAAGCTGAGAGCTGAGCTTCTTTGAAACACTGAATTAACCCTTGACCAAGCAGAACATGCCTGCCGTATTTCCGAGATAACGTCTCCCCACACTGATCCAGTACCTTTCAGCCCCCTGCCCACAGCACTGCGTTAATCTTACAGACTTATCCTCTCACAAACCCTGACCCGGGTCTGCCGTTCGTTGTCAAAATTGTAACTATTTCCATGCGAAGGGTCATCAGTTCTGTGTAGCCTACGGAAAAGCTTGCATTTTCTGTAAGAAATTAAACCATTTTGCTCGATGCTGTTGTTCCTGTGTGACTCCTACTGCCTCAAGGACAAGTCTGCACCTGCTTCAACAGGAGTTCACTGATACTAACTCCCAAGAGCATGGGTTATCGTCCCCCGCTTCGCTCTCAGACAGGGTAGATACCAGTTCTGCCATTCACTCCCTCCTCCCTTCGACGAACGAGCTACTTGATCCTGAATTAACTATGTTTGTGAATAACAGGCCTCTTCTCAGCAAGGTGGACATGGTGCAAGAGTCAACGTCATCTCATTAAGAGAGTTCAAAAAAAATTGTAATGCTGAACGTATAGATAAGGACTCCGCAACGCTTCGGGCTTATGGGGGAGAGGCTCTGCACCCACCTGGAAAAGCTGATTTAAAGTGCACTGGAGATGAACAGCCCGCATCTTGCAGTTTCCTATTGCTAAAGCAAATTCAGAAACTTTGCTCGGTATCAATGCATGCCCCACAATGCATGCCCCACTTTGGACGCACTGTCCACAAACTCTGCCTCACTGATGAGCCCACTCAGCGGTACCCGGATGTGGCGCCGACAGACAAGAAGTCGAATCAAAGAAATCGAAGCCAAAGAACGGAATAGAAATGAGGCCAAAACGCCAATAAACCGAAAGAGTCCGAAGACAAAATGCCTTAAGTGCAACTGGGTGGAAGTCATTGAGGCTCGCTGCAGTGGAGTGTTTTGGTACCGGCACGATGGAGGTGGTTTTAAGGCACGTGGGGACAGCTGCTTGGGCAAGTGACAGGTTGGAGATGTCAGTCCAGACGTCTGTCAGCTGCGCAGCACAGGCCCTGAGGACACGCCCAGGAATGCCGTCAGGGCCAGCAGCCTTTCGTGCTCAATGCCGCATACACGTCGATCGTGGAGACTGTGAGGGGCTGGTGATCAGCAGGGAGCACAGCCTTGATGGCCATCTCTTGATTGTCCCTGTCAAAGCGGCCATAAAAGTGGTTAAGTTCCTCAAGGAAGGAGGCGTCGCTGGATGTGGGGGTGGTGTTGGTGGGTTTATAGTCCTGATGGCCTGGATGCCTTGCCACATGCATCGGGGTCGTTCTTGAATTGCTCCTCGATCCTTAGCTTGTAGCTGTGCTTGGCCTGCTTGATGCCCCTCTTCAGGTTAGCCCTGGATGAACTGTAGGCTCGAGCATCGCCTGACCTGAAAGCGGTGTCACGTGCCTTCAGCAGTAGCCTGACCTCTCTGTCCATCCATGGCATCTGATTTGGGAATGTGGTAATCCGTTTGAGGGAGGTGACACTGTTAATGGTGGAGTTGATAAAGTCCAAAACGGAGGAGGTATAAGAGGCAATGTCCGTGTGGGAGTCAAGGGTGGCCTGAGCTGCAAACACATTCTAGTTAGTGTTTCCAAAATGCTGCTGAATTGTGGAGTCCGCTGTTTTCTGACCAAATGCCTTCAGTCCTCACTGTGGGTTTTAACAATATGATGATTTTGACTTTGAGCAGGAACAATGAGAGGTGATCAGTGACTGTCCAAGGTGGGGGGGGGAGACGGCTTTGTAACCTTCAGCCATCTTGTGTAAACTTTGTTTATAGAGGGAACTGCAGATGCTGGAGAATCGAAGGTTACACAAAAAAGCTGGAGAAACTCAGCGGGTGCAGCAGCATCTATGGAGCGAAGGAAATAGGCAACGTTTCGGGCCGAAACCCTTCTTCAGACTTGAAGGAAATAGGCAACGTTTCGGGCCGAAACCCTTCTTCAGACTCGAAGGAAATAGGTAACGTTTCGGGCCGAAACCCTTCTTCAGTCTGAAGAAGGGTTTCGGCCCGAAACGTTGCCTATTTCCTTCGCTCCATAGATGCTGCTGCACCCGCTGAGTTTCTCCAGCTTTTTTGTGTAACCCTTGTGTAAACTTTGTCCAGTATCTTGTCTTCTCTAGTGGCAAAGGAGACACGTTGGTGGAATTTGGGGAGTGATTGAAGTCACCCGCAACAATGAAGGCTGCCTCGGGGTTGTGAGTCAGTTGTTTGCTAATGGCAGTATGCAATTCTTTCATTGCAAGCTTAGCAATGACCTAGTGGTCATCCCCAAGAATACCAAATGTCAATTGTAGTGAAAAACCTCATCCAGTCCTACTAATCAATCAAAACTGTAATGCAGGAATTAAGGGCCTGTCCCACGAGCATGCGACTGCATGCGGCTAGCGCGACCTAGCGTGGTCGCTTGAGCCGTACGGCCTCGCGGGGCCGGTCCCACTTCGATTGCCGGAGCCGTATGGAGTTGTGCGGAGCTGGTCCCGAAATATTGACACTGTCCAAAAATTCCACGCGGCAATGGCCCGCCAGCCCACAGCCGCATTGAGGCCATACGCACCGCCTCGACGTGCGTGCACAGCGTCTCGACGCCGTACGCAGCGGGCGCGTACGCCAGGCGCGAACTTCTTGCGGACTTCACTCGAACTTCACGTCAACTTGTACGGGATCACTCGACCTCCGCGCGGCCCCAGCTTCCGGTTTGGTCGCGCTCGCCGCATGCAGTCACATGCTGGTGGGACAGGCCCTGTACGGGGATCACTCGATCTCCGCGCGGCCCCCGCTTCCGGTTTGGTCGCGCTTGCCGCATGCAGTCGCATGCTCGTGGGACAGGCCCTTTACGTTGCAGGATTCTATATTGTTGGAATTTTCAATTGCCGATAGGAAATTCAGTACAACAACTGGATCCAGCAGGCTATAGTCTATTGAAAAGGTCTAGTTTCATAGTTGCATGCATTGTTTTTAATATCCATATTCAGAATCTAATATTAAAATTCTAAGATCCCGGAGTAAGGGCATTTGCTTAGTTCTTCAGCAATGACACCTATACCATTTGCATCTCTCCTCCGTAGCTTTCTGTCAAGTACATTCAAACAATTTTGAACAGATATGACTCATTCGATGTAGTTGCTTTATTGGCTTTGCCATTGTTTTTCTGAGTGACTTACTGTACATCAGTTATGAACAAACTCAGCCAATGTAATCTAAAAAGATGACAATGTTGTGCAAGGTATGATTTCAAAAATAGAATTTACATTGTTTTAATTTAATGCATTGATTATTTTTAATTTGGACATTTTTTACTAATTTATTTCTGTATATATTTATCATGATATTAAATATATATATCTCTATGGTCTGTTTTTAGCTTAATGCACCCCCAGGTGTTGAACAGGTTGAAGCTCAATCTGATGGGAACAGTCAACCATCTGCACTGTGCTTTTATGTTTCATATTTTTGAAGTTTATTTTTTAAATGATTTTTCAATACTTTTTTCTTAATTCCATTATAGAAAGAAAGTAATATTACAAGAGGGACCAGCAATATATATGAATAATAAATAAAAGACTAAATGCCATTTATAGTGTTTATAGCTTTTTTTGTTGTGCAAAATGTACCAAAACAGATTACACAAACATTTTTTTTATGCAGGAGGGGCAGTGCTTGGGTGAGGTCTACATTTATCAGTTGGCCTGGAAATAGGACCAGCATAGCTTAAATCATTTGCTGATCCGCTAAAATTTATTTGGCAACATCCACACATTTGAAGGGCAATCAAGAGAAAATGGTTTTGCTAACCTGGTAAGTAATTTAATCTACTGTCCAAAAAGCAAGAGGAATACGAAACAGCTACCGAAATTCAACCTTCCAGGTCTTTGATCCTCCTTTGACATTCCCAACCTTCACTCTGTATTTAATTTAGCAGAAATTGCATTCTCTGGGATGTTGTTCTTTTTATAAACTATTAAGAGAGATTTGAACAGCAATCTAATCCGGCCTTATTCTGAACCACAGACTCTACTAACAGATTACAAGTTTGAAAAGCCAAAAAATTAACAATCCTGTTTTCTCTAGATGCCTTCAGAGTGCATTATTCAAATATGTATTTTGATGTCTGGCCATGTGCAACTGATGTAGCAGTGAATGTGAAGGGGGGGGGGGATACCGGATTCAAAACTGTATCTTATGTTATTCAGTGATAGAGGGCTTATGTTGTGGCAATGAAATTCACGCAGAACAAAACAGAATTGCACCAGCCCTAAGCTTGAAAATAACTTTCCTCAATTGTCTCCATATTCGTCTTCCTATAAGAATTACTTTTCTAAATAGCCAAGGATTCTTGTTTCCGAGTCTTTCTCCACTTTAAATATCTTTCTTTTGAATATTATTGGTAAGATTTTGAATGTTGATTAAGAGGAAAAGTTTATGGATGCTGATGTTTCTGAGCTAAACAGGCTAATAAACAGTGACAAAAATCTGTGGAACCTAGGTTTTCAGTGAGAAAAAATGACTTTTTTAAAACCGAAAAATAAGCAGAAAATATTATACAGCAATTCAAGAGGAAAAGAGATATACCAAGAACCACAATTTGGTGGATAAAAAAAGAGATTAAAATAAAACTGAAATCTAATTGGAGTAAATAGTAAAATCAGAAAATTGGAAAACATAGAAACATAGAAAATAAGTGCAGGATGAGGCCATTTGGCCCTTCAAGCAAGCACCGCCATTCATTGTGATCATAGCTTATCATCCACAATCAGTAACCCTTGCCTGCCTTCTCCCCATACCCCTTGATTCCGACAGCCTCTAGAGCTCTATCTAACTCTCTTTTAAATTCATTCAGTGAATTGGCCTCTACTGCCTTGTTTGGAATATAAAGAGGATAGTTGATCATTTTAAAGGAAATATAAACTGCTTTAATAAATATATTGTGCCCTGATCAAGAGGTCAAGAGTGTTTAATTGTCATATGCACTGACAACAAAATAATGAAATTTTTAACTGCAACAGCATAACAGGCCTGTAAAACACAATACACATTCATAATATCTAATGAATTAAAAAAATCAATATTGGTCATAGAAGACCGATAGTGATGGAGGGGCGTTTCTTTGAATGGAAATCTGTGACCAGTAGTGTTCTGCAACTGGTCAGTGCTGGGATCTCTGTTCTGTTTAGTATAGTTTAATTTAGTTTAGTTTAGTTTAGAGATACAGCGTGGAAGCAGGCCCTTCCACCCAACAAGTCCTTTACCGACTTGCGATCCCTGCACAATAACACTTTGTGAGGTTATCCACTTTGGTGGCAAGAACAGGAAGGCAGATTATAATCTGAATGGTGTGAGATTAGGAAAAGGGGAAGTACAACGAGACCTGGGTGGCCTTGTACATCAGTCACTGAAAGTAAGCAAGCAGGTACAGCAGGCAGTGAAGAAAGCTAATGACATGTTGGCCTTCACAACGAGAGGAGTTGAGTTTAATAGCAAGGAGGTCCTTCTGCATTTGTACAGGGCCCTAGTGAGACCACACCTGGAGTATTTTGTAAATTTTTGGTCTCCTAATTTGAGGAAGGACATTGTTGCTATTGAGGGAGTGCAGCGTAGGTTCACGAGGTTAATTCCCGGGATGGCGGGACTGTCATATGATGAAAGAATGGAGCGACTGGGCTTGTATTCACTGGAATTTAGAAGGATGAGAGGGCATCTTATGGAAACATATAAAATTATTAAGGGATTGGACACGCTAGATGCAGGAAACATGTTCCCGATGTTGGGGGAGTCCAGAACCAGAGGCCACAGTTTAAGAATAAGGGGTAGGCCATTTAGAACTGAGATGAGGATTTTTTTTTCCACACAGAGTTGTGATTTTCTGGAATTCTTTGCCTCAGAAGGCAGTGGAGGCCAATTCACTGGATGCTTTCAAAAGAGAGTTAGATAGAGCTCTCGAGGCTAGCGCAATCAAGGAATATGGGGAGAAGGGAGGAACGGGGTACTGATTGTGAATGATCAGCCATGATCACATTGAATGGTGGAGCTGGGTCAAAGGGCCGAATGGCCTACCCCTGCACCTATTGTCTATGTATCTATGTATGTGTCCTACACAATAGGGACAATATTTACCAAGCCAATTAACCAACAAACCGGTACACCTTTGGAGTGTGGAAGGAAACTGAAGATCCTGACTACAGGTGCTGGCTGTACGGAGTTTGTACATTATCGTCCATGACCTTCATGGGGTTTCTCCAGAGATCTTCGGTTTCCTCCCACATTCCAAAGACGTACAGGTCTGTAGTTTAAATTGGCTTGATATAAATATAAAAAATTATCCCCAGTGTGTGTCAGAGAGCGTTAGTGTGCGGGGATCACTGGTTGGTTCAGACTCGGTGGGCTGAAGGGCCTGTTTCTGTGCTGTATCTCTTAACTAAACTAAATATATCTGATAATTAGGGATGTAGATCATTGGGTTCTCTTACAGAGCAGATGGAACCCAGAGTCATAGAGTTATACTACAAGGAAACAGACCCTTTGGCCTGTCTTGGCTGACCAAGATGCCAATTTAAGTTCATTTGCTTGCATTTGACCCACATACTACTGAGCGTTTCCTATCCATGTACCTGTCTAAATGTTGTTAAATGTTGTTTCTGTACATGCTCCAACCACTTAGTCTGGCAGCTTTTCCATATATGTACTACCCTCTGTGTGAAAATGCTGAACCTCCGGCTTCTATTAAATCTTTTATCTCCAACCTTAAACCTGTACCTTCAAATGCTTGATTAACCTACCCGGAGAAAAATACAGTGTGCATTCACCTTATTCATACTTGCACAAGAGTGAAGGGGTGTATGTGAACTGGAGGGGAACCAATATGCTGGTAGGGAGATTTGCTGATGCTATTCAGGAGGGGTTTAAACTAGCCTGGCAGAGGGTGCAGAGGGGTGATATCCAAAGCAGTAGTATTGCAGACAGGAAAGTTAAGACAAATATGAATGGTAAAGGGAGTAGTTTCTCTTGGTGGGACAGACTGGGGCAAGGCAAGCCAGGGAATGAGGATGGTCTGATAGACTAAACTGCATATATTTTAATGCAAAAGCCTGTCAGGTAGAGCAGATTAATTCAGGGCATGGTTTGGTGCATGGGTCTGGGATATTGAAATCTTAACAAAACATGGCTGAGGTGGGGGTAGCACTGGCAGCTCAATGTTCTAGGGTACAGATGCTACAGATGTAATAGAAGTGGAGGTCAGAGAAGGTGTAGTTGTATTTTTGATTAGGGAAAATGTCATGGTGATACTTAGAGAGGATATTCTTGGGGGATCATCCTGTGAAACCATATGTGTGGAACCTAAACATAAGAAGAGGAATACTTTAATATTTTAGGGTCCTCAATAATCGGCTAGAAGTAAGGAGTAATTATGTAGAAGGATCATATCTGTAAAATAATAATGTTTGTAATACTGGGATTGCCACAATGCAAATCGCTTTGATGTGAAGTTGGTAAATGTGTCCTGGAAAATTCTCTCAAACAACATGTAGATGCTCCCTGTTAGAAAGAGGGCATTGCTGGACTTCCTATTGGGGAAAGAGGCAAGTGATTGAAGTGTCAGGGGTGGGGGTAGGGTGTAGTATACTTTGGGACCAGTGAGCATAACTCCATTACTTCAAAAAAGAGACCACTGGTTATCGAATTAAATTACTAAATTGGGGCTAGTTAAATTCAGAATGCATTGGACAGGTACTTGCAAATGTTGTTTGGAAGAGGTTGATGATCGGTACAGGTTTGCATGGCCAGTGGGAGGTTTTAAAAAGTGCAATATGGAGAGCTCATCAGGTTTATGTTGGGATGAAGAGCAATGCTGGCAGAATTAAAGAACACCTGTTAAGTTAAATAAAAAAGGAGCAATCAGGATGACAAAAGGAGCACATGAGATAACATTGGTAGCCATGGTAAAGGACAATCGGAGAATCAAGGCATCAAAAAAGATCCTCCCAGTATAGTATATTAAAAGCAAAGGTTTACTTGGGTAGAGAATACTGTATGTTCCCATTCATACACAGAAAATGGCAGATTCATTAGAAATATTAATGGACAAGAGGGGCTTGAAGCGCAAACATAGCTTCCTAAATAGGGCAACAAGCAAATGGATGCAGTGTTGAAGAAGGCATCTGGAATGCCTCCCATCTGGGAACCGTCATTGAATTTAAAGTTGGGATGTCATGTTGCAGTTATATATAACTTTGGTTAGGCCACATATGGAGTATTGTGTGCAATTCTAGTTGCCACATTAAAAGGAGGGATGTGGAAGCTTTGGAGAGGGTGCAGAAAAGCTTCATCAGGAATGTTTGCTGGAATAGAGTTAATTACCTACAAGGTGACATTGGACAAACATGGATAGTTGGCTTTGGAACTTTGGAGGCTGAGGGGTATTCAGATAAATAAGTATATAAAATTATGAGTCAGAAATCCGGCCTGTTCATGTGCTATATATTCTATGTAAAATACTTATCAAAGAGTTGTGTGAAGGTTCATCGATTATGAGAAATCGATTTCTAGAGAATAATGCAATGATAGTTGGATTAAATTAACATTTTATGGTTGCATATATTATGGTAGAAGTTAAAAAGAACTACTGGAGGAAATTTAAAGATCTGGTGAGGCCCAACAAAATAGGAAAGAAGCTCTTTATTCTTTTCCACTTTGGCACTGTGAAACCCTATATATTGGAGGCACAAGAGATGCCTCGAATCTAGAGTTACAAACCAGATTTTGGCCGCACTTAGCAGATTGAACTGCAATGGGTGCATGGAACAAAGTGGTCAACATTTTGCTTCGAATCCCTGAATCAGGACACTGCACATTGTTGATTTTCAATTTTTACATGGCACATGTGAACGCTCTGGATATCGTTCACCTGGAATATGTGTTTTTGAAGAAGATGTTTGAATCTTTAGGACATCCACACACATACTAAGAAGAAACCACCACCATACTGGGACTGTTTCATATGCACTCACCCCAAGACGTTTTAGCCCATGCTGCAATTCACACATACTTTGTTTCTGACATTGAGAATTCACACAAAATCTGGAGCCTGCTGCATGTATACAGGCTCAAATTCAAACATGCACTGAGGCCCAAGTATGCAAGTGTTCAAGTTTGTGTTTATTGTCACGTAACCAATTAAGGTACAGTGAAATTTGAATTACCATACAGCCATACTAAGTGAAAAGCAACAAGCCACACAGCAACATAAAACACCATTTAACATAAACATCCACCACAGTGGAATCAACATTCTTCACTGTGATGGAAGGCAATTACGTTCAGTCATCTTCCTCTGTTCACCCGTGGTCGGGACCTAACCCTCCGCACTTGCCGTTGCCGACGGTCCGATGTTCAAGCCTTCGCGTTGGGATGATCAAAACTCTGGCGTTGGGACAAATCGGAACACCCCGCAGCATGGAGCTCCCAAGTTGGCCTCTTCTTACCGGAGACTGCGGCTTCACGGTGTTAAAGTCCACAGGCCCTTTTGTCAAAGGACTTTCGCTGGCGTTCCTCGGCAAAGGATCGCCCGCTCCATGATGGTAAGTGCACGCCGCGCCTGCGGCTTGAAGCTCCAGGCCCGTCTTCAGGAAAGGCCGTACCACTCCACGTTGTAGGCCGCTGGGGGGACGGAGATGCGACTTGGAGAAAAAATGCATCTCCATCTAGGTACGTGACTGAAAAAAGTTTGCATAGGCTATGCATAAGTTTATGATCAATACTCAAAGACCAGTTAATTTTTATAAATTCCAGGAAACTCCTAATCAAAGTTCCCAGGCATGTATGACACCATTCACTACTTCAGACTATACCAGTGAATCCAGCCGATAAAGTATTTTTAAAGTGCTGCTATTATTGTGATGTAGGAAAATACAGTAGTGTTTGTATTAAAGTTGCACAATCAATGATGGAATAATGATCAAGTCATCTGTTTTATTTGAGGGAGGTGGAAGGGTAAATATTGACCACGAGAGACTTGGGAAAACTTCCTGTCCTTGAAGCAGTGCCATGGAATCTGGCATGCATGTTTGAGAGAATAAATGGGGCCTAAGGTTAATATACCATCTGAAAGATGGAAATCTGACAAGGTGGCACTCCACTAGCCTCACACTGAAGTGTCAGTTTTGATTATGCACTGAATTACCTGAAATGGAACTACAACTGTTAACCTTCGGTATTGTACAACAGTTATCCATTGAACCACACTTGATTCTTCAACCTCCCTTAAGAAAAACAGATGACTTGATCATTATTCCATCATTGATTGTGCAACCTTTATACAAACATTGCTGTATTTTCCTACATCACAATAATAGCTGCATTTCAAAAAATACTTTGTTGGCTGGATTCACTTTGGAATAATCTGAAGTAGTGAATGGTGGTGCACATGCCTGGAAACTTTGATTTGGAGTTTATTGTAATATCAAGCCACCCTTGATATATTGTTGAGCTCATCAAGACTTATGAGCCATAGTTGGACTGAAGTGCCATATTAGTTTCATGAAATGCAAAGACACTTTCTGTCTTAGGAATTATGGCATAAGCTGGAAAGCTGGAATGAAGTAGTGGAAGTTGGGTTAAATATGAGTAACTTACTCAGCGTCTCCCTTATCGCTCCAAGTGGTATTCTCCACGGAGTCTGGATACCGAATATAAGCTCCGATTTTCTCACTCTTCATAGGAACTCTGTCTATTGAGGATTCAAGCAACGACTAGTAACATTATGTCATGGCACAGCAAGCATTTAAAATTCTGCTAAATATATGAAGGTGTGATTGGAACATAGAACTAGAAGGGGAAGTATGAACCCAGAGGGGCTGCCTAAGACCAGAAATGTAGGATGCTAATGGCAAGAGGAAATGAAATAGAGTTGCATTACTAGTGTGGGATAAAGTGATTACATTTGCTTATATTGCCAATGGATTTGGAGGATTTTGGAGGTAATTTGATGATAACTCTTCTATGCTTTGAGGGAGCTATAGTAAGGTGTCCATGACTCTGAAGTTCACAGAAACATGGTCATTACTGCTCTTCAGTAGTCATTGAGCTTTGAATAGTTGCCCCTCTCAGATGGCTGAAGACAGTGCTTACTGACGTAATTATGAATCTCATGATCAACATTTGCCTTCACCAACCAAGGCAGAGGAAGTGATCCATATTCCCCAAGGTATTACTGTGGAGCTTCACTGTTAGGAGATGGTGGGAGATTACAACCTTCACGTGGTCCGCCCTGTTTCAACGAATGCAATAAACCTGGCATGCACAATCAAATAAGATCAAATAGAACAAGATGTCCTACAACTTTAGGCTGTACACGCCATACGCAAGAAGAAGACTGTTTAGAAACATAGAAATTAGGTGCAGGAGTAGGCCATTCGGCCCTTCGAGCCTGCACCTCCATTCAATATGATCATGGCTGATCATCCAACTCAGTATCTTGTACCTGCCTTCTCTCCATACCCTCTGATCCCCTTAGCCACAAGGGCCACATCTAACTCCCTCTTAAATATAGCTAATGAACTGACCTCGACTTCCCTCTGTGGCAGAGAGTTCCAGAGATTCACCACTCTCTGTGTGAAAAAAGTTCTTCTCATCTCGGTTTTAAAGGATTTCCCCCTTATCCTTAAGCTGTGACCCCTTGTCCTGGACTTCCCCAACATTGGGAGCAATCTTCCTGCATCTAGCCTGTCCAACCCCTTAAGAATTTTGTAAGTTTCTATAAAATCCCCTCTCAATCTCCTAAATTCTAGAGAGTATAAACCAAGTCTATCCAGTCTTTCTTCATAAGACAGCCCTGACATCCCAGACATGTCAGTCTGGTGGACCTTCTCTGTACTCTCTCTATGGCAAGAATATCTTTCCTCAGATTAGGAGACCAAAACTGTACGCAATACTCCAGTTGTGGTCTCACCAAGACCCTGTACAACTGCAGTAGAACCTCCCTGCTCCTATACTCAAATCCTTTTGCTATGAAAGCTAACATACCATTCGCTTTCTTCACTTCCTGCTGCACCTGCATGCCTACTTTCAATGACTGGTGTACCATGACACCCAGGTCTCGCTGCATTTCCCCTTTTCCTAGTCGGCCATAATACCTTAGGAGGTGGTGTTGTGCAGCCCGAGCAAATTGGTTGAGATTCTTTGCTTTAGGTGTTTAGTATAAGGCTCATTCACTCATGTGCCACCATAAATGCTTTAACAATGACCGGGTGCTTGGCCTTTGAGTGTGCACATCAGCAATAGTATTGCAATCCCTTCACTGCGATTGGAATCACCTTGATGGTGGAGATTGAACAGTTTTTAATTATTCTTTGTATAGTTCTACTCTAGAGGGATGCTTGCTGAACACTATTCTAGTTATGAGTCTAAAGAAAGGTCTCGACCCGAAACATCATCCATTCCTTCTCGCCAGAGATGCTACCTGGCCCGCTGAGTTACTCCAGCATTTTGTGTCGACCTTCGATTTAAACCAGCATCCACACCATTCTAGTTAAACTCTAAGCTACTTCTAAGACCTTCCTGAAGTGCAGTGTCTGAATTGGACTTGATACTCCATCGTGGACCTAACCAACAATTAATAAAAATCCAGCATAACTTTCTTCCTTTAATGATTTGTGCACCCTGATTAATTCAGTATTTTTTGTTGCATTAACAGTCTATTTACTTTTCTCATTCAAAGGCAGTTATAGAGAATCATACAGCACGCTAGCAGCTTCTTCACCTGCCCTGACAATAAACAATTTTCACAATATTAAATGACATTAGCTATGTGACCGGTCATTTTGTTTCCCAGTTTAACGCTATTTGTGAATTTTGAAATTATGTCTAGTCGAAAATAGCTTTTATCTTTCCACTCCACGCTCAGTCCTGATGCCGAGTCGCAATTCCACCCACCCACCCATTCACGTAGAAGATGCCCCTCAAATCGCTGAGTTCCCCCAGCAGTTAAAAAAAAAATTGCTTTGAAATTATACTCTGCAATTATGCTCTGCATTCCCAAATGCAAATTGCTGATATTGATAAAGTAGCATCAGTTCCTAGGAAATACCATTCATTGCATTGCAACTTGTGAAACGACCTCTCTCTTACTATTGTAATGCCCATCTCTTGGTTAACCACGTATCTAAACGTAGACATGGTGCATACTTCAATTTGAAGTATGCACCATGTTTGCCGAGTGCAGCTTTGAGCTCCGGCGGAAACTTCAGTGCATTTCCTCGGTGCAGCGAGCTCCTCTTTGCTCCTCTTTGCTCCTCCCTGCGGCGCGCGGCCCGCCTCTTGTGCTTGGCCACGCCCCTTTGTGCGCGCAGCCGTGCCTTTTAACGTCAAATCACTATCCCCACCCCTTCTACCCACTTACGTGCTGACGTCGTTGGCCACTCGGCCGTGCGTCGCCCCGCTCGCTCTGGGATTGCAATGATTTAGAAGTTCAGGAATCCCACGTGACGTCACCAAAGGGTGATGTAATGCTTCTCTAAATAGAATGTATTGTAATCTTCTCTCAGTCCAACGTGGTTCCTCACAGACCCGCTTCTTCAATTGGACTTTCGCTAAGTTATTGGAAAATTAGTGAAAGGCACAAGGACGACAACCTCTCAGGTATTTTGACCCTTTTGTGCACTTTTCAACTGAGTTGTTTCTGTAAAACATAGTTAATTTGCATCTGTTTGTAATTTTTTTCCTCTTTTTGTTGATGCTAAATGGTAAACAGTAACAGTATCGGTGCGGGCACCGGGGGGTGTGTTACGGGTTAGAAACTGCTGATTGTTACTGCTAATAAGTTGCAAACTGCGATTCGCTGTCACGTAAAACGGGTCCATTTTATGGGAAAAGTGTGCTTAAATGAAAGTTCCTCAGATAAATGTTTCAATGGAAAGTCATTAGTATTCTTACGCTGTTTTTGTCTGGCGTGTGATAGTCTCCTCCAAAGGGCAGGGACGCCAAATGAGAATGTTCAAAATTTGTGAAAAAAACTGATTGGTGTGTAAACATAAAAAAATAAACACTTATTTGCTGTTATTCAGTTTTCAGCTGTTTATTGTTAGTTATTTTGCTGTCAAGTGTGCACTCATGTAATGGACCTGTTATACGTTATAGTAACTCTTGGTCGGACGCTTCCAATGAGTTTTGAATACAAGTGTTGAATTGGTGCAGATCCATGGAGTTTTACACGTGTTGGGATTAA
The DNA here is from genome assembly GCF_028641065.1 of Leucoraja erinaceus. NCBI lineage: Eukaryota > Metazoa > Chordata > Chondrichthyes > Rajiformes > Rajidae > Leucoraja > Leucoraja erinaceus. Next base: position 84,799,217 of record NC_073378.1, read on the forward strand.
CACAAGTCTCTTCTGGACGTTTTAAGGTGCTAAATTTAGATTTTTTGTTGCCAGATGAGAACACTTTTGAAATTGTGATTGACTATGTCCTTCGTGGCTGCGGTCCATTGATCACTATATATTTAGTTTTGTCCATTTAAAATTGCCATCAGGAAAGATATTTTGTTATTATATATGAGAGCAGGGTTATAGTTGGCCATTACGTCATTCTGCAGCCTATTAAGCATGTTTGATTAACAGCCCGCGATATTGAGGGTTGGGGGGGATCTGCTGACAAAGCGCACTATTAGAGCCCTCCGTTTGAAAAATATCTAAAGATGAAATGTCTTAAAACCTTGACAAGTGTAATTTCCAGTCATTTTCACTTTATTTTGTATATAACTGCCCTTTCCGGACAATCTTTAATGACCACTGTACTTGTAAAACGATACATTAGAACTTGAAACGTGTTCTCTATTATTGATGAAGAGGTATATTCAGTCATTCATCTTGAGTTTGTAGACCCCATCACTGATGATTTTTAAGCAACTTTAAGAGACAAGTTGGGAATCTGAATTGACGCCATGCGAGAGAGAACAAATTAAACCAATTTCATATCATACTTTTGTTTTGCACCTACACGCATACATAATTATTATTTTAGTGCAGTGTGTCAATAAATCTCATGTGAAGTTTCTCAGGGGTGGAACTTGAGCATTTCTGCCGAACTGTACAGCAGACCCACTGTACAAGGACTGTAGAACGATCAACTTTAAATGTCGAACTTGTGAGACAGGCATTGTTGCACTTGCAGCGTTGATCATACGCTGTAGTTCCTGTGCCGGATTGCCGAGGAATTCCTCCAGAGTGCATGCATCGACGAGTTCAGTTTAGACACCGGCCCAAGCTCGCTGTTTTTTCGCAGTCAGAGCGTTTCGCGCAGCGACAATAAAGGAAACTTGCTTCTTTGCTTGAAAGAGAACGCCGCGGCGAAGTTTAATTTCTCTAAGCCTCTTTAGCATCATGCCTGGATACTTTGTTTTCTCTTCTGTTGTTACAAAATTGAAAGTGAGCTTTTCGCTATATAACTGCCCCTAAAATAACCAACATTTTATGTAACCAGTACGATCGCCAGGGACCGTGCGCTATGAGAGCTGAGATAATGGCATATAGACTAGCAAAAGTTCAGTTACTCATCCTTCATGCTGAAGATCGAAAAAGGAGCAGCTTTAAATAACCGAGTACACTTTATTAAACTATTTCAGAGATAGCGCACTGTTCACGACATCATATTCTTGAGAGACGAGTATTTGAACGGAGTACTCAGCATCGCCGGTAGACCCTCACTAACTGCGAAACTTTCACAAATTGTTGAATGCATAAGGGCTCTAGACAGATGAATAATAAGCTAAATTAAAATTTGGGACGCCTGCACTGCTCACGAAGTTGTTTGATTGGAATAGAGCAGTTTTTACTGGATATGACCGTGAATACCATACCCAGTCCAGCCTTCTGCCGTGTAGTCCCCGGGACGAACACATTGTTGATTGATTGAGCTCTTTGGTCAAATAGTAGCGTGGATCTCCCACCGAGTGGAACACTAAAGTACTAATTGTTTTGGGAAACTCCGTGGTTGTAAGGTCCATGCGTACCGTTGCCACCATCTACAGCTCCTTCCGACACAGTGACTGTACGGTCATTTACAAAATATCCAGCCTTAAATTGTGATAGCTTACACACTGTAATAGATTCACAGAAGTAAGGGGAAAAAAAGGCAAATGACAATTGAACACTTGGCCAAGTGAAGTCACTAATTGTCACCGGTAAAATGAGCAACATTTAACCTCTTCGCCGGAATTGTATTTTATCTCGGCTTTTCAATGGAAGGGTCATTAAGAGCAGTTGAGGCCTTGTTAAAAGTACCACCTGCTCGCCACCCTATTCTCGAAAAGATACATGTTTTAATGTTCTTTGGAAGATGTTAAAGATTCAGCATCCTTTTGCAGTCTTGTGTGGGTATACACCTACCTCATCATTGTTGGCGGAAGGCACTATGTGAAGATCACTTTAATTTTTCCATACAATATTGTGAGTGTGTGTGTGTGTATATATATATATATACACCAGTTTGCAAGTTTACTCTTGAAAACTAAAAAGCCTTTTCATCTTGGAAATTTGTTATACATTGATACATTTTCTTGAATGCACTAACAGTACATTAAAGGGAGGTTCTTATTTAACATGATAAATAAAATATAATTGCACAGAAGATATTTTTTGCAAATATATTTGAATCAAATTACATTGTAAACACTTTGATTAGATTCACTGCCATACGTCAAAGTATTCTTAAAGTACATCTATTTCTATTGACTGTATTGTTCCCAGCAAGGCAAAGAAGGAGGCAGACCTATTGGAGTGATTAATGTGGATTGGCAAAATGGCTTAAATGTAAGTGGTGGGATGAAGCACCCATTCTGTGCCCTACGGGCTAATTTTGTGAGTGAGAAAAGTAAAATCCACAAATGTAACCTTTCCTCAATAATCTTGATCTCATTACTGGGTTTCCTTTGTGAAAGACTTGGCATGGTTTGCTAGCTCAATGGTTGGATTGAGCCCCATGTTTAAAATATCACCTTTAAGGCTCATTAGGCTAAAAATCGTTTTTTTTGTGAATTTATCTGTACATCATAAAGTATTTCATCATCTTCTTTCCTTCCCACCCCACTCTTTCTCCCCCATTCCACTCTTTCACTCCTTTCTGTCTCTTCCTCTCCCATCACACTTGATCATATGCATTGCTTTCTCTTTCATTGCTCTCTCCCTCTCCCACCCTTCTCGTTCGCTCCCACTCCTCTTCCTCATAGCTCTCTCCCCATCCTTTCTCTCATCGCTTTCTCACTCATCATGCTCTGTCTTGCCCCTCTCACCTCTCCCCCTCCCCCCTTCACTGTATTTAAAAATAAATGTCTGACTCTTCAACTTCCCAAAAATTGTTTCCCTCTGTCACAGTCCATGACTAATATATCTCTTCAAACAAGATTCCTCATTCCTCACCTCAACTCGTTTTCCTTCTTTGTATTCATATTTTATCAGTTCACCCTGTTTGATCTTGACCTAGTTGTAATTAAATGCAAGCGTCTATCTTAGGCCCTTCTGAATAAAAACATACCTGGAGTATTCCTGCCTAATCAAATGGACATTGACGGAGAGGAATAAAGCTTGGGAGAGTGACTAGCAGAAGATTAACATAGCTAGCCACAAAATAAGAGAAATCTAATGGTTTCTGCACTGTAACTGATTGGCCTTGGCTATGCTTTTCTGGTGGACTAAATTTTTGACATTTTGTGGTATGGTTTAAGTCATATTGCAAAAAGGATAAAAGAGGCATACAAACTCAATTGTATATTATCAATAATCTAATGTGTAGGAAGGAACTGCAGATGCTGGTTTAAACTGAAGATAGACACAAAATGCTGGAGTCACTCAGCGGGACAGGCAGCATCTCTGGAGAGAAGGAATGAGTGACACTTCGGGTTTAGAGCCTTCTTCAGACTAGTCAGGGAAATGGGTAACGAGAGATATAAGCAGTGAGTGATAGAAAACAAATGAATTAAAGATATTTCGAGGTGAGTGACAATGGGAAGATTTAATTTAAAAAATAATTGTTACCATTTCTCCTCTTGATCCTAATTTTAACTTTTGATGCTGAAATGAAATACGTCCATGTGATAACATACAGGTAAATATAAGTTTTAACAAATCGTAATAAAAGTATACATAAATCAGTATTATTCTTCTCAGTATTTGTTGCAGCAATGTTTGTTTTCTTTTGCCTCATCATACCACATACATTCAGATGCTATTTTCACAATTGTAAGTCCTCTCGTGAACATGTCTTTTTCCTTCATTATTACATAAATGGAAGATTTATTTCAAAGAAATAATGACAGCTTAAAATTGAGTAAAGGAGGATTATTGCTTTCAGCATCAGTCTTCTATCATGGATAAAATTTCTGAACTAATCAAAAAATTATAATTGCTTCTATTTTCCTTTCTGTAGATTGACATTTATGATACCAATAATTCCATGACAGATGCATGACTGGATAATAAAGTGAAGGAAATAAATTATATGGATACCCATAAAATTGGTGAACAGTATATATGAACAGCCTTGGATAAAGAGAAGCACTTAGTGGGACATTTTGTTTGTCTGCTTTCTGCTCCATTGGAATAAAAACGCACTTGTATGGATTTGGTGAGTTTTCTTTAATATGGTATATCATATTGCTTTGTATAAATTTTTATTCTCTGCTTGCTGAAATGTCCTAATTACATCTGAATTCCAGTGGAGATCCATCCTACCTATGGCTTTTTAGTTTTCATAAAACCATAAATAAATGTTGCCTTCCTTCATTTTAGCATTTCTACTTGGTTACATCTGTACAACATTTGCTTCATTCAAGAGTGACCTAGACAAGTTTCTGAATGGAGAAAATTTGCAGAGCTGTGGGGATGGTGAAGTGATGAAATGTACAGGATTGCTCTTACAATCTTGTAAAGATTCGACAGCTGAAATAGCCTTGTTCCATGCTGTAGATATTCTGTGATTCTATTTGGCAGTCACTTTTCCTGCATGATCTACTTTTTTTTCATTAAACGTTTCCCAAGTTTAACAAAGCTTGGATAGGGTGGATGTGGAGAGGATGGTTCCACTAGTGGAAGAGTCTAGGACTAGTGGTCATAGCCTCAGAATTAAAGGACGTTCTTTTAGGAAGGAGATGAGGAGGAATTTCTGTAGTCGGAGGGTAATGATTCTGGAATTCTTTTCCACAGAAAGCTGTGGAGGCTGTCGGTGGATATTTTTAAGGCAGAGATAGATAGATGGATTCTTGATTAGCACAGATGTCAGAGGTTATGGGGAGACGGCAGGAGAAAGGGGATAGGAGAGAGAGATAGATCAGCCATGATTGAATGGCGGAGTAGACGTTATGGGCTGAATGGCCTAATTCTGCTCCTATCACATGATCTTATGAAATAATAGTGACATGTTAAATATTTTAGACAATGCTGAAGATATTTGTGGCAATTAAGGGGAAATAACGTTGAATTTCTGAATACTGCACTAATGTCTGGAAATTAATGATGAATTACTAAAGATTTTATATGAAAAACAGACATGTACTTCTCTATATACACATGCAAATCAACTTAATACCTTCATATTGTGACTTCGGTGGTGGGAAAGATGCTGGAGTCAATTATTAAAGAGATAATAATGGGGCATTTGGATAGCAGTAAAAGGATTAGTCCAAGTCAACATGGATTTATGAAAGGGAAATCATGCTTGACTAATCTTCTGGAATTTTTTGAGGATGTGACAAGTAAAATGGATGAAGGGGTGCCAGTGGATGTAGTGTATCTAGACTTTCAGAAAGCCGTTGATAAGGTCCCGCACGGGAGACTGGTGACTAAAATTAGAGTACATGGTATTGGGGGTAGGGTGTTAACTTGGATAGAAAATTGGTTGGCAGACCGGAAGCAAAGAGTAGGAGTGAACGGGTCCTTTTCAGAATGGCAGGCAGTGGCGAGTGGAGTGCCGCAAGGCTCGGTGTTGGGGCCGTAACTGTTTACCATGCATATTAATGATTTGGAAGAGGGAATTAGGAGCAACACTAGCAAGTTTGCGGATGACACAAAGCTGGGTGGCAGAGTGAGCTGTGAAGAGGATGTTAGGAGGTTGCAGGGTGACCTGGACAGGTTGAGTGAGTGGGCAGATGCGTGGCAGATGCAGTATAATATAGATAAATGTGAGGTTATCCACTTTGGCGGGAAAAACAAGGGGGCAGATTATTATCTCAATGGGGTTAGGTTAGGTAAGGGGGAGGTGCAGCGAGACCTGGGCATCCTTGTACACCGGTCACTGAAAGTTGGCTTACAGGTACAGCAGGCAGTGAAGAAAGCTAATGGAATATTGGCCTTCATAACAAGAGGATTTCAGTATTGGAGTAAAGAGGTTCTTCTGCAGTTGTATAGGGCTCTGATGAGACCACATCTGGAGTATTGTGTACAGTTTTGGTCTCCTAATTTGAGGAAGGACATCCTTGTGATTGAGGCAGTGCAGCGTAGGTTCACAAGATTTATCCCTGGGATGGCGGGACTGTCATATGAGGAAACATTGAAAAGACTAGGCTTGTATTCACTGGAGTTTAGGATGAGGTGGGTTCTTATAGAAACATATAAAATTATAAAAGGACTGGACAAGCTAGATGCAGGAAAAATGTTCCCAATGTTGGGCGATTCCAGAACCAGGGGCCACAGTCTTAGAATAAAGGGGAGGTCATTTAAGACTGAGGTGATAAAAAAAAGTTTTCACCAGGAGAGTTGTGAATTTGTGGAATTCCCTGCCACAGAGGGCAGTGGAGGCAAAATCACTGAATGGATTTAAGAGAGAGTTAGATAGAGCTCTAGAGGCCATTGGAGTCAAGGGATATGGGGAAAAGGGTTATTGATAAGGGACGATCAGCCATGATCACAATGAATGGTGGTGCTGGCTTGAAGGGCCGAATGGCCTCCTCCTGCACCTATTTTCTATGTTTCTACATTCTGCTTGGACATTTCTCAATGACATCTGGTTCTTTCCTCAGTTATCCTCGATTCTGACTACTCTTCTAACTGCACCTTCCGGTGTAGGAATACAATCTGATAGAACTTTATTTATACCATAAAGGAAATTGGTCTGCCAACAGATATAAAATACAAGAATAGGAAGTGCAACATTTGGCCATATACTCCCTTCCTTCATATCACTGAGGGCCTGAGGCATAACCTCCAAATGCATTTTCATCATATCATCTTTAACTCTTAACTTTAAATCCCTCTTCAATTCCCATATTGACCTTCTGTCCTCCAGCTCCTCTATTACCAGAGTCAGGCCCCATGTAAATTGGATGAACAGTACTTCAGATTTTGTTTATAACCCAGTGGTTTGAAGGTTGAATCCTCAAAATTCAGGTAACTTCTACAAACAACCCCTTCCCACCCCCCCCCCCCCCCCCCCACTCCCTTCTTTGTTCCTCCCCTTCTCCTCTTCCTTCACTAAATGTTCATTAACCAGTTTCCCAGTTTGCAACAATGTATCTTTCTTGGGCTCACATCATCTCTAGCCAACAATTGGGCGGGACGGTGGCGCAGCGGTAGAGTGGCTGCCTTACCGCGTTTTCTGCGGCAGAGACCCGGGTTCGATCCCGACTATGGGTGCTGTCAGTATGGACCCCATGACTGCTCAGATTTTCTCCGCGATCTTCAGTTTCCTCCCACACGTACAGGTTTGTAGGCTGATTGGCTTTGTACAAATGCAAATTGTCCCTAGTGTGTGTAGGATGGTGTTAATGTGTGTGGATCGCTTGTCGGTGCCGACTCGGTGGGCCAAAGGGTCTGATTCTGAGCTGTATCTCTAAAGGAAAATAAATTGGCCTATCATGGAACTTCCTTGCCTGAGGTCATCTGTTGCCAACCCTGATTTGTCCTGTTTCTTTTTAATCGATTCCAGTTCCCCCCAGCCCCATTACAATCAGAAGAAGCGTCCCGACCCGAATCATCGTTTACCATTTTCTCCAGGTATGCTGCTTGACCCCCATGCATTTGTATCTATCTACAGCATATCATCACTGAATTAGACCCTTTACAGTATTCCAGACCTGGCATTTTCAACAAGTATAGATCAAACCATTGTTCTATTTTTTGGAGAGCACTTGTTGATAATAATTTTGCTTTTGTCACACATGGAGGTTATTCAGAGTGAAGTCTTCAGAGAGTGTGGCAGAATGTTAAGTAACAGGAAATTCATGAAACAAGGAATTTTTTGGAGAAAGAGCCGAGATGCTGCTTGATACTTCAAAATGATATTGGGTTAAATTCAGGAGAAAATAATGATTATTTAATCACGCACAAACTTAAAACTCAAATAGGGAAGCTAGTGTTAACAAATAAAGAATGAATAGTTCAATCAGGATTACAAATCGTTCATAAGCTTGTCTAAAAGGAAATCGAAAAAATACATATAAGGATAGGAATCTGAGAGCTGTTTTCAATTCCTGAACTTAAGGACACTGCACATGTTGTGGGGATTAAAAGTAGAGGAGATAACTGATCTCAAGTTGAAGATTGATGAGTTTGAGATGCAGCAAGAGTCACTGTGACGCATGAAGGAGGCTGAATTTTCTGCATTTCCCGCATTGTACTTTTCAAATGGCTACTCCATTGCCAGCATGAGTGGAACATAGCCATTGGAGGTCTATCCAAAAGAACTGAAAGAGCAGGAGTGTGCTAATCTCAAACAAAATTCCACCAAGTAGAACAGAGTTTAAGAAGGAGAACTTGAAGTAAATGGGTAGTGAGAGCAGATGTGAGGCATTCAATGACTGAAAGGAAATTTACTCAGAGTAGCGGGCATCATTAAGGTAAAAAAAACCCAGAAATCCTCATTTTAACAGACCACTTTATGACAGATTTTGGTAATACCGACCTTCACTGCCAGGCTGGGGCACCCTGGCACATGCCACCTCTCATGCTGCCTCCCGGCTGCTTCTGGTGCTGCTGCCACCACCATTGCCACCCTGGCCTGTACAACCTCTCAGGCAGCTTCCTGCGCTGCCGCCATCCTGACCACTCCCAGACCACGCCTGCCTCTGCCACACTGCCGCCACCGCTGCTGCAGTCACCACCACCGGCAATTACGTCACCACCACAACCATCATCACCACCATCAAAGGTGCCACTGCCACCATCGCCTCATTCATCATCACCACTGCCACCATCACCACCGCTGCCGCTGACCCTTTCTTGCACTCCGATTGCTCATGGGCCACGATTGCACCAATCCTCACCTCTTCCCCTGGCCATTAACTCACCTGGATTTGTGGTCCAGTTCCAGGCCCAGAGTCGAAAAATGGGTCTGGACCTGAGACGTCACCTATCGATGTTCTCCAGAGATACAGCCTGACCTGCTGAGTTACTCAAGCACTTTGTGCCCTTTTGTATATTAACCAGCATCTGTAGTTGTTTGTTTCTACTATTTATAAAATTAAAATCCCTTACCTGGTTATAGTGGATGATCTGTTATAACAAGGGTTGACTGTACATTAAATTAGTCTTTACTAAAAAATAAATGTTGCTGCAGTTTCCTCATATAAAGTTATAGTTAGTTATAGTTCATGATACTAAGTGTAAGATAAAGCCAACACCTACAGATCAGTCATGTAACCTAGATAGTGGAAAAGCTTCTAGAAATTAAAAGGGTTAGAATTAGAGGTCACCTGGACAACTGTGTATTACTTTGACAAGCCAACGGAGATTTGTTAAAGGCAAATTGTTTTCAATGAGGTAACAAAAGGGTGTGCAGTTGATGTAGTGTTTTGGGGCTTTCAAAGGCAATTGATAAAAGTGCCACGTAGCAGGCTTATTATCAAAATGGAACAAAATGGACAGTGGCATCATAGATACAGACTTGGCTACATGACAGGAAACAGAGGAGGAGGGAAGCATGTAATGGAGTTCCCCTAATGATAGTACTGGAACAATTATTTTTCTGCATACATATTAAAGATGTGTATGTACATGGATCTGTACCAAATCTGTGGACAATAGTAAACCTGGGAGCATGGTGCATTATAAGGAGGATATTAGATAGGCTGGCAGAATGGGCAAATGGACATTTGGTAGAAGAAATTTAAAACACAATTTAACATTATAGCTGGAAGAATGAGTCGAAATGATCTACACTAGAGGGCATAGTTTCAAAAAGGTACAGGAACAGAGAGATCTGGGGGCAAGTGTACATAAATCATTGGAAGTGATAGGGTAAGTTAAGAAAGTGTACGGTACCCTGGGTTAATAAAAAGAAGTATAGTTATTATGTAAGGAAATGATGATGTCCTTGCACAAGCCTAAGATTCAGCTACAACTGGAGAACCATGTCCAGTTCTGGCAACACACCTCATGAAACATGTGACGGATGAAGGGTATGAAAGATATTCACTGAAATGATTAAAGGAATGGAAATTATATGGGCAGACTGGCAAAGTTATGGTTGTGTTCCTTGGAATAGGTAACGATGAGAGGGGACCTGATAGAAGGAGTTGATATCATGAATGGCCTAGACAGAGTTGAATGCGGGGAAAACTGGTTACATTGTTGCAAGTTCATAAACTAGAGAACATGTTTGACAAAAGAATCAAAAATGACAAAGGAAGATGTTTGACAAAATAAGATGAGAAAAAATATTTCTGTGCATTGAATGATTCAATCACAGTTCAGTGCAAGGGTTGGTTTTATTTTTTTTTTAATTTTAGAGATACAGCGCGGAACCAGGCCCTTTGACCCACCACGTCCACACCGACCAGCAATCACTCCGTACACTAATCTAAACACACAAGGGGCTATTTTACAACTTACCAAAGCCAATTAACCCACAAACCTGTCATATTTGGAGTGTGGGAGGAAACTGGAGCAGCTGGAAAAATCCCACAAGGAGAATGTACAAACTCTGTAGAGACAGCACCCTTATGCCCCTGTCCCACTTAGGAAACCTGAACGGAAACCTCTGGAGACTTTGTGCCCCACCCAAGGTTTCCGTGCGGTTCCGGAGGTTGCAGGTGGTTGCCGGAGGTTGCAGGTAGTGGAAGCAGGTAGGGAGACTGACAAAAACCTCTGGAAACCGCATGGAAACCTTGGGTGGGGCGCAAAGTCTCCAGAAGTTTCCGTTCAGGTTTCCTAAGTGGGACAGGGGCATTAGTCAGGATTGAACCCGGGTCTCTGGTGCTGTATGGAAGCAACTCTACCGCTGTGCCACTGAGCCACGCGTGCGGTTGTGAAGGCAAAATAACAAGGTATTGAGAAGGGAACTAGACAAGTATGTGAATGGGAAAGAGAGAAGGGTCTGAAGGGTCTCAACCTGAAACGTCACCCATTCCTTCTCTCCAGAGATGCTGCCTGTCCCACTGAGTTAATCCAGCATTTTGTGTCTATCTTTGTTGTAACCAGCATCTGAAGTTCCTTCCTACAGAAGAAAATATAGTGCTGTGTGGTGAGGGTAGGAATTGGGGCTGGTATAGTATTTTAACACCTATAATTATATTCACTAAGAATTTGCGAAAAGTGATCAATATTATCAGTAGGAAGGAATGATATAATTTTGACAACCGATCAGATAACCATATAACAATTACAGACTAGAAGGGCCATCTCGGCCCCTCTAGTCTGTGCCAAACACTTACTCTCACCTAGTCCCATCTACCTGCACTCAGACCATAACCCTCCATTCCTTTCCCGTCCATATACCTATCAAATTTATTTTTAAATGAAAAAATCGAACCTGCATCCATCACTTCCACTGGAAGCTCATTCCACACAGCTACCACTCTCTGAGTAAAGAAATTTCCGCTCATGTTACCCCTAAACTTTTGTCTCTTAATTCTCCAATCATGTCCTCTTGTTTGCATCTTCCCTACTCTCAATGGAAAAAGCTTATCCATGTCAACTCTGTCTATCCCTCTCATAATTTTAAAGACCTCTATCAAGTCCCCCCTTAACGTTCTGCATTCCAAAGAATAAAGACCTACCTTGTTCAACCTTTCTCTGTAATTTAGGTGCTGAAATCCAGGCAACATTCTAGTAAATCTCCTCTGTACTCACTCTATTATGTTGACATCTTTTCTATAATTTAGCGACCAAAATTGTACACCATGTTCCAGAATTGGCCTCACCAATGCCTTGTACAATTTTAACATTACATCCCAACTTTTATACTCAATGCTCTGATTTATAAAGATCAGCACACCAAAACCTTTCTTTACCACCCTATCTACATGAGTTTCCACCTTCAGGGAACTATGCACAGTTATTCCTAGATCATTCTGTTCAACTGCATTCCTCAATTCGCTACCATTTACCATGTATGTCCTATTTTGATTTGTCCTGCCAAGATGTAGCACCTCACAGTTATCAGCATTAAACTCCATCTGCCATCTTTCAGCCCACTGTTCCAAATGGCTTAAATCTCACTGTAGACTGAAAATTTACTTCATTATCCACAACACCACCTATCTTAGTATCATCTGCATACTTACTAATCCAATTTACCACACCATCATCCAGATCATTGATGTATATGTCAAACAACAGTGGACCCAACACAGATCCCTGTGGCACCCCACTAGTCACCGGCCTCCAATCAGACAAACAGCCATCCACCATTACTCTCTGCTATCTCCCATTCAGCCACTGTTGAATCCATCTTGCTACTCCACTATTAATACCCAACAATTGAACCTTCTTAACCAACCTTCCATATGGAACCTTGTCAAAGGCCTTACTGAAGTACATATAGACAACATCCACCGCTTTTCCTCATCAATTTCCCTAGTAACCTCTTCAAAAAAATTCAAGAAGATTAGTCAAACATGACCTTCCAGGCACAAATCCATGTTGACTGTTCCTAATCAGACCCTGTTTATCCAGATGATTATATATTTTATCTCTAAGTATCCTTTCTATTAATTTGCCCACCACTGACGTCAAACTAACAGGTCTATAATTGCTAGGTTTACTCTTAGAACTCTTTTTAAACAATGGAACAACATGCGCAGTACGCCAATCCTCCAGCACCATTCCCGTTTCTAATGACATTTGAAATATTTCTGTCATAGCCCCTGCTATTTCAACACAAACTTCACTCAATTTAGCTAGGGAATATCCTGTCAGGACCTGGAAACTTATCCACTTTTATATTTTTCAAAAGTGTCAGTACTTCCTCTTCTTTGATCCTCATAGTTTCCATAGCTACTCTACTTGTTTTAGTTAGCAGCATCAGTTGTCCCTCCGAATTGTGTAATATGTTTTGCATTGTTAGTTGCATGGAAAGCTAAGACAGAAATGTAATTAGATCATTATTTTTAAGAGTGACAGTTAAAGATGCATTTATTTAATGCCTAGACTTAAATTTTGGTTGTGACTGATATCTTCTCTTCAGCCAGTGTTAATTCATGCAACCGACCATCTGTCTGTAAGTTTAAATCCATGGAGTTCCACAAAATGAATTCCATGGTTACGCTTGGTAGCTCTCTTTTGTTTGCTTACAGTTTAAATTAATTTGAAGGAAATCGACTAAAGGGCCTGTCCCACTTAGGCGATTTTTTTGGCGACTGTCACAACTGTAGCAGGTCATCGAAAAAGCGGCGACTGGAACCCCCCCCAATACCCCCACGACAATGTCTACGACAAGCTACGACAACCTACCACTTAGTCGACGTCAAGCTACGGCAAGCTACCGACAACCGGCGACCCATTAGGATGTCCACTTACGACCACACCTATGACAACTATAACCACACGGGCGACAAACAATGTCAACCTATGTCCTCCCTTGACAAGTTACGACAAGGAACAGCAACAACTGAAGAAAACTGAAGGCAATTCAGTCGCTGGTACCTGTTGACGTAGGTTGACGTAGGTAGTCGCCAACGGAATTCACTGAAGTCAGCACCTGGCGACATCTAACGTCACCTGGCGACAACCTGCATCATCCTGGTGACAACCTACGACAGGAACTATTGACAGGAAAAGACAAGCTACGCAAGCCCACTGTCGCCAAAAAGTTTTAAACATTTCAAATGTTTCAGTGGTGACCAGAAAAACATTACAACTCTTTAGGCGACTCACGACCATACAGTCGTCACCCCGCGACCATGTGGCGACTGCCTCGTCGCTTGTAGTCACCGAGAAAAAATCACCTAAGTGGGACAGGGGCTTTAAACTTTTCATCAGTTAGGACAAAGAAAAAAAAATGTTACTTATCTGCTCATAACAGAATACCGTTAGCGCTATGACAATGGGATTTCCCCCCCAGTCTACAACATAAATTGATGTAGATATGTAGGTTGAAATTTATTGTCTTAAAATACTACCTTATTTCACCACATGAAATGGGCACTGGGCAAAAACCTTGGACACTGCAATAAACTGAGCACCTTGGCAATCCATTCTTCAACATTTATTACCTACTAACAATTCGGAAACCGGTTTGGTAAGAGTTATTTTGATGTAATTAAAGTTTTCATACAGTTTTTACAGGGCCACAATTCAGAGATAACTTTTGAAATGAGAGCTAAATCTTCTTGGGGAAAACAAAAAAAATACTGTTGATAATTATTTTTCTTCCTCATGGATGTATTGTGTATTCTCCAAAACTGGCATTTAACTGCCAAATATAAAAAGTACAGGTGCTTTATTCTAAAACAGTTTGGTTAAATTGTTCAACTTTCTTTAGAAACATTATTGATGTGAAATGAGCAGGTAAGAATTGCCGTGTATTTCCTTTATTCTGGATGGAGAACAAGTGTCTGCAGTGTGACACACAGTAATGTTATGGCTGTGTACAGAACCTGCATTGGTTTGGTGCCTGATAGACACTTGTGACAGTCATCTCCAGAAAACAGGCATCATGTGATGAAGGAGTCTGGGACTGAAATGTGAATCTTCTGCTCAATTTGTGTCTGTGTGCGGCTGTTATGTCACTGGAACCTGTAGCAAATCATGCATGAAGAGTTGACAACATACTACACAAGTGATGTTTTAAATTGATCTTTGCTTCCATTGAGGTAAGCCTCTTGTTAGTTGTTCGAGACATCTGGAGTGTTTGTGGACTAACCTTCAGCTATTTTTGAATAATTTAACAGATTGAATTTATGGAAGGTTGAAATTGTTTCACAGGTGATGTTTTCTCCCCTCAGATGCTGAACAAGGGAAAACCGCAGCATCCATCCTTGTGAGGATGAAAATGCATTACAGAACGCAGTTTATCCGAATGGAACATTAAACATAAACCTCCCAGAGGAGTAGTGTGCAAGGCAATTGCACATCTCCGGGGAGTCAGTCACTTGCCAATGCCACCTGCTGGTTTGAGAATTCAAACCTACCATTGGAGCATGCTCTATGAAGGTCACGCTGATTTTATGCCTTTGGCTCCATCCACGCTGCTTCTGATGACGCCGATGACATCAGTGAGTTTGCTGTGTACGTGGCATTTCAGGAGGTCACTGACTCATTGTTCGGAAGGTGCCAGCAATTCATTAGCACTCCCTTGGTGACTGTCAAACAGGAGGAAAGAGCACTGAGATTTGCCTACATTGCTAGGCAGAGCATTACTGACTGCATGCATGAAGCCCCACTAGCTTCCCATTGTGAATCAGCACTGTTTCTCAACATGATAGGCTTTCATTTGCTCAATTCTGAACTTGTTTCCGACCATGGATATTGAGTCATGCAGGTTGGCATCTATTCTCATGGCCTCAACCATCCATGAATTGGAAAACACTCAAAGTGTACATTCATAATTTTCCTGAGTCTTTATAAGCCAGAACTATTCTGGAGCTTAAAGCCACGATAGCAGCAATATTTGCTTCTGCTGATGTTCCATCAAAGTGGTTCTTCTGACACATTCATGGAGCTGACCACCCCTTTACACTTTCAATAATATACCTAAAGCCTGCACAGAGGCAAAACAAATATTCAATAACTCCAACATTGTGAACAATAAGCAGACAGAACAGTACACCAAGAAGCTGCACATTGCCACGTTTTCTCAATGGTCTCCATATCCTCTGTGGCAGGGTTAAAGCCATGTACCACAGTACGAGTTCATTCAAAGAGTTCTCCCGAGTTTGCCCTGATTCGAACTCGGAGATTTACGGTAATGGCCGCTCGTCGGTACTCGTGGCTCTCGTGGACATTTTTCAACATGTTGAAAAATCTTCACGAGTCTTCCCGAGCTTACCGCGTTTCCCGAGTACCTGCCGTTAGCGTTACGAGCCGCTAAGAGACGTTCCCGAGCTCCGATGTACCCGCTACATTCATTCTACGTACTTCTGCAGACTTCTTCTGACCCTTCTTCTAAAAGAACAAATGTATGTGCAATGAAGGACATAATAAGAATTGGAGAGGGATGGGTGTGCATGCTGAGCCTATAATTAGTATAGTGCTCAGAAGTAATATGGCCTAGCATCCTCCCTTTAGCTAGCATTGTGGATTTGTTGACCCTTTAATTGCATTGCAGCCATATCCTGGTGATCTGAAAGTAGATTGTATTGGATCACTGACACTTCCAAGTTCAACTCAGTTCTTTCCCTATCCTACATTACCCAACCTCTCAACATTGGACACATTTTGTGATATTCTCATTGTTGGTGGACAAAACTACTAGAACTGTCATGCACAGCAGCATTGTAGAACACATTAATCATAGAGGCAGAATGGTTTAGGAATATATCCAATACCATCATCTCATGCAATGAATAATATTATTGATCTTTCCCAGGAATTAATTAATACATTAAAAAAAACTTTGCAGTTCTGAGATCAGGAGGAAGGCCATTGATTGATGAAAAAGCATAACCCAATTATAACAATTAGTCATTTCATCATACTTCAACTGAGGGCAATAAAGAAAATGACTGAGATCAAATGATTACACCAGACCAATTATTGTATTCTCAGTTTACTAGTTGTAAGAAAGGAACAACAGTGGCATCGGTACAGGGAAAATAAATTTAGTTGAATAGTTATTATCACCAGTAAAACATGATTTTAAAAAAAACAGACTATCATTGATAGAAAATTCAATTTCAGTCAACCTCATGAAGCATTAATTGGTTATTTAGCAATTAAAAATAGGATTACATGGTTTGTGTGAAATGGAAGGGAAACATTCAGCTCAATCAATCCAAGTCGGCTGTAATGCTTCACTCAGCTTTTCTTATTTCATCTCATCTGAACATTACATTGTAACCCTCCATTCCCTTTCCCTGATACTTCAGTTTTGCCTTAGTTGCATCAATATGATTGACTTCGACCATGCATTATCACAGCAAGGTCAACATTCTTGACGCTCTCTAAGTAAAAATACATTTTGAATACATTGGATTTCTTGGTGACTGTCATAATAATGACATATCATGAAATATCATTATATTACAAATGATGACAACTTCATGTCATTAAAAATGTTTTACAAAATCAATTTATTGGTGTAAGCTGATGTATTAGGGAATTATAAGAGCTCTTGGAGGAATGAATATGGGCACTTTCCCAATTATCAAATTTTCTGACACAATTCAGCTCTTCAGCGTAGGTTAAACATTCAGCAAATACAAACAATTTTAATTCCATGGCTTTTTTGCAAGGGGTAAATATTTTATCCAACATAATATATTGTGCAGTTATTACTATAAACCAACCTAAGAATTGTTTCATAGTAACAGCACAATTTACTTTCTAATCTATTATATTTTATCTGCATTCAGATGTCAAAGATGTTATTGTTCACAAAATCTTACAATTTACAAAATCTAACAATGATATTCAAAACAACTAGAATATAGTGGAACACAATAATGTTTTTTGGGGGTGGTGGAAGCAAATTGTTTTCATATTGGTTATAGAATAAATTGTTACTGGTTCTTCGGATACTTAAATATGCAAGCCAGCCCTGGTTTAACAAAGAGGGTTAAATTATTTACTGTATTGAGAGAGATAATCAGCAGAAAAATTATTGCTGGGTTTACAGTTAAAGCTCTGAAGAGCAAAAACTTTATTGACTTAAGAAATAATGTTGCATAAAAATAAAGCAATTGGTTGAAATACAATAATTATTAGTTAAATCAGCAAAAACATGTAGAATAAGTCCATACTGATACTTTTAAGAATTATTCTATAAATTAAACAATCTAAATATAAATCAATTTTTGAATTATATTCAATAAAATTGTTTATTTAATATGCTCATAAAATATTTTCAGTTATCGTCCAGTATAAGCCTTCATTTTCAAACTTAAATGTGCTATTTTCTTTCCCAATTTCAATTTTAAATGGAAATGTTATACTTTACTAGACCAAGCGGGACCCGTTGGATCCCGTCCTCAACGTGTCACAGGGGAGGGCTGGTCCCCGAACGCAATATTCCACCACTCGTAGGTCCCAATACTCACCACTCCTTAGAGAGGGAAGGGGTAGAGAGGGAGGGGGAGGGGGAGGGGGTAGAGAGGGAGGTGGAGAAGGTAGAGAGGGAAAGGAATAGTGGCAGGGGGAGGGGATAGAGAGGGAGAATGGCAGAAGGGAGGGGGCACCCCATCTCCTTCCTCCTGATTTTCCTCATCCTCCTCCCATCACTCCCATTCCCTGCCCTAGGACCTACCCAGGTCGTAGAGCAGCACCAGGGCCTGGACAGCTTGAGAGGCCATTGTGATTGGTGTACTGTGAGAGGCATTGTGACATCATCACTGGACACTCTCTGAAAAAGTGGTTTTGGCTTTTTTTGAAACTTTAAATTATGAATAACTTTGGAAATATAGGTTGGAATGCGACGGGAAGATGTTTATCGCTTCGACAGGAAAAGTGTGAGTAGAATATGTGAAAATGGGAAGGCTGTGGCCCAGCATTTGGAAGACGATAGGAAAAAGCAAAGCAGAGTGACACATTGCCGGCAAAAACAAAGAGTCTTAGTAAAATAGATTATTATATTGCATTTCAAGGATAAGACTTAATTTTCTGAATGGTCTAAAAATGATTAATGTCTTCTATCGTCGTTTCAATTTTTCTATTTTCATCTTACGACTCCAGTAAAATTGGTTGGTATGTGGTATTTAAAACAAGCTGATGTCTATTTAATAAGCTTATGGTTTATCCAGATTTTATTGACATTTCTTAAAAGATGCAAATGTGCACATTTTGCCTGTTACTTTGCAACATACAGCAAGAGCCAACTTTCTTTTCAATCTGCCAGTGCAGGTTTAATAGCAATATTCATGTCAGCAGGATACTTATACTATCTGCTTGAAATGCAGATGGGTTGAGGTGGGGTGAGAAGCAAAGATCATAGATCCCAGAGTAATCAGATATTTAAACCATCGTCATCAATCACATGGCAACTCTTCCTTATTTTGAAGAAAATTGGAACCTAGGAATAGCCGGAATTGGAAAAGAACATTACATTCCTCTGGCTGTTCCTCAAGTTCAAATAATATCAACTTCCTGTTAGACGACAGTAATTTCCACCTTCACAGGATGCCCAGACAATATGCTTCATCAACGTCTCTGTGAAATAAATGACAGTTGACCCTTTCAGCTTTTCAAAGAATTTTTCAATAAGACTGGATAAATAATGAAAATGTTCCACAACATTTCTTCTCTCCATTTTATAAATACCCGTGTTTTTCAATTTTAGCTTTTAGCTTAGGTAGCTGATGCTTTTATGCTTTGATGTCCTCTTCTAATACTTTCAAAAAGCACATTTCCTCACTGTAGCCGTGAATAGAAATTTATAAGTATTTGAACTTATGGTCAATAAATTGTGTGATTATGTTGTGTGAATGATGAACGATTGTGCTGTATATCTCTGGTTAATACACTGTACTAAGTTTAGTTTTTCTAATTTTGCTGCTACATTAAAGCTGCTCTGGGCTATTTTGTTCCGACACCTCTTCCTGCATTGCCTCCTGTGGATTGGAGTTCACTTTATATATATTTTTCACCATATCTTTATTATGCAATATTACTACTTGCTAATGCAGTCCCATGATCTTTTCAAATCCCTTGGTTTTTAGTTTGTTGACTTCTTGATGTTTAGAGACTTCCCATGTTATATTGACTACACCATTAGTTTAATGTTAAGATTTATTTGCAAATCAATTTTTATGATATATTCAATAACTTCTTACCTTTTATATTCAGACCCAAATTATTTTCTTCCATTCTGAAGCAGTGTCATGTGCATCTGTGTATAGTTCTTTATCTCATTTGATTTAAAGTTTTCAATAATAGGACACCAAAGCATGCTTAGTGTTTCAGTTCTAATACATAATTCAAATCATATCCAACCTCCTAAACAAATATAGTGCTTTGCTTTGAAGAAGGGTCTCGACCCAAAACGTCACCTTTTCCTTCTCACCAGAGATGCTGCCTGTCCCGCTGAGTTACTCCAGCTTTTTGTGTCTGTCATAGAGCTTTGCTTGTCAGGAATACATGTTAGGAATTCAGGCGTAGAGATCAGAAAACAGTGCATGGCCTCAATTACATGCCCACATTCCAGCAACTCAGATTCATCAAATGGATTGAAAGCACCTCCTGGTTGTTGAGTCAATGTGAAATAGATTTGGGTGGTCTCATTTCAATTTATTATGCCGTGGGCTGGATCCACCCCCTATTTCTTAGTGCAACATAGATGCTGTTTTGTGAGTGGGATTTATTATAATAGAATATGAGGATGCTTTATTTTGTATCAAACCGGGTGCTCAGCACTCCCCTTCCCATTCCCAATCTGACCATTCTGCCCTGGGTCTCCACCATTGTCAGAGTGAGGCCCAGTGCAAATTGGAGATACTGCACCTCATATTTTGCTTGGGTAGTTTACACCCCAGCGGTATGAACATTGACTTTTCTAACTTCAAGTCGCCCTTGCTTTCCCCCTCTTTCCATCCCCTCCCCCTTCCCAGTTTTCCCATCAGTCTTACTGTCTCCGACTACATTTTATCTCTGTACCACCCACTCCCTTGACATCAGTCTGAAGAAGCGTCTTGACTGAAACATTACCCATTCCTTCTCTCCAGAGATGCTGCTTGTCCCGCTGAGTTAGTCCAGCATCTAAAGTATTTTGCATTTGAAAAATGTATATCTTTCTGGTTTTGTAATAATATTTCAGACCATTTGAGATACAACAGCATAGCTACAGCAGCATTTATACCACTGCTCATTGAAATCAGTTCAGTAAAATCTCAGTCAGGGTGTCTTATTAATGATATATAATGATTGGAGCACAGTGCAATCCTCCCACCATGCTTCCTGTAACAATTTAATTCCATTCCATTTGCTCAGATTCTTTGTCTTTTTTTCAATATATTCCAGTGACAGAATTTTCCACACCCATGCCCTTGAGGTGTCTTCCTTTTTCCTTAACTATGGTTTCCTCTCCACGGTGGCTGATAGGGATCTCAATGAGACTCCTTGGTTTCCTGCACTGCTGCTCACACCCTTTCTTATCTCAGCCAGAATTATGACTTCCCTTGTCCTCACCTTGCACCCCAACAGTCTTCGCACTAAAAAGTTGACCGATTTAAATAGATAGTAGTCGAGTAGATGAGGTTTACCTGAGATTGGAATGTTCATGCCATTGGTTTGTAGGCTCCCCAAGCAGAATTTGTGGTGCTTCTTCTTCCAGTTTACATAAGTCCTTCTCTAGCAGTGTAGCGATATTCTCTCCATGCTCTCCTCTTCCTTTGCAACATAAATCTTCTTTAATTTGTAATCGTCCTGGGTTCTGATGAACAGTCAATAACCCGAAACATTAACTCTGTTTCTCCCTCCACATATGCTACCTGATTTGTGGAGTTTTTCCACCATCTTCTGTTTTCTTCAGATCATTCATTTGTGTTTTATATATCTCTGGAGTTAGGTGAAGCTGGTCAGTTGTTTAATATTCTAATCTGTAAATTAACCCACATTTCGACTTTATTTAGAGCAAAAGATTTTAGGCAGTTCTGAAATAATTCAAACTTCCCTTTGCGTGTTCACATTTTCATGCTGACATTCACATTTGTTATTTGATCAACAAATTACATTAGGTATAAGCATCAGGACAAATAGGTTAAAGAGGGGTAAATTAGATTGTGGAACCATTCTGCATTTTGGGCAGTATTGCAACTGACAAGTATGAAGCTCAAACAGAAGTGGAACACGACTGACACAGCAGTGTCCTAGATTCTGCCATTTGTCAGACATCAATGGGTAAATGCTGCTTCAAAGACATAGATAAAATAATGCGAACAATAGTCCCAACGTCACCAGCAGTGAGAGAGCAGTGCATGACTTCCATTAAAATTTCTGTGGGCATTGAAATGTATGAACTACATATGAACCCCACTCAATAAGATTAAAGTGTCCTCATTGGTTGACTAAATTGAATAACTCCTGAAAACAGACACAAGGATTTTGATGCGACTGACCCAGTGTATATGGAGTTTGTGCGGTCAGCACTCTTTTGCAACTCTGTGGACTTGATACTTCAGCAGGAGGCCAGTTTTTCGCAAGTGACAGATGGGATGGTTCAAGCATTCCACAACTGATGTTAACTTGGGAGGAATTAAAAAGTGCATAACAGGGAAATGAATTTTATGGATTTACAATCCTATACTAGGGCTGGAGAGGAGGAGGAATATTCTGCTTCTGCAGGGATCTAAAGGGTTCTTGAGACTGCAATGGATTGGTTAGGCCCAGCGGCCATTTGCTCGACCATTGATCCCAGAGAAAAGACATCGGGAAGTGGCAGTTGAGATCAAAGGCAGGGGCTAGACCCTGCAATTAGTGCTGCAAGGTGCTCAATGTTAGTCGTCACTCCTGGAAATCTTGTATCCTATGAATTGGAGGTTTGTCCGTAGTTCAAAGCAGCACAACCTGACCATTCACTCACTGATAACTTCTGTCACTCGGGATTTATACAAAGCATTTGTATGCTCCCCTACAGCCTTTGCAAGCAGAAATGGTTGCAAGACTGAAACATGTTTCTTCAAGCTAGCACATGACAGTTATTGAATCATGACAGAGGCATGCCGTCGAAATAAATCTGCTACACAACACATGTCATATCTCATCTTCTGGACAAGTTGGCACTTAATTTCAAGCAGCAGGTAACAGGAGAGGTCAGGAATAGAAAATAAAGTGAAGGTATCGTTATTGAGCTGAAGTGAGCAATGGGGCTGAAACCGTAATGAATGATAATTACCTCTTACCACTGCCACCACCTTTCCCATATATCATAAACCCATCACGGGTGATGTACCTCTTACTCCCATCACTTGGGTCTTTGTGCCTTTATCCTATCCAATCACCAAGAATAGTAACCTTGTCAAGTAGTGGTACAGAATCAGAAGTAGAGTGAAGATGAAGTTAGGAGGGGAGATCCAGGAGTCATGAGCAAAAAATGCTGGAACTGAGCAGGCCAGGCAGCATCTGTGAAGGGAATGGACAGACAATGTTTTGGGTCAGGATCCTTCTTCAGACTGATTGAATGAGTAGAAGATAGATGGAAAAGAGAGCATTAACAGTATTGAGATGGGTACTGCGTGAACATAGGGCTGTGTGTATGGATGGGATGAGATTTGAGAGGGTGAGGGGAATGAAGAAATCATGAAGGTCAATGTCATGGCTGCAGTTGTAGATAGAAAGGGTTGAAAGAGGGTAGAAGGTGGCAGGGGCTATCTGGAAGAAGGGTTTCGGCCTGAAACGTTGCCTATTTCCTTCACTCCATAGATGCTGCCTCACCCGCTGAGTTTCTCCAGCACTTTTGTCTACCTCTAATGCAGCATTTGTTGACCATTGTTTCAGCTTCAGAGACATAGAATCATCTAATGTTTGGGTGCTGCAGTGGAAGCTAATAATAATAATAATACATTTTATTTATGGGCGCCTTTCAAGAGTCTCAAGGACACCTTACAAAAATTTAGCAAGTAGAGGATAAACATGTAAGCGGGATAAAATAAATAGTAGAGACATGACTAGTACACAAATTAAAGACAGAATTCAATTCAAAACACAATATGAGGCAATTCAAGCACAGATGAAAAGGAAGGGGGACGTGGGGCTAAGGATAGGCAGAGGTGAAGAGATGGGTCTTGAGGCGGGACTGGAAGATGGTGAGGGACACGGAATTGCGGATCAGTTGGGGGAGGGAGTTCCAGAGCCTGGGAGCTGCCCTGGAGAAGACTCTGTCCCCAAAACTGCGGAGGTTGGACTTGTGGATGGAGAGGAGACCGGCTGATGTGGATCTGAGGGACCGTGAGGGTTGGTAGGGGGAGAGGAGGTCAGTGAGATATGGGGGGGGCAGATGGTGGAGGGCTTTGTAGGTGAGGACCAGGATTTTGTAGGTGATCCGGTGGGAGATGGGAAGCCAGTGAAGTTGTTTGAGGACTGGAGTGATGTGATGCCAGGATTTGGTGTGGGTGATGAGTCGGGTGGCTGCGTTCTGGACCAGTTGGAGTCGGTTGATGTAGGTGGAGCTGATGCCAAGGAGAAGTGAGTTGCAGTAGTCCAGTCGGGAGGAAATAAAGGCATGGATGAGTCTTTCAGCAGCGGGAGGTGTGAGAGAGGGTCTGATTTTGGCGATGTTGCGGAGGTGAAAGAAGGAGGTTTTAATGACATGGCGGATGTGAGGCTCAAGGGAGAGGGTGGAATCAAAGATCACGCCAAGGTTGCGGGCCTGGGGAGATGGGGAGACAGTGGTGCCGTCGATGGTGAGAGTGGGGTTATTGATTTTGCCGAGTGTGGATTTGGAGCCTATGAGGAGGAATTCTGTCTTATCGCTGTTGAGTTTGAGGAAGTTATGTTGCATCCAGGATTTTATAGCTGACAAACAGGAGTTGATATGGGAGAGGGGGTGGGTTGTGAAGGGATTTGGTGCCAAGGTAGATCTGGGTGCCATCAGCGTAACAGTGGAAGTCCAGGTTGAAGTGGCGGAGTATCTGACTAAGGGGGAGGATGTAGATGATGAAGAGGAGGGGGCCGAGTACGGAGCCTTGGGGAACGCCTTGAGTGACTGTGGCTGTAGCAGAGGTGTGGTTATGGGGAGAGATGAAGTGGGATCTGTTGGAAAGGTAGGAACGGAGCCAGCTGAGTGCAGAAGCTAAGGCTTTTGTCTTACAAACTCTGCCCTTTGTCATGCAAACTCGGAGTGTGTAATTATGATTCAGAATTACAGTTTCCAAGGGAACTTGTTGCAAATCAAAGTAGCCCAGCAATCTGTAAAGTAAATTAGTTAAAATACTTAAGATGCAACCCCAGGGGGTTGGCAATGAAGGATGAAAGCAT
This sequence comes from Leucoraja erinaceus, assembly GCF_028641065.1. Lineage (NCBI taxonomy): Eukaryota > Metazoa > Chordata > Chondrichthyes > Rajiformes > Rajidae > Leucoraja > Leucoraja erinaceus. The sequence continues at coordinate 84,824,105 of NC_073378.1, forward strand.
TTGTGGTCTCACCATTGCCAACCACCCTTGTTATTGCCTGTCGCAGGCTACCGTGAAGCTTGATAGCCTTCAATCAACTCTGCCACAACCTCATGTGGTGCAGGATGGGGTGGCACTATGTAGAACATAATGGGCCTGTCCCACTTAGGTGATTTTTTAGGCGAGTGCAGGAGACTCTGCGCTCGCCACATGGTCGCCACACGGTCGCCACACGGTCGCCACATATTCGCTGGTGGACTCTGATGAGTCTCCTTCATGGTCGCGTGGAGTTCCCGCATTCTGGGAACTATTGGCGGCCTCAGTAATGTCGCCGCAAATTTTACAACATGTTGAAAATTTTTCTGCGACCAAAAATTGGTTGCCATGGAGAAATTTGATAATCTTGTAGTCGTAGGTGCAGTTCTAGTGTGCTCGCCATGTAGTTGTAGGTAGTTTTAGTTAATCGTCTTTGCTGACCTGATATTTTCATTGGCCTATTGGGGGAAAAAAACGTAAGCAGGAGTTTTCGGAACCAAGGATAACCGACCGGTAATGTTAAATGCCCGCCAAACTTCACAGCTGTGTATCTCTGGCTTATTAAAAGTTGTCTGGCTTCTTAAAAGTGTCCTCTCCCCCCCCCCCCCTCTTCTCCCCCCCCCCCCTCTCCCCCCCCCCCTTCTCCCCCCCCCTTTCCCCCCCCCCTTCTCCCCCCCCCTTCCCCCCCCCCCTTCTCCCCCCCCCTTCTCCCCCCCCCCTTCTCCCCCCCCCTTCTCCCCCCCCCTTCTCCCCCCCTTACTTCCCCCACTTGTGCTAGCCGTCTTAACCTTCCTGTTCCTCCCCCCCTTCCTCCCCCCCTTGTCCCCCCCCTTCCTCCCCCCTTCCTCCCCCCTCTTTTAAAGGACTTACTGCACACGTGCTATCCGTCTTAACCTTCCTTTCATCGCAGTGTGTGTTTGTATCACTTTGGCTTTGCACCGTGTGAATTTCAGACAGTACTCCCCCCACTTATTCAGACCGCTGCCTTTGTGATGTGTGTGTGTGTGTGTGTCTTCCACTCTGACAGTCGCCGTTCCAGTTCTCGGTTTTTCAGGCGAGTGCCGGCAATTTGACAGTCGCCAGCAGTCTGCTGAAAAATCGCCTAAGTGGGACAGGCCCATGAGGATAGCAAAGGCACTTGGAAGACCTGTACAAAGGGAATGTTGGCAACTATTGTTTGGTGAACAAAATACAAAGTGTTTTATGTCAAGTGCCTTCAGTGCCTCTGTCCATTCCTTCCACAGATGCTGCTTGACCCGCTGAGCTTTCCTGCACTTTGTTATTTGCTCTGCACTTCCGTGTGTCTATAATGTTTAGTGATGTTTGATCTTTTTATTTATGTTGTGGTGTCTTTTATTTTGGAATGGTGACTGGATGGATGGTGTTATGGTTAGTCACAGAAGGAATGAATGGAACTGTTAGTGAATGGGAAAATTGGTGTATTTATTATTTTATATCATCAAATGAGTGCCACAGACAACCGAGATGGAAATGTTTATATAAATTAACTTCTCTTTTTTATTCTCCTCTTTCTCTTCCTTCATCACCCCTTTCTTCTCTTACTCTTCAGACACAAAGTGCTACAGTTACTCAGCAGGCCAGGCAGCATCTCTGGAGAACATGGATAAGTGACGTTTCGATTTGAGACCCTTCTTCAGATCCTGAGTTTGAAGAAGGGTCTCGATATGCTACCTATCAATGTTCTACTGAGATGCTGCCTGACCTGCTGAGTTACTCTGGCACTTTGAGTCATTTTTTAATTAACCAGCATCTGCAATTCTTTGGGCCTAAGTTTAAAAAAAATCTCTTTTGGCCCATCCTTTTCCTGCTTGACAGTTGTTTATTGTATTGCTGTTTGCAAGGGCTAAATCCCAGAGATGGTAAATTTGTGCAACAGTTGTGCGGGTGGTGAGTGTATGGAATGATATGAATATTTAAGAAGCAATTAGGCAGGTACATAGATAGGACAGGTTTAGAGTGATGTATGGGCCAAATGCAGGCTCGGGACCAGTGTAGATGGGATATGTTGGGCAAGTTGGCCAAGGGGGCTTGTTTCCACACCGTATGACTATGACTGTATAAAGAGCAAACACCTGATGTTTGTGTAGGAAAGAACTGCAGATGCTGGTGTAAATCAAAGGTAGACCCAAAATGCTGGAGTAGCTCAGCTGGACAGGCAGCATCTCTGGAGAGAAGGAATGGGCGACGTTTCGGGTTGAGACCCTTCTACAGACCTGATGTTTGCTGGACTGAGCCTAGTAGGGATTTTTCTGAGTGGGCGGGTAGTAGAATCAGTGTTTGAATTTTCTATCATCTCCTTATTCACAGGTGTGGCAGTTGACATTTGTTTTTTAGCATGTTGTTCATGTGTACATAAATTGTGCTCTTCAATTAGAAGGCATTTGGTCAATGAATGGACCTTGCCCCGCACTGGTTTGTAATAGTGGGACAACTGCAAATTACCACAGAATGAAGGTATCGCAACTTCTGCCAAGATGTTGATCGTTAGCTTCCATAATGTGCGTGAACAGTCACACAATAGCTGAATATTTATGGAGTAGATTATTTTAAAAAGTATTATTTTATAATAATTAAAATCAGAAGCATTGAGAGTCTATGTTGACACAATTAAATGTTCAGGGATCTTGGGGTAATTAAAATTTATTATGCTATAAAAGATTCACTTTGATTTGAACTTGGTGTTTTCTGTGGGTTTCATGATTAACTACTAGACAAATATTATCATTGGTTTGATATTCGGTTTCCTCCCACATTCCAAAGACACACAGGTTTGTAGGCTAATATGCTTTGTATAAATGTAAAATTGGTCCTAGTGTGTATAGGATAGTGTTAATATGCAGGGATGGCTGGTGGGCTGAAGGGCTTGTTTCTGCTATGTATCTCCAAACTAAACTAAACTAAACACTACAACATTACTAATTTAGTAATCGCATGAAAGATTTTCTCCTGTATTTGTGTTGTGCACCATCCTTGCATTCGTACCTGTGCTGTTTACTTGGCGATACCATTCAATGGAAGCAGGTGCACTTAAGCAATCGCATCATATAGTTGTGCAGCACAGAAATTGGCCCTTTGGCTCAACCTGCCCATGTTGACAAGCTAATCTAATCTAATCGCATTAAGCCTGTATTCCTCAGTTCCTTTCCTGTCAAAGTACCTGCCCAAATGGCTTTTTAACATTGTAATTGTATTTGCCTCTACCACTTCCACTGGTAGCTTGTTCCAGCTAAACATCAGTCTCTGTGTGGAAAACCTGCTCCTTTGATCTTCTCTCTCTCCTAAACTGATAGTTTCTGGTTTTAGACTCCCTCGCCATAGCAAAAATACTCTGACTTGGCTATGCCTCTCATAATTTGATAAACCTCTGTAAAGCCACTCTTTGTCTCCTTTGTTCCAGCGAACGTGAGTTACTTGAAGATACTGAAATGCATAAATAAGTAGAATCACTGGGGTAAAGATAAGAACTGGGAATGATCACAGGAATAACAAGCAGAATTTGGGGGATATTATTGGATCAAGTCAAGGAATCTGTGTGTAAAAATCGGCAATGGTGAGAGACCACAGGTGCAAATTGCAGCAATTATAAAAGATGAGTGGAGCGAATGGCAACGTTTGAGCAAATACGTCTTGAGTGGAAGGCTGAAATCAGGGAAGATCACTGGATTAAAAGGCAACAGCGGAAAAAATAACTGAAGTAAAATCCATTTTGGCAGGACAATAGAACAACTGAATATATTTTAATTATTAAGAGACTGGAAGGTATATTAATTTTAAAAGTGGTGTGTAAAATCTACTGAGAGATATGGTAGCTGTGCGATGCATCAATTCTTCCTAATCCTGGAGTCTGCACTAAATCCAGAAACCCACTCGGATCTCTCCATGGTAGTTATGGAACTTGAATTCAGTTTAAATGAGGGGAAAAAATCCATTAGTAATCATTAGTAATCATGAATATAGAACCACCAAATTGTGGTTAAAAACCTATCCAGTTCACCATTATTTTTAAGAGGAGGGAACTTGCAAACTTTGCTTGGTGTAACCTATCAATATAAACCAAAAATGCTAGAAATGCTCGGCAAATGTCTAATTGAATTCCCTCGGAAGTGACCAAGCATGCCACTTGGTTCAAGGACAATTGGGAATGGGTAGTATATGCTGGCCTTATCATTGACATCCAGATCCCCAAAAAATTAATGAATTCAGAAAAGCAATTAGGAAAGGAAATGCTACATTGTTCTTCATTGCAGGAAAATTTGTCATAAAAGTAATAACATCTTGTAGAAATTAAATAAGATCCTGACAAGACCATAATCTGAAGAAGGGTCTCGATCTGAAACGTCACCTATTTTCTCCAGAGATGCTGCCTGACCCGCTGTTACTCCAGCATGTTGTGTCTATCCTAATGAGACCAGGCCTAGGTGCCCTATCTAAGAAATTCTATGCTTGTTAACGAGGGCTTGGAACAAATATTTTAACAGACTAGATTATGGGATTGAAGATTCATTTATGTGAAGAGATTGGTGCTATGATCTCCAGAGTTTGGAAGATTGGATTCTATCTTCAGGGAAAAAAAGATCACACTGAAACATACAATGTTCAAATGGATCAAATAAAAGTCAAGTTTATTGTCATATGCACAAGTACGGAGAGGTCCGGGTACAATTAAAATCTTGCTTGACAAAGTAGATGAAAAGATGATATTATATCTCCTTTGGCTGGGTGTCTAGAACCATGGGTTGGCATTCAAGACAGTGATGAGAAGAAACTTATTTATCCAGTGTTAATAAATCTTTGGAATTCTCTACTCCAGAGGGCAGGAGAGGCTCAGTTAATGAGTATATTTAAGGCTGAGATATATTTTTGGATATTAAATGAATGAAGGGATCCTGGCTAGTTAAGAAAAATGGCACTGAGATAAATATATTAGACTTGATCTTACTTAATGCAAACACAAGACTTAAAAGGTAGCAACTATGAAGATTACATAGATAAGGAGCACTCTTAAAGGAGCACACAGTCAAAAAAAGACTGCAAATTACAAAGGAGGACCATTGCCTCAGAGAATTTTAAAATGGCTACTTGGTAAGACACTTTATTGTATTAATTGGATTATGATACATCATAATGAAAATAACCCACAGAGACACCATTGCCAAGAGGGCAAGTTGCAGTTTGAAAGCTGTTGGGCAGACAAATGGTGGTCTAAAAATTCCTTAACCCAGCCCATTCTTCAGCAGTAAACTGATAAAAGTTTGGCTATTTCTGAAGTCGAATGGGAATTGTGCTGAAACTGAATTACACCACTCCAGAAATTGGACAGAACACGTCTGGTTGCAAATCAAACTTGTACTAATGATACTATTTGCTCTTGGGACATGCATGGAATGATATCACTCCTGTGGAATGCTCCATTTGTACATTGCCCAGGAAATAAGGTCATACTGATCTTCAGTGTGCCTGTTGTTTGGTTCTCTCACAATAACTGTGTTTTATTAGCGCTGCTCCCTGAACAGGCTTCAGCCTAGATTGGGAACCCCACCCAGCGGGGAACCCTTATTTACCTTTCTTTCCTCAGCATCCATCTCCTTCCAATCCAGAGTACTGGCTACTTCTGATCCCTGACATTCTGACAGGCCTTGATCTCCCCCCTCCCCCACACCCACTGCAATGGTCTTACAATTATGGCCTCCACATCTGACTGAGTCCTCTGTCTCTAACTCCTCAGCCATTACTCGACTACTGCGTTGACTCCTTGATCTAGCCCTTGACCAAAGTGCTGACTCAATCCCAATCCTCACCTTAACCTCTGATCTGACATTCAGTCAAGGCTTCAATGTGATGCTCAAACTCCACCCGAGTCCCAACTTCTTACAACTAGCCATTTTCCCCATACAATTCTTTTGATCTAAACACAGTCTCATATTTACCTTAGATTTTCCTTTGCCTGTTCCCCAATGGCCTGATCTCCCGGCGGCTCAGCACTTCAACTCTCCCTCCCATTCCCAATCTGACCTTTCTGTCCTGGGCCTCCTCCATTGTCAGTGAGGCCCAGTGCAAATTGGAGGAACAGCACCTAATATTTTGCTTGGGTAGTTTACACCCCATCGGTATGAACATTGACTTCTCTAACTTCAGATAGCTCTTGCTTTCTCTCTCCATCCCTTTACCCTTCCCAGTTCTCCCACCAGTCTTACTGTCTTACTACCTTCCATCTTTGTCCCACCACCTCCCCTGATATCAGTCTGAAGAACAGTCTCGACCCGAAACATCGCCCATTCCTTCTCTCCAGAGATGCTGCCTGACCCGCTGAGTTACTCCAGCATTTTGTGTCTACCCCCAATAGCATAGCATGCACATACAGGGAGATGTGTAAGGGTAATTCATTCATTCACCTGTTGCCTTTTACCCTTGGCACGGCTTCATTTTATAGCAGCCAGTCCATATGAAGTCATTGGTTTGGCATGCAGTAATTATTTTCCATGCATCCCCGAGATCTAATGAATTTCTGGGTTGCTGGTGTAGTTCAATCACAGATTCCATGGAGCTAAAATGTGCCCTGGATCAAGGAAGGGAAGATTATACTCAAACAGTCTGTGTGTAGAAGAATATAACTGGGCCGTGAGCTTGGTCCTTCATGGTAGGATAGCTCTCCCTACCCCCCCACTTCCATCCTTGGCATATTGTGGATTATCTATCAACAGTGTTTATCTGAGCCTGCTAGCTATGAAATTGAGCCCAAAATTGACTTCCAAAGAGAAGGTACAGTGGCGTAGTGGTAGAGTTGTTGCGTTACAGCGCCAGAGACCCGGGTTCACTCTTGACTACAGGTGCTGTCGGTATAGAGTTTGTACGTTCACCCTGAGACAGCATGGGATTTCTCCAGGTGCTATGCTTTCCTCCTAGACTCCAAAGACATACAGGTTTGTATGTTGATTGGGTTTGGTAAAATTGTAAATCGTCCCTAATGTTGGGGATGATTGCTGGTCGGCACAGACTTGGTGGGCAGAAGAGTCTGTTTTCTCCCTGAATCTCACTGTATCATTGTATCTCTAATGTCTAAAGTCTGAGGTCTAAAGAAAAAAAAGGATAATTGCATATATGTCTATTCCCAAATTACTAATTTTATCAGATATTTTTTTATTTGATATGGTAGAAGATTTATGGCTTTAAATTAAAAAATCTGAATTTCAAAATATAACTAACACGCTTGATAACTGAATATAATGGAAAGAATCAGGAAATGTGATAACATTAGAGGTCATCCGAATACTGCAGCCTACTGCAGCCAACCTCTAACATCTGCCCAGTCAGTTGAGCTGGGAGCCCTGTTGGGAGGCTGCTGGCAGGAAGTTAAATATTTCCCCAGAAAATAGGCTGGCATCATGAGTGGAACATTTGAGTGTTCCTACTGAATATGTGCAATAATTCTGCCAGAGGAGAAAGTACCAATGTTTACTATCAATGAACAGTAGGTATCAACTTTGAAAAACAAGTTGCTGGAGGAACTTAGTGGGTCAGGCAGCATCTGTGGTGGCAAATGGATAGGTCGGGATCCTTCCCACACGGCTCTTTTCCAGGTTGCTCCGCCGTTTTCCAATCTGAGTGAAGAAGGGTCCTGATCAAATTCACACTGACCATTAAGCACCTAATGTTTCAGACTAATCCTACCTTAACACTGAAAACATTGGAGAAAACAGCAACTGCAGATACTGGATCCTTGAGCAAAACACAAAGCGCTGGAGTAACTCAGTTGGTCATGCAGCATCTTTGGAGGGGATGGATAGGCTGCCTATGGTGGGGCACAGATGCTGCATGAACTGCTGTTACTCCAGCACTCTTGTGTTTTACTGAAATCATTTGGATTTAGATACAACTCAGAAGGCGTAGTACGGAATAAAAGTTGGGTTCAGTCTGTGTAGTGTAATGCAGGAGGATTAAAACATTCTATCTGGTTATATAAATGAACTTAATCAATGTAGACCTGTGCAGTGTTCTAAACAATTGGATTGCATAGATGGTGGAACATCCTGGTGAAATTTTGCTGTTCACGGAAATTTAACTCCATCTTACATTGGCTCCTCGATAGCATGCAAATCATAAAGCTAACTTGCAGTTCTGCAGCTTAATCATTCTTCGTGAAGCCTGATGACAAACAAGACTGTGTTGTTGCTCCAATACTTTCTTCAAATCATCGCACTGCAATGTTGTGCATCACTTACAACAAACTTCAGTGGGACTCCTCATGCTTCAGGCCGACCCATATGACCACGATCTAGTGCCGCCATGACACTGGGATTCAATGTGAGAAACAGCAGAATTGCACCTCGCCTTCGGCCTAGATCAGACAATCCAGAGATTATGAAGTTGCAAAATGGCATCAGAACATGGCAACGCTGTGCATGCTGTTCCAGAAGCAGGTCCATTCATGTATGATATGATTTGACAGATAGCACGCAGAACGAGTATTTCCCTGTATCTCTGTACACATGACAATAATGTAATTATTGAACCATGATATTATTGCTGACTGGAAATATATATCCTTGGAATTATGTGACTTTCTCAGAGATGTCAATATGTTACTTCACAAATGCAAACTAAGCCTTTAGTAAGTAACCAGTCAACTGAAATTTAATTGCATATAAATAGACCAGCAATATATATCGTTTTCATAATTAAGATAATATCTTTTGGCATCTCCCTTATGGTATGTTTAAAATCTTGCATTACTGTGAAATTTGTACTTTTTACAATTACTGGTACCATTATAGACTTATTGAATTAATTTTGAAGGGTGAGATGTGACATCCAACAACAAGAAGGGCATGACTAATTACACTGAACATCAAAAACATTTTGAAGATGTTATTTAGTAATCCTAAAACATCAATTATAGACTAACTCTTCTATGACTTGCACTGAATATCCATGGAATATTTTGCATGTTAAGTTGCTATCAATGTGATTTCCAAATAGTGTCATACTGTCCGCATGGCATCCAGGAGTAATGTGAAAGGGACGGACATCCATACATCTCCTTAACAATCAAACTGAAGAATTATTACTGAGCAGGACAGTCCATGACAAAAATTGATTCATTAAGAATAATTAATTCAATGGCAAATCAGATACAAAGGGTGAAATAAAAAATGGGAAAATAAGATTAGATTGAGAGAGAGACAGAGATATTGCCCACAGCTTTTCAGCTCAGAACTATCGCTAGACTTGATCATTTTACATTGGGCATCGGGCTAGAGAAGAAGAAGCTGGTGTTGCACCATAAATGGGATAGAATAGTTTGTGGCCCATTTATTTCCTATCCAATATCGGATTTGACTAGCCTCCTCCTTTGATACAGCAACCATAAATGAAGGGTAATGGACATGCAAACCCTGCTGAATGGCATTTTGCAAGAACTGCTCAAAATGTCAAGACATTTGGAAGTTAGTACTAGCTTTGTCTTGCGCAAAACTAGCAAGAACATGTGCCCATCTCCGTTTCAAAATTTGTGATCTCAGTCATCATTTACTGAACATTGGTTGAGGTCTTAGCTGTGATTGCACATAGAGAAGCCATCTGACAGTTGACCTGGCATTCAAATTGGCATAAAGCCCAATTGGCATAATGGCTGTGGCTACTAGTGTTCAAATGGACTTTGGGGGTGTCATAGCACTCCAGTAATCCTTTCTCCAACAGGTTGAGATGGTGACTGGCTTCCACCTAGGGAAGTGTCTGGGATGATTAATCTGCTGGCCTTTGCCAATTCCATCATTGGCATTCTGCCTGTGCCATTCCTGTTGCCTGACTGCTGGCATGTACAGACTGCTACCTGTTGTGGGGTGGTAGCACTTTGAATCTGAAACATTTTAAGTCTAGAGTTGCTCGAGGTTATCTTCAACAACCACTTCCCACCTACTTTACTGCAAGTGACTAACCTTCTACTCTCTTGGTTGCAGCCAGCTGCATAAGAACAGTAAGGCTGGCAAAGGCATAAAAAAGCAGGCACAGAAATCGATGTAAAAACATGGGGGGAACGCAGTTTTTTGGGGACTGCGCGCGCGTATGCGCACACACTCGAAATATCGTCCGTGGGCCCTATGGCCGGTAACATTGGCAACAGACCTGGTTGGTGACCGACTCCGAACTCCAGCAACAGCATCTTCGACCGCCCCGAATCGAGGGGCTTCAATCGGCCCGTTCGCGGGTCCTTTCATCGCCCGGCGGGGGCTTCAACATTGTGGGGGAGGACAGCAGCTTCACCCAGTAACCTGAGTATATTCAGGGTACTGGGTGAAGGTGCTGCCCTCTCTCACAATGCCAACTGCAAGGACACAGGTGGAGTATCAAGTGATTCCACGCTTGTTACTTCACCTGTGCCCTTAATACATATTAACTGAGAATATAGTTTTCACACAGCTTCATAAGCAAAATAACTTTGAATGAAAAGATATTTTGAAGATTGTGAATTTTTCTGTCAATGGTGTAATTTCCAATCCGCGGGGGTTGCTTCTCCATACTGATTCAAATAACTTTCAATAAAAACAGTAATCAGTCCAGCATTTAACTGGAAACACCCAGCAGGTTAGCAGCATCTGTGGAAAGAGAAGCAGAGTTATCGTTGAAGATGCATTGTCAATACACCTCCACAAATTGGAGGAGCAGCACCTCATATTTCGCTTAGGTAGTTTACACCCAGCGATATGAATATTGACTACTCCAATTTCAGATAGTCCTTGCTTTTTCCCTCCTTCCCCTCCCGGCTCTCCCGCAGCCTACTGCCTCCGCCTCTTCCTTTCTTTTTCCTGCCCCCACCCTCCCCCCATCATCAGTCTGAAAAGCCTAAGGGTAGATTGCCTCTGCAAACATTTTTGCCTACCTCCTTCGCTCCGTAGATGCTGCCTATAACCAGCACGGAGGCCATCTTTCTCCATGCCGCATTTTTTTTTTTCCCCTTAGTCCCACCTGCCTGCACTCATACCATAACCCTCCATTCCCTTCTCATCCATATGCCTATCCAATTTATTTTTAAATGATACCAATGAACCTGCCTCCACCATTTCCACTGGAAGCTCATTCCACACCGCTACCACTCTCTGAGTAAAAATTACCTACTATTAATTAATTTTTAAGTTCTTCACTTTTATTAGTTTTGGTTTCGGTTATATCTAACATATTTTTGGTGACTTTTCATTGGATGAAAGACAGAACATTTTGTTTGAAGCCTTCATATTTCTCACAATTCAGATGATGATTTCTGTTGTTTCAACATCTGGCTGATCTATGTTCACATACATTACTATTTTTATTGTGTAGTTGAGACTTAAGAAATGCACCCACATTTTATGCACTGCAGTCATTATAATGTTAAGCCCCTTTCCATCTGTTGTACTTTATTGCTCTGTAGATCTACTGCAATTATTTGGTTTAAACGGAAACAGATCTTTGTTATGTGGGTTCAGAGCAGAAACATGCATTTAGGTCTTATCTGAAATTATTTATCTTTTTTCATGGTTGCATGAACACTATTTTCTCACAGTACAATTTCCTTTGAATACGCATCATTTATTTTTGAATATTTATACTTAAGCTTATCTGAGTCAACGGGGGATGATGATGTGTATTGTTTAGTTTTCATATCCAGGCAATGAATATGCTTGGTGTACTTTTCAATATATGTTATAGATTATGCAACTATTGAACATTGCATTTTAAATTCCATCCTTTAGACACTGATTAATTCTTATTTTTATGGTTTTGATGGAATCATTGAATGATACAACACAGGGTCATTTGTGTCCAGCCATAATCATTACAGTGCACTTAGCAGAATTTGGGGAAAATTACTTGAATAAAAAGATAGACAAGATTGACTACAACAACTAAAACCGCTTCAAGAAAAGTAAAGTGTCATTTGAGTACTATTTTGCCTATTCTTGTATTTATATTTTCATTTGCCTTGCCTTTTGACATGTTCCTAATTATAATGAAAGCTAAAGCAAAAAATGCATATAATGGTCTAGAAATCCCACTGCAGCCAAAATGGTCAGACACTATGAATTTGAATAGTGCCGATCTCTCCAGCTGGAATTGTAGGGCATCACAGCTTTTTGTGGTTGTGAAGGTGCCAACTGGCTCTGAGGCAGGGTCTGGAAGTCAGTGACATGAAGGATGGACACGGGGATGTGGGGTGGCGGGAGGGAGATAAATCCCATGAGATTTGCACCATAGGTGTAAGCTACTGCCAAAACATGAGAAACTTGCTTCCCTCGGCATGATTTCACGCAGCCCACTAAGTATGTTCTCTTGGTGGTAAAAATTCAATTTCGGGTTACAAATTTATAAAATTATTTTTTTTTTAATGAGTATCCAACTATCTATCTATCAATGTTGTGATCGCAAGTTATTATTTCTATCTGGAGCAGAAAAGAAGTAGGGCCCTGTGGAGTATTGTTGAGCTGAGGGATCTAGGAGTATAGGTAGAACACAAAGTGCTGGAGTACCTTGTGTTTAAGAGGGAACTGCAGATGCTGGAGAATCGAAGGTTACACAGAAAAGCTGGAGAAACTCAGCGGGTGCAGCAGCATCTATGGAGTGAAGGAAATAGGCAACGTTTCGGGCTGGAGTACCTTAGTGGGTCAGGCAGCAAACGGGACGACATGAACAGCCATTTTTTGGGGTAAGTGAGCTTTCTTCAGAGTACAAGATTATTGGTACATATTCCCAAAAAGTATTGTCATAGATAGATAGGGCAGTAACGAAGGATTTTGGTACATTGACCATTAATCAGACCAGTGATTCTTGAAGTTGGGATGTTTTGTTACAGTTGTATGACATTGGTGAGGCCGTATTTGGAGTTTTGTCTCCATGCTATAGGATGGATGTCATTTAGTTGGAAAGAGTGCAGAGACGATTTACGGGAGTCCTAGGGTGAGGTTGGGCAGGCTAGGATTTTATTCCTTGGAATGCAGGATGCTGAGGGTGATCTTAAAGAGGTGTATATGATCATGAGGGGAATAGATAGGGTGAATGCATAGAGTTTATAACAGGATAGGGGGGTCAAGAATCAGAGGAGATAGGTTTAAGATGAAAGGGGCAAGATATAATAAGAATCTGAGGGGAAACTTTCTCACAAAGACTGTGATGGGTATATGGAACGAGCTGCAATACGATGTATTGTTTAAGAAGGAACTGCAGATGCTGGAAAAATCGAAGGTAGATAATAATGCTGGAGAAACTCAGCGGGTGAGGCAGCATTCGATGCTGCCTCACCCTCTGAGTTTCTCCAGCATTTTTGTCTACATGCAATAGGATGTAGTTGAGGCAGATACTCTAATAGCATAAAAAAGTTATCTTAGATAGGTACATGATTAGGAAAGGTTTGGAAGGATATCGGCCAAATGCGGGCAAATGGGACTAGCTTGGGACATCTTGGTCAGTGTGAAAGAGTTGGGCCGAAGACCCTGGTTCCATGCTATTAGAATGCATGGCACTATGACTCTAAGTAGAGGTCTGTCTGGTATAAAATTAAAAACCTGGATCTAATCACACCCTACCCTCACCATCTGAATCTGTTCCAAATCTGAATATCTGATATCAAATACAGGAACGTCCCAAATATTGTGTCTTTGTGCATTTGTGCTGAAAGTACTGACTTTACAAAACCCGCCCAAGCCTAAGTATAAGAAGACATCCAGTTTGGCTTAGGGTAGAAAGTCGGGTTCTGCAGAAAAGTTCCCTTTCAAAATAACTCTACTAAACAAGTTGGTATTGCAGTGCAAAGGAACATGGCAATCAAAGGATTCTGGGTGTGTATAACAGCCGAAGAGTGCAATTGGTAATCCCTCACATATTTTGTATGTTTTTTGGCATATTTTCTTCTAAATGTCATTCCATAAAGTAGGTTTGTATGGATTTCTTTGTTTTCTGTGATGCCATGCCTGTTGAGATAGGGGAGGTGATGATATCACAGGATTGGCCACAGCAGATATCCATCTGGGCTGGTTGCGAGGTTAAAATTCATCTTAACCCTGAACTTTTACAGGCAGTGATGACAACTAATTCACAAAGATGAAAAACTGCTGTCTGCTTCAATATTTAATAGATACCAGTGCGGTGAAAAGATAAGTTTAACAAACTTGAGTCATGAATATTATTGATTGTAAAAACGTTGTATCAGGCAAAAGTGACGTTTTTAAGAGGACTATTAAATAGTAGTCTTTGAAAATTAAGATTTTGCAATTTGGCACAGTAATTAAGTATGTACCATTGAGAAAGCTACAAATGCAAAAATTAAGTGCTGAGCACTGACGCCTACATTGAAATGATGATCATCATATTTTATGGTCAATTGTTTGATATTTGACATCTTTGATTGCCAAATATAACTCAGGAGTTTAATTGGAAATGAAAAACTTTTGTCGTTATCATTGCTCTTAAAGATTATGATGAGTACACAAACATAACTGCATTTTTTTATAGAATATAAGCTAGCTCGTTTAAATGTAATTGGAGATGTTATTAATGTATCTTCTGTTGTGTATTTGGTTGTCAGATTAATTCAAAGACAGTTATGAATTTGGAGCAAGACCGGCCATTCGTTTGCAGTGCTCCAGGTTGTGCCCAGGTGATTATTTACTGATTAAATAAATGATAAGCTATCTAAACCGAGAAGTAATGTTTACTTGTGACTAACTGGCAATCATAGTATTGGTATTGCATAAACTAATGACACATATATTCCATTATTGTAAATTATATTTAAGCCATTTGTCAATGTGCATTGTATATCTTTAAAACTGAGAGGCATCAAGGTGCTGCAGGTATCGACTGGCCAATAGATGGTGCTGTAAACATAACAGAGGCTGCTGGAGATTGGCACTGCTGAGGCCTGCTTCCTGGCAGGAGGCTGCAAGCAGAGGAAGGCTGCAACAATTTGTGTGAATCGGGTTTCTAGAAGGACAGCACAACCTCAATGACGCTTCGATCAGGAACTGAGAGGTGACCTAGTGCAGTTTTCGGACAGTGCAGCAACAATTGATTAAAATATTGGAATAGCTCTTCTGATTTTAAAAGAATTCCATGATAAAGTTTTGATTCACTTCAGTGCTCCTCTACAAAATTAAATTCATGACTTCTCATGGAGTCATAGTCATAGAGCTTGGAAACAAGCCCTTTGGCCTAACTTTCCCACGCCGACCAACATGCTCCATCTACACTAGTTCCACCTGCCCACACATGACCCATATCCGTTTACTAACACTCTCCTCTGCCTAGCAGAGCTGGTCCTTACCCTTAATAACTTCTCCTTCGACTCCTCCCAATTTAATCAAATCCAAGGTGTAGCTATGGGCACTCGCATGGGTCCCAGCTATGCCTGCCTCTTTGTACGGTACGACGAACAATCACTGTTCCAGGCGTCCACTGGCCCTATCCCCGAACTCTACCTCCGCTACATTGACAACTGCATCAGTGCTACCTCCTGCACCAATGCAGAACTCACTGACTTCATTAACCTCACGATTAATTTTCATCCTGCACTCAAATTCACTTGGACCATCTCCGACATCTCCCTACGGTTTCTAGATCTCACCATCTCCACCACAGGAAACAGACTATTGACTGCCATCTATTACAAACCTAATGACTCTCATGGCTATCTAGACTACACTTCTTCCCACCCTGCTTCCTGTAAAGACTATATCTCCTACTCCCAATTCCTCTGTCTACGCCACATCTGCGTCCAGGATGAGGTTTTTCATACCAGGTCATCGGAGATGTCCTCATTCTTAAAGGGAAGGGGGGTTCCCCTCTTCCATTATAGATGCTCTCACTAGGGTCTCCTCAATATCCCGCAGCTCAATTCTTGCTTCCCCTGCCCCCATTCATAACAAGGACAGAGTCCCCCTTGTCCTCACCTTCCACCCATCAGCTGTCACATACAACATATAATCCTGACATTTTCGCCATCTCCAACGGGATCCCACTACTGGGCACATCTTCCCATCTCCCCCCCTTTCTGCTTTCTGCAGAGACCGTTCTCTCCACAACTGCCAGGCCAACTCATCCATTCCCACCCAAACCACCCCCTCCCCAGGTACTTTCCCCTGCAACCGCAGGAGATGCAACACCTGTTCCTTTACCTCCCCCCTCCACTCCTTCCAAGGACCCCGACAGTCTTTTCAGATGAGGTAGAGGTTCATTTGCACCTCCTCCAATCCCATCTACTGTATCCACTGTTCCAGGTGTCAACTTCTGCACATCGACGAGACCAAGCAAAGGCTCGGCAATTGTTTTGCTGAACACCTCCGCTCAGTCCACCTTAACCTACCTGATCTCCCGGTTGCTCAGCACTTTAACTCTCCCTCCCATTCCCAATCTGACCTTTCTGTCCTCTGCCTCATCCATTGTCAGTGAGGCCCAGTGCAAATTGGAGGAACTGCACCTCATATTTTGCTTGGGTAGCTTACACCCCAGCGGTATGAACATTGACTACTCTAACTTCAAGTAGCTCTTGCTTTTCCTCTCTCTCCATCCCCTCCCCTTCCTATTTCTCCCACAAGTCTTACTGTCTCGGACACTCCCCTGACATCAGTCTGAAGAAGGGTCTCGGCCTGAAACGTCACCCATTCTTTCCCTCCAGAGATGCTGCCTGTCCCGCTGAGTTACATTTACATTAGTTATATTTTGTGTCTGCCCATATCCATCTAACCCTATCCAAATGTCTCTTAAAAATTATGATGGTATCAGCCTTAACTACTTGGTCTGGCAGTCCCTTCCATATAACCACCACGTTTTGTGTAAAAAAAGTTCCTATTAAATCATTCCCCGCCTTCTCTTCGCCAGAACGCTCCACTATTACCCACTGCATACTCCCTCAATCCCCAAAGTTCCACGTGTACCCTCCTGAAACTTTGTTTGGAAGTTAGCAAGCAGATGGCTTGTGTCTTCTTCCCATCTTATCAAAAGAGAATTGAAGTCAAGGACTTTAAGTAGCTTGAACTTCAGACGAGTGAGTCAATTCACCTCTAAAGCTGCACAGTTTCTATTCTTTCCTTAAATCTACCCCAGGTTAAAGTTCACCTCAGTTTCCTACATTTGTGTGCCTGATCAGTTTATCTTCTGCCTCTATTCTACTTCATACGACCATGGTGTTTTATCATGATTTTCTCTGGTGTGATCCATTGCGGAGTCCGTGATGTTAATGTTCACAGCGCCATGTTCTGTCAGTGTGGAAAATCTATCCACATGCCTGTTTTCCTTTCTGAGACTTCCACATATTCATCTAAAACATTTTTTTTTTCAAATTCTGCTTAAATTCCTTGAAGAGTTCTGTGTTTCAATTTTAGTGTCCAACAAGGTACCTGAGACATAACAACACAAATTCCTCCAACCTCTTAATGATGTTACTTAATTTATTTCAACTAACATGGGGACCAGCAAGGGAATACCAGAGAAAAGTGTACAATAATTATCTTTCTATCATGACCTTGGAATGATGAAACATTTTGGAATGAGGCTTGATTATGCTTTATGTTGTCCAGCAGATCTGGAAACAAATGCCAAAACTAAGATTTTGGCCATAAATGTTTGGATGAGTCAGATTCCATTGAACTGAAGAAAGTGGAGGCAAGAACCACACCAGAGTATAGAGCCAGGGTGAGGGTGAGTGGGGACTTCCAATGAGAAGTCACTCTCGCATCAGAGGTGGAGGCAAGGGTCTGCTTGGTCAGAGCTGTATTGCAAAAACGTCATGGTTAATGGCCAACAGCTTGTTCATGGTGAACTTTGCGGAGTATTTACAAATTTAAGTGTTTCAGCAAGAGATACAAAAGGGAGTGGGGTAATATGACAGAAAGGGATGGGTTAGCATGTTATTTTTAAAAATAGAAATGCAAGAATGTGGGTATAGATAGGAAGACAATCATTTATTGTCCCTTCATAATTGCCCTTAGGAAAGCTATAATAAGCACTTTCTTAAGCGTTCCTACATAGCATTACTCCCAACCTGCTGTTAATTAGGGAGTTCCAGGATTTAATTCTGATGTGCAATAGAAGTTTTGAATTTGGAGAACGCTATCAAAGAAGCCTTGTTATGTTTCTTCAATGCATTTTTTATTTGAATGCCACACTACGCCAAGGTGTTGCAAGGTGATTCTATGAGGTACCAAAATGACAATAATGGATCAATGATGGAAGGAGTGAGCATTGGGTTAGGTTGAGTTTGACTGAAGTAGATTATGTGTTATTTGGTGGTGTAGAACCTCCTGATTATTGATGAGTTGATTTCATCCAGAAAAGTAGAGAATATTCTATTATTGCCTTGATTGTAGAATGTGCCTTAGGACTGACTAACTTTGAATTCATAGCAACATTTTTGTCAGTGTCAGAGAGTCATAGAGTAATTATGTTATAAATGCCTAAACATGTAGTCCCACTTCTCTGTGCCTGGCCCTTATCTCTCCAAACCTTTCACATCATGTACCTGTCATCTTTTAAATGTCATAATTGTAACTACCTCTACCATTTTTCAGACTTATTCAAGGGAAAATACTGCTGTTATTTGGCTTATCTATGCCCCTCATAATTTTATAAACTTGTATAAGGTCACACTTCAGTCTCCTACACTCCAGAGAAAAATGACTCGGCCTATCCATCTTCTCCTCACAACCTTCTAGACTCATTAACATCCTCATAAATCTTTTTGCACCCCTGTCCAGTTTAATGACACCCTTCCTTTAGCAGGGTGACCAGAACTGTACACAGTGCTGCAAATGTGGCCTCACCGACATCTTGTACAGCTGTAACATAAGGTTCCAACCATGTAGTCAATACAAGGACTGATGAAGGCAAACATACCAAACACATTCAACACCCAGCCCATTTGTGTTGCTAATTTCATGGAACTATGTAGTTGCATCCCTAGGTCTCTCAGGTCTGCAATGCTCCCCAGGCACTATCATTTACTGGATGTCCTGCATTTGTTTTTACCAAAATGCAACACCTAGTATTTATCTGAATTAAATTCCAACAGTCTTAGCAAAATTGAACTTATGGACATGAATGAAGTCACTGTCAGTCAGGGAGAATTCTCTCCTTTGCCTGAAGTATTGCTCACCTGGTAGAAAACTGCTCAAAGCTCAACTTGGCTCTGCACTTTAGTAAAGCAGTGATTCAAGGCTACAATCAACTGCCTACAGCTTCCCTTTATTGGAAGCTCAACATTGGGGATATTTGCTCATATGTTTGCATATCCTGTCTTTCAGAATTCAGGAGGTGAATAACAGGGTCATGCAAGAGGACATGACTTGCGAGCATATGAATTAGGAGCAAGAGTAAGCAACTTTGCTATTATAGTCAGGCAGGTAAACCTGTGCTGAACTAGAGCAGAGATAGATGTGCCTGGTTCTAGAGTACAAGTCCAGTGTAGTTGGCTGCTTGTTCCTATCATGTGAATAAACTCAGTTGGTTGAAGTGTGGTTCTTTAATGTTGAGGGTTTAGGTGTGATTAAAATAAATCTGTCACTTGGCACTTGTGGCTGAAGGTGTCACAAATGTCTGTTTCACCTAAGCAGTGGTGGGGGGGGGGGGGGTTCTTGAATTTAGACAATGAAGAAACAATGGCAACTATAAAGACAGAATAGCACATGTCTCATTCTTATTCATACACATGTGTGTGTCTTATATACACAAATGTATCCCATTTGCATGCTGTCCTTATCCATCTTGGTGGCAGAGGTCACAGATTTGGGAGATGTTGTTCGAGTGAGTAGTGTGGGTGCATGTCTGCACATTGGAGATGGTACACAGTGTGGTTGCTGCGAGCTGATGATGAGGGAATGAATGTTCAGGGTGGAGCATGGGGTGCCATTCAAATGGATTCCTTTATCCTTGATGCTGCTGAAGTTTGTGAGATTTGTTGGAACTGCCCTCATTCAGGCAAAATATTCTACTTTTAAATAAAATTATGCACTTTTTCAACTATATGCTGAGTTAGATTACCGTGCTCCCATATTCTTCTTTAGTTTTCAGGTTTGCATATGATGTGTTGATGAAGACATTTTAGGTGGAAATGCATAATATTTTGAAATGTTTATAGAAAAAGCAGAGTGCAAAGCAAACTGCATGAGAGTGTTTTGATTTCCCTTGTCTGCAGGGACGACGGATTGATAATGTGAGTTGATGATATGGTATGACTGCTTGTAGGCCAGTTGGTGGCGATTTTGTAAATGCTTATTCATGCCTTTAAAATTTGCCACAAAATCTGGTGGACAGAATTGTGCCATTCACTGATTTCTGATTTATGCCCTGGATATTATAATGCAGTGCATACATTTTGAAGGATAGCCCTGTTTGTTAACATAGTATACCAGGCTGCAATGAAGACAGACTTCTTAATAGCTTTCACTCAAAATAGTCATTTCAATTGAAACTTGACAAAATGCATTCAGCCCTCTTCAGGGTACTTTTTTTACTAATTAGTTGAGGAAGTGTAGCTCAGATAAACCTTGTGAATAAGGAGTCATGGATGATTGCAGATGCTGGAAATTTGAGTAAAAGAAAAACTGCTGGAGGAATAGAATAGAATAGAATAGTTTATTTATTGTCATTGTAACATGAACCATGTACAACGAAATTTGAAAATGTCAGCCAGTCAGTGCACCATTTAAACATTTCTAAAAGCTAACGATACATACAAGATAAAATATTAAAAGATAATCAACTAAAATAAATATCACGAAAATAGCACGCATAAACACCCAACCCTCCATCCTTCTGTCGATTTCACTTTATACCACAGTCCCTTAGTTTGTGAGATCTCGCCCCTGCGTTCCTTGGCGGCTAATTTAGTGCTTTTATAGCATGGGGTAAAAACTTTTTTTTTAGTCTGTTCGTCCTTGTCCTTGTAGATCTGTACCGTCTGCCTGACGGCAACAGTTCAAACAGGGAGTGTCCGGGGTGGGAAATGTCCTTTATGATACTCTGGGATTTTTTGGTGCAGATGAACTGTGTAAGTCCTCCAAGGTAAGGAATATGGCAGCCGAGCAATCCTCTGGGCGTTTTGTCAATGGCCCTCTGGACGCGCTTTACTCTGAGTTGCTGTGCAGCTGGTGTACCACACGCATACACAGTATGTTAGTATGCTCTCAATGCCTTTAAACCGATAAAAGGACAGCAGACAGAATCTCTGAGTGATGTTTTCTGCCCTGAGCACCCTCAGGAAGTGCATACTTTCTGCTGGACCTTTTTAACAGCAGCGCAGCTGGTGTTCACGCTCCACGTCAGGTCCTCCTCAATATGGATTCCCAGGAAGCGGAAATCCGCCACCCTCTCCACACAGTCCCCTCTGATAGTCAATGGTACCATGTCTGTTTTATTCTTCCTAAAGTCTATTATTAATTCCTTTGTCTTTAAGAACTCAGCAGGTCAGGTGGCATCTTTGGATTCATGTCGGCAGCTTTCTTCAGACTCAGACCTTGTGAATAATGCATGCTCAGACTCCGCTGCATTCTTAGATAAAATGTCATGGTGTCATGGAGTCATAGAGTTATTCAGTGTTGAAACAAAACCTTCAGCCCAACTTATCCACACCGATCAACATGTCCCATCTACACTACTCTTACCTGCCTGCATTTGGCCCATATCCCTCTTAACTTATCCTATATATGTATTGAAATGTTTCTTTAATGTGGCGATAGCACCTGCCTCAACTACCTTCTCTGCAACTCGTTCCATATATAGCCTTCGTGTTAAATAATTATCCTCCAGGTTCACATTAAATCTTTCCCTCCCCCCTCACCTTAAACCTCTGTCCTCTAGTTCTCGATTCTCCTACTTTGTGTAAGAGACCTGATCTATTCCTCTCATTATTTTGTACTCCTTTCCCTTATTCTCCTGCGCTCCAAGGAACAGAGTCCTAGCCTGCTCAACCTCTCCCTGTAGCCCAGGCCCTAGGGTCCAGGCAACATCCTCGTAAATCTTCTATGCATACTTTCCAGTTTCACAACATCTTTCCTGCAACATGGTAATGGAGAAACATCCAGTCCTACAAAGTACCAGGGGAGTTTTATGGGTGAGGACCATCTGCCTGCATATTATGCAACAGCTGCAATAAGATGTTTAAAGCCCAAAGGGGGTATTGTGCAATGAAGGAATGGAGAGTCACATAATTACATTTTTTAATAAGTTGATAATTTATCTAGTGTACATTAAAATCCCAGGCTGAGCCCAAAAAATGCAAGTTTGGCCAGCCTATTTAAGCACATCTCTGCTGAACATAAGCTAGCGTCCTCAGAATTCCTGGGTTAAGAGTTCATCTGAAATAAGAATTTAATGAAAGTACATGGAACACCAAGCATCAGTTGTTACATAATAGACAGCCACATGGCCCATTCTCATGAAACTCTCCTGGAAACCTTGCCACAGGCTGGACAATGACACATCCCTAGACCAGTCTACTTGGTGGCATATTGAAAATAAGAACAGAATACCAGGAAAAGATACAAAGTGCCGGAGTAACTCATTGGGTTGGTCAGCATCCTTGGGGACATGGATAGGTGACAGGTTGGGTTGTTTTTTTGTCTTCGGACTCAGACTTCACAATGTCGGATCCTTGGTTTCTCTGGCAAGAGTTCACTTACTTTTGCAATTACTTTTAGACACTTCTCTGATGATTCCTGTTAAAAGTATGAAATAAATATCCCTTTTTTTTTCGCGATGTAAAACGTGTCAGTAGATTCTAAATTCATAAAGGAAAAGAATGGTAAGAATTGACACCAGTTCACTGCCCTATAATTTTGTCGAATCATTTTGGGAAGATATGTGAGACAGATGTGCAGAAAAAAAATGCCAAAATGATTCCAGGGATGAATGGCTTTAGTTACAAGGATAGACTGGAGGAACTGATTCTGTTTGCTTTGGATCTGAAGAGGACACTAGGGGATATGATAGCAATGTTTTCTTTAAATAATTTCCAACTTTCTGGCTAAAAATCACGATCACCTTCATGTTGATGCCTTTTCTCATAGCAAGACAGGCAGTTCAGCATTCACCCTTTGGATAAGGCCAAGCTGCTTCCAGAGACATGTCAGATGCTGGAAACTTGGGCAAATAGGCTACAGACACTCAGGTTGGGGTGAATGTTATTGGCATTACTGTGATCAAATCGTATGCTTTGTGTTATATCTGCAGATGACCCAAATAAGCAATCGATCAGGTTCTGCCTGGTTGCCAAATAAAGTACTGTTAAATATGTGCAAAAATGATAGCAGAGATAATATAAAAATGATGCAAAGTGCTGGAGTAACCCAGCGGGTCAGGCTACATGTCTGGAGAACATAGATAAGCGATGTTTCAGGTCGGGACCCCTCTTCAGACATCCTTGTGTCTGCAGACATAATATACTGGACAGTTACTAGTACAATTCGAATTTATGATAAATCAATAGTAATACTTAGGATTACAAAGAGGATGTATTGCATGAACATTTTGTTAAAGGGGCACAGATATAACACGACACATAAAGATTTTTTGTCACAAGGAAGAGGGAAAGCAGGCTCGAGGAGGCTCTTCTGGTGCATGGGCCTCATAATATCAGGTATTACTGCATACATTTACTTTTCAAAGACATGTTGATTTACTCTGAAATGTTGTGCAAATTATAGAAATTGCTTGCAATTTTGGGGTGATGACTGTTAAAGTTAGATCAATTGGCAAATGCCAACAATTTGGTATTTCTAATAGATCAGTTTCTATCTTATTTTGAAAAATTATTAGTCGGAAACTATTTTTTTACAATTCTATTAAAATTAACTGCCTGGATTGTTCGTAACGCTTGGTTAGCACCAATATATAAACAATTTTTGTTTGTCTGACAGAGGTTTCCAACGGAGGACCACCTCATGATTCACAGCCATAAACATGAAATGACTTTGAAGTTTCCAGCGATAAAAACAGACAATATTTTATCAGGTTAGTGAATATTACCTGACAATTAGAATCACAGAATGTTTAAATGTGGAGAGCTGTTTTGATCCTAAATGTTTATTACAATCTTTGCACATGACTACTCTGATAAACTACTCTAATATGTACTTGAATTAGTATAATGATAACATTTGCACCCGGATCCATTTAGTAATATTTTGTAATTATAATCATAATTATAAAATATAATCAAAAGCATCACAATGCAACTGTCCGTACAAAATGGATTTTAAGTCAGGAGCTCACTCACTTGCGGCAGGATATCCATCCTCTGTTCCGCTCTTTTAACAACAATACTTATGTAGTTGGTCCATTTGACCTTCCGATCGATGGTGATGCTCAGGAGTCTTCAGAAGACATTTCAAGGTTAGGTAGTTAGACTCTCTTTAGTTGGAGATGCCAAGAGATTTTGTGCCACCAATGTTACTTCCCGCTTATCTTTTGACCATATCAGGCTGCATGCAGGCCTGGGCTGCATCATTTACTGATGGGTTGCGAATGGAATGGAATGTTTTGCAATCATCTCCAAGCATTTCCAATTCTGGTGTTTTGATGAGTGGAAAGCTATTGGTGAAACAGCTGAATATGATGCGTTTGGACAGTAGTTCTCATAGAACTGTATTCCACACAAGGCATCTAATCACACACTCAGCCCTTGCAATCAACTGAAGTGCAACCAGCTACAAAAACAGTAGAAGAAAGAAGGCTGGAACTTTGGCAGTCCATTTTAGCATGGCTTACATTAAGGCCAAAACTGAGAGGCTGGGGCAAGCCTGACATGCTAGTGCCTCATCTTTCCCACCGACAACGAGGGGCTCTGCCCACACATAGCGGCAAGGACTGAGCTACAAGGATAAACCTGAGACTGGCAGCTCCTCCTCTCAAGGCAAGGGTGAGTGACAGGGAGAAGGCTGAGATCGCCACGCCTCTTCCTTTGAGACCGGGACTGAGCTGGCGGGACAAGCTCGGGATTGCCAATGTACCGCGCATATGCCCTGACGACGAGGAACAGTGACCCCATGTGGTGCTGGACTTTCTTGTCACTGTAAATAAAACATATTATGTGAGCTCACCCTAATTCTGCGCCGAGAGAATTTCAATACTATGGACCAGTCTTAATTGTTGGCATTTTCCCTTCCTGAGGGCAAGCATGATTAAGATATTGGTGCATTCATAAATCTTGAACTAGGTTATCACCAAATGCACATTGACACAGACCACCATTGTCCAGTAGTGGAGTATACATTTTGGTATTTCTCCACAACTTAAGAAGAGGATCCACTTGAATAACTTGCACCAGGTCCTCAAGGGTTGCTTTAGTGCTTATAAATGTTTTAGGTTTTATTTAAATATCGATGTTTGTACTATAATGCATGTTGCCCTGGGATGGAAGAATAGTGTGGAAAGATGCCACAGAAATGAGAAAATATGTATACTTTAATTTATATTTTGGCGTGATATTTCCATGAAGGATCTTGAGATGTTTGTTGATTTTGGGGAGGAGCTTTAGGGAGGAGCGAAGGATGGGAAGCATTTTGGCTCAAGAATTATTCACTTTTCCTCCTTGGATTGACAACGTTAGGTTTTGACAGCCAGCTGAGTTAACCAGCCAGCTGTCAAAAGTTTTTCTTCATATATTTCCTGGTCAGTGATTTTTCTGACCCCCCCCCCCCCCCCCCGCCCCTTTTATGTGAAGGGGCTAGTGAAGAATTTATAAGTTTCTGCCCTGCCACAGGGGCTTGGCTGACTTCATTATGGAGTCTCCAACAGTGGACGAATAAGGCAATAGAAATTGGATCAGCTCATCAGCAATGAGAGCAGGTTGCACCCCACTCATCACAAGGTCAGTTTTTCTACAGTTATTACACCTAGAAATTTAGACTAAACCTTGCCTAAAGCAGTAGATATGTTACCCAATTTTTGCCAATCTTTCTAAGTTGTAGCTCCATCATTTAGTCAGAGAGACCATTTCCTTCAATTTTAGATCATCTGGCTTGAAGAGCAAAGAGAACATTGCGGCTATAAAGCCGATCTATGTTGGAAAATGATTGGTTGGAGAATAACCTGTATTTCGTCTTGTTTTGGTATTGAACTGAATTAATAATCTAATAAATTTCTTTGTAGATCAGACCCCGACCCCTACCCGGTTTCTGAAGAATTGCGAAGAAGTTGGACTCTTTAACGAACTTGCATGTTCTTTAGAGCAGGAGTTTAGGAAAGCACAGGAAGAGGAGGACAATAAAAGGGTATGTGAATATCATTATAAAAATGTCTGCATATTTCCGCTCCAGATTGACAGGTAATATTTTGAGGTACTTCAATGTTCTCTCATAAATAACAGCCTATTACAGTAATAGTGATTTCAAGGCAAATTTTGTGCACATTTTGATTAATTATTTTATATGTACTTTTCAGATATTTGTTAGCAAACAGAAATCACTTAATCAATAAACAGTAAGAATCCTCATCATGGATCATTCCTGGGATCACTGGCCAGTGGGATAATTATTTGAATATAATGACACAATACATTTCTCCGACTGTGTTAAAATGTAATTTTAAGCATCATTATGTCCTTGCCCTCAGCGTCTCTGATTGCAGAAGAAAATAATTGGTAAGATTTCTGTGATAGAAACTCAGCAAGGATAACATAAAAATGTTTGCTAAATCTACGGTCGATCAAGTTAAAAACTAATGTCTTGGTTTAAATTCCCCTGGTCTCATATTTCTTTTTATCCCTCCTCTTTCCCCTCTACTCGTCTCCTTCCAATCACATTCTTCCCCTGGCTCTTCATTTCACTCATCTTCTTCCTTTGTCTCCTTTACACCTTTGCAATTATCCCCATCCATTGCTAATCAACCCCTCCTTCCTCACCTGGATCCACCTGTCACTTGCTATGCGTTGCTCCACCCCCACCTCGCTTTTACAGTTATCTTCCACCCCAAACCCCATCAATATGAAGGATGGTCCCAACTCAAAACATCGTCTATCCGTTCCCTCCACGTATGTTGCCTGACCTGTTGCGTTTCTCCAGCATGTTTTGCTCATGATTCCGGCACCTGCAGTTTCTTATGTCACCAGAAACAGGTCACTTGGCCCATCATACCCATGCTGACTATTGTGGTTACTTGGACTAAACATGCAGCCAGAAAGTAATGTTCTGTGGCATCAGTCAAGAAAAGGGAGAGTTTTGGCAGGATATCTTTATAATTTCTAGTCCAACTGGTCAATAATCAGATTCACTGCTTCATTGGGTGCTGGTTGGAAAAATAATCTGCAGGAAGCTGCAGTCAGGAATGGTATGGAGCAAAGAGATCAGTGTTTATGTTGATGGTGAAGGCTGGAAATTGTGGGTTGGCTGGAGAGGTTAGCTGAAGATTACAACAGAGGGCAGAGATGATATGATTGATAGAAGGGTGACCGAAGGCTAGCTTGAAGGATAGAAGGAAATGACAGAATTTCATTCTTTAAGGTTGAATATGAAATTACTTCCCTGCTTGAGCCAATACCTTTCTAACTTTTCACCGGCAGCTTCCTTAGTTCCTTTTGGAAATTTTAAATTTTGATTTAGGTGCCAATGCATCGGGAGTTTCATTAAAATATTATAATAATGTCTAACCTCTCTAAATAGTGGAGATGGTAATCCTTGCAACTTGTATTTTTCTGGTGTTGGGGTATTTATTTTATTTATGGCTCAGAGTTAACGTCCTTGATTTGTGCTTTTGCCATGAAACATCGTGGAAATGATGGAGTTGTGGGACTTGATATTCACTAAAAGTTGATCGAATGACTATCACAGGTAGAGCATTTTTGCAAAAGGAACTCGTTTATAATTATACGAGTTTTTTAAATTAATTGGCAGATCTTGCACAAAAGCAGAGCATAATATATGAAATAAACTCACACATAGCATCTTCTGTGTCAGTGCAATGATTTATGAAAATGTTGCACCTCAAAGTGGGGACCAGCATCATAACAAAATAAGTACCATTGGCAGAGATGTTGGAATATCTACATACGTATGGCACACAACATTGACCTAATACATTGGCTCTTTCTGTCTTCACAAATGCTAATTAACCAGTATTTTCCAACATTTTTCATCTTTATTTCTACCATGGATATGTGCTGGATTTTTCAAGCCGAATCCAGCTGTCTTGAGGTGGGGGATATATAAACATATATAACAGAGGAGTTCCTTGCTCTGAGGAAAAGGAAGGAAAATAAACTAATAGTATTTCTACTATTACAAATAACCATTACCAACTAGATATTAATTCTGGAAGATAGAACAGATGGGGAGCTAGAAAAGATACCAATTCCTTTAATCTGGGAACAGTGTTTACTTCCAAAATGGGGAGAGTAATGTTAAAATGAAAGAGTGTAACAAAATATAGAAAAACAGCTATTTGCGTTTTATCTTGATAATTTTGGCAAATGTCCTGAAACATTTTGCACCAAAGTAAAATTATACTGACACATGAGCCAATAATTATAAAAACTAAATTCTCATTCCTTGAGTTTATAGAAAATGGCCTCAATGCAACAAGGTAAATACAGTTTATACAAGCCCATAGTCTGGTCCTGGCGATCATATTCAAATAAAAAAGTTAAATCAAAGTTATAATGCCAATTCCATGTTGAATTGAGTCAAAAATGTAATATGTGTAGCCAGGTAATGAAGTTCATGTCTTTGTAGATTCATGTTCCTTAGCTGGGAGTAAATTTATTCCTCAGCTGTGAGTAAATCTGTGGAATTAATTGCCACAGAAGGCTGTGAAGACCGTCAATGGACAGTGATAGATAGATTCTTGATTTGTGCGGGTGTCAGGAGTTATGGAGAGAGGGCAGGAGAATGAGGTGAAGAGGCATGATAGATCAGCCATGATTAAATGGCGTAGGCTTGATGGGCCAAATTGTCTAATTCTGCTCCTATCACTTATGAACTTATGAGCATAATGAAAAGATTGTGTGATATACAAGGAGCTACTAATTTGCTATTGCCTGTTTCTTTTTGCCTCATGATAAAAGTTAAAATGATTCCTATGTTTACTGAGCTTTACACCTGAAATTAAGTTTAAAAAGTGGTCAGATGATACATTGGACCTTTTGGAGGTTTGCACAAGTCATTCATTCAGTTATATCTATCTCTTATACCAAAACCCACCATTGAATGATATATCTGGCATCAACCAAATGATGACGTTCTAAAAATGACAAAAACACACACGACCTGTTAGCTCCTGCAAAATCATCTTTGCTGATATTAGGTGATGGATTTCCAAAGTAGAGGTGTGCTCCCACAGAGCAAACAAACAATGGCAGGTTACACACGGAGATATCTTTCTGCCAACATCCCAAAGTACATGATGTCTTACCAGCCTGATGGACCCATCAGAGGTGTCAGTGCACCTGCGTATCACTGAAAGTGTGCTTCTCTGAGTCATAACAATTGTGAGACTTCATGGGGTCTCTGATCATTAAATCAGGCATTGAAGAAGTAACTTTCCACTAATTGCTGTCTACTGCTCAGTTGGTCAACCAGCATGCCTTAATTTGGATATGACATGGAAAAACTATGAGATCAGTAAAGGCACAGAATGTACCAACTAAACTTGCTGAGCCCTGAAAGACTGAAGGTTCTTGGTATTGGAGTGCATTGGTTCAATAGACGAACCCAATGCCTACAATGGGGTAGAGGTGAGGCAGACAGTACCCTAGCTTATGGAAGGATTATTCAGAAGCTGAATAACAGAGGGGAAGAAGCTGCTCTTGGGTGCATGTTTTCAAGCTTCTGTACTTTCGGCCGGATGGGAGCAGGGAGAAGAAAGAATGACTGGGGTGGGGCAGGCCTCTATTTTTTTTGCTGAACTTCATCTTGTCATTGTTTGTGAATTGGCCCCTCACAGTGGTGTCATCTGCAAACTTGTAGATGTGGCTAGAGCCAAATTTGGCCGTAGCATCGTGAGTGTATAGGGAGTATAGTAGTGAACTGAGAACGCAACCTGTGATAGAGAATGAAGACTTTAAATGAGAAATAAGCAGGATGGAGTGTAATGAAACATTCAAATGAAATGATTTGAATTGAGCTGGATACAGGCTAAGGTGTGATTTGGAGAGAAGGCCCACCGTGATATATAAGAGCATTGCTAAGAAAATAACATATCTTGCATTATTATCTTTTAATCGTATGGAAATTGGGTAAGATGTAGTCCAGGCCATGAAATAAATGTGTACTCTTTCCAGTATTTGTTAAATGACCGCAAGGTAAATGAATCTGGACATTTTCAATTCACGTTCATGATATGAACGCAATAAGTGATCTTCATGAGAGGCACATAAAACATTAGACCTGTTATGCTGAACATCAACATTTTTATCAATAGCATTTGTGATATTTTAAAAGGTGTTTTCTCATCTAATTGAAATACGATGCAGCTTTACAGGAAGAGAGATGTTAACATTTGAACTGCTTCTAATTAACTTAGAAATTGAAAAGGGAGCAGAAGAGATTCACCAGGATGTTATGTGGACTTGTGGGCTTGAGTTATAGGGAGAGGCTGGTTAGGCTGGGACTTTTTTTATTTGGAGTGCAGCAGGCTGAGGATGACCTAATTGAGGTGTATAAAATCAAGAGGGGCATGGATAAAGTTAACAATCACAGTCTTTTTTTTTTCTATGGAAGAGGATTCTAAAGCTGGAGGGCATCAGCTTAAGATGAGAGGGAAATGTCCAAGAGGGGCCTTAGGGGCAACTCTTGCACTCAGGTGGTAGTCTCTATCTGGAACGAGCTGGCAGAGAAAGCTATAGAAGAAGAAATAATTACAATTTAAAGGACTTAGTGGGCTATGGGCCAAATGCAGGCAAATGGAGCTAGCCTCGAATGCCAACTTGATGGCTATGGCCAGGTTGGACCGAAGAGCCTGTTTCCATGCAGTATGGCTTTATCACTCTCCGTGACTCTGCTTTTATACACTTCCTGCCTGAAGGTTTTCGGTTTATAGATTGAGAATTAATCTAGAACCTCTGATCCGTGTTGACATAACTTTATTGCAGGAGTTTACTATCTTAATCAGGTGATTGAATTTGTTGCTTCTGACAAAGTATTCAATGTCTGGCATCCATGTTGATTA